>NC_083576.1:14398938-15054771 GCF_027579695.1 Neoarius graeffei | reverse complement strand
GCAATATCAGAAAGGAGTTCGACAGTGTAAAATTGCAAAGAGTTTGAACATATCATCATCTACAGTGCATAATATCATCAAAAGATTCAGAGAATCTGGAAGAATCTCTGTGCGTAAGGGTCAAGGCCGGAAAACCATACTGGGTGCCCGTGATCTTTGGGCCTTTAGACGGCACTGCATCACATACAGGCATGCTTCTGTATTGGAAATCACAAAATGGGCTCAGGAATATTTCCAGAGAACATTATCTGTGAACACAATTCACCGTGCCATCCGCCGCTGCCAGCTAAAACTCTATAGTTCAAAGAAGAAGCCGTATCTAAACATGATCCAGAAGCGCAGACGTCTTCTCTGGGCCAAGGCTCATTTAAAATGGACTGTGGCAAAGTGGAAAACTGTTCTGTGGTCAGACGAATCAAAATTTGAAGTTCTTTATGGAAATCAGGGATGCTGTGTCATTCAGACTAAAGAGGAGAAGGACGACCCACGTTGTTATCAGCGCTCAGTTCAGAAGCCTGCATCTCTGATGGTATGGGGTTGCATTAGTGCGTGTGGCATGGGCAGCTTACACATCTGGAAAGACACCATCAATGCTGAAAGGTATATCCAGGTTCTAGAGCAACATATGCTCCCATCCAGACGACGTCTCTTTCAGGGAAGACCTTGCATTTTCCAACATGACAATGCCAAACCACATACTGCATCAATTACAGCATCATGGCTGCGTAGAAGAAGGGTCCAGGTACTGAACTGGCCAGCCTGCAGTCCAGATCTTTCACCCATAGAAAACATTTGGCGCATCATAAAACGGAAGATACGACAAAAAAGACCTAAGACAGTTGAGCAACTAGAATCCTACATTAGACAAGAATGGGTTAACATTCCTATCCCTAAACTTGAGCAACTTGTCTCCTCAGTCCCCAGACGTTTACAGACTGTTGTAAAGAGAAAAGGGGATGTCTCACAGTGGTAAACATGGCCTTGTCCCAACTTTTTTGAGATGTGTTGTTGTCATGAAATTTAAAATCACCTAATTTTTCTCTTTAAATGATACATTTTCTCAGTTTAAACATTTGATATGTCATCTATGTTCTATTCTGAATAAAAGATGGAATTTTGAAACTTCCACATCATTGCATTCCGTCTTTATTTACAATTTGTACTTTGTCCCAACTTTTTTGGAATCGGGGTTGTATGTATAGACAAGGATTTTATTTATTTATTAATTATTTTTTTTATTTAATCTTTTGGTGCAAAATGGTGCATAGTGTAAGGATGACTTAGTAAATATAAATATACAGTGTGCACAGAATGACGGTATGAGTGTGCAGATATTTCACAGTTGATGTTACTGATATTTGAGTCCGGTTTTAGCTGTTCATCACAGAGACAGCCTGAGGGAGAAAACTGTTCTTGTGTCTGGTTGTTTTTGCGTACAGTGTTCTGTAGCGTCTCCCAGAGGGGAGAAGTTTAAACAGATTGTGACCAGGATGTGATGGGTCTGCAGAGATGTTACCTGCCCGTTTCCTGACTCTGGACAGATACAGGTCTTGGATGGAGGGCAGGCTGACACCAATAATTTTCTCTGCAGACCTTATTGCCCGTTGCAGTCTGTTCTTGTCCTGTCATTTCGCCCATTTGTTTACGTTCTAAGCGGAAATTATTTTGTCGGATGTTTTGTATAAAGTTTTATTTATCAAATTTGCTAAAAATAAAAATGCTCCGTTTCTCAAAATCCAGTGAATGTGGAGAGAATAAAACAGTTATTCTATTCAATCTGCTACACGCCTCGCTGGCTCTCAGCTCATGTATGACTTGATTTCGTGGAATAACTGTTAATTATTGACTGACGCTCACTGAATGTTTTAGCATGTAGAGGCGTGTGTGTGAGATCACCATTTCCTGAAATACTCAAACCGACTTGTCTGGAACCACCAACCGTGTCACTGAGAATTTTATTTGCCGTTCATACATTCACCATGTTTGATGTGAACATTTACAGAACATTGAAATTATGCATGGTGTTAATGTTCTGTTGCCAGCATGACTGATATTAACGAGGTTTGACAGTTTGGAGGTAAAATACATTTTCAGTATATAGCCAGGGACGCCTTGATTTTTAGAAGAAGAAACCTTTATTCGTCACATGCACACTTCAAGCACAGTGAAATTCATCCTCTGCATTTAACCCATCTGAAGCAGTGAACACACACACACTCAGAGCAGTGGGCAGCCACACCAGAGCACCCGGGGAGCAGTCAGGGGTCAGGTACCTTGCTCAAGGGCACCTCAGCCCAAGGCCACCCCATGTCAACCTAACTGCATGTCTTTTTTGGATTGTGGGGGAAACCGGAGCACCTGGAGGAAACCCACGCAGACATGGGGAGACCATGCAAACTCCACACAGAAAGGCCCTCTCCGGCTGCTGGGTTCGAACCCGGAACCTTCTTGCTGTGAGGCGACCATGCTAACCGCTACACCACCGTGCCACCATGCCAGTGAGTCTGCTAAATCACTGATTTGCTCAATGATTTGACTCTATCGGGTTTTGTTTTAATTTTGGCAGGAAAGTTGTCCTCTTTCAAGTCATAATTACAAGTTGAAATTCATCTTTTCATCATGGATAGTGTCAGGGGTTAATGGTCAGCCATTTTAAATACAAATGATCTTAACTGGTCATTGATTAGCTCTACGTACTGGCTTATATCTATAATAACTAGTTCCATCACAGTCACTCCATGCCTCAATACACAATCCTCCTCGGTCTTCTTTTCCTAGAAGTTATCCATCCATCCATTATCCGTAACTGCTTATCCTGTGCAGGGTCATGGGAAAGCTGGAGCCTACCCCAGCTGACTATGGGCGAGAGGTACCTACCTCGGCTCCACCATCTCAGACAACGTCTCTCTCGATGCTGAGCTTGGTAAAAGATTTGGAAAGGCTGCAACCAGCATGGCCAAGCTCTCCCCTCGGGTGCGGGAGAAGAAGCTTACCACTACAACCAAAGTCGCTGTCTATCATGCTTGCATCCTGAGTACCCTGCTATACGGCAGCAAGTCCTGGGTCACCTATGCTTGTCAGGAGAAATACTTGCACTCCTTCCACATGAGGTGTTTATGCTGCATTCTGTCCATCTCATGGACAGACAAGGTCTCCAACAGTGCAGTACTTGATAAAGCAGGCATCCCCTCAGTGTATACCCTCCTCAGACAGTGTTGGATGAGATGGCTGGGCCATGTCTGGCGAATGGAGGATGGTCGCATCCCCAAGGATCTCCTGTACGGAGAGCTGGAACTCGGGTCAAGGGCTGTCAGAAGACCAAAACTAGGCTTTCGAGATGTCTGCAAAAGAGACATGCCTGCGATCGGTCTTCCAGTGGACGGCTGGGAACGTCTTGTGACAGAACGTAGTATCTGGAAGGCCGCTTGCAGTGAAGCACTTGAAGTAGGAGAGAAAAGGCTCAATGATAAGGCAGACACAAAAAGAGCCAGGAGAAAGGTCACTGCAGGAGCTCCATCGGCAACAGCCCATGTCTGTCCAACTTGCCATCGTGTCTGCTGCCCTAGGATCAAGCTAGGAAGCCATCGAAGGAAATGCTTGAACCGGACCTGAATGTTACAACTCATGCGCTCATCATGGACTTCGTCTGATGGCTGCTGACGACATACTGGCTTATATCTATAATAACTAGTTACATCACAGTCACAGCATGCCCCAATACACAATCCTCCTCGGTCTTCTTCATCCATCCATTATCCGTAACCGCTTATCCTGTGCAGGGTCGCGGGCAAGCTGGAGCCTATCCCAGCTGACTAGCTGACTATGGGCGAGAGGCGGGGTACACCCTTGACAAGTCACCAGATCATCGCAGGGCTGATACATAGAGACAAACAATCATTCACACTTATGGTTAATTTAGAGCCACCAGTTAGCCTAACCTGCATGTCTTTGGACTGTGGGGGAAGCTGTAGCACCCGGAGGAAACCCACGCAGACACGGGGAGAACATGCAAATTCCACACAGAAAGGCCCCCATCGGCCACTGGGCTCAAACCCAGAACCTTCTTGCTGTGAAGCAACAGTGCTAACCACTACACCACCGTGCCATTCTCCTAAAAGTTATGACAAAAGCTGTAATTCATGAAAAGTCCACTCCACATGCAATCTTTCGATCTCCATTTCATCACAAAACAATAAAGGTTTCCCAAATCAACATTTTAGCAACTTCAAATCAATGTTAGTGTCCCTTGCTGCCGCTTTTCTGAATCAAGCCAAAAAGTTAATCTACTCCGCCGCCATGATTGAAAATCATGTGATTGCATTCCTGTGCACTGATTGCCCAAAGCTTGAACAGTGTTTGTGAACCTTATGCGCCATGCTGTTTTACCTATCAATATCCCCCAATCAGTGCACCCAAATAAACTTGAGAATAATGACTTGAAGCCATATAGTGTATCATAAACTTAGACTTTGTATATGACTTGTTTAATTTCCACCCCTTTCATACCATGACACGGTGTGTTGTGAGCCCTTAGTCCCATTTTTGTTACTCATTTTGACAGTTTGGGCAGCACCGTGGTGTAGTGGTTAGCACTGTCGCCTCACAGCAAGAAGGTTCTGGGTTCAAGCCCAGTGGCCAACGAGGGCACTTTCTGTGTGGAGTTTGCATGTTCTCCCCGTGTCTGCATGGGTTTCCTCCGGGTGCTCCGGTTTCCCCTACAGTCCAAAGACTTGCAGTTTAGGCTAATTGGTGGCTCTAAAATGGCCGTAGGTATGAATGTGAGTGTGAATGGTTGTTTGTCTCGATGTATCAGCTCTGTGATGATTGATCTGGTGACTTGTCCAGGGTGTACCCCGCCTCTCACCCATAGTCAGCTGGGATAGGCTCCAGCTTGCCCGCGACCCTACACAGGATAAGTGGCTATGGATAATGGATGGATGGATTTTGACAGTTCATGTTTAAAACATTAGGTGCATGGTTTCTTGCAGATGAATTCAAATCCAGCTTTGGGATTTTTCCGTGTCATAACTTGTAGGAAATAAAGACAGAGGAGAATTGTGTATTGGTTCATGCAGCGACTGTGGTTACATTTGGTACATTTTTACAACGGTGGGATAAAATTAGGAAGATCCTGAAATAAGTATATAGGCGAGCTTAGCTTAACGTTAGTCATGCTGACTTTTCTGTTCTTGGCGGTAGGAGTGGAACCCAATGTGGTGTTCTGCTGTTGCATATTGAGATGCTTTTCTGCTCACCATGGTTGTAAAGAGTTGCTGTGAGTTGCTGTATCCTTCCTGGCAGCTCGAACCAATCTGGCCATTTTCCTTTGACCTAAACAAGATGTTTGTTTCTACCCACAGAACTGTCGCTCACTCAACTCGATGTTTTTTGTTTTTCACACCATTCTGTGTAAACTCTAGAGACTGTTGTGTGTGAAAACCCCAGGAGATCAGCAGTTTCTTGTTGAAATACTCAAACCAGTCCATCTGGCTCAAACCAACACCCATGCCACAGTGAAAGTCACACTTTGAGATCACATTCTGATGTTTGAAGTGAAGTGAACATTAACTGAAGCTCTTGATTTGTATCTGTATGATTTGATGCATTGTACTGCTGTCAAGGGATTGGTTGATTAGAGAACTGCATCAAACAGCAAGTGGGTGGGTGTATAATTCAATTAAAAAAAAGTTACTGTTGTGGAGAAATGTAGCATGTTACATCTCTCAGTAAGTCCAGGGTTTCTGTTTCAGACTTGGCGACTCCCTGAAGGTCATCTTGTCTTCACACCTGAGCTCCATAGTTCCTCTCCGAGCCCAGAGCCATCCGTCACGGCCGCTGTGTTTAGCTCTGCACTGGCTAGAGGCCCTCAGGGGCTTCTACATCAGGTCTGCTCCGGTCACTGGCAGAGAACAAGCCAGGGAAAGGCCGGAGTGCCAGCCGCCGCCAAGGCTAGACCTGAACAGCAAACACAGGCCAACCACCGTCTCTGACCCAGGTTTAGGCCTCACATGACCCTTTTCTCTTGCTGAGAGGAGCCTGGCTGACTCCATTCAGCCTCTCTCTAACCAAAAGAAAAAGGGAAGAGAAATGAAAGGTAATGATCGTGGTGGACCAAAAGGACACCTCTGTCAATATTTACCTCCATCATAAAAACAGGCACAAGAAGAACAAACCCAGTGCAGTTTGTTTGGGTGGAACGCCAGACGCTTCTGCCAAGCTAGAATTCAATGCTATGAAACCCAGCGGGTTAACTTATAAGTCATAAGGTGAATTTTTCACATCAGACTGCTTCATGGAATATAATTTTCTAACAAGTCTACAGTTCAATAGATGTGACGTGAGAAAGGGATCTTACACATCGATTGTCTGTCTATCTGTTATTGCATGCACTAACTATTGATCGAGGCATTTTGTTTTGTGAAAGCTAGCTCTTCGCATAGAGCTAGTGTGTAGGATTTTTTTTATCGCGCTAGCTAACATTTGAGAGTTTAAAAGTCGACGGCCTTTCGATTTCATAAAATCGGTGAAATTTAGTTCCCTCTGAAATTTGGTCATTGTGATATGTTTATTTTTTTAATATCCTCAAAAATCAGGCCATTCTGTGGCTGGGAAGTTATTTAATTTGAGGGGCTTCCCTTGGAAATAATGTGCATGAAATCGCTCACTTCGTGCAGTCAAGCAGACAGAGGAAGTCCGCATGCAGGTTTATCTTAGTCTTCGTTGTCTTCGTCTTTTGGGTTTTATGGCAGCTGGCATCCACAGTGTTGCATTACTGCCATCTACAGGTTTACCTTTGAGCGTGCACTGACAGTTCTATCATTCTGTCGCTAAACAAACAGCTGATCACACCGAGGTGCTCACTAACCGCCGATATTTATTAGTTTGGTCCTGCGTTTCCTTTCCTTCGAATATAATATAATGTCTTTTCTTCTCGCTTTCTTTCCGTTACTGTAGTCTGTCTTTCACATTTCATTCGTACACTCACATCCTCCATTTTTCTCTCCTGTTTCAAATTTGTATCCCACAATGCCTTGCACGAACGGGGAAAGCCCACTACGTGATGCATGACATCGTATCTTGAATTGGGTCATGGTGAAGCAGGAAAAAATAGTGGAGAATTTAGGGCCACGTGGCTTTAAATTCATTAATTGTTGAGTTAAAAAAAAAACTAATAAAATTGGAAGTCTGTGATTCGAATTCAGTAGCTTTCAGTCTACGAAACAAAAATAACTGGGTGTCGGGGAAAATGCCTTTATGACCTACACTTGAAAAATCTGAAAGACAGTCTAGCTTTAAGAATGAAGCTGCCTTTAGTCAGTCTTGGATAATGTTTTCTCAAGTTTCTAGGTTTCATCAGTAACTAAAACCACTGTCTGCTTTGAGCAGACAGTGACCGTTTCAGTTTCATACTTTTATGAAACTTTTAATAATTTGACGTGTGTATGCTTTAAGAGTTTATAAAGCAGCGTATGGGTGTTTATATTTCCCTTTTCGTAGGAATTTTACTCGTCACTCAGTTTGTTAACATATAAGATGAGCGATTAAGTAAAATGACTAATAAGAAAGACATCATTAAAGATTCTATACAGGGTCTCATTAAAAGTCAGTGTCTGTTCCAGAGGTCAGTGATGGATGTGTATTATTCAGGCCAGTTCTTCAGTAAGAATGCTAAAATGTTCCATTATGGTCACAGAGGGACGATATAAGATAGTTGAGTGAATGCAGATAAATGGAAGCATTTCAGAGAATATATACACACTCACCGGCCACTTTATTAGGAACACCCATCCACTTGCTGTTTGATGCCGTTCTCTAATCAGCCGATCCCTTGACAGCAGCACAATGCATCAAATCACGCAGATACAAATCAAGAGCTTCAGTGAGCTTAATGTTCACGTCAAACATCAGAATGGGAAAAATTGTGATCTCAAAGCGTGACTTTCTTTCACTGTGGCATGGGTGTTGGTTTGAGCCAGATGGACTGGTTTGAGTATTTCAACGAGAAACTTTTGATCTCCTGGGGTTTTCACACACAACAGTCTCTGGAGTGAGTGGCACGGTGGTGTAGTGGTTAGCGCTGTTGCCTCACAGCAAAAGGGTCCGGGTTTGAGCCCCGTGGCCGGCGAGGGCCTTTCTGTGCGGAGTTTGCATGTTGTCCGCGTGGGTGTGCTCCGGTTTCCCCCAGAGACATGCACGTTAGGTTTAGGGATCGACCGATATGTTTTTTCAGGGCCGATACCGATTATTATGGAATTGGGATGCCAATAACCGATATGTGCAACCGATAAATGTAAACATTATAATTGACATGAAATTAAACATAGCACACACTGACACAGACCTTCATATCCATGAAATGTATGTTTAATTGTAAAATTGAACATGAAATTTTGTGCAGGGAGATGCCAGCAGCATTTGTACAATAAAGTCAAACATTAGTTAGAATAAAATGAGAAATAAAATAATAATAAAATAAATATTCACCAATAAAAAAATAAATCACTCCCTACTATATTACAGCTCACCATTTTCAGTGGAAAATAAATGAAAATACACTCTGGATTATTTTACACTAAGAACTAAGTAAGACTTACCAACTTCAAGTAGTTTTTAAATAACAAATCAAGTGTAGGGAGCTGCCTGCAGCATTTTTTAAAAAGTAAAATCAAACATAAAGTAGGCTATCACTCCCTATTATGTAACAACTTAACAAGTAACCATCTACATTCTAATGCTTTTAATGCCCAAGCCTAATATTCCCAATTTAGGAGGATTATATTGTAGTGAAGGAAGCATTACATGTAGTTTCAGCGAGACTAGTTGGTTGTAGGCTAATTCAAGTGCTTCCTTCCGTAAGCTAAGTTTGCCTGGCTACACAGATGCAAATGGACAATTTTAACGAGTAGTAGATGAAGAATGTAAACATATAATGATGTTGTACTTTTGCAACTTGTGTTTGTGACTTATTGCGGCAAAAGCAGCGTGTCCTTACCTTGAAGTGGGATCTGCTTCTGCCCGAGTGCCCATACGGCCGCCTTGAAACAGTTCACAGCGTTTAGCTACGCGTGTTGATTGGCTGTATCCCTTGTGCCGCTTCTGCCCGAGTGCCCGTACGGCTGCCTTGAAACAGTTCACAGCGTTTAGCTACACGTGTCGATTGGCTATATCTCTTGTGCCAAACAAATCAGATGATGTGGTGGGTGGGACCGTGTTCTTGAACTCAGAGAGGCGAGTGCAGGAAAGGACGTGCAGTGACAGTCGCATTAGGAACGAAATAGCAGCAAAAAGGCATGTTATTGGCATATCGGTGGAAATTATGGCCGATACCGATAACCCTAAAAATGCAGAATATCGGCCCGATATATCGGCCAGGCCGATTATCGGTCGACCCCTAGTTAGGTTAACTGGTGACTCTAAATTGACCATAGGTGTGAATGGTTGTCTGTGTCTATGTGTCAGCCCTGTGATGACCTGGCGACTTGTCCAGGGTGTACCCCGCCTTTCGCCCGTAGTCAGCTGGGATAGGCTCCAGCTTGCCTGCGACCCTGTAGAACAGGATAAAGCGGCTAGAGATAATGAGATGAGATGAGTCTCTGGAGTTTACACAGAATGGTGCGAAAAACAAAACACATCAAGGGAGCGACAGTTCTGTGGGTGGAAACAAATGCCTTGTTGATAAGAGAGGTCAGAGGAAAATAGCCAGATTGGTTCGATCTTTTTTGCCAGGAAGGGTATAGCAACTCTTTGCAACCGGGGTGAGCAGAAAAGCATCTCGGCATACAACAGCAGAAGACCACATTGGTTTCTACTCCTGCCGCCCAGAACAGGAATCTTAGAATCAAGAACAAGTTCTTAGTAAAGCGGCCGGTGCCCTCCACAATTATTGGCACCCCTTGTAAAGATTAGTTAAAAGGGTTAGAAAAAATCCACCTTTTGGTGAAGTCGCTTCATCTCACACTGAAAAAATTAGAAAAATACAACCTTTTATTGCAAGTAATTTATTCAGGGGAAAAGAAATACCTCATCAAGAAATAATTATTTTCAACAAAAACACATGTGCCACTATTGTTGGCACCCTTGCATTTAATACTTTGTACAACTGCCCTTTACCAGTAAAACAGCACTGAGTCTCTCCTATAATATGTTATAAGGTTGGAGATAGAGAGCAGGGGATCTGAGACCGTTCATCTTTACACAATCTCTCCAGATCATCCAGGGTCCGAGGCCCTCTCTTATGCTATCTCTCTCCCTCTTCTCTTCAGCTCAGCCCCACAGGTTTTCAATGGGGCTCAGATCAGGGGACTGACATGGCCATGACACTACCGTAGCTAGATTGGCATGTGTTTTTATTGAAAATAATTATTTTTTGATGAGGGATTTATTTTTCTCTGAAAAAATTGATTTCAATTAAAGTTTGGATTTTTCTCATTTTTTCAGTGTGACATGAAGCGACTTGACCTAAAGGTGGATTTTTTTTCCTAACCTTTTTGACTAATCTTTACAAAAGGTGCCAATAATTGTGGAGGGCACTGTATGTCCCATATTTTATTTCATAGTTTTGATGTCTTCAGTATGTGGAAAATAGTCCAAATACAGAAAAACCTATGAATGAGAAGTGTATGCAAACAGTTTATCTGAATTTATTCTATCCACATTCACTGGATATGAGCAATCGTGTGCTCTGGTTCATTATGCTACTACTAGGATATCAGCTCATATACCGTGAGCAGAGAAAAACAAAATGGCAGAGCATGTTTGTTGCTGAACCTACCGAGGCTGAAATACAAACTTTACTCGAAAACAAAACCCCAAAAATACAAAAAAAAAAAGCAACAAAATTTGGAATGAAAGTATTTGATGGTAAGAATGTCTCTTTTTTTATTTTTCAAGAATTATAATTATTGCATTTTTCACAAATTGCTCCTGTCATTTCGCCGGTTTGTTTGCGTTCTTCATCTTTAAGCATTAACATTTGTTGAATTTTTTTTAGACTGGTTTAAAAGCTCAAAGAAGTTTGAAAATTACAGAACTGAAGTGTCCAAGGAAGAATTAAATAAATGTCTCAAGCTATTCTATACCTAAATGATTTTGTCGCACGTTTTGTAAATTATCGAATTTGCAAAAAATAAAACTAAAAATGCTCTGTTTCTCAAAATCTAGTGAATGTGGATATAATAAAACAATTATTCCACTCAATCTCGTCATACATGGCTTCTAGCCAACTCGGCGTGTTGACTCGATTTCGTGGAATAACTGTTAATTATTGACTGACGCTCACTGAATGTTTTAGTAATGTAGAGACTTGTGCGTGTGTGTGAGATCACCATTTCCTGAAATACTCAAACCAACTTGTCTGGAACCACCAACCATGTCACTGTGATAATTTTATTCATCGTTCATACATTCACCATGTTTGATGTGAACATTAACTGAAGTTCTTGACCTGATGTTTTCCATCGTGTTGCTGCCGCATACAACCCCGATTCCAAAAAAGTTGGGACAAAGTACAAATTGTAAATAAAAATGGAATGCAATGATGTGGAAGTTTCAAAATTCCATATTTTATTCAGAATAGAACATAGATGACATATCAAATATTTAAACTGAGAAAATGTATCATTTAAAGAGAAAAATTAGGTGATTTTAAATTTAATGACAACAACACATCTCAAAAAAGTTGGGACAAGGCCATGTTTACCACTGTGAGACATCCCCTTTTCTCTTTACAACAGTCTGTAAACGTCTGGGGACTGAGGAGACAAGTTGCTCAAGTTTAGGGATAGGAATGTTAACCCATTCTTGTCTAATGTGGGATTCTAGTTGCTCAACTGTCTTAGGTCTTTTTTGTCGTATCTTCCGTTTTATGATGCGCCAAATGTTTTCTGTGGGTGAAAGATCTGGACTGCAGGCTGGCCAGTTCAGTACCCGGACCCTTCTTCTACGCAGCCATGATGCTGTAATTGATGCAGTATGTGGTTTGGCATTGTCATTTTTGAAAATGCAAGGTGTTCCCTGAAAGAGACGTCGTCTGGATGGGAGCATATGTTGCTCTAGAACCTGGATATACCTTTCAGCATTGATGGTGTCTTTCCAGATGTGTAAGCTGCCCATGCCACACGCACTAATGCAACCCCATACCATCAGAGATGCAGGCTTCTGAACTGAGCGCTGATAACAACTTGGGTCGTCCTTCTCCTCTTTAGTCCGAATGACACGGCGTCCCTGATTTCCATAAAGAACTTCAAATTTTGATTCGTCTGACCACAGAACAGTTTTCCACTTTGCCACAGTCCATTTTAAATGAGCCTTGGCCCAGAGAAGACGTCTGCGCTTCTGGATAATTTTTAGATACGGCTTCTTCTTTGAACTATAGAGTTTTAGCTGGCAACGGCGGATGGCACGGTGAATTGTGTTCACAGATAATGTTCTCTGGAAATATTCCTGAGCCCATTTTGTGATTTCCAATACAGAAGCATGCCTGTATGTGATGCAGTGCCGTCTAAGGGCCCGAAGATCACGGGCACCCAGTATGGTTTTCCGGCCTTGACCCTTACGCACAGAGATTCTTCCAGATTCTCTGAATCTTTTGATGATATTATGCACTGTAGATGATGATATGTTCAAACTCTTTGCAATTTTACACTGTCGAGCTCCTTTCTGATATTGCTCCACTATTTGTCGGCGCAGAATTAGGGGGATTGGTGATCCTCTTCCCATCTTTACTTCTGAGAGCCGCTGCCACTCCAAGATGCTCTTTTTATACCCAGTCATGTTAATGACCTATTGCCAATTGACCTAATGAGTTGCAATTTGGTCCTCCAGCTGTTCCTTTTTTGTACCTTTAACTTTTCCAGCCTCTTATTGCCCCTGTCCCAACTTTTTTGAGATGTGTTGCTGTCATGAAATTTCAAAATGACATTTGATATGTTGTCTATGTTCTATTGTGAATACAATATCAGTTTTTGAGATTTGTAAATTATTGCACTCTGTTTTTATTTACAATTTGTACTTTGTCCCAACTTTTTTGGAATCGGGGTTGTAGTTGCCTGATTGTATAACTGCATTAACGTGTAGAAGTATACAATAGGTATTCCTAATGAAATGGCCGGTAAGTGTGTTTTATATCATTATTTTATTCCAAGTGTACATTTAGTTGCTTGTATTTTTTTAATCGTTGGTACATTTTGCTCGTTTTCTGTTTACGTTTGGAAAATTCTAGCATGTCAGTCCATGTATTGTAATTGCCTGTCTAAAAAGTTTCAACTTTCTCAGTGTGCCGGTGTTTGATTATCGCCTGTCTCTAGACTGTTCACCTGACAGTGTCAGTCAGGTAACCTGGCCAGCTGGTGTTAGTTTGGCTCCTCAGTGTCATTCTCACGGCTTCATCAGGTGTCTGTCTGTTATTGACACAGACAGGCTGCCTCCTGCCTGTTTGTCACTCGTGGCTCTTCTGCTTACCTTCCCTGCCTCGAGTATTTCTGAGAACACTTGGCCTGGCAGCAGCTGTAGCCGTAAGAGAAGCTCATTTCCTTAGTACCATTTAAAGAATAATCTATTAAACCTTAAAGTGGTAGGCGTACTTATAAAGTTGTCTGGTGTTCCCCGGAGGCCTTATCAGGTGAAACAGATGTGACTAACAGCTGGGACCAGAGCGGTGCTCCAGCTGCCAGGGTCTCGGCAAAAAAAGCTGAAGCCCGCTTTCTCCACGGCTATCAGTTCCATCATTATACGTTAACCATGTGTCCATGTGAAACTGATACAGGGGCAGATTAATTTCTGTATGGCTCTTCTGATCTGATCCTGATAAAACATATCCGTATCAACACAAGCTTTATTAATGATATGAAAATGCTTGGATTGCACCTGGAACCGAGCAGAAGCAAATGAGGTCTAACACGTTCCACATGTGATCATAACCGGCTGCTGGTAATCACGTGTGCCTGGTTCACGCGGACCTTAGCTTACTAAAGAACCACATCTAAGACACCAGGCGCCCATTCCAGCTTTTCTAACCACATGATAGCCTTTATTGTTTTATTGTTTCTCCAGTTTCTTAAGCACCTGAAATTGGTCCACTTCCTCTTCTCGTCAATGGTGAGAGGAAAAAATATGTTTCTGCTATTTTTTTTTTAATTTTTTTTCCATGGTTGAGCATGAGGACTGAGCCAGAAGGATTGCTGCTGCACTTTTCGAGGCTGACCTGCTGATTGATTTAGAGCTACTCTGACAGCCAGGCTTCATTGATAAGCACTGCCAGTGCTAGTTAGCGCCAGCGTCTTGCCAGCTCTCCCTAACGAACAATTATAGACTAAAAGCACTCAGACTGTATCTCTCTCTCTCTCTCTCTCTCTCTCTCTCTCTCTCTCTCTCTCTCACACACACACACACACACACACTGTGCCTCTAAGAAATTGTTCACAACTTAGAATTATTTAGAGTACAGATTTTAAAGCTGTCTTCATTTGCAAATTCTAGAAAGCAAATCTGATGTTTGTTCAGACTGTCATGATATTGGCTCATATATCCAGTATAATGGTGATGTGCTCAGTCGTGCTGGACCAAACATATATGGTACCAGTCAAAAGTTTGGACACACCTTCGAATTCAATGGATTTTTTTTGTTTTTATCATATATAGAAATGGGCTCTGTCCTGTTTTTTGGAGGGTTAGCACGGTTTACACAACACGCCGACCACTTTAAAGGTGCAAATCGTTGTTTTATTGTGACACAAACAATAATTAAGATGAAAAAACAGAAATCTGGAGTGTGCATACCGTAGGTATTCACCCCCTTTCGTATTAAACCCCTAAATAAGAGCTGGTCCAACCAATTCACTTCATAAGTCACATAATTAGTTGATTAAGATCCACCCGTGTGCAGTCAAAGTGTCACATGATCTGTCACATGATACCTGTATGAATCAACGTGTTCTGGAAGGACCCTGACTCTGCAACACTACTGAGCAAGCAACATGAAAACCAAGGAGCCTCCAAACAGGTCAGAGACAAAATTGTGGAGAAGTATAGATCAGGGTTGGGTTATAAAAAATATCCCAAACTTTGCATATCCCACGGAGCACCATTAAATCCATTATAGCAAAATGGAAAGAATATGGCAATCACTACAAACCTGACGAGAAGGCCACCCACCAAAACTCACAGACTGGGCAAGGAGGGCATTAATCAGAGATGCAAGAAAGACACCAAAGATAACACTGAAGGAGCTGCAAAGATCCACAGTGGAGATGGGAGTACCTGTCCATAGGACCACTTTAAGCCGTACATGCCATAGAGCGGGGCTTTATGAAAGAGTGGCCGGAAAAAAGCCATTGCTTAAAGAAAAAAATAAGAAAAGACGTTTGGAGTTTGCCCAACAGCATGTGGCAGACTCCCCAAACACATGGAAGAAGATTCTCTGGTAAGATGAGACTAAAATTGATCTTTTTGGCCATCATGGGAAATGGCAAGTGTGACGCAAACCCAACACCCTGAGAACACCATTCCTACAATGAAGCATGGTGGTGGCAGCATCATGCTGTAGGGATATTTTTCATCTGCAGGGACAGGAAAGCTGGTCAAGACTGAAGGAAAGATGGAGAACACTAAATGCAGGGCAATTCTGGAGGAAAACCTGTTTGAGTCGGGCAGAGGTTTGAGACTGGGACAAAGGTTCACAGTCCAGCAGGACAATGACCCTAAACATACTGCTAAAGCTACACTGAAAGGGTTTAAAGGGAAACATTTAAATGTCTTGGAATGGCCTAGTCAAAGCCCAGACCTCAATCCAATTGAGAATCTGTGGCATAACTTGAAGATTGCTGTACACCAACGCAACCCATCTAACTTGAAGGAATTGGAGCAGTTTTGCCTTGAGGAATGGGCAAAAATCCCAGTGGCTAGATGTGCTAAGCTAATAAAGACATACCCCAAGAGAGCTGTAATTGCAGCAAAAGGTGGCTCTACAAAGTATTGACTTTGGGGTTGAATACCTATGCACATTCCAGATTTCTGTTTTTTCCTCTTAATTATTGTTTGTGTCACAATAAAAAGACAATGTGCACCTTTAAAGTGGTAGGCATGTTGTATAAATCAAATGGTCCTAACCCCCCAAAAATCCATTTTAATTCCAGCTTGTAATGCGACAAAACAGGACAAACACCAAGGGGGATGAATACTTTTGCAAGACACTCTAATATGGATTACTACGATTGTGGAATAGGGTTATTTACTGTATTTTTATTATTTACTATTTACTGTTTGATCTCAAACTCATTAAGAAGGCAAGAAACTCATCTCATTATCTCTAGCCGCTTTATCCTTCTACAGGGTCGCACGCAAGCTGGAGCCTATCCCAGCTGACTACGGGCGAAAGGCGGGGTACACCCTGGACAAGTCGCCAGGTCATCACAGGGCTGACACATAGACACAGACAACCATTCACACTCACATTCACACCTACGGTCAATTTAGAGTCACCAGTTAACCTAACCTGCATGTCTTTGGACTGTGGGGGAAACCGGAGCACCCGGAAGAAACCCACGGGGAGAACATGCAAACTCCACACAGAAAGGCCCTCGCCGGCCACGGGGCACGAACCCGGACCTTCTTGCTGTGAGGCGACAGCACTAACCACTACACCACCGTGCCGCCGGCAAGAAACTCGTCCACTAATTAACTTTTGATGAAACACAACTTTTAATTGAAAAGCATTCCAGGTAACTACCTCCTGAAGCTGGTTAAGATAATGCTGATAGAGTGTAAAGCGTCATCAAGGTAAACGCTGGATACTTTGAAGAATCTAAAATATGAAGCATATTTTGTTTTTTTTAAAGACTTTTTTTAAAATTTGCCACATAATTCCAGATCTGTTCCATATGCTATTTTGTAGTTTTGATGTTTTCCATATTGTTCTACAATGTAGAAAATGGTCAAAATGTGATCTCAGTGACTTTAACCATGGCATGGTTGTTGGTGTCAGACAAGCTGGTTCGAATGTTTCAGAAACTACTGATCTCCGGGAATTTTTACACACACAACAGTCTATGGGTAGAGTTGGCACCAAATGGTGTGAAAAACAATTCCAGTGGACAGCAGTTCTGCAAACGGAAATGCCTTGTTGATGAGAGTGGTCAGTGACGAATGGCTCAGTTGGTAGAATGGAGGACTGTAGATGGTTTTAATGGCCAAATTGGGTCAGAGTGGTCACGTAAATAACCACTCTTTACAACTGTGGTAAGCAGAAAAGCATGTCCGAATGCACCACACATTAAACCGTGAGGGGGATGGGATGGGCTACAGCAGCAGACCACCACGTAAGATTCCAATGCTGTCAGTCGAGAACAGGAATCTACGTTACTGGATAACGATACTGGGCAGTTGAAGATTGGAAAAATACCATATGACTGTGAAAGTGACTAAGATTTTCCCCCAGTCTGATGTTTTGATGTGAACATTATGAACTGAAACTCGTCCTGTATCTGAATGAGTCGATGCATTGCTCTGCTGTTTAATGATTGGCTGATTGTTCCTAATAAAATGGGTGATGAGTGTGTGCCATGAATCTGCACAAAAAATAGAAAAGAAAAATAATATCGTAAAAGTTTTTATTTGTGATTTCATAAGTATTTACCCATGTCGCTGTAAAACCCCTAAATTACTCCTTTTGGAAAAAGACGTTTGCCATGTAATCCATGGCAACATCGTGATGTTCTTGTTGACATCAAGGAGCGATGTGTGCTGATGTCCATAAACCACATACAACTGTGACTTGACTCTGTCTGGAAAAAGCAGGTCATGTTCAGGTCATTTTTAATGTTCAGTCTTCAGAAAGCCTCCCTGTTTTACACACTCATTACTTGTTGGACTGCGTGCTTGGCTTTCAGCTAATTTCCTGAGCTCACATACCTGCTGATACTCACAGGCTTCACCGTTGCTGGCTTTGTACTGACATCTCATTCATCTCATTATCTCTAGCCGCTTTATCCTGTTCTACAGGGTCGCAGGCAAGCTGGAGCCTATCCCAGCTGACTACGGGTGAAAGGCGGGGTACACCCTGGACAAGTCGCCAGGTCATCACAGGGCTGACACATAGACAACCATTCACACTCACATTCACACCTACGGTCAATTTAGAGTCACCAGTTAACCTAACCTGCATGTCTTTGGACTGTGGGGGAAACCGGAGCACCCGGAGGAAACCCACACGGACACCATGCAAACTCCGCACAGAAAGGGCCTCGCCGGCCACGGGGCTCGAACCCGGACCTTCTTGCTGTGAGGCGACAGCGCTAACCGCTACACCACCGTGCCGCGTTTACATGACTGATTTTATATAATATTTTCTCTTCTTTATGTTCTCTGCACTGTGAAAGCTATAATTTAATTCAGCAGGACGTTGAGACGATACTACTATCGATAATTCATCTGGTATTTTATCCAGCTCCATAATGAGCTATGAATACGTCCAAGCATGAATGCATAGCAGGAATTCTTGCACCAAGCTGGCTGTCATTTTGTCTGGTAATAAAAAAGCAAATTATTGTGAACTTCACCCAAGACACACATGCGGGCATGCTTTCTATTTTCATCTCAGTTTGTGGACACGGTTGGAATCCACAAACATGAAAGCTGAGAGTTTGAGGAGAATGGCGATGGAATTCAGTTCAAAATTCCCCCAGTTGTGTAAAACAGGGCAGTGCTGATCGAGCCCTAGAAATAAAGCGCATGAGTAGTGAGTGTGGTTCACCATAATTACAAAGCTCTTAAACTCTGGCTCAGATGCTCCGTCTGACTGCTGCCTGGCTAACATACACATGCACACGCCTCTGTCTGGTGGAACTAAACTATGTTTTTCACTCAGTTTTCACGTCTAGGACTATAAAAAGCATGTTACAAGATGTATAAGAGTTCTCACTTGAGGGGAAAAATTTTTTTTGCTGGCATAAATTATACCTGGCCTATAGACCCAGTAAGATCTATAGCGTTAATCATCATGCAACGTTTGTAGGGCCGCAACAAGAACCAAAATTTTAGTGAGGTCCATACTGTAAAAACATCTCATTCATCTCATTATCTCTAGCCGCTTTATCCTTCTACAGGGTCGCAGGCAAGCTGGAGCCTATCCCAGCTGACTACGGGCGAAAGGCGGGGTACACCCTGGACAAGTCGCCAGGTCATCACAGGGCTGACACATAGACACAGACAACCATTCACACTCACATTCACACCTACGGTCAATTTAGAGTCACCAGTTAACCTAACCTGCATGTCTTTGGACTGTGGGGGAAACTGGAGCACCCGGAGGAAACCCACGCGGACACGGGGAGAACATGCAAACTCCACACAGAAAGGCCCTCGCCAGCCACGGGGCTCGAACCCGGACTTTCTTGCTGTGAGGCAACAGCGCTAACCACTACACCACCGTGCCGCCCCCATGTAAAAACATGACACAATTTATAGTTAATATTCTGTACCACAATACTCAATGTGTAACACAGCAAAGGCTAATTTCTAATAATTTATACCTCCATAAACATATTCTTCCATAAACTGCTCTTTATGAATGTCAATTGCCCTCACAAACACTTAAATAATATTGGCTGGCATTGAGTGGTTTATCAGATATATTCAATTCAGCTAGCATGATAGTTCAATATCATGCTAGCTGAATAGAATAAAGTGGATATAAAAAGTGTACACACCCCGTTAAAATGATAGGTTTTTCTGATGTTAAAAAAAATGAGACCACGATAAATAATTTCAAAACTTTTCCCACCTTTAATGTGATCTATAACCTGTACAATTTAACTGAAAAAACAAACAAATCTGTTTGGGGGAAAAACATTAAAAAAAAAACGTACAATGAGCTGGTTGCATAAGTGTGCACACCCTTAAACTAATACTTTGTTGAAGCACCTTTTGATTTAATTACAGCATTCAGTCTTTTTGGGTTCACGCCTGCCATCAATTAAAATAGACTCTGATTAACCCCAAATAAAGTTCAGACATTTACTCAGTTGCATCCTCCAGCAAAAGCCAGGGTTCACAGAGAGCTTACAAAGCATCAAAGGGATCTCATTGTTGAAAGGTATCAGTCAGGAGAAGGATACGAAAACATTTCCACGGCATTAGATATACCATGGAGCACAGTGAAGACCGTCATCAAGAAGTGGAGAAAATACGGGACAACAGTGATGTTACCGAGAACTGGACATCCCTCCAAAATTGATGAAAAAAACAAGACGAAAACTGGTCAGGGAGGCTGCCAAGAGGCCTACAGCAACACTGAAGGAGCTGCAGGAATTTCTGGTAAGTGCTGGTTGTGTACTACATGTGACAACAATCTCCTGTATTCTCCATATGTCTGGACTATGAGGTAGGGTCAAAGAAAAACATCCAGGCCCGGCTACATTTTGCAAAAGAATACATCAACTCTTCCAAAAGCATGTGGGAAAATGTGTTATGGTCTGATGAAACCAAGGTTGAACTTTTTGGCCACAATCCCAAAAGGTAAGTTTGTCGCAAAAACAACAGTGCACATCACCAAAAGAACACCATACCCATGGTGAAGCATGGTGGTGGCAGCATCATGTTCTGGGGTTGTTTTCCTTCAGCTGGAACAGGGGCTTTAGTCAAGGTGGAGGGAATTATGAACAGTTCTAAATACCAGTCAATTTTGTCCTAAAACCTTCAGGTGTCTGCTAGAAAACTGAAGATGAAGAGGAATTTCATCTTTCAGCACGACAATGACCCCCCAAAAGTTTTGGAACAGCCCGGCCAGAGTCCAGACCTAAATCCAATTGAAAACTTGTGGGGTGACCTGAAGAGGGCTGTGCACAAGAGATGCCCTCGCAATTAGACA
Organism: Neoarius graeffei; assembly: GCF_027579695.1. Taxonomy (NCBI): domain Eukaryota; kingdom Metazoa; phylum Chordata; class Actinopteri; order Siluriformes; family Ariidae; genus Neoarius; species Neoarius graeffei. The sequence continues at coordinate 15,033,911 of NC_083576.1, read as the reverse complement.
GATTTGGAGCGCTTTTACAAGGAAGAGTGGGCATATATTGCCAAGTCTAGATGTGGAAGGCTGATAGACTCTGACTCAAAAAGACTGAATGCTGTAATTAAATCAAAAGGTGCTTCAACAAAGTATTAATTTAAGGGTGTGCGCACTTATGCAACCAGATTATCTCATCTCATTATCTGTAGCCGCTTTATCCTTCTACAGGGTCGCAGGCAAGCTGGAGCCTATCCCAGCTGACTACGGGCGAAAGGTGGGGTACACCCTGGACAAGTCGCCAGGTCATCACAGGGCTGACACATAGACACAGACAACCATTCACATTCGCATTCACACCTACGGTCAATTTAGAGTCACCAGTTAACCTAACCTGCATGTCTTTGGACTGTGGGGGAAACCGGAGCACCCGGAGGAAACCCATGCGGACACGGGGAGAACATGCAAACTCCACACAGAAAGGCCCTCGCCGGCCCCGGGGCTCGAACCCAGGACCTTCTTGCTGTGAGGCGACAGCACTAACCACTACACCACCGTGCCGCCCGCAACCAGATTATTGTACGTTTTTTATGTTTTTCCCCGTAACAGATTTGTTTGTTTTTCAATTGAATTGTACAGGTTATAGGTCACATTAAAGGTAGGAAAAGTTTTGCAATTATTTATCGTCATCTCATTTTTTTACATCAGAAAAACTGATCATTTTAACAGGGTGTGTACACTTTTTATATCCACTGTATATCTGATATACCATGATAAAAAGCCAGCCAATATTATTATTATTATTATTATTATACATACACATTCCTTTTGGGTGTTCAAAGCGTCTTTCTCTTTTAAAATCGTCTCAAAATCTTCCGTATTTAACGAAGCAAACCTGGCGGCCATGTTTGTTTACAAACTGTCGCAGTTGCTCGCTAGCACGGAAGTTTTACGTCTCTGACATGTGACATCATGTTGTCTTGACAACCATGCAATATCGTAAACCATATTCAACGCTTATTCTCCATTGGGTAGAGTGACGTAATACACGTAGGATAAGCGATTATGCTAACAATATTGCATGCTATCAAACCAAATGAATGAAACCCGCTAGAAGGGAATAGAGCACATGGTTTTATTCCATCCAAAAAGGTGTCCTGTATGTATAGTAATTGTATATATCATATGTCAGATGTTTGCCTTTAATATGTGTGCATTTCAGTAAGTCTTTTGTACAAGTCTATGAGCCAACCAGTGACTGTAAAAAACATGGACAGGGTGGCTCCAAGCCCTTCCGTTCTCTAGAAATAAGCCAAAATTCCTCCACCATGTTGTCAAATTTGGAGCCAGAGTTTATGCAGTAGAAACAAGAGTCCAAGTCAGGTACACCTACTCATTTTGGAGGCCCGTCCCCTTCTTCTAATACCAAGGGCCAGTGCATCACCAAAGCTGTCAATCACTTAATTCCCAAGTGTATCCATACCTCCTTACGATATAGTACAACATTGTTTTATTGTTTTAAATTAATTTCTGGCTGAAAATAAAAAAACACACAAAAAAAGTGCGTAGATATCAGCATAGAGAAAACTAACTGCTCGAAGTAGACGCTGTAGATGGAAAGACAGTTTAGACATGAAAAATAGGCTATTTTGTTTTTGAAACACATGGGGAATGGGGGCGGCACGGTGGTGTAGTGGTTAGCGCTGTCGCCTCACAGCAAGAAGGTCCTGGGTTTGAGCCCCGGGGCCAGCGAAGGCCCTTCTGTGTGGAGTTTGCATGTTGTCCGTGTGGGTTTCCTCCGGGTGCTCCGGTTTCCCCCACAGTCCAAAGACATGCAGGTTAGGTTAACTGGTGACTCTAAATTGACCGTAGGTGTGAATGTGAGTGTGAATGGTTGTCTGTGTCTATGTGTCAGCCCTGTGATGACCTGGCGACTTGTCCAGGGTGTACCCCGCCTTTCACCCATAGTCAGCTGGGATAGGCTCCAGCTTGCCTGCGACCCTGTAGAAGGATAAAGCGGCTAGAGATAATGAGATGAGATGAGATGAGATGAGATGGGGATGGGCGGTGCTACATATTATACTGCAGACAGCCAGCAGGGGCGCTAGACATGTGGATGCATCACTTTTTACCTCGAGGTATTGCAATCAGTGCGGTTTGTGTGTCTGTCTGTTAACAATCTAGCATCTAGATGGTTGCACCGATTGACTTCAAATTTTCAGGGTAGGTGGGCAATGGTTCGTAGATTACCTGATTAAATTTTGGGGGTAATCGGATCAAGGTCAAGGTCACCGGAAAGATCAACCTTTCGGTCAAAATAAAATATTTTCCATTATAACTCAAAAACAGTTGCCGATAGACAGATGTTTACTATTATGAGCATATAGGAACTCCCATATGGCCTTTCATTCGGCACCATGATCTTTGATCTTGAGTGACCTTGAAAGGTCAAACTCAGGGTCATGGATTTTCAGAGGGCTGTAACTTGAACACGGTTGATGGTAGACAGATATTTACCATTATCAGCTTATAGGAGGTGCCATATGGGCTTTCAGTTGCCACCTTGACCTTGAATGACTTTGAAATGTCAAACTCAAGGTCATGGATTTTCATAGGACTATAACCTGACAGCTGATGATTGAGAAATATTACCATTATCAACATATAGGTATAAAATAAGTGTTGCCAGGCGAGGTTTGTTTTGCCTGGCAACACTTGTTAGAGATGTTACCAGAAATGTTATTAGGGAGGAGATATCCCACTTTAAGAATTCTGAATAGAAATCTTTTGGAAAAGTCAGTGATGCCAAAGATGACATTTGTGTGCCCCTTGCCACTAAAAAAAGAAAGAAAGAAAGAAATCGTCTGCCAAATCAGGAAGCATATTAAACCAAGGGTATTGATGCAAGCGTGCAGTTTCACATGCATAGTAGAAGTATAACCTGTGGGGAAAAGAGCATTTAAACCTTATTTTGGGGCATACTTTGTAAGTGTTGTTTTTTTTTATTTATCACATTTGACTGGTGATTCTATCCATACAGTGTTTATGTCCCAGTGGCCATTGGAAGTGCAGTTATGGCTTTCTCCCCATTCATTTAGATAGGGGCCTGATCTTGTTAGCCTGAAATAACTGCCCGAGTGCCATGCCAAGATGGCTGCCAAGTGGCAAGACTTACCTATAAAGACTTTGATGTTATGCTATCCATGTTTTTTTTTTAAATAGTCATTTGGTCCAACCTAAAGTGTCCTGCTCATCTAATTGTTTTTTTTTCTTGCATAGTCGGCTACATAGTAGGCTGCTACTACATTATTAGAATGTTGCTGTTTCTATATTGGGGTGGCACAGTGGTGTAGTGGTTAGCACTGTCGCCTCACAGCAAGAAGGTTCTGGGTTCGAGCCCAGTGGTCGGCGAGGGCCTTTCTGTGTGGAGTTTGCATGTTCTCCCCGTGTCTGTGTGGGTTTCCTCCGGTTTCCCCCACAGTCCAAAGACATGCAGGTTAGGTTAACTGGTTCCTGTAAATTGACCGTAGGTGTGAATGTGAGTGTGAATGGTCGTTTGTCTCTATGTATCAGCCACACTTTAGGTTGGACCAAATGACTATTTAAAAAAAAAAAAACATGGATAGCATAACATCAAAGTCTTTATAGGTAAGTCTTGCCACTTGGCAGCCATCTTGGCATGGCACTCGGGCAGTTATTTCAGGCTAACAAGATCAGGCCCCTATCTAAATGAATGGGGAGAGAGGCATAACTGCACTTCCAATGGCCATTGATGATCTGGCGACTTGTCCAGGGTGTACCCCGCCTCTCGCCCATAGTCAGCTGGGTAGGATCCAGCTTACCCATGACCCTGCACAGGATAAGTGGTAATGGATGGATGGATGGATGGATGGATCTTTCTATATTGGATTTATCAGCTGAAGTTAGGCTAAGTTAAAGGTAAAAACAAACAAACAAAATCTTAAACTCTTGAGGTCCAGACCTCTTTGTGTCCTCATAACTAGTTACAGCCATGAAGAGAGATACAAAATTTATGAAAATTTAGTTTGTGTTTCACTTTTCATATTCTTACTGGGGTCTACCTTGAGTAGCCCACAATCTCTTATTTATTTACTTATTTCCTTCCTTCCCTATACATGAACTAAGATTCTCCTTACTGTCATGGAACCAAATAGCTTCTGTCACTTAATGCAGATTTTAGACTCTAAAATCCTGTCCTGTTTTAAATATGTTTGGATGTAGGCATGTTTCTATAGCTTCTTGGGGATCAAGTATCCCCCGAAGGATAGGAACGTCTGAAAGTTTTGACCTTGTGGGGACAATTGGCTGGTCCCCATGAGGAAAACAATTTTTTTCAATAAAACAAAAACTGTAGCTTTTATTTAAAAACAAAGCAAACTGCAACCTAAAGCAGCCAAATGGTTTCCTTTTAATTTCAGAAGGCTTGATTTAGGTTTAATCATAGCACTAATTAGCTCCGTTAGTAATTATGTATCATTGTTGTCACTGCCGAACCTGATCCAGACTTGAAGAGAACCATGGTTGGTTGACTTGACCAGAATTGGAGCAGTAGGGTGGCCAGTTCCTTTCCATGCACTCACACACACACATTCACACCTATGGGTAATTGAGAGTAGCCCGTTAACCTACAGTAATTGCATATCTTTTGGACTGTGAGGGAAACCGGAGCACCCAGAGGAAACCCACGCAGAGAACATGCAAACTCCATACGGAAAGGCCCCCACCGGCCACTGGGCTCAAACCCAGAACCTTTTTGCTGTGAGGTGACAGTGCTAACCACTGCACCACCAGTAATTACATATATAGAAGGTCTTCAGAAGGACAGTGTATATGTGTATGTACGAGAACAAAAGAACAAGTGAGAGAACAAGCCTGCCTGATTGACATATCATATAATCAGAAGTCTGACAGCAGGCCTCAGCTGTGAAAGAGCAGGTTTGCAGGTGTCTCGCTGTTAAAAATGACCCTGATTATGACTGTCATTGGAAAATTGTTATGAGAACTTTCAGAACAATTTGGCACTTCATGAAGACTTGAAAGCCCTACTGCATACAGAACACAGAAATTACTGTCTGGGTGAAGTTTTTTTCTGAACCGACTGTGAACATGTATTACTCAGAGTACATACCGTAGAATGGATTAACATAACAGCCTGGTTTATAGTCGAGAGTTTTAAAATTCATTTACACAACACATAGAACATTTGCAACATAAACTCACATAATATACCACTTAGATCTACTACTTCTTTTCTTTAACCAGGCCAGTATCTTCTTTTCATTGTGTTCAAATGGCTTTTGCGAATTTTTCTATCACCCACATGGGAATTCAGCAAGATTTATGTCTCACTGGTTATACGTCTTATTAATATTATGAAACCACTAAAACATAAACTGTTCCCTTTTCCAGCTTTTTTTGCTTTCTACATATTTCAGTAGCAGCACAAATGGTACTCATTTTAAAAACCTAGTTTTCATTGCTGTAATTTAAGAAAGAAAAAAAAAACACTCAAGCAGTGAAGGGCTCTTTATAAGCACTTCCAGTTGTTTTACAAGCCCCGGCGCTTTAGTTTGGCCTCAGTCTGTGGTGAAGTCTGGGTTTAGTGCTGAGACTGGATCCAGACAGCGTAGTCTTCTCGTCTCCACCCTCTATTAGTGACACACTCGGAGATCTCTAATAGCACTCCACTCCAGCCTGATCTGTGACACTTCTCGGTAGTGTGTGAAGATAGAGTCGATATGGAACTACAGTATGTGTATAATTCAGTGTTATGTTCATTAGTGTTGCAATTCATTCGTTAATCAAAGTGTCGTTATGGTTATTAGTAATTAGTTGCGTTGTTCAGCCCAGCTTTCAAACTACTGTACAAGTGAAGTAAGTCCCTCAGAAAATCCCTCAAGTCCAAACACCACCAAGTAACTCTCATAATAAATTACAAGAGGCCTTTTGCAGTATTGTGCTAATTGCAGTGTCTGAATATGTTCCTTATTTAGTATTCTTCGTGTGCAAGCACGTCACAAAATAGTGTGACGTATGGATCCGCCACCATGCTGGATGATATAAAAAAAAAAAAGTCAAAGTCCTTCCCACGCCTTACAGTACCTGGTATTCCTAGGCAGTCTCCCACTCAAGTACTAACCAGGCCCAACCTGTATGTGGCGCATCGGGCGGCACCGATCTCCGTTTCCATAGCCCTCGGCCTCTCGCCTATTACATAGCTAGGGTTACAGTGGGGGGCTAGTCCTCTGGTAACCACGAGAGTTTAACTCCCCATGCACATCTGTATTGCAACGTGCCTTGCCAGATGGCAGTAGGTACCATTTTTATGATGGTCTTTGGTATGACCCGACCGTGAATAGAACTCACAATCTCCCGATCGAGAGGTGGACATGCTACCACTAGGCCACTAGTCGGTGTTGGATGATATACAAATCCAAAATGCCATCTTGTGCGAACAGTAACTGTGATGGATCTCCAACTTTCTTGAAATATTATGATTCTCTGGAGCAGGCTTGTAGTACTCGAGTCTGACTCGTGCCCTAATTTTAAGGACTTGTGACTTGACTTGGACTTGAGCACTGATGACTCGGACTCGTGCATTCATTAACTGCATTCGGACTCGTAAATTGGAGACGAGGACTCAGGATTTTTCTTTATTTTTTGTAACATGCCATAATAATTTGACATAAGATATTTATATCTACATTAATTTTTATACTAATTTCGTACAAGAGAATGCACATTCACCTGTTCATACGTCAAGTTCAGGAACAATCTAACGTTAATGGCGCTAAAATGCCTGGAGAGATGTCCACTTTGCTTATACAGACTTCTCGTGCAATGGGAAAAAGTGCACTGCTATGTGTTCCATATGTAGAAGAACTATCGAGGAGACGACGGGGACAACCTCAAACTTCAATTGTCATTTGGCAAGGCTCCACCCAGAGAAGGAAGTGAGACGCTATGTTCATTGTCCTGTTGATAGCTGGGCTTGCTTGCAGAGCGATGAACTAGCTAGTGTTAACCTTTTTTGCATGTTATTTGCCCTGTTGATAGTGGGCGGGGCTTGCTGAGCGATGAACAAGCTTTTTATCTGTAGCCTGTTAACTAAAATGGGGCAGTCGAGCAGTAACATTAGTCCAACATAGTAGCAGAGATGGTTTCACATAAAGGCAGCAACAGCCACCGTCAAATGGTGCGGATGGAGTTTTGTTCTCGGACTCGACTCGAAATTTTCTTTAATGACTTGAACTTGACTCGGACTTGAACACCAGGGACTTGAGACTGGACTCGAGGTTTAGGCCCTGTCCACACGGCAACAGATTCAGGTGAATCTGATAAAATTGTTTATCATTTCGGCCTGGCGTCCACACGGCACCGGCGTTTTGGGTGCCCCAAAACGAAATCTTTTGAGAACGGGTTCCAGAGTGGAAAAATCTGGCAACGGCCCCGTTGTGAAGTCGTCTGGATGAGTAGAATGGATTTGTTTACGATGACATCACAACCACATGACTGTCAGTGCTTCACGCCGGGTAGAAGTGTAACGAACTTGATGCGAGTTGTCAACAAATCCTATAACTTGGTTCATGAAACGCGCTTACAAAATATTTTCACTGTGAATATTTATTGTATAATGGTGCAAAGTGAGAGAGAGAGAGAGAGAGAGAGTGAGAGAATAGCCCTTAGGGCAGAGTCTTTAGTCCAAACACTGCGGAAGTACTGAGTATAACCAAACCGCGCACCGCCCGTGCGCTTTCCAAAAACAAAAACAATCCCGCCAGCAAAAATAGGAAAAAAAAAGGAGTGATCTCACCTCTTCAGATGTTGGTTTAAGTCTGACAATACATTCCACAAAAAGGGCGTAGAAGAACAAAGTAATCCATCAACGTGTAGCATTCAATTTATTCCGGACCATTAAAGAATTCTGGAGGATATCAGAATGTTGGCGTACTGGCTTCCATCTACCCCTATTCATTCCTCTTTCCGCGTCTTTCGTTTTATGCTACTGATTAATAATCAAAACTTTGTGGCTGATGCTACAGAAGAAGGGGTTTATGCACATGCGTCTACTTCTTCTATTGTTCTGGTGTCTCCGATGGGACCGTCTTACAGCGCACGTAGAGGTGTGGCATGTGTATTGCATCGTTTTCAGCAAGCGTTGCGTTGCCATATGAAGCTGATATTTTACTGATCCGTTGCCCATGTGGATGCGATATTTAAAAAAAAAAAATCTCGTTGCCGTTGTCGTGTGGATGTAGCCTTAGTGACTCGACTACAACACTGCTCTGGAGTCCTCGACCAAGTCAAGATTCAGAGAAAATTTTGAAACTTGTGGCTTTGACCTGTATATGTTAAAGCCGTCCGATTATACAGAGGATTTAGCCTCATTACCACTGACTGAATACCCTGATAGTTCACAATATCTCGTTCTACCAAAAAAAAAAAAGTGCATCAGTAAAACGAAGTTACTGGGTTACTGGAATGGCATCGCTAATATCTAATATCTCACCTGGCAAAGTTGACCCACATTGTTCTCCTTGTGTAACCAAACTCACTCAGGTTTGCACTGCTTCTAATCTGGCTTTCTTGGCAGATCTTCCATTTATCTTGTTGCTTCTTGATACTGCGAGATGAGTTTTCATCTTGATCTTATCATGTCCTAATTTGATGCCCAATCTGGATTTGTTTTATCATGTAGGTTTGCCAGTGTTCCTGCAAGGTGAGAAGTAGTGCATTTGCGTTAAAGCCCAAAAGTTCAATTTAATCAGCAGAAAACAGCTTTAATTAGCAATGAACTCTTACCAGATATAAAATGGTCACCACACACATGGGTGTAATTAGCTATTTCTTCTGTTTTGTTACCGTTTTTAATTATTTTGGGAACTCTGAAGAACCGTTTCTCTTTGTCACGAGTAGCATTATTACTGCAATTATATCCTGCACACAAAGGAGGCATTGGCTTTCTTCAAAGGCAATGAAATGAAAAGAAAATCATGAAGTATTGAAGCAGTTCATACGTGAAGCACTGCCATCTTGGTTGTTATTATCCGACGTGGTGAACTTCCGGTTTGGAAAACAAGCGTGGCGTCACACGCACATGAAGAATATTGTGTAGTAGTTTGGGTGCAGCCATTTTGTCAATTCTCAGTTCATTATATTCACCACCCATTGGCTTTTAGGATATTGAATGGGAAAACAACACCAACAAAATTCTCCCACTTATCAGTAACTCACTGCTGTTGCTAGCTGACCATCAAGAATCCCCATCTCATGTACGTTGTGTGATTTCCAACACAATAGTTTGTCATGTGCTTTTGTTTTGTTTATCTTATTGTTTCTCCTAATGCGTGCACCTATCCTGAGTTCATTAATTCAGTCCTTCATGCTCCATTATTTCTGAGTTCTGTGTAACCGTACTTCCTGGTTATGACCATCACCCGTGCTTTGATCACAGTGTTGTATGCCTGTTCTTTGACCTCTGCTGCGAACTTTGACTATGATTCAAAGATTTCCCATAATAAATACCACGCTGAATTTACACACTTGTATCCTGCCTTAAATTGCTACTCGTTACACAAACATTTGAGAGAATAATCCTGGGAAATTGTTGTCAGTTAGCCTTAGCTAATGTTTCCCTACATTTCCTGGTTCCTTGGCACTAATTTACCATCATCTTACCATAACTAAGATCAGTGTGTGATTTGAAGCAGAGATCTTTTTCTTTTCTGAATCCTTCTGACACTTTGACACTAAACGTCAAATTAATATTTGTATTACCTACTTCACTTGAGCATGAACAATCTGAATCTGACAAGTGCTTTGAATTTATTTTATTTCATCACATGAGTAATTTCACTTGCAATTGAATAAAGAATTCTGGTACATTTACCAAATCTGGATTTAAATCAGACTTAAGTCCAAGGTCAGGGCTCCAGTACTATATCATTATAAACTAGAAAGGCACACAGTAGAGTGCATATCTCCACCAAGCCACATATTATCAACATCAAAATCAAATCACTTGAAATTAGGATAATGCTAAAGCTGTCCACCAAATTTCATCCAAATCCGTTCACTACTTTTTGAGTTATGTTGGGAAAAGACAACCATTCTGGATCCATATACATGTTCAGATTTGCGTCAAAAGCTAAGCAGTTGTTCCTTGGCTCATGGATCACCTTTCCTCAAAATTTCATCAAAATCCATTCACTACTTTTTGATTTACGTTGGGAACAGACAGACAAACAAACAAACGGAGGCAAAAACATCTCCTCCAACATAGTTGGTGGAGGTAATGACAACATTAGTTGCTATTTCTAATGCTGGATCGTCTTTGCACTGGCAGTATTTATCTCAGCATATATTATTCTGCAAAACGTCATTGCAGCCTAACCTGAACCTTATCACGATGCGTGTCTGTGTAGACATTTTGCTTTTACATCGTACTCAACTGTCTAAACCAGAAACAGACCTGGTGATCCCAGTTATTCTAAGTCAATGCCCATCTTTCTAACGTTACCTGACTGAAGTGTTGTTGCACTGTCTGAGTGGTGCTGTTGACTCTTCATCAGTCTGTTCTATCAACCCTGATTCATTTTACTGTTTACATGCATAAGTGCAATTTTCCTGATGTGAAGGAGAGAGACAGATGTTTTAATGCACAAAAACATGAAGTTAGTGGTTTGACAGAACAAGAAGAATATATACTGTGTGTGTATATGTGTGTGTGTGTGTGTGTGTGTGTGTGTGTGTGTGTGAGTATATATGTGTGTATATTTTATATATATATATATATATATATATATATATATATATATATATATATATATATATGGGTCTGTCTCAGAAACTGGGTGCTGTGGGGGTACCCCACTAAATATACTCAGTCAATAACTATACGGTTTTGAATGGTGATGTTGATTTTAATTTGAAATAAAATGATGAAAGAAATAATACAGATAAAACTAAATCTTTGATGTGAATACTCGATTCAGAATTTGGCAAAAATCCTGCAAATTTGTGGAAAAATGGCGGCTTGATCTGGGACATGATAAATGGTTGACTACATCGCATTCCCTTAAAAAGGTTGTAGTCCACTGAAAAGTCTACAGTTATCACTAATTGTATTTTAAGTTGTAACTTTATCCACCTAAGGATTGGTGCGCTCACAGAATAATCATAACCGTAATAAAAAACATCGTGCAAAATATTTGATCACCGTTGTAACTCCATTTTCCGCAGACCCAAAACCAATACGATCATGTGTTTTGATCTAAACAGAAAGCCTCAGGGTCAAGGTCACTACCTCACCAAAAGTAGTAACTTAAAATCACTACGCCATATAACAATTTAGAATAGAATATGTTTCTTACAGAATATGTTACGATGGTAGCTGGTCTTGTATGAATTTCTGAGCTATAAAATGAGTTGTGGTCTATTTTTTACCGTAGCGTGTTATTTGTGCACGGGGAAGGACACACATTAACAATCTGCATGTGTCGAATGGAATTTTCCACTCCAACAGTTAGAATTTGATCGTGCTTCCATTTGCGGTCTTTCTGTTACGCGGGTGATCTGTTCGGACGTTATCACTGAAAAGGTGAGTTTTGACAGTTTTATTTTGTTTTAGTCTTGCAGTATAAGGCAATAGAATGTTTCTTTTTCATCTTACTTTCATATTTCGTAGTGTTTGCGTATTTTTGGCCAATATTTTGCAACCATGGTCAATTTAGATCGAACTTTTGATAGAATCTACGGCCAGTCATTTTGCCCCACTCCCGCCTCGCGCTCCGTCCGGTGCGGTAGTGATGTCCCGTTGCTCGCACACCACAGCAGAGACCCGCGCGACCTTCAACCGGTACAGTCGCTGTTCTTTTACCACTGCCGTTATTCTCATCTTTCCGGTGTGTTCTTGATTTTTCCATTGTGTCCTATTTCGCCATATCAAATACCTAAAATGTATCATATTATTCATATTTAAGTGAATAATCAATTCAGTCATCATAACTTGGCATTTTTAATCCAAGCAATCAAAAAGAGGAAATTTATTCAATATTTTCACTCATCTGTGAAGGAGGGGCTTTAATTCTTCATGATGGAGTTATTTTATATGTAAATCAATTTTACAAAAGCATTTGAATTGCAATAAAAAAAAATTTCCACAATGGAGGCCAGATAAAGCAAGATACTATCTTTATTCTTATTAAACATGACAAAAGAAACATTGTTAGGTAAATGCAAAAAAAAAAAGTAAAATTAGAGAATTTATTTTTTGACCATAATGTCCCAAATGAGAGACCAGTTTCTGAGACGGACCCATATATATCAATCAGCCATAACATTAAACCCACTGACAGGTGAAGTGAATAATGTTTATTATCTCATTACAATGGCACCTGTCAAGCGGTGGGATATATTAGGCATCAAGAGAACAGTCAATTCTTGAAGTTGATGTGTTGGAAGCAGGAAAATTGGCCAAGCATAAGGATCTGAATGACTATGACAAGAGCCAAATTGTGATGGCTAGATGACTGGGTCTGAGCATGTCTAAAGTGGAGCATCTTGTGGGGTGTTCCCGGTATGCACTGGTTAGTACCTACCAAAAGTGGTCCAAGGAAGAATAACTGGTGAACCAGCAACAGGGTCATGGGTGTCAGTGGCTCATTGATTTGCACAGGGCATGAAGGCTAGAACATATGGTCCAATCCTTCAGAAGAGCTCCTGTAGCACAAACTGCTGAAAAAGTTAAAGTGAGACGGCCTTTCAATTTCATAAAATTGGTAAAATTTAGTTCCCTCTGAAATTTGGTCATTGTGATATATGTTTATTTCTGTAATATATATAAAAAACAGGCCATTCTGTGGCTGGGAAGTTATTTAATTTAAGGGGATTCCTGAGCAAACAATGTGCATGAAATCACTCAACTCGCCCAGACAGAGGAAGTCCATGTGTGCATGTGCAGGTTTACCTTCTTCTTCTTTTGGGTTTTACAGCAGCTGGCATCCACAGTGTTGCATTACTGCCATCTACAGGTTTACCTTTGACCGTGCACTGACAGTTACATCATTCAGTTGTTAAACGAACAGCTGATCACACCGAGGTGCTCGCTGACCGCCGATATTTATTAGTTTGGTCCTGTGTTTCCTTTCCTTCGTATATAACATAACGCCTTTTCTTCTCACTTTCTGTTACTGTAGTCGATCTTTCACATTTCATTTGCACACTCACATCCTCCATTTTTCTCTCTTGTTTCAAATTTGTATCCCACAATGCCTTGCGCGAACGGGGAAAGCCCACCACATGATGCATGATGATGTATCTTGTATTGGGTCATGGTGAAGCAGGAAAAAATAGTGGAGATTTAGGGCCACATGGCCATAAATTCATTAATTGTTCTATTTAAAAAAAATAAAAAATTAAATAAAATTGGAAGTCTGTGATTCGAATTCAGTAGCTTTCGGTCCACTAAACAAAAATAATTGGGTGTCGGGGAAAATTCTGTTCATGACCTACATTTGAAAAATCTGAAAGGCAGTCTGTCTTTAATGCCGGCTAAAACAGAAAGATGTCAGCATTAACTTTTCCAGCAGTTTGTGCTACAGGAGTTCTTCTGTGGGATTGGACCATATGCGTTAGGCTTCGTGCCCCATATCAAAATCTTTCACAAATATTGCCTGTATTTATTATCAAGTTGCAGTTAACGATAAGACTGCCTGATAAATGCACATATTGCAGCCCTAGATAAGTGACAAAGTGCAATACTGATACTACTGCTCTAGTACCGTACTCAACAAAAATGTCCTCCATGAACTTGTATAGATTTTTAACAAAATGTATTTTATTTTAATTTTCTATACTGAATGTCTCAACATGAACTAATATACAAAGCTAGATTTATTCCTCTTATACTGCTAATTCACCAATGCTAACAACTATTATTTAATTAATTACTGTTAAAAAAATCTGTTTATAGTTAAATTTAATATTCTGGAATGTCTGTGAGACAAGTTAGTTTCTCTCCACTTACATTTTAGCAGCTATAAACAGACGTTCTCTCACCTCCCTCACTTTTTTCTCTCTGTTGAGGTTAAAACTAAATAAAATGCAGCTTGCTGTGTTGCAAAGAAACTGGAAATTAGTTGCAAATTAGTTGCATTAGAACAAACCTGTTAATATAAACCTGTGATTTAATTTACAGCCGGCGCTATTGTCAAAGCTGCTGTTATAGAAAGTGAATCAAAATGATCAGAATCGAAATTTCAACATCGCTACAGTATAAATTCTTTTACAGTGGTGCTTGAATGTTTGTGAACCCTTTAGAATTTTCTATATTTCTGCACAAATATGACCTAAAACATCATCAGATTTTCACACAAGTCCTAAAAGTAGATAAAGAGAACCCAGTTAAACAAATGAGACAAAAATATTATACTTGGTCATTTATTTATTGAGGAAAATGAGCCAATATTACATATCTGTGAGTGGCAAAAGTATGTGAACCTTTGCTTTCAGTATCTGGTGTGACCCCCTTGTGCAGCAATAACTGCAACTAAATGTTTCTGGTAACTGTTGATCAGTCCTGCACACTGATTTGGAGGAATTTTAGCCCGTTCCTCCATACAGAACAGCTTCAACTCTGGGATGTTGGTGGGTTTCCTCACATGAACTGCTCGCTTCAGGTCCTTCCACAACATTTCCATTGGATTAAGGTCAGGACTTTGACTTGGCCATTCCAAAACATTAACTTTATTCTTCTTTAAGCATTGTTTGGTAGAACGACGTGTGTGCTTAGAGTCGTTGTCTTGCTGCATGACCCACCTTCTCTTGAGATTCAGTTCATGGACAGATGTCCTGACATGTTCCTTTAGAATTTGCTGGTATAATTCAGAATTCATTGTTCCATCAATGATGGCAAGCCATCCTGGCCCAGATGCAGCAAAACAGGCCCAAATCATGATACTACCACCACCATGTTTCACAGATGGGATAAGGTTCTTATGCTGGAATGCAGTGTTTTCTTTTCTCTAAACCTAATGCTTCTCATTTAAGCCAAAAAGTTCTATTTTGGTCTCATCCGTCCACAAAACATTTTTCCAATAGTCTTGTCCACGCGATCTTTAGCAAACTGCAGACGAGCAGCAATGTTCTTTTTGGAGAGCAGTGGCTTTCTCCTTGCAACCCTGCCATGCACACCATTGCTGTTCAGTGTTCTCCTGATGGTGGACTCATGAACATTAACATTATCCAATATGAGAGAGGCTTTCAGTTGCTTAGAAGTTACCCTGGGGTCCTTTGTGACCTTGCCGACTATTACACGCCTTGCTCTTGGAGCGATCTTTGTTGGTGGACCGCTCCTGGGGAGGGTAACAATGGTCTTGAATTTCCTCCATTTGTACACAATTTGTCTGACTGTGGATTGGTGGAATCCAAACTCTTTAGAGATGGTTTTGTAACCTTTTCCAGCCTGATGAGCATCAACAACGCTTTTTCTGAGGTCCTCAGAAATCTCCTTTGTTCATGCCATGATACACTTCCATAAATGTGTGTTGTGAAGATCAGACTTTGATGGATCCCTCTTCTTTAAATAAAACAGGGTGCCCATTCACACCTGATTGTCATCCCATTGATTGAAAACACCTGACTCTAATTTCACCTTCAAATTAACGCTTAATCCTAGAGGTTCACATACTTTTGCCACTCACCGATATGTAATATTGGATCATTTTCCTCAATAAATAAATGACCAAGTATAATATTTTTGTCTCATTTGTTTAACTGGGTTCTTTTTATCTACTTTTAGGACTTGTGTGAAAATCTGATGATGTTTTAGGCCATATTTATGCAGAAATATAGAAAATTCCAAAGGGTTCACAAATTTTCAAGCACCACTGTATTCTATCTACATTCACTGGATATGAGCAATCGCGAGTTTTGATTGGCTACTCTACTACGAGGATATCAGCTCGTATGCTGATATCCTGGGTTTCACGTGACGTCACATTCGCCTCATTAGTTATTCAAAACCTTAGCTGGTGGTCTACCAAAGCTCAGTCGACAAAGGGAGAAGGTGCATTGCTTGCATGATAAATGCCTTATGCTTGTGTTGCTTTAGGTTGTTTGAATCGATCAAACCGTGAAACTGATAAAAGTTTCTTCAGGTTTCCTCGTGAACTAATAAAAAAGGGTGAACGAACACAGGATTTCACAAAAAGACGCCGAGAAAGGTGGCTTTTGAACCTCTCACTGAAATCGAAAGGAACCGAGTCGAAGCATGCTCGAGTTTGCAGTGATCACTTGGTGAAAGGTTTGTATTTCCCTCTCAGCTACGGCCTTAGTGTTTTCCAAGTACTTTTCTTGCTATGTGTCATTATTTTACGGTACTTTTTTTTAGTTGCGAAGTGCTAAAGTCTCCAGCTGTTTCTTTGTTTCCTCCTCACAAAGTCCATATGCATGAAGGTCGCAACAAAATTCTTCCCCAGCCATACAGTTACAATGCGCCGTGATCACTTCTTCTCTGTCTTGTTTAACTAAGATCCAGGTCTTTAAAGGGGTTTCTGATGATCTTTGTGAATGATTTACCTGAGAGATAAGAGCCAACACAAGTGAGAATCAAGTGAACTGTTGTTTGTTTACACTTCAACTTGCAGCGCTTCGTTGTAAAGACGTGAACGAAAAGCTTAAAAAGCACACTTACACAGGCAAAAACAATACAGGGTTCATTCGGCAGCGACTTGACACCGAGGTCCTTTACCCAGCCACATACAAAAAAGTTGTAAGCCTCCATACTCTTCCATGCTTTCATCTGTTTTGCGGTGTAGAAGGACGTCTGCAACACCAGATAGTTTGAGATGTCGGGGAACTCGACTGAAGGGTAGTTTTCGAGATCATATGACAAATCCTTCTTTCCCAGACTGTAGGGGTCGATTCCATTGCACATAGCAATCTTCTGAATATATCTAAAGCCAGCAGCGACTTCTAGATTACGAGCGTACTCTGATACGTTATCACTAGTTGTTTGCACTACGGAAGCTGTTTAGACCACCAGCTATTTCACTTCCAGCAAAACCGTTAAAGGTCCCATGGCATGGTGGTTTGTTGATGCTTTAAACGGGCTCGTGGAGGTTTCCGGATGTTATATCCGCAACCTTTCTCGAAATGAACCCTCGGCACGTAGTTATAGCCTCCTGGGAGAAAGCCCCATTTCAGCGCTTTTCCCAGTGCGTCGTTTTGCTAATGAGAAGCAGGAGGCGGGGAAGGGTAGAGGGTGGGGGCGGGTCTTATCATTAATATTCATGACATGTAAACGTATTACCTCTGATTGGCTAACAGCACTGTGACGCTACCTCCAGTGGGTCAGAACAAGCGGATGTGGGTGTCTTACTATGGCGAGAGAGAAGGAACAAACCGCGAAGGGAAAAATACCGCGCGCTGACGTCATTAAGGTGCGACGTGAGGAAATAAAATAAATTCAACAAATGTTTGGGTTTTTACTGAACAAACAAACAAATAAAATGAACGAATGACTTAAAAAAAGAATGTGGGTGTCTTTGTAAAAACTGTTTTGATTGGCTATTATAACAGAGCATGCTGCATGCTTTTTGGTTTTGTAGCGCAGAGTACCTGGCTAACTGCAGGAAGCGGTTAGCTGCACAGCTAATGTAGCCATTGCAAGGCTAACGCACCGATTTTAAAACACAGCAAAACGACTTAACAGTTATACACTTACTTGTTCGGTGTTTGTGGCTGATGCGGCAGGGATGCTTGGTACAGACCCAGGCTTCAGTGACAGTTGATGTGCAAAACCTGCCCTGTACTGTCCCAAGTTGTGGAAACATTCCTCAGGAAAATGCTTCCGACAAACATACACCGTCTTAGGTAGACTCGATGGCGTATTATTGAAGTAAATAAAATTAAGCCACTGCGTCTTCAGGGGCTCTCCCGTCGGCAGTAAAAACAGACTCTTTTCTGTGTTGTCACATCCATGTACAGCGCAATTTCCATGTTTCGCTCGCTTAGGTGATGCCATGTTGTGTCCTCTATGGTCTCCTCACTACAACTGGGCGGGCAATCCATACAGTGGGTGGGAATCCAGAGGAGGGGCGTGGGGATCATCTCCCTTGCTGATGTAGTAAAGGGAAGAGTTTATCAACGCGCCGTTTTGACGTGCCATTCTCAAATGTTGGGCATAGTTTGGTTTACACATTATGAAATTTCTAGCCACTGGGGTGACTTAAGAAGGTCAGAGGAACTCATTTTAACGTTAAAAAACCTCAGAAAGTGAAAATTTCATGCCATGGGACCTTTAAGAAAAGTCACATGACTGAAACCCAGCAATACCGTGAGTAGAGAAAAACAAAATGACAGAGCGTGTTTGTTGCTGAACCAACCGAGGACGAAATAAAAACTCTACTTGAAAACAAAACCCTAAAAAATACCAAAAAAAGCGCAACAAAATACGGAATAAAAGTATGTGATGGTAAGAACGTATCTTTTTTATTTTTCAAGAATTATTATTATTATTATTATTATCGCATTTTTCACAAATTCCTACTGTCATTTTGCCGGTTCGTTTACATTCTAAGCGGAAATGATTTTGTTGGACGTTTTGTATAAAATTTTTATTTATTGAATTTGCAAAAAAAAAAAAAAAGCTCAGTTTTTCAAAATCCAGTGAATGTGGATAGAATAAAACAGTTATTCCACTCAATCTTGTCGTACATGGCTTATAGCTGACTTGGTGCTATGCGCCTTGTCGGCTATCAGCTCATGTACGACTCGATTTCGTGGAATAATTGTTAATTATATGCCAATATAGTGACTCCACATTGCTTTGTCTAATACTGTATGTATATCTAAGGATAAAATAGCTGATGTACAGTGGGCACCTGTCTGCATTTGAACATTTACCCCAGCTACACTGACACTCGGAGCCTCTCATGCATTCTTGGTAATATTTGTCAGTTCAGTGTGATCTATAATCAGCTCCTCCTACCCATACTGAACATCTGAGCGTTCTTAGTCAGAGCAACCACAACACAGTCCATTAGAGCTGAAGATTGAAGAGTATAGCCCTGCGTCTACTGTAGGTGTCAGCAGAGTCGTTTGTAACTGCTCGCTGGTGTGCGGTAAGGTGACGCCTTCATCCTTTACTGTGTCTGTCATCAAGGGTCAGTCATTAGGGCAAGTTTGTACTTTGTGTATGTGTGTGTATGCCTGGTGAGTTTGTTTGGTGTCGGGTATCAGGTCAGGGCGGATGTGTTGTGCAGCTGAATGAATAGAGGGTCGTGTGCTATTCAGCTCAGCTACGGTTTGTGTTATGGTTCATCTCCCTGGAAGCCTTAGTTGCTGTGGAGACTTTCCCTTTCTAGCCAAACACAAGCACATTAACATACTGCTTTTTTTTTGTGTGTGTTCTACACTGTGTTCTACACTGGTGTGAAGAATAGGATATATATCCATAAAACTGTCCCATTATTGATAATGTGATTGTACAAATGTATAATCTTGTATGGCCACACTGCTGTAAGCTTCATTGCAGCATTGGGATCATTGCTACACTTTGAAAGCTTTACTCTAAAAGCTAATTAAAGTTACAACACATGCACGCTCCTAAACAAAAGACACGTTGTACAGGTACAATAGATGTACCCTTGATAGTCCCACCTTAGCAGCAAGAAAAACCCTTTATTTCTAAGAGTCACCCCAGCAGATTTAGATGAACTGATGCCCATCGTGGTCCTCGTCCAAGTTCGCCTTTTGGTGATGTTGACAAAGTGAGTTCATTCCATTCGAGACATTTGGTGTAGGGTTACCAGGCGACAGGTTCTGGACCGGACAGTCTGGTTTTGAACTCCAAAGTCTGGGTGGTACTGCCAGGCACACACTTAAATATCTGCTCACGTCCCACTGTAAATGCATTCAAATTGTTGAAGTAAGTAATAAAATGTATTTGTACGGCACTCGGATACAGGAACGTGTAAACGTGTAAAAAGATTGGCAGGTTAAATAATCTAGTTAGCCTGCTAGTGAGACATAGCTTAACTAACTAAGTCAAAAAGTTCTAAGACAAATTGAAAAAATCTTTATTTATGAAAATAACAAAGCTATTTCTCTACATATCCTCCATTTAAGTCTAAACACTTCTGCAAGCGATGTTTCCATTGGATAATTCCTTCTTTGTATTCCTTTATTGTATTCTTTTTGAAATTATAACATCTGTCTTAGAACTTTTTGACTTACCTTCGTGTGTGTGTGTATACCTAGACAGCTATGTAGCAAAATAGACGCATAACTCCGATGAGGTCGTAAAGAACATTTTAAAGCACCAGCTCAGAAAGTAGAGAATGACACCTGCTTGTAAAACAACCGAATAAAATCGTCTGCCAAACAAATCACACACATTTCCGCCAGCAGGCCTGTGTCTTACGGACGTAAAAACGTCTTTCTACTTACTAATCTTCCACAGCTGATGTCTAGAAGGATAAATCCATGCTATGGGAAGTTTAAGACACTGGAAATGTATTTTCCATGTGGGTAAATATGAGAACAGGATTCATTAAGCAGGCTTCAGCTGTCTATTCACACCCATGAGCTGAGAAACAAATAGCAAATTAGCAAAACGTGAAACCTCCAGTGCGACCATTTCTGTGTGTATTCGGTCATGGTGGTGGTGGTGGTGGTGGTGTTGTCGCGCGGCCCTGAGTGTGCGCAGTTAGAACAATGCTGTGGTGCGCACGACCCTCACTAATTGCGGCTCTGCTTTCTTTGATGTGTGTGTGTGTGTGTGTGTGTGTGTGTGTGTGTGAAGAGGGACGCTTGAAAGACCGGCAATTATCAGGCTTCGTGAAGCGGCTGCGACACAGGCAGCTGTGTGAGGACTCCTGCGCTCAGCAAGCTCTTGAATTAACGCAGTAATAATGTGCGATGTGTGAGTGAGACAACATCTCATCGAGGAAAAAAAGAGAAGAGGCTCACCAGAACGGTTCGCACTCTTGTGAAGATTTCGTAATTTGTTTTGCGGAGTAGTTATAAAGAGAAATGCAGCTCGGTGTATAAGAACCTGGAAACCCTTATAGAAAAGTAACATGAACCCCACATGTCAATTATACACATGTGGTTTTTAGGCACTGTTTCACATGTGGACTTTTTTTTTTTTTTTTACTTTTTCACATGGGATTGTTTCCAGGGATGGAAAAATACTTTGCTACTGTACTTAAGTACTCATTTGGAAGATGAGTGCTTTATTTAAGTATTATTAATATTGAATAACTTGTACTTTTTTTTTTTTGCAAATTAGTATCATTCATGCACCATAACTATAGGCTACTTGCTCTTCACTTTCACACTAGCAGCATGTTTATTCTGCAAAACAAGTTTATTTTGATAGATCTTTATGAATAATTATGTGTCCGTTTATGGTTTATGGATGTGTGTGTGTGTGTGAGAGAGAGAAACATGCATGTGTGTACGCCAGATACCCACGAAAGTGGTGGTTTTGTGCACTGCTTGGTGTAGCTGAAGGTTACTAGCAAAATTCTGTTACATGAACATTAACACAATACTACAATAGGCAGGTTTCCATGGCAGTTTTGCGCAAAATAGAAGCCATTAAAAAAAAAAAGTCGACAAAATATAATCATGGATGGTCTGTGTTATACATCATTGAGTGATGTTATGTGATTAAAGCTGAGTTTTCTTCTCTCGCAATAGTCATTCCAATTAAACATATCCACGGATATCTATGACCTAACGAGACTGTCAGTGACGGCGTAGCTCACTCCGGCCCTGTCTAGTCCAGAAGGAACGATCTAAAGTGGGCCACCTTGCGCAATAAATGTTGTAAGCTATATACACTAGGAATAGCTACCTATTTGCCAGAAAGAATCCAGAACGGCGAGGAATCGACCGAGAAGAAGTGATTTTTGTTGAACTGCTCATTAAGGCTTAATTAGTCCATAAATTCATTAATAATTGTAATTAAGCAAATCTGGGTAGAAGTCATATGCACCGTAGGTACCCCTACCTTCATGCCAGAAAGAATCAAAATAGGTGAAGAATTGTGGAAGAAGAAGCGATTTGCGTGGAAACTGCTCGTTAGGGATTAATTACTCCATATCGTCATTGTTAATTGCAGTTATGCAAATTTGGATAGATGCCATATACACCCCAGGCATACCTACCTTCCTGCCACAAAGAATAAAAATCAGTGAAGAATTGAGAGAGGAAAAGTGATTTTTGTGAAATGTGGACGACGCCAGACAGACAACGGACAACACATGATGGCATAAGCCATAAGTGTCGGAACAGTGATTTTGATTGCAACCATGTGACTTAACTGTGAAAATGTGTCTCTATTTCAATTTTGTGCAATATTGCTTTGTCAAATTTTCTGAAAAAATGACCTCACGTCAAAGTGTATAAACATTTCTGAGATATCTCATCTCATCTCATTATCTCTAGCTGCTTTATCCTGTTCTACAGGGTCGCAGGCAAGCTGGAGCCTATCCCAGCTGACTACGGGCGAAAGGCGGGGTACACCCTGGACAAGTCGCCAGGTCATCACAGGGCTGACACATAGACACAGACAACCATTCACACTCACATTCACACCTACGGTCAATTTAGAGTCACCAGTTAACCTAACCTGCATGTCTTTGGACTGTGGGGGAAACCGGAGCACCCGGAGGAAACCCACGCGGACACGGGGAGAACATGCAAACTCCACACAGAAAGGCCCTCGCCGGCCACGGGGCTCGAACCCGGACCTTCTTGCTGTGAGGCGACAGCACTAACCACTACACCACCGTGCCACCCCTCTAAGATATTTGAGTTTTTTTTTAATTCATGTGTTTCCATTACTTGTTTTAAATATTCATATCTGTATTCAGATTTTAATCTGAAGTGGGTATGGCTTACTTAAAAAAATATATATATATGAACCCCACCACTATGACCCTGGAAACCCTGGGGAAACAAGCCAGAGGTTGAAAAGCCAACACTATCATCATGGTCTAGCTCTGACAGTTCCTCAACCTTAACTCCATCACTCGAGTTCATAATTGGTTTCATCTAGAGATGGAAAAAACCTTAATTGCCTAATTTAAAAGAAGGATGAAAAATGAAAGGATGCTATAAATAATTAGTACACATCCATCTCAGTGACTGTTGTCTTTGTTTGTCCTGCCAAGCTTCGTATCTTCGTATCTATTCTCGCTCACGCCCACATGGAAGTAAAAACCTCCCGCATGTGTGACTCTCTTGTTACGTCTAGCAGGATTCCAGAAACTACGTGGTCCATCAAACTTTCTTGCAAAACATGACCAACTGGATAATCTGTAATCTATATTTACCCTTTTACATTCAGACTTACTGAACAGATCTACGACCGTACCTGCATAGCATCATGTAAGACAGAATCAAAAGCTGGTCAGTTATTTTCTGCACTGTCTCTGTTGAGAAAGAAGCTAGACATGATGAATTCGGAAAGAAAAAACATGTTGAAAGGAAGCATTGAGAGTTAAAGTATTTCAGGCATGCAGCATTGCTAAACAAAGCTTTTTTTTTTTTTTTATCTTAGGCTTAAATAAGGTTCACAGTCTCACAGGGTTTTTAGTGGGTGATTTTGACCGAAACTTTCTGATCTTGACTTTCGTAATGGATTATCTCTCAGTTAAAGGAGATACGCAGAACCTTTATTTTTAAATACATTTCTGAGTGGATAGTATCTCCATCCTTGACTCTTGTATGCTGCATAATTGAGAATAAAAAAAAAAACATTTTTGAGAGTTAAAATCGACCGCAAAGTTGGAATTCGAGCTGCCCCGTTGAGCCAGCCAGCCCTGAGTGCGTGACGTCACAGCGGGAACCGGTGCTATAGACCAAAGCCAGACTCGGCAGGCGAGAGTGGTTGCAATGGTCTCTTTGTTCGGATTTATTGGAGATTCTTTGGATTCCTCAGATAGTAATACATCTGACTGTGATAGTCCTGAAATTGGAGTGTGTGTACATGCTACTGCTATACACGTACAACCGTATCAGTTCAAACCATCGGAAAGTGAATCCGATAGTAACACGTCGGCCACAGAGGCCCCCACCTTACGAAATAAAGCCAGAGAACAAAGCCGTCTAGAGAATTGGATGGAATTGAACTGACAGTCTCATGTGACTCTCATTAAAACAGAATAGGTGCTATAACTTATGCAACATACATGTACTGTACATGCATGCATTTTCACTGATAAAACATAAAAGGCTAATTAAATAATCAGGTGAACTGAGACAATCACATTCTGAAGCAAATTAAATATTCTTATACCGGTAACTTAAACACACAATACAAGTTACATGTATTAATCTAAATGCAGGTAAACAACGAGTGTTGTTGTTTTTGTTGTTATGTAACCAAATGAGAGTCGCATCTTACCCACCTGTGTTCTCGCTCCCTGAAGGCTGAGCGTGTAGCTGATTGTTTTGAAACAATCTGACTTTCAGTTCTTTGTTCATTTGCTTCTTCCATGTAAGGGCGAGATACTGCTGCTGAGGCAAGCATATCCAACGGAGAAATCTGACGACTGGTCATCTCCTTCTCCATTTTCTCTATACTGAGTACTCCGCCATTACTACTCGGCTCACACTCCGGGAAAACTGGTGCAACTGAACTTACTTTCCTTTTTTTTTGTAGTTTTCTTTTCCTTTAATTGTTGGTACTGCACCCTCTTTCAATACAGGCTTATAGCCAACGCTCCTCAACAGATCAGAGGTCTCGTATGAGTCCTCAGTAAAATGTGCAGGGCAGAGGAGAGACCACTGTGTAGGCGCCCAATCCGTGAATTTCTCGCAAAACTCGTCCAAATCTTTGCAGTTTGAACATTCTTGGACCATGAATGCAACATAAATCCACCTTCTTTCACGTTGCTGCACCCGCCAGCAACACATCTACATGGCATGGCGATAAATTAGCTCAAAATGGAGGCTCGGAGTTGCAGTCAGCTCTGTGTTTTAGTATAGCGGAAATGGCAGTGAGACCGATAGCCTTCCCGCTGATGTTAAGGTCATTCACTCAGACCACTACATACAGTGCCTTGCAAAGGTATTCATACCCCTTGAACTTTTTCACATTTTTCCACCTTACAACCACGAACTTAAAAGTTTTTTTATTGATATTTTATGTGATAGACCAACACAGAGTAGCACATAATTGTGAAGTGAAACGAAAATGATAAATGGTCTTCAAAATTTTAAACAAATAAAAATCTGAAAAATGTGATGTGCATTAGGATTCAGCCCCCCTGCGTCAATACTTTGTAGAGCCACCTTTTGCTGCAATTACAGCTGCAAGTCTTTTGTGGTGTCTCTACCAGCTTTGCACATCTAGACACTGAAATTTTTGCCCATTCTTCTTTGCAAAATAGCTCAAGCTCAGCCAGATTGGATGGAGAGCGTCTGTGAACAGCAATTTTCAAGTCTTGCCACAGATGCTCAATGGGATTTAGGTCTGGACTTTGACTGGGCCATTCTAACACGTGAATATTCTTTGATCTAAACCATTCCATTGTAGCTCTGGCTGTATGTTTAGGGTCATTGTCTTGCTGGAAGGTGAATCTCCTTCCCAGTCTCAAGTCTTTTGCAGCCTCCAACAGGTTTTCTTCCAGGATTGCCCTGTATTTAGCTCCATCCATCTTCCCATCAACTCTGACCAGCTTTCCTGTCCCTGCTGAAGAAAAGCATCCCCGTAGCATGATGCTGCCACCACCATGTTTCACAGTGGGGATGGTGTGTGCAGGGTGATGAGCAGTGTTAGTTTTCCGCCACACATAGCGCTTTGCATTTAGGCCAAAAAGTTCAACTTTGGTCTCATCTGACCAAAGCACCTTCTTCCACATGTTTGCTGTGTCCCCTACATGGCTTCTTATGCCTGTCTTTCAACAATGGCTTTCTTCTTGCCACACTTCCAAAAAGGCCAGATTTGTGGAATGTATGACTTATAGTTGTCCTGTGCACAGATTCTCCCGCCTGAGCTGTGGATTTCTGCAGCTCCTCCAGAGTGATCATGGGCCTCTTGGCTGCTTCTCTGACCAGTGCTCTCCTTGCTCGCTCTGTCAGTTTAGGTGGACGGCCATGTCTTGGTAGGTTTGCAGTTGTGCCATACTTTTTCCATTTTTGAACGATGGATTGAACAGTGCTTCTTGAGATGTTCAGAGCTTGGGATATTTTTTTTATAACCTAACCCTGCTTTAAACTTCTCCAGAACTTTATCCCTGACCTGTCTGGTGAGTTCTTTGGTCTTCATGATGCTGTTTGTTCTTCAGTGTTCTCTAACAAGCCACTGAGGCCTTCACAGAACAAGTGTATTTATGCTGAGAGTAAATTACACACAGTCGGACTCTATTAACTAATTAGATGACTTCTGAAGGCAACTGATTGCACTGGATTGTATTTAGAGGTATCAGAGGACAGGGGGCTGAATACTAATGCACACCACATTTTTCAGATTTATATTTGTTTAAAATTTTGAAGACCATTTATCATTTTCGTTTCACTTCACAATTATGTGCTACTCTGTGTTGGTCTATCACATAAAATATCAATAAAAAAACTTTTAAGTTCGTGGTTGTAAGGTGGAAAAATGTGAAAAAGTTCAAGGGGTATGAATACTTTTGCAAGGCACTGTATACGAATCATTTTAATCGTAAAAATTACTATATTAGATTTATTGTTAACGCTTAACTATTCCTATGACATTCCTGAGGTCTCCAGGCATTTCTAAACAAAAAGTGAGGCCATGGTTCTGCATATCTCCTTTAAAGTGGAGTTTACCATTCCCTGATCATCCTATATCAAATTCAGCTCATGCTTTGACTGTACTGGGAGAAATTGCAGGCGCTGCTGAACGCTGCTTGGCGTGCCATCATGACAATCAGGGTAGTGACAAATTGAAACCAACAAATCGGTTTGTCACACTAGAGGGCTGCAGTCATTCATATTAAGCAGAGCCGATCAGTGTCATCACACTTTCTGCATGCTGTCGCACACTAATCACTCTCACCATTGAAGCGATGTCACTGGTCCAGATGGGGGGTTTCCATCGTATTAGGATTAGAGCGTGTGTTGGGATAGATGATGTAAGCACAAGCTGTTCTCTAGGCCTCTGAATGACTGCATGGTGTGGAAAGTCCTTTTGGGTTATATGGTTAAGGCTTGTATGTAAACAGATGTTTCTGTGTTTATGTCAGTGATTCAAGCCACAAAAGCTACGTTCCCATGTGCGCTGATCTGATTTGGCACAGGTGCGTCACAGAAATCAGGTTTTTTTGTATATTTACAGTACTATATATACCGTAATAAAGAAATCTGACACTATACCACTAGCAATACACTTTCCCAGTATCAAAAATGACATTTATTTGAGAAATACTTACACTTAGACTGCATTTAATCCCAGCCGTGAATTTCATCCTCTTTCACACAAGCATTATCCAGTAGAATGTGCACTATCATTCATATAAATCTCATAATTTTATACTGAAGCACTAAGATATTTGCGTAACATGTACGCTGATTACTTCCTGTCTAAGATTTTTTCTAAAGATCTGGTTGTTTTAACATGGCTAATAACATAAACCTTCCACATCGCCCCTTTTTTTAAAAAGACAAATCTGAATCGTAGGATTGAATTGCAAAACCAAAAACAATGGTGCGTCCCTAATTTAAAGAGTATTAATGCAGGATAAACAAGCCAGGCTGCATATGATGTGTCTATTTATCAATGTCTGTAATCAAGGAAAGGCTTTTGTGATGGCTGGCTAGAGATTTCCGTGTCTTTTATATGACACTGCAAACGAGAGCTGAGAGGATCGCTCTCGCTGGAACGCTTGCAAAGGAAACAATCTGTATTAAAGCTAGAGGAGGTCATTTTGGAGAAAGCAGCAAGAGTAAATTAGATTTTGAAAGTATCCAACTGAAAAATCCCTCCCTTTCCTGTCAGCCCTCCCTCCAAAGTCACTCCTTTAAACCACTTGAACGTGCACTGCCTGACTACTGCTGGAGGACGAGTCCATGAGAAAGAGAGAGCATTTAGAGGAGGAGTGTAGGGCGTCATTGTCATATCCAACTACCTCATGTCTCATTCACATATAAACATCTAATATTATCATAATGAATTTAAAACAGGGGCGGCACGGTGGTGTAGTGGTTAGCGCTGTCGCCTCACAGCAAGAAGGTCCTGGGTTCGAGCCCCGTGGCCGGCGAGGGCCTTTCTGTGCGGAGTTTGCATGTTCTCCCCGTGTCCGCGTGGGTTTCCTCCGGGTGCTCCGGTTTCCCCCACAGTCCAAAGACATGCAGGTTAGGTTAACTGGTGACTCTAAATTGACCGTAGGTGTGAATGTGAGTGTGAATGGTTGTCTATGTGTCAGCCCTGTGATGACCTGGCGACTTGTCCAGGGTGTACCCCGCCTTTCGCCCGTAGTCAGCTGGGATAGGCTCCAGCTTGCCTGCGACCCTGTAGAACAGGATAAAGCGGCTAGAGATAATGAGATGAGATGAATTTAAAACAACAAACATGGCTATTGTTAGTACTCGCAGCTGTCGCCTAGCTTGCTAGCTTCAGCAATATATCTGTTATATGTCTGCCTAGCCTTGTGGAAGACTCCGGTCACATGTAATGAGTGCACTGTAGAGTGCACGCAGGTACGGGGGTGGACAGGTAGACAGGTTGGTAGGCCATCCAATCATTTCATTCCAGGGTTCTTCAGAAAATCTGAAGTCGCCAGCTAAAAAAAAAAAAAAGTAAGTGGTTGCAGAATTTGGAGCAGCAAAGCAAAGTTTGAAATTTACATGCCTTCTGGTGCACTCTCAGCTAATAAATTACTAACCATTTCCCTGTAAAATGCTTGCAAAATATGTATGAAATTTCCTGTATGTGTGCTTGGCTTTCTCAGTTCCTCTCTGTAGTACGCTGCCTGGCTCTGTAACATAACTACATAAGCTACGGCCTGGCCACGTGGTCTGGCTCAGCCAATCAGAGTGCAAGAATCGATCAACAACTATGGCATCACTTCCAGTCATGCTAGACCTGAATCGAAGATAATTTCATGGGGAAATAATTGGACTTGCAGCAGAGACAATCTAAATCACTTGAACATTGAACGGCAAGTTTTATTTTTTTCTGGGATTGAGTAGCCGGCGGGCGGCATGGTGGTGTAGTGGTTAGCGCTGTCGCCTCACAGCAAGAAGGTCCTGGGTTCGAGCCCCGGGGCCGGTGAGGGCCTTTCTGTGTGGAGTTTGCATGTTCTCCCCGTGTCCGCGTGGGTTTCCTCCGGGTGCTCTGGTTTCCCCCACAGTCCAAAGACATGCAGGTTAGGTTAACTGGTGGCTCTAAATTGACCATAGGTGTGAGTGTGAATGGTTGTCTGTGTCTATGTGTCAGCCCTGTGATGACCTGGCGACTTGTCCAGGGTGTACCCCGCCTTTCGCCCGTAGTCAGCTGGGATAGGCTCCAGCTTGCCTGCGACCCTGTAGAAGGATAAAGCGGCTAGAGATAATGAGATGAGATGAGATGAGTAGCCAGCGCACACTGTCTGTGTAGGCAGAGAAAGCTGCCGGTCTCCGACGCTTGTGGACGTCTCTGCATTCGGATCAAATTAAATGACTAGATGGGCTTTTTACAGCCCTGAAATTGCCTCAGATGACTTCTTTTCTTTTCTTTTTATTGTTAGAGAGTTGGATTTATTCATTGCTGTCAATCAATATAACAAAAGAATGGATCAAAAAAATTGCTTACCCTGCCTTTAATGGCAGTAAATATAAAAGTGATGGAAATTAAATGTGTAAAATAATCTAAAAGTACAACCCTGATTCCAAAAAAGTTGGGACAAAGTACAAATTGTAAATAAAAACGGAATGCAATAATTTACAAATCTCAAAAACTGATATTGTATTCACAGTAGAACATAGACAACATATCAAATGTCAAAAGTGAGACATTTTGAAATTTCATGACAAATATTGGCTCATTTGAAATTTCATGACAGCAACACATCTCAAAAAAGTTGGGACAGGGGCAATAAGAGACTGGAAAAGTTAAAGGTACAAAAAGGAACAGCTGGAGGACCAAACTGCAACTCATTAGGTCAATTGGCAAAAGGTCATAAACATGACTGGGTATAAAAAGAGCATCTTGGAGTGGCAGCGGCTCTCAGAAGTAAAGATGGGAAGAGGATCACCAATCCCCCTAATTCTGCGCCGACAAATAGTGGAGCAATATCAGAAAGGAGTTCGACAGTGTAAAATTGCAGAGTTTGAACATATCATCATCTACAGTGCATAATATCATCAAAAGATTCAGAGAATCTGGAAGAATCTCTGTGCGTAAGGGTCAAGGCCAGAAAACCATACTGGGTGCCCGTGATCTTCGGGTCCTTAGACGGCACTGCATCACATACAGGCATGCTTCTGTATTGGAAATCACAAAATGGGCTCAGGAATATTTCCAGAGAACATTATCTGTGAACACAATTCACCGTGCCATCCGCCGTTGCCAGCTAAAACTCTATAGTTCAAAGAAGAAGCCGTATCTAAACATGATCCAGAAGCGCAGACGTCTTCTCTGGGCCAAGGCTCATTTAAAATGGACTGTGGCAAAGTGGAAAACTGTTCTGTGGTCAGACGAATCAAAATTTGAAGTTCTTTATGGAAATCAGGGACGCTGTGTCATTCGGACTAAAGAGGAGAAGGACGACCCAAGTTGTTATCAGCACTCAGTTCAGAAGCCTGCATCTCTGATGGTATGGGGATGCATTAGTGCATGTGGCATGGGCAGCTTACACATCTGGAAAGACACCATCAATGCTGAAAGGTATATCCAGGTTCTAGAGCAACATATGCTCCCATCCAGACGACGTCTCTTTCAGGGAAGACCTTGCATTTTCCAACATGACAATGCCAAACCACATACTGCATCGATTACAGCATCATGGCTGCGTAGAAGAAGGGTCCGGGTACTGAACTGGCCAGCCTGCAGTCCAGATCTTTCACCTATAGAAAACATTTGGCGCATCATAAAACGGAAGATACGACAAAAAAGACCTAAGACAGTTGAGCAACTAGAATCCTACATTAGACAAGAATGGGTTAACATTCCTATCCCTAAACTTGAGCAACTTGTCTCCTCAGTCCCCAGACGTTTACAGACTGCTGTAAAGAGAAAAGGGGATGTCTCACAGTGGTAAACATGGCCTTGTCCCAACTTTTTTGAGATGTGTTGTTGTCATTAAATTTAAAATCACCTAATTTTTCTCTTTAAATGATACATTTTCTCAGTTTAAACATTTGATATGTCATCTATGTTCTATTCTGAATAAAATATGGAATTTTGAAACTTCCACATCATTGCATTCCGTTTTTATTTACAATTTGTACTTTGTCCCAACTTTTTTGGAATCGGGGTTGTACTGCGAATGTAGATTAACATGCATTTACAGGCAGTTTACTAGATCGACTCAGTAACACAACATGCACTCTCATCACCAAACAGGAAGTTGTATATGTAATACAAATATAAGAAATAAAACAGCACAGTGGTAATAAAAGTGGTAATAAACCTTTCTGATAGACAAGTCTATACAATATCACTCACTCACTCACTTTCTCGCTCTACTAAAAAAAAAAAAAGAAAAAAAAGTTTGAACAATCCAGTGAGTAAATGATTTGAATCCTTTCACTGTATTGACCTAAATGAGTCAAATCACTAAAAACGAATCATTTTTCACATCACTAATTTGACATAAATGTCTCACCATATTTCAACTCAACTCAGGGTTTTATTTTAGCGCCCTGAAATTTCACACGAGATATTTCTGGTGTGTTAAAAACAGACAAAACATCTGGAAACACTATGACTAAATTACAAATGATGTTTTTGGATGGAAGAGGGGTCAGACTGATTGAGTCTATCCTGTGTCAGGTGTTTATACTGTATGTCTAGGGAGATATATGGCATAAAAAGCAGACACACACACACACACGCGTACACACACTGATGAACATGTGATGTTCACTCTTCACCTAGAATGCAGTTTTGTTTATCTACAGCATACCTGTGCCAGGTAATCAAGCACCATAGAACAACCTGTTTATGATCATTACAGCAACGGCACAGTCTATGTTCTTGTCCTTTCTGTGTGTGTGTGTGTGTGTGTGTGTGTGAGTTGGACTAGAGCGGAAACCAGGAAGAAGGCCATGAGGATTGGGTTAAAGACTCTTGGCTTAGATCATTTTAGACGCACAGGAGTGGAAAAATTGAGGAGGCGTGTCTCTGTATACACACAGGCACACCAGTGTAAAAACAGTGTGATTAATCCAGAGATTGATTTTGTGATTTCCGAGCTTACACCTCACACACACACACACACACACACACACACACACACACACACACACACACACACTACTAGCATTACAATAGAAATACACATGATTACATGTGCACATGACTGCCATTCCCTCACACAGCAGCAGTCTGTAATCAGAAACCTCTTGCCTGCTACACACACACACACACATGCACACACACCATGGGAGAAAAAAGCAAGAGAATGAGAAAGGATTTTACCCAGCTAGTTTGCCAGGGCAGGCAGCCAACAAAAAGAGAAGGGAGAGTGGGAGAAAGGGTGAGAGGGAGGGAGAGAGGCCAGGAAACTCCATACATAGCCGGCAGGAAGGAGAGTGTCAGGGCAGGAACTGCCTTGTATGGTCTGAGGTTTTCTGGCAGCCCGCAAGAAAAGACATTTCCTCTCCCAACCCAGATCACATGACCCACAGCGGGGAGACACTGCAGGACATGAGTGTGTGTGTGTTTGAATCCAAAGCCACTCCCTGCTCCCCTGCACTCCAGCCTGTTCTGCAGCTCATGCTTTCATATCAGGCAGAGGTTACTTCTAAAGCTCCTGCCCTGCAATATGCTCATAACCACTTCCTGTTCTCAAAGCAGGACATTTAGTTGGAGATCCAAGGCTTTCGAATGAACTCCAGCTGTCGGTGCAGCGGTAGTTCTGCATGTGAAAGAACTTCTAGAACAGGAAGTGTGTGTATATAACCTCTCCCATCAACTTTTACAGGATTTCTGCACAAGCTCCTATTGCCTTATCAGCTCCTGGGTGACGTTTTGAAATGCACAGGACTCTGCGCTCTCTCTCTCTCTCTCTCTCTCTCTCTCTCTCTCTCTCTCTGTGTGTGTCAAGGTCCTACTCTTTTACAAACATACTTTTTTGAAGGCTGTCTGACTCAAAAATCCAAATCCAATTTGGACAGAGCTGCACTGTAGGAAAATTTCTACACATTAAAGGGATACTTCAGTGCATTTCTAATAAGGAGGCAGGTGTTGAATTCCACTGATATAAACCAAATGAACCATAACTAAGATTATACAAGAATAACGGTCTCAGGAAGAGACCGATGTGAAAGGAAATTTTATTAAACATGTTCCAAAGCTTTATCCAAGCTTTCATTAAAGGAAAATGTCATTCATACACTGTTCTATCTATCTATCTATCTATCTATCTATCTATCTATCTATCTATCTATCTATCTATCTATCTATCTATCTATCTTCTTCCATTTATCCGAAGTCGGGTCGCGGTGGCAGCAGGGTATTCCAGGCGTCCTTCTCCCCAACAACGCTTTCCAGTTCCTCCTGGGGGATCCCAAGGTGCTCCCAGGTCAGAGGAGCTATGTAATCTCTCCAACATGTTCTGGGTCTACCCCAAAGTCTCCTCCCAGTTGGATGTGCCCGGAAAACCGCCAAAGGAAGGCGCCCAGGAGGCATCCTAATCGGATGCCTGAACCACCTCAGCTGACTCCTTTTGACATGAACGAGCAGTGGATCTACTCCAAGATCCCTCCAGATGTCTGAGCTCCTCACCCTATCTCTAAGGGTGAGCACAGCCACCCTACAGAGAAAGCTCATTTCAGCCACTTGTATCCGCAATCTCATCCTTTTGGTCACTATCCAAAGCTCATGACCATCGGTGAGGGTTGGAATGTTGATTGACTGGTAAATCGAAAGCTTTGCCTTCTGGCTCAGCTCCCTCTTCACCATAATGGACCGGTACAACACCCGCATTACTGCTGACGCCGCCCCAATCTGCCTGTCCATCTCATGCTCCATTTTACCATCACTCGTGAACAAGACCCCAAGCTACTTGAACTCCTTCACTTGGGGCAGCAACTCACTCCCAACCCAGAGGGAGCACTCCAGCGTTTTCCGGCAGAGAACCATGGCCTTGGACTTGGAGGTACTGACTCTCATCCCAGGTGCTTCACTCTCAGCTGCAAATGTATGTATGTATGTATGTATGTATGTATGTATGTATGTATGTATGTATGTATTTATTTATTATTATTAGCTCATCCGGCTGATAGGCGATGAATTTATGCCATCATGTGTTGTCTGTCATCCGGCATCGTCTGCATTTCACAGAAATAAATTCTTCACTGATTTTTATTCTTTTTGGCAGGAAGGTAGGTCTGCTTGGGGTGCATATGGCTTCTACTCAAATTTGCATAATTGCAATTAATAATGAAGATATGGAGTAATTAATCCCTAACGAGCAGTTTCCACACAAATCGCTTCTTCTCCCTCAATTCTTCACTGATTTTGATTCTGTCTGGCATGAAGGTATGTCTGCCTGGGGTGCTTATGACTTCTACCCAGATTTCCTTAATTACAATTATTAATGAAGTTATGGACTAATTAAGCCTTAATGAGCAGTTCAACAAAAATCTCTTCTTCTCGGTCAATTCCTCACCATTCTGGATTCTTTCTAGGAAATAGGTCGGTATTCCTAGGGTGGATATACAGTAGCTTGTATTTAGTGTATATAGCTTGCAACATTTATTGCGCAAGGTGGCCCACTTTAGATTGTTCCTTCTGGACTAGACGGGGCCGGAGTGAGCTACGCCATCATTGATGGTCTCATTTTAATTTTTGGTATCCATTCGCTATCAGAATTACAATTATTCTGCTAAGACATCACTACAGATTTGTCCAATATCCAAATTTACAGCTTAGAAGGTTCTGGGTTTGATCCCAGCGGCCGACGGGGGCCTTTCTGTGTGGAATTTGCATGTTCTCCCTGTGTCAAATACATGCAGTTAGGTTAACATGGGGGGGGCTTTGGACTGAGGTGCCCTTGAGCAAGGCACCTGACCCCCAACTGCTCCCTAGGCACTGTTAGCATGGCTGCCCACTGCTCTGGGTATGTGTGTGTGCTCATTGCTCACGTGGATGCCTTTACTTCCCTTAGACTTCTAACATACACTCAGACTGTTCTGAATTAAAATGGCCGCTGTGCTTTTCTCATTAGGCCTAGATTATCGAAATGTTGAAATTCTCGATTGTGGTAATCACGTGTGTTACAGGTGCAGTAGACAGTCGAGATTAGGCAAAAAGAAAAGCTGGAGTATTCCTTTAATTTAGTATTCATCCATTCTCACGTGATTCTGGTTCAAGTGACTCAGGTTGTTTTCCATTATTTCAGGTTTAAGTGTAAACTCTTGGCAAAGATTCAGCAACTAAATTGCACTATGTTGGTATTAATAGCAGTGATATATTTATGGCAGTGCAGTTTTCGTCAAAACTCCAGGAAACTGGGACAAGCAGTGTTTAGCACAAATACTTGAAGACAGCTCCAAAAGAAAGACAATACGCTTCATTTGTGGTTCAGCAGGGCATATATAGCCTACATGAAGAGGGCAGATGTGCTTTAAAGTATTACTTTTTGTTGTCATGTTTGAATTTTAATGAAATTCAACAGACTTGGAAGTACAGAGAGAGAGAGAGAGAAAGAGAGAGAGAGAGCATGCGTGTGTGTGTAAATCTTCACTATGACATTTTCTAAGTCCGTGCACCTGTCTGTGTGTAGCAGTGGGAAAAAGATGTGTGTGTGTGTGTGTGTGTATTTGCGCACTGGCACAGGATAGACTGCAGACAAGGCACCGACAGTCTCAGTTCAACACACACACACACACACACACACACACACACACACACACACACACACACACACACACACACCATTAGGTGCTCTAGCCAGTAGTAAATATCCTGTTGAGGTTACCTCATTCAATGGGACTTTTTGGCCATTATGGTGTGTGTGTGTGTGTACAGTCACAGGATTTCCACAGTGGAAATGAACAGGCAGGTCAGACTCAGGACAGGCCAGGCGAGCTCAGCAAAAAACAACAACAACAACAACAACAAAAAAAAAACCCCAGAAAGGCACAAGGACATGTAAAGTAGGAAAATATGTGACTGTGTGTGTGTGTGTGTTATACCGTGGAGGGCATTCAGAGTGACATGCCACTGCAAATTAATACAATGTTCTCCTCACTGATCACTCACTATGATGAAACGTTTCTATCCTGAAGGGCGTGGTCTTTTCTGGACTGACTCCTCCCCCATACACAAAGCACGAAGGCTCAGTGAATGGTTTAATGAGCATCACAATGCTGTGGCTTTTACAGTCCCCAGATCTCAACTCATTTAAAGGGCTGATGACAAGAACATGACTCTATGCAATTTCTTAAATAAACTATACAACATGGCAAACATGTTAGATTTCTGTTATAATTACGTGAAAAGAAGCTGTTGTTACGCGAATATCCAACTTTTAATTGCACAGCGCAAGAAAACTGGGTCCGTGGCTCGCGGCCATGTTGTGACGTCAGCGGAAGAACACGCTGCGGTTCACTGGCTGTTCTACTCTGGTTCTACTCAATCGAAACGGCGCATGAAAACGCCGGTGAACTCTCTAGTGCTAGCTCTTCCTCTTCTGGGAGTCTAGAATTGTGTTGATCTCTTCCGAATAGAATCTATGATAGCCTACCCTCTTTACCCTTTGCCTCTCGTTGCTAGGCGGCAGTTACATGAAAGCCGCAAGCTTTCACAAGCAAATACATGACATATCACGCCGACTTTATGATTACATTTATGATTATCATGTAGAATCTATAGCTCTACGTACCTTTATCTTATGTCATTTCACAACACATGTTCTGACAGGAGGACTGTCTTTGGATCCGGTATAGCTACTAGTAGACCCCCTCCGGAATACTGGCAGTATTGCCAGATTGGGAGGTTTCCTGCCCAGTTGGGCGGTTTCAAGTGCATTTTGGTGGGTTTTGAACATATTTTGGGCTGGAAAACTTCAGCGGTATCTGGCAACAGATACTGCTGACGTTTTCCAGCCCAAAATATGTTCAAAACCCACCAAAATGCACTTGAAACCGCCCAACTGGGCGGGAAACCTCCCAATCTGGCAACACTGTGTAGGCACTGCTGATGGTAGTAACACACGTTTGTGCTGAACTGAACACCCAAGATATTCTTTTAAGCTGGGAAGGGTGTCAAAACAATCCAAATCGAAGTGTTCAGAGCACAGGACGGATGTTGGTGAGGGCTCCCACTTGTCACGAGTGCGCCTGACTTGCTTCACCCACTTCGCATGCAGCTCGGGATCTGTGGGAAACTTGAATAAACTTACCCCATCCTTGTGAGTTTTGGAGCAAAAGCCGGCAACACAACGCGAAGGCATAATAACTATATATATAATAATGTATAATAATGTCTAATAAAAATACTAATAATGATAAACTGAACACCTGTCGCATCAACAACAAACTGGTAAGTTAGGAGGAAGGTTCTTTCACTGACGTCATATAGCTCCTCCTCCTCCTTCGTCTCCTGGGTGCTGCAGCCCCGTCAAATTTGCCCAAATAGCCGCGTTTATCATCATAACTTGTAAAATAGGCGCCTTCGTGAATTAATATATGGATCATCGGGAATTACTTTTTATGTTATAAAACATCGCCAAAGATGTCAAAAACGTGTCAGCAGCACTTTAAACCCTTATGGTTTCACCACAAATGCTCTCCACCACCACCGTCGTCATCATCATCATCATCATCATCATCATCAGAACACCAGCTGAGGTGTAGAATATTTTCGAATATCCGTGTTCATTGCTCCAGCACATTTCCAGAGAATTGATGCCAAAGTGTTCTTTGTGTCTTCCTCAGACACTTTAAGGAAACACTTTTCCTTTAGTTTGTCACCTGTGTGCAGTTCTTACGTTTCCTCAAATCCTATATTAGATTCTCAGAAGTGATTAAATAAGCTGAGAAGAAACAGCCTCGTATTTTTATGTCATTATTTAACATGCATTTTGTAACCGTAGGAAATGCTGACAGAAATTATATGAATTACAAACTAAGAAAAATCCAGTAACATTAAATACTAATAATGAATAATAATTCATAATTCACACTAACTGTCTGTCAATGGGTGGGTGATTTTCTTTATTAAAAAAAAACGTGACTCATTAGAGTTTTAAGCTTAATAAGCCGGCTGCTTAAATTGAATGGATTTAATCTAAAGCTGAACAACAACTAAAACAAAAATAAGAATAAATAATGTCTGGAATCTCAACGCAATGTTAATTAAACTCTGAATAGAGCTGTTAGAAAACATTCACATTTTAACTGGTTTTGGTTAAAGTGTAGGGGAAAAAAAAATCTGTCCTGGGCTCAAGTAAGTAAGTAAGTGAAGATTTAGAACAAAAAAAGTGTACTAAAAGTTAAGGAAATGAGCATGAGGTTTCGGTGCCGCTCGGACACCATTATCAAGCGAGTGTTCGTAAGCTAAGTCAATCCCTGTGTCTGAAATCGCTCACTCATTCACTACTCCCTACTCCCTATATAGGGAATTACTATATAGAGGACTATATAGTGAGCTCATTGGTAAAATGGAAAAAAAAAAAAATGTCATTACTGTCGCACAATTAAAACGTGCCAGATCAGTCGTCTGGTGGGTTTTCAAAATAATAAATACATGTGATAAATCCATATTATACTGAGTGTCTTTCCCAGATTAATCAATACAAAGTACCTGCCTCTTTCAGTTCTTTTTAAATCAAGGCTGAATACTTTCTTCTTTGCCGCTGCCTTTTATTAAATCAAATTTGAGGCTTTTAATTTGATTTCTTTCAGTGCGACCACAATGCATGATGGGATATATTGCTTTGGTTAGGGGCCATCGGTTGTACACTACTTTTCGTGATGCATTGTGGGATACTTTGAGTGCACTATATAGGGTGTAAATAATCCTCACTAAGGTTGCAGACAGCACTACAAAATGGTGTCCTCACTATATAGTGCCCTATATAGTGAGTAGGGAGTGATTTCGGACCCGGGGAATGTCAAAACATATTAAATTAGATTAGCATAATGCTACACAAAAAGTTTGGCCTGTAAGGAGTCCGACTGCGCATTGAGAGTTGGTCTTCATACAACAAGCAGCCCAATTTACCCTGACACTTTCTTAAGACAACGATGTTCTTATTAATGTCTTTAGGTGCAATACCATGTGCCGTCCTATAGTGTTTACCGATGCTTGAAGATGTCGAAGAGCATAAAGGCATGTCTTCAAGCATCAGTTTAGCATTATGCTAATCTAATTTTACATGTTTTGACATTGACTTAGCTTACAAACACTCACTTGATAATGGTGTCTGAGCGGCACCGAGACGTTGCACTCCTTTCCTTAATATATAGAAAGTAAGTAAATAAATAAATATGATACATATTGGTCCAAAGTGACTGATATTTAAACATATTCATATTAATCATGGTGGCACATGAGATTGGATCTGCAATCTCACAGCTCCAGGGTTCCTGGTTTGATCCTCCGCTCAGGTTCTGTCTATATGGAGTTTCATATGTTCTCTGATTGTTCCTTTGGGTTTCCTCCAGGTTCTCTGGTTTCCTCCCGCCTCCCAAAAACAAGCTATTTGGTGGATTGGCTAAGATAAATTGCCCCTAAGAGTAAACGAGGATGTGAATGTGTGTGTGGATCCGATCATCCAGAGTGTATTCCTACACCCCTCCCGGTGTTCCTGGGATAGGCTCCAGATTCATCGTGACACTAACCAGGGTCAGCTGTTACTGAAAAAGAGAATTGCTTATTTATGCTTGTGTCACACTGTCTTGTATCTTGCCACATAAGCGGTGTGTGGGTCAAACACCAAGAAATGAGGTGTATTTTGTCCAAAATTAAAGTCCTGTGATGTACACGGCATATGTGTGGTGTTACTGTGGCATATCTGGGGTTTGTATGGGGTTCAAGGGACGTAAAGTTATGGCGTATGATGTGTTGCCGTGTCATAACCATTTCATTGGTGTGACGTTTTGTTCTTATGTGTGACATTGCTGCTGCGTACCTGTGGCGTATCTGTGGCATTCACAGGTAGGTATAAAAGGGGGCCCCATGTTGCATTCATTGTCATTCGTCACAGTCAAGAAAGCATCATGCCAGCGAAGAAGTCAGGACCCAAGAAGGGCAAGGGAAGAGGGAAGACATCAGCCTAATGCACCCAGCCAGCCCGGAGCCACCTTTATCAGACACATGTCAACTAAAGCGTTCGCACGGCGTAATAGGTGTTCGAGCAATGTCACTGCTGCGTAGCTTTCATTTTTACGGCATACACGTGACATACGGTATGTGTGACGTATCAAAGCTGCTATGTATGTGGTACGGATTTTTAAGTGCGGACTTAAAAATACGCAGCACCCTGGCGTTACGCGTCCTAGAGTATTAGCTACGTAAGCTGGCGATGCTGCAACGTTCCTTTCTGACTGCCACGTATCCACGCCAATGTACTGACACAGGCATTGAGTGAGAGAGATAATTGCTTATTTGCTGATAGCCACATAACTAATATTATTCTATCCACATTCACTGGATATGAGCAATCTTGCGCTCTGATTCATTGGCTACTCTACTACTAGGATATCAGCTCATATACCATGAATAGAAAAAAACAAAATGGCGGAGCATTTTGCTGAACCAACAGAGGACGGAATAAAAACTCTACTCGAAAACAAAGCCCCAAAAAATACACAAAAAAGGCAACAAAATATGGAATAAAAGTATTTGATGGTAAGAACGTATCTTTTATATTTTTCAAGAATTATTATTATTATAGCATTTTTCACAAATTGCTCCTGTCATTTCACCGGTTTGTTTACATTCTAAGCGGAAATGATTTTGTCGGACGTTTTGTATAAAGTTTTTATTTATCAAATTTGCAAAAAATACAATAAAAATTCAAAATCCAGTGAATGTGGATAGAATAAAACAGTTATTCCACTCAATCTAGCTGTACATGGCTTATAGCATAATTTGCTGTTACGAAATTTTGATTATTTTTGCACTGCGGTTTGTGACCACCAGAGGTGGACAGTAACGAAGTACATGTACTTACTGTACTTAAGTACACTTTTTGACTATCTGTACTTTACTTGAGTAATTTTTTTGGCAGCTTCTGACTTTAACTTCACTACATTTGAAAGACACACATCGTACTTTTCACTCCACTACATTTCTATCAAGGTCCTCGTTACTATGAAGCAGCTTTGAAAGTGGATGGTTTTTTTTGTTTCTTTTCTAAAACGTGATTGGATTTTTCGCAGGTGACACTGAGACAGCCTGTCAGTAATCACTAGGGTCATGTCACGTCCATAGACTGTATAAAATCAAGTTCAGTGATTTCTCAGCAGTGTTATTTGAACACAATCAGTTGATGGTAGAATGGAAGGAGGAGGTTCTTCTGGGGAACACTCACACCCATGGCCATACCTAGAACCCATGTTTCAGTTTTCTGAAAGGATTAAAGATTCGTTTCGTTTTAAATGTTTGCTTTGTTTGCTTAAAATGAACCACATCACAGCCTACAAAAACTCGCCGTCCAACCTGCGGAAGCATATTGAGGTATGTAAACATTTTATTCCAAGAGAAAGCTTGTAATGAAGTTGTCCGTGCTTTTAGAGCTAGCGATAACGTTGCAATAACTATGGCGTCTGGTTAGTCAAATGACTTTCTATGGATTTGCCCACCAAGTTGCCATTGCCTTGTCCATGGCTAACATTAACACATAGCTAGTTAACTTGGACACTGTTAGTTAGCATGTAAAAACGGAGTTCCACTAACTTGAATAATGTTAACTTATCTGAAGTTCTTTCAGAAATATGTTTTAGGATAATCTTGCCAAATAAACAGAATGTAGAAATCTTTCTTTTCTAGTAACGTCAGCTACCCAATATGATTTCGAGTATGAAAAGAGTTTGCTAGCATGTCAGGTGGAGCTTCACTGAATAGCTCAGAGCATTTTTTAAGGATTTTCCACTAGGAGACCAACTGGTCTGGGCAATACAATCACATGCCCCAGAGTCCATGCGGCTGCACCGCTGCGGCATATTCTGTGATGCAAAATGGTTCACCAATCACCATACAGACAAACACACTACAGTCAGTGCGTTTACATGCACATAGAGAAAATCGAATTTCTGCCGTAGCTCAACTGAAATCGAAGTTCTAAATGCCATGGAAACACCTTAGCTCGGCTGAAATCGAACCGAACTGGATTTCTCATAATCGAGCTACACGACCTAGATTATGCGATTGTAGCCGAGCTACTTAGTGCATGTAAACCCTATCGAGCTACGTAGTCGAGCTACTTACTTCAGCACTGCCCTTTCCGAAAGTGACGAGTGACGAGACCACAAGCGGGAAACACAACAGCCTCGGTCGGCACAACAACAGTAGTAGTAGCGAGCAGCAGAAGAGGTCAGGAGGAACAAGGAGAATGAACGTCATCATTCTTCTTGTGAACACGGAACTGATAACTTTGTTTATACTCTTGAATAGCTCTTCTTCATGATGACAACCGGAAGTGTACCAACACGATGGGGCGTGTAGCGCCACCTGTGGCTCGGGTGCACAATGTACCTCACACAATAGCTCGATTTCCTTGTGTGCATGTAGGATTGGATTTCTCTGGCACCCCTGCTGGGACCCTTAGCTCGATTACTGACAGTAGCTCGATTTGGATGTGCATGTAAACGCACTGAGTGACTACACAGCTATCAAGAGCAATTACCAAGCACAAGTGTTATGTCAAAAACACTCAAAGTTACACAGTAATGACATCGGATGTTAAAAAATGCTCTGGAATAGTTAGCTTAACATTAAACCACCATGATTCCACAAGCCGATTCATTCGTGCATGAATACAGACAATTACGCGCACACACACA
This sequence comes from Neoarius graeffei, assembly GCF_027579695.1. Classification (NCBI taxonomy): domain Eukaryota; kingdom Metazoa; phylum Chordata; class Actinopteri; order Siluriformes; family Ariidae; genus Neoarius; species Neoarius graeffei. The sequence continues at coordinate 14,990,777 of NC_083576.1, read as the reverse complement.
TATATGAGACCTGTGAGATGGACAGTATTGTACTAGTCAGTCACAACAAATTGTTGGAATTTTTTGTTTTGATAACAGATGATGGTCTCGCATTTTTTGTGTGTGTCTTGCTTAAAGCAGTGTTGCTGTTGGGCAATTATTAAGCTTGAGGTGTGGACCTGGGTTTTAATCAGGTTGGATTGTCAATTTTATTTTCTGAGCAAGTTGCATTTACTGCTATTCCACTGTCTTCCTGATTAACATACATTTATACACATATATATGTGAACAGACTGCCAGAGCTGGGTCAGAACACTACCATGCTGCTTTGTGGGGGCGGGGAAGAGTGTTACAATTAAAAATAAAAAAAAAATGACAATGGTTCTTTTTCAGTTCAGATGTGTTTCATTTTGTAACATTCTACCAGGCGTTTATTCTACAGGTTCTACAAGCGAGTCAGTAAATCCAGTCGGTTGCTTCAGAGGCGGTATGTTTTCTAAGTGTTGTGGCAATAATACAACAATGCATTGACAGAAAATGTACTTTTAATACTTAAAGCATATACGCAGAACCATGGCCTCACTTTTTATTTATAAATGTCTGAAACCTCAAGAATGGCATAGGAATAGTTTTAAGCATTAACAATAAATCTAATATAGTAATTTTTATGATTTAAAGTGATTCATATACTGTAGGTAGTGGTCTGAGTGAATGACCTTGAGATCCGTGACGTCACCGCAGGAAGTCTATCGGTCTCATCGACATTTCCGCTATGCTAAAACACAGAGCTGAATGCAACTCTGATCTTCCATTTTGAGCTAATTTATCACCATGCCACGTAGCTGTGTTGCTGGCCGGTGCAGCAACACAACAGAAGGTGGATTTATGTTGCATTCATGGCCCAAGAATGTTCAAACTGCAAAGATTTGGACGCGTTTTGCGAGAAGTTCACGGGCACATTGGGCGCCTATGAAGTGGTCTCTCTTCTGCTCTGCACATTTTACTGAAGACTTGTACAAGACCTGTACAATGATCTCTTGAGGATCATTGGCTATAAGCCTGTATTGAAAGAGAGTGCAGTACCAACAATTAACGGAAAAGAAAACTACAAGAAAAGGAAAGTAAGTTCAGTTGCACCAATTCTCCCGGAGTGTGAGCTGAGGGTTGTTGCTAAAACCTGGGATGGAACGGGACGTATTATCACTTGGGCAGTGACCTCCCCGCGGTTGTTGCTAAAACTGGTGATGTCCCGTCCCGGGTTTTAGTAATTGCCTGAGCCGAGCAGTAATGGCGGAGTACTCAGTATGGAGAAAACGGAGAATGAGTGGACCAGCCATCAGATTTCTCCACTGGATATGCTTGCCTCAGCAGCAATATCTTGCCCTTACATGGAAGAAGTGAATGAATGGGGAACTGAACGAACAACTGAAAGTCAGATTGTTTCAAAACAATCGGCCACAAGGTCGGCCTTCAAGAAGCGAGAACACAGATGGGTAAGATGTGACTCTCATTTGGATACAAAAACAACAAAAACAACACCACTCGTTGTTTACCTGCATTTAGATTAATACATGTAACTTGTATTGTGTGTTTAAGTTTCCCGTATAAGATTATTTAATTTGCTTCAGAATGTGATTGTCTCAGTTCATCTGATTTAATTAGCCTTTTACATTTTATCAGTGAAAATGCATGCATGTACATGTATGTTGCACAAGTTATAACACCTATCCTGTTTTAAGGAGAGTCAACCTACAATCAGTGAAGTCAAATCAGTCTTAGTTGAGCAAGTCAGTAACGGGATTTCTTACTTTCACCATAAATTTTTATTTATATGACTTTGGCCTATAGCTGTCAAAGGCCTCGGCCTTAAAACCGGTTACCGCTGTGACGTCACGCACCCAGGGCTGGCTGGCTCAGCGGGGCAGCTCGAATGCCAACTTTGCGGTCGATTTTAACTCTCAAAAATATATATTTTTATTATTCCCATTTATGCAGCATACACGAATCAAGGATGGAGATACTATCCACTCAGAAATGTATTTAAAAATAAAGGTTCTGCATATCTGCTTTAAGTATTTTTAAAAGCAAGTACTTTAACTTGAGTAAAAATTTGACTGTTCAACTTTCACTTGTGTCGGAGTAACATTTGACCAGTGAGATCTGTACTTTAATGTCAATAATGAAGTTGGGTACTTTGTCCACCTCTGGTGACCACCATGAAAAAACCCAAAACTATCACATGAACATGTCTGTAAAAGATGCGTATTTGTGCAATGCATGCCTGTGTGTGTGTGAGTGAGCACAGACAAAAGAGAGAAACAAAAGAAACCCACTTCACAAATTTCCTATTAAAATTGCTTTGATAATTGCTGTCTTGCCATCTGCTCAGTGTAGGCACACAGTCAGGAAGATTTTTTTCCCCCCCAATGTTCTGATTGTGTCGAGATCTGCGACTCCCACAGCATGTACCTGAACATTTGTAGTGTGTCACAAAACAGCAGATTATTATCATCATTTGAGACTGTAATTTTACTGCTGTTGCTTCGAGGAAAGCACCAGCAAATGGGCCATAACACTTAACTACTCCTGAAAGATGCTGATTTATTCATTTTGACTCATATATAGTAACTCTGACTTCTTTTATATCTCATTGAAAATCCATCGTCTGGTCTGCAGCGTGGAAAAATATTATTTGCTTGCTTTTCCGTCTAAGTGTACAGACTTGCCTAATCATCAGAGATGCACTTTTATTAGGTACGTGAAGAATAAAAAGTAGTTTCCTGTGCAAACTCTAGATGTGTGATTTATTCACGTGAAGTTACATATAAACTACACAAAGAAGGAAGGAAGGAAGGAGGCAGTTGCGAGGGTGAACGGGTCCTATTCACGTGTTCTTATCAGTGCTTTTGCCCTGTTGAACCAGATGGAAATGCAACATGCAGAGCAAAGAGTCATTACTCTCAATGGGGTGATATTACACTTAATGGAGTTCCATTGCTTTCAGTGGAGATCTATTACAGTTGGTGGACTTCTTCTCTTACACTCACTGAAGCTTTATTGCACTCAATAGCTTACGTTTTTATTGCTTCTAGAGTTCGGATATATGGCGCAGTCGTCACATGTGCTAAATAAGCTGCGAAGTGCCAAAAATGAGGTTTTGGTAATAATATGGTTTCATGAAGTTATGCAATTTGACAACTGATAAAAGTATACACGAGCTGGTCAATAATATCATCCATCCATCCATCCATCCATCCATCCATCCATCCATCCATCCATCCATCCATCCATTATCTGTACCGCTTGTCCGCCAGGGTTGTTGGAGAAGCTGGAGTCAATCCCAGCTCTCTTTGGGCGAGAGGTGGGGTTCAACCTGGGAAGGTCACCAATCTATCGCAGGGCTAACACAGAGAGAAACAACAATTCACACTCACATGAACACCGATCGATAATGTAGTGTAGCCAGTTGACCTAATGTTTTTGGACTGTAGAAGGAAACTGAAGAGCATACAAACTCCATGCAGAAAGGCCCCAGTCGCAATAATTTCATCTCATCTCATGATCTCTAGCCGCTTTATCCTTCTACAGGGTCGCAGGCAAGCTGGAGCCTATCCCAGCTGACTACGGGCGAAAGGCGGGGTACACCCTGGACAAGTCGCCAGGTCATCACAGGGCTGACACATAGACACAGACGACCATTCACACTCACATTCACACAATCTTCTGTATTTAATGAAGCAAACCTGGCAGCCATGTTTGTTTACAAATTGTCACAGTCGCTTGCTGGCGTGGAAGTTTTGCATCTCCGACGTGTGTCTTTTCCAGTTTTTCGATGTCCGTTGACATGTTTTTCTCTTGTAAATATGCGTGAAGAATATATAATGAAGTTTTGGTAGCATTTCGGTTGTTCAATGTGTCTTTCCCTTTCCTGGCGAACAAAGAAATGCGTCTGCACATTCTCAGCAGAACACTTTCTCACTGGATACTCGCATCAGCGCCGACGTGTGACGTCATGTTGTCTTGACAACCATGCAATATCGTAAACCATATTCAACGCTCATTCTCCATTGGGTAGAGTGACGTAATACACGTAGAATAAACGATACGCTAACAATATTGCATGCTACTATAGAAACGATATGATATTAGAATGCATGCATTAATACAAACGTGTAATTTGTCCTGCAGCTAGCACTATTTTCAGAGATGTTTTTCTGGAAAATTAATCAACACCTTCCGACCAATCAGATTCCAGAGTTCAACAACACTCTTCCGTTGCACATTTGTACTAATTATGAATGTTATATTTTATAATAGGGGCAGCACGGTGGTGTAGTGGTTAGCGCTGTCGCCACACAGCAAGAAGGTCCGGGTTCGAGCCCCGTGGCCGGCGAGGGCCTTTCTGTGCGGAGTTTGCATGTTCTCCCCGTGTCCGCGTTGGTTTCCTCCGGGTGCTCCGATTTCCCCCACAGTCCAAAGACATGCAGGTTAGGTTAACTGGTGACTCTAAATTGACCGTAGGTGTGAATGTGAGTGTGAATGGTTGTCTGTGTCTATGTGTCAGCCCTGTGATGATCTGGTGACTTGTCCAGGGTGTACCCCGCCTTTCGCCCATAGTCAGCTGGGATAGGCTCCAGCTTGCCTGCGACCCTGTAGAACAGGATAAAGCGGCTAGAGATAATGAGATGAGATGAGATATTTTATAACAAACATTTTTTTTTTCACCCAGTCCAACCAAACGCAGTAGAAAAAAGATGTGAGAAAGCCACAGAGGGCTGGTGTGGATAACGTTTAACCTGAGACGTTATTCCAAGCAGTCAGTGGAGGGAAAGGGGCACGGCAACATTAGAGTGATAAAGGATGGAGTGATACGGGGGGTATACAGTGGGGTTTATGGAGCATTTACTGTGGTGATCTAATCACAGCTTGGTAAGGGCAGCTTTTAGGAGGAAATGGATGCTTTTCTCTCACTCTTCTTTCATTTTCTCACTCAATTCAATGCAGTTCAGTCTTGATTGATGTGACAAATACTGGTGCACTTGTGTTGGCAAAGCTTGGATTACAAACATAACATATTAGTAAATTATTAGCATTATAAAAGAGGTCTATGGAGATGTCTGTAAATGTAAAAATGTGAGAATTTTATGTAATGTATATAAAATACAGTGCCCTCCACAATTATTGGCACCTCTTGTAAAAAGGGTTAGAAAAAAAATCCACCTTTTGGTGAAGTCGCTTCATGTCACACTGAAAAAATAGGTACCCTATGGGTACATGTGGCTACTGCTTATAAATAAAATTGTTTTCTGATACCATATCCGGACAGTAAATATCCATCCATCCATTATCTCTAGACGCTTTATCCTGTTCTATAGGGTCGTAGGCAAGCTGGAGCCTATCCCAGCGGACTACGGGCAAAAGGCGGGGTACACCCTGGACAAGTCGCCAGGTCATCACAGGGCTGACACATAGACACAGACAACCATTCACACTCACATTCACACCTACGGTCAATTTAGAGTCACCAGTTAACCTAACCTGCATGTCTTTGGACTGTGGGGGAAAACGGAGCACCCAGAAGAAACCCACGCGGACACGGGGAGAACATGCAAACTCCGCACAGAAAGGCCCTCACCGGCTGCTGGGCTCGAACCCGGACCTTCTTGCTGTGAGGCAACAATGCTAACCACTACACCACCGTGCCGCCCTGGACAGTAAATATAGCATATATATATTTACTCTGAGACAGTAGCCACAAAAATGAAGTGTAATCCAAAAATGAATAATTTAAAAATCACAGAAGTAAAATATACCAAGTGTCAGTACTTTATATTATTCTACTCTTACCTCTTACAGTTTTCGAAACTGAAACCTCCGAACCGAGGCTGACATACACACGCTGTCACCATGACCCAAACTCTTATTTCCCGGAAAAGGCCCAGTGCTAGAGCTCAGTGGTCTCAATACTCTTTTCGACAACTTCCCGTAACAACTCTGAAGTGCGTCACATCTATATCACACATGGTCCACTGGCTGAAGAAGGCGAGGAAAGGGGGACGACCCGGAGTACGTTTTAAAATAGGAACGCACTTTCCCTCGGTAATAAGCATAAACATGTCTGAAAGTGATTTCTTTAGTCTAGTCCATTTATTTCGAATGGTGAACCGAATTGTATACACTCACCAGTCATTTTAATAGGCACACCTGTATGTGCACGCGCAGTGTGTGATCGTTACACTCATTCTGACGTTCTTACAACACGATGACACCGTGGCTACAGCCTCTATATGAGGCAGTAGCCACAAAAATGAGAAAAATCCAACCTTTAATTGAAATGAATTTATTCAGAAAAAAAAAGCAACAAGTCCATTGTCATTTTCAAAAAAACAAAACACACATGTGCCACTATTACTGGCACCCCTGGAAATCATAGTGAGCACAATGTAGTAACTGAAGCATGTTTCCCATTTAAATTGAACATTTTTGAGTTGATTGGAGTGTGTAGGAACTTTCAAGCTGTAACCCATGACTTCCTGATTAACTAGGGGACAAATATGAGGTGACACAGAGGCCAAATTCGTTTAGTTATCCATCAATATGGGAAAGGTAAGAGAAAATACAAGATAATGAGACCATATATTGAATTAGATGGGGTGTCCAAAGATTTGACTGGTACTGAACGTATACAGTACTGTGCAAATGTCTACATATAAAGAAATGCTGTAGATCAAAAATGAATTAAAAAATAATTAAATCAAATGTTTCAACGTTAAAAAAAACTATAAACAGTAGTCAGTAAGCCATAATAAATGAAGCAAAGTCAATATTTGGTGTGAGACGAAATTCCCTTTGCTATAAAAAATAGTAGTCTCAGGTACAATGAGTGCAGTTTTATAAGGAAATGAGCTGTACAGTAGGTTTCACTGAGCATCTTACAGAACCAGCCACAGTTCTTCTGGACACTTTGTCACACTTTCTTCTTAATTTTGCACCAAAACCCAGTAGCCTTCATGATGTTTTCTGTTTTAATCTGAAAAGTGCTCTGTTATGGAACATGCTGCTCAGATACACAGAAGAAACCTTTATTTGTCACATGTACACTTCAAGCACAGTGAAATTCATCCTCTGCATTTAACCCATCTGCAGCAGTGAACACACACACACACACACACACACACACACACACACACCCAGAGGAGTGGGCAGCCACATTACAGCGCCCGGGGAGCAGTCAGGGGTTCGGTACCTTGCTCAAGGGCACTTCAGCCCAAGGCCGCCCCACATTAACCTAACCTAATCTTTGAGCTGTCGGGGAAACCGGAGCACCCAGAGGAAACCCATGCAGACATGGGGAGAACATGCAAACTCCACACAGAAAGGCCCTCGCCGGCCACTGGGTTAGAACCCGGAACCTTCTTGCTGTGAGGTGATCGTGCTAACCACTACACCACTGTGCCGCCCAACATGCTGCTCAGAAACACACAATTTTTTCTCATCTCATCTCATTATCTCTAGCCGCTTTATCCTTCTACAGGGTCGCAGGCAAGCTGGAGCCTATCCCAGCTGACTACGGGCGAAAGGCGGGGTACACCCTGGACAAGTCGCCAGGTCATCACAGGGCTGACACATAGACACAGACAACCATTCACACTCACATTCACACCTACGGTCAATTTAGAGTCACCAGTTAACCTAACCTGCATGTCTTTGGACTGTGGGGGAAACCGGAGCACCCGGAGGAAACCCACGCGGACACGGGGAGAACATGCAAACTCCACACAGAAAGGCCCTCGCCGGCCCCGGGGCTCGAACCCAGGACCTTCTTGCTGTGAGGCGACAGCACTAACCACTACACCACCGTGCCGCCCCCACAATTTTTTCTGTAACATTTAATTTTTTGCTGGAAAAAAGGTGAACGTTTGGAACTCTAAAATGTTTTTGTACTGACTCGATAATGTAGAAGCCATAAAATAGGAATCTATAATAAAGTTTGTATGAAAAAAAATTAAGGTGTCTCAGACTTTTGTACAGTACTGTATATGTAGACTCCGCGAACATTTTGAAACATACGTTGAACCTCTATGAGAGCTTTACTCGGTTTGATTCTTCCAATTAGCACTGGTGTCCAATCCAGGGTGTATTCCTTCCTCGTGTTCAGCATTCCCAAGACTGACTCCAGATCCACCGTGATCCTGAACTAAAGCAGTTCCTGAAGATGAAAGGTTTGTGTTGCTTTTGTCCTATTTATTATTCAATCTTAAATCACCCCGAGTACACCCTAAGTGACATCATTCACATGCTTCATAATATCATGCATTATATAAAGTACTTAATTTACATCGAACCCTTTCAGCAGTTGCAGTAATAGAATTATGAATGAGTGATTGTCCCACTGACAGCTGACAATCCACACACACACACACACACACACACACACACCTATCATATCGACCTGTGGTGCTACGCAAATCAAGCACAGGTACACTCCAGCTTTTTAAACACCCATGTGACTGCATGGACATAGGAAAATGACAGCAAACAGTAAACCAAAGACCAGGACAAGAGACGAGAAAAGTTCTTTGTTGTCAACAACAACAACAACATCATACAGGAAGTAATTAGATGCTGCGCCTGGCCCATGCCTACCATCATTCATGGAAGAGTAGAAAAGTCCAGCACTCATGCACTCAAGCACAGCATGGCTTCACTTGGTGTAGAACAGCACGGAAAGCACTCAAGTTACCATGTAGTTAACCCTTTAATGCTCCAGCTTATTATATATGACTCATCTTAAAGCATATTTTACAAGAAGTACACTTAGGAAAAAAAACCCCACTTCCTCAAGGACTCTTTGAATGGTAAGAGTTTTAGTTTCTACACTTTTATTTATAGTTCAGCTCAGTGTTGTAGTTGAATCACTAAATCTTGAGCCCAAGTCCAGTCTCGAGTCCCCAGTGTTCAAGTCCGAGTCATTAAAGAAAATTTCGAGTCGAGTCCGAAAACAAGACTCCATCTACACCATGTGATGGTGGCTGTTCCTGCCTTTATGTGAAACCATCTCTGCTACTGTGTTGGATGAACGTTACTGCTCGACTGCCCCATTTAGTTAATAGACTACAAATAAAAAGCTTGTTCATCGCTCAGCAAGTCCTGCCCACTATCAACAGGGCAAATAACATGAGAGAGGGTTAACACTAGCTAGTTCATCGCTCAGCAAGCAAGCCCCACCCACAATCAACAGGACAATGAACATTTATCAAGTCAAGTCAAGTTTATTTGTATCGCGCTTTTAACAATAAACATTGTCGCAAAGCAGCTTTACAGAATTTGAATAACTTAAAACATGAGCTAATTTTATCCCTAATCTATCCCCAATGAGCAAGCCTGTGGCGACGGTGGCAAGGAAAATCTCCCTCAGACGACATGAGGAAGAAACCTCGAGAGAAACCAGACTCAAAAGGGAACCCATCCTCATATGGGCAACAACAGACAGCATGACTATAATATTAACAGTTTTAACATGAGGACAGTTTCGTTGATGTTATAACTCTTCATTGATGGACACTTGAGTGCAAAACTGTTCATGATAACTGCAGTCACTTCCTTCTCTGGGTGGAGTCTTGCCAAATGACGATTGAAGTTCGAGGTTGTCCCCGTCGTCTCCTCGATAGTTCTTCTGCATATGGAACACATAGCAGTGTATTTTTTCTCACTGCACTAGAAGACTGTATAAGCAAAGTGGACAATCCTAGGGACGTTCTCTCCAGGCATTTTAGTGCCATTAACGTTAGTTTGTTCCTGAACATGACATACAGTGGTGCTTGAAAGTTTGTGAACCCTTTTGAATTTTCTATATTTCTGCATAAATATGATCAAAAACATCATCAGATTTTCACACAAGTCCAAAAAGTAGATAAAGAGAACCCAGTTAAACAAATGAGACAAAAATATTATACTTGGTCATTTATTTACTGAGGAAAATGATCCAATATTACATATCTGTGAGTGGCAAAAGTATGTGAACCTCAAGGATTAGTAGTTAATTTGAAGGTGAAATTAGAGTCAGGTGTTTTCAATCAATGGGATGACAATCAGGTGTGAGTGGGCACCCTGTTTTATTTAAAGAACAGGGATCTATCAAAGTCTGATCTTCACAACACATGTTTGTGGAAGTGTATCATGGCATGAACAAAGGAGATTTCTGAGGACCTCAGAAAAAGCGTTGCTGATGCTCATCAGGCTGGAAAAGGTTCCAAAACCATCTCTAAAGAGTTTGGACTCCACCAATCCACAGTCAGACAGATTGTGTACAAATGAAGGAAATTCAAGACCATTGTTACCCTCCCCAGGAGTGGTTGACCAACAAAGATCACTCCAAGAGCAAGGCGTGTAATAGTTGGCAAGGTCACAAAGGACCCCAGGGTAACTTCTAAGCAACTGAAGGCCTCTCTCACATTGGCGAATGTTAATGTTCATGATTCCACCATCAGGAGAACACTGAACAACAATGGTGTGCATGGCAGGGTTGCAAGGAGAAAGCCACTGCTCTCCAAATAGAACATTGCTGCTCATCTGCAGTTTGCTAAAGATCACGTGGACAAGCCAGAAGGCTATTGGAAAAATGTTTTGTGGATGGATGAGACCAAAATAGAACTTTTTGGTTTAAATGAGAAGAGTTATGTTTGGAGAAAAGAAAACACTGCATTCCAGCATAAGAACCTTATCCCATCTGTGAAACATGGTGGTGGTAGTATCAGGGTTTGGGCCTGTTTTGCTGCATCTGGGCCAGGACGGCTTGCCATCATTGATGGAACAATGAATTCTGAATTATACCAGCGAATTCTAAAGGAAAATGTCAGGACATCTGTCCATGAACTGAATCTGAAGAGAAGGTGGGTCATGCAGCAAGACAACGACCCTAAGTACACAAGTCGTTATACCAAAGAATGGGTAAAGAAGAATAAAGTTAATGTTTTGGAATGGCCAAGTCAAAGTCCTGACCTTAATCCAATCAAAATGTTGTGGAAGGACCTGAAGTGAGCAGTTCATGTGAGGAAACCCACCAACATCCCAGAGTTGAAGCTGTTCTGTATGGGGGAATGGGCTAAAATTCCTCCAAGCCGGTGTGCAGGACTGATCAACAGTTACCGGAAACATTTAGTTGCAGTTATTGCTGCTCAAGGGGGTCACACCAGATACTGAAAGCAAAGGTTCACATACTTTTGCCACTCACAGATATGTAATATCGGATAATTTTCCTCAATAAATACATGACCAAGTATAATATTTTTGTCTCATTTGTTTAACTGGGTTCTCTTGATCTACTTTTAGGACTTGTGTGAAAATCTGATGATGTTTTGGGTCATATTTATGCAGAAATATAGAAAATTCTAAAGGGTTCACAAACTTTCAAGCACCACTGTATGAACAGGTGAATGTGCTTCTCTTGCATGAAATTAGTATAAAAATTAATGCAGATATAAATATATAAATATCTTATGACAAATTATTATGGCATGTTACAAAAAATAAATAAAGAGTCCGAGTCTCCAATTTACGAGTCCGAATACGGTTAATGAATGCACGAGTCCAAGTCCGAGTCATCAGTGGTCAAGTCCAAGTCAAGTGACGAGTCTTTAAAATTAGGGCACGAGTCAGACTCGAGTACTACAAGCCTGGTTCAGCTTAAGAAAAATGCTGAGTCCCCCCCCCCGCCCCAGCCAATCAGGTCGCATGTCTGGTGGCATATGGGCAAAGTATAACAAAGCATAACAAAACAAAAAAAAAAAAAAATAGCATTGCATTTGTGAGTAAATATAAACTCATTCATAATGCAGAATTGAAAATATTTCATTGAAACTTTTCACTGTTGCATTATAGCTACAAAGAACAACTTGATTTTTTGGGATATTCACCAGTACGTGATGCGATGTCTTGCTGTAACTCTTGGATACACATGAGCTGCTCAAATTCTTGTAATGTTCTTCCTCCAAATCTACAGCAAAAGCAAAGCACCTCCTTATTAAGAATGAGGAGTGAAATCAATATTGATTTTACCTTTATTCCCAATACTAATAAAGCTATAGATAGCAATCTGGGCTAGTTAGTTAACCGATACTGTCTAGGACTGCTTGAGTGTTATGGTTACAGTGTGCATGTAACTGCGTCAGTAGCGATCATATGTCTCATCTCATTATCTCTAGCCGCTTTATCCTGTTCTACAGGGTCGCAGGCAAGCTGGAGCCTATCCCAGCTGACTACGGGCGAAAGGCAGGGTACACCCTGGACAAGTCGCCAGGTCATCACAGGGCCGACACATAGACAACCATTCACACCTACGGTCAATTTAGAGTCGCCAGTTAACCTAACCTGCATGTCTTTGGACTGTGGGGGAAACCGGAGCACCCGGAGGAAACCCACGCGGACACGGGGAGAACATGCAAACTCCGCACAGAAAGGCCCTCGCCGGCCACGGGGCTCGAACCCGGACCTTCTTGCTGTGAGGCGACAGCGCTAACCACTACACCACCGTGCCGCCCGCGATCATACTGTATGTCTAAAAAAAATTTATTATTATGATTATTTCTTACTAACATGAGAAATTTGCAAATAACAAGATTCTGAAGCTTGTGTCCAGAAAAGTGTCCAAAAGATATCAGACACGTGGTAGGAGCGTCTGAGGCCAAGATTGCTCTAACTCCTGAAGAAGCTGTATCAATGTTCATCAATGTTCACAAAAAGTGAGGATCCACACAGACATGCAGAGAAACACAAAACGAATTGCGCTTGCTGTTCTCACCAATCTAAACGGGAAAGATATCTACCTTCCACATTATTCTACCCGGCATCTTTCCAGTCTAGAGTCATGTGTATTCATCGACCAACCTTCAGCATAATGTTTGTGCTCGAGTAGCAGTACTCTCCTTCACAGCGATCTTGTCACAAAGCAGCTTATGAATTCCCAGGGCCGTGTCGCTTTGAGAAAGCCTGTGGCAACGGTGGCGATGGAAACAGCTACTTTCACTCACGCAGAAAATAAAATCAACTCCCAGGCAGTGCACATGCATACAATGTGCCTCGAATCTAATCATAACAACAGGGCTCCTTTTCTTTTACTTCACCCCCTCCCCTCTTTTTTTTTTTAAATTTTGTCTTGATTTATTTATCATGCCATCAGTGTGTTTAAAGAGAAATTTAACTGGAACGTTTTAGACTGTTTAGCAGGGTTATAATACAAATGCACTACAGGGCTATAATATGAAATTCAACAGACTGATGTTTTTATTTATGAGTGGCCTTTGAACAGGGCACACTACGCTTCAAGATTTCAAGGTCATTAGTAATTCACATAATTAAGACCGCAATTAGACGATCAAAGTCTAGGAAAGGTTGTGCGCCTCTGCAGCATTTGGAGAATTGTATTGTAGGAACGAGAAACTTCATCATTATTTTATCTCAGCTTGGTGTCTTTTGTGTTTACTGGTATAAGTAAACCAGCCGTTGCCGTTTACAGAGCTGTCACATCTCCGTGTCTGTTTCATGAGGCAACTATTGCATCACAAAAGCATGTCTCAGTTTTTCCAAGCAGTAAGTTGCTGCTATAATGACAAAGTGTACTTTTCATGTAGTGGCAAGTGTGATTACTCATGAGCTTTGGCTCCAGAAACCTGCTGTTTAGTTACGTGACTTTGGCTTCTATTTAAACCACGCAGTGCATCATTTATCATGGCTTGAGTTCACACAGTATGCGCTGTTACCTAACGACTGTCAGGATGGATTGGTGACGCGGCCCTACCGCGGCTCATTTTATTGTCATAGCTACCCATATGTGGGTACATTCAGCCGTTTAAGATTTAACAGTGTCACCGCTGAAGTATTTACATAATCCAGTGATGCTGTTCACAAATAAATAATAAACGCATCCTTAAATACATCTTGCAATGTGAGATCGAAGTACAACAAGCTCGATTTTTTTGTTTTATATGCAGTGCCCTAGTTAAAGGAAATGACAACTGGGTTTCCATGCTCTAATGATTACTCATAACATCTGTGTAGATGTGATTGCATAAGTATTTACTCCTATTGTTGAAATACTGATTGGAGTACTGGCACTTTTGGACCGAGATGTAGTTACAGCCTCAAATGTTTAGCTTGCTATTATATAATTACTTTAGAATATTTTGTCAGTTCATTGCTCTATTTTTTCTCTCAAGTGGAACACCAGAGACTTAACACTTTTTTTTTCAATTCAACTACAGCCTGAAAAGAGGAATTTTTATTCTGATTCTGAATATTCATACTTGGTGGTAAATATTGATTTGGCCAAGGATGAATAAAAGTACATGCAAATGAATTTATGAATTGAGAAACACAGTTTTAAAACAACCAAAAATGTTCTTCAGGTTCTGTGCAATAAAAAAAGGAAACAAAATACATAAATAGCCAGTAGACGACATACATGTCAACCTATACGGAATGTCCGTATTTTATACGGATTTGATTCAATAAACGTAGTATACGGGCGTATACAGTGGTGCTTGAAAGTTTGTGAACCCTTTAGAATTTTCTATATTTCTGCATAAATATGACCTAAAACGTCATCAGATTTTCACACAAGTCCTAAAAGTAGATAAAGAGAACCCAGTTAAACAAATGAGACAAAAATATTATACTTGGCCATTTATTTATTGAGGAAAATGATCCAATATTACATATCTGTGAGTGGCAAAAGTATGTGAACCTTTGCATTCAGTATCTGGTGTGACCCCCTTGTGCAGCAATAACTGCAACTAAACGTTTGCGGTAACTGTTGATCAGTCCTGCACACCGGCTTGGAGGAATTTTAGCCCATTCGTCCATACAGAACAGCTTCAACTCTGGGATGTTGGTGGGTTTCCTCACATGAACTGCTCACTTCAGTTCCTTCCACAACATTTCCATTGGATTAAGGTCAGGACTTTGACTTGGCCATTCCGAAACATTAACTTTATTCTTCTTTAACCATTCTTTGGTAGAACGACTTGTGTGCTTAGGGTCGTTGTCTTGCTGCATGACCCACCTTCTCTTGAGATTCAGTTCATGGACAGATGTCCTGACATTTTCCTTTAGAATTCGCTGGTATAATTCAGAATTCATTGTTCCATCAATGATGGCAAGCCGTCCTGGCCCAGATGCAGCAAAACAGGCCCAAACCATGATACTACCACCACCATGTTTCACAGATGGGATAAGGTTCTTATGCTGGAATGCAGTGTTTTCCTTTCTCTAAACATAACACTTCTCATTTAAACCAAAAAGTTCTATTTTGGTCTCATCCATCCACAAAACATTTTTCCAATAGCCTTCTGGCTTGTCCATGTGATCTTTAGCAAACTGCAGATGAGCAGCAATGTTCTTTTTAGAGAGCATTGGCTTTCTCCTTGCAACCCTGCCATGCACACCATTGTTGTTCAGTGTTCTCCTGATGGTGGACTCATGAACATTAACATTAGTCAATGTGAGAGAGGCTTTCAGTTGCTTAGAAGTCACCCTGTGGTCCTTTGTGACCTCGCCGACTATTACACACCTTGCTCTTGGAGTGATCTTTGTTGGTCGACCACTCCTGGGGAGGGTAACAATGGTCTTGAATTTCCTCCATTTGTACACAATCTGTCTGACTGTGGATTGGTGGAGTCCAAACTCTTTAGAGATGGTTTTGTAACCTTTTCCAGCCTGATGAGCATCAACAACGCTTTTTCTGAGGTCCTCAGAAATCTCCTTTGTTCGTGCCATGATACACTTCCACAAACACGTGTAGTGAAGATCAGACTTTGATAGATCCCTGTTCTTTAAATAAAACAGGGTGCCCACTCACACCTGATTGTCATCCCATTGATGGAAAACACCCGACTCTAATTTCACCTTCAAATTAACTGCTAATCCTAGAGGTTCACATACTTTTGCCACTCACAGATATGTAATATTGGATAATTTTCCTCAATAAATAAATGACCAGGTATAATATTTTTGTCTCATTTGTTTAACTGGGTTCTCTTTATCTACTTTAAGGACTTGTGTGAAAATCTGATGATGGTTTAGGGCATATTTATGCAGAAATATAGAAAATTCTAAAGGGTTCACAAACTTTCAAGCACCACTGTAAATAAAGTTATACGGATTCTTTAAAAAAACTTCAATATTTATTTAGAGCTATAATCAATTCCCACGATGATAAAAGAGCACATAACATTTACAAACGTACTGTACACCACAGACAGCCAGTAAAGAGTCTTATGAAATCGCGCATTATCTTGTGGTAGCGAGACTTCGTTCCACTTTTGATCATGCGCACACCGCATTGCGAGAATCCCGCCAACCATGAAGTCATAGGCATATAAACATAGACGCCGCCTTCTGCGTAGAATCATACGTCATCCTCACCGCCATATTGGATGTGGCAAAGTGGAGATTCTTCAACCGTCTCTGGTATAGCGTCTAGACGGTAGCCGAGAATAAAGATGCCTCATTCACGTGCTGCGTTTAACTGTACCAACAGGTTTACCGTCCAAATGAGATCACATGGGATTACCTTTCACAGGTGAGACTGGAAAAATACTTTTCATTGTATTTGGTCATTATAACGTAATTTTATGAACAGATTTTTCTGACTTTGTGGCTAATATGAAGTCTCGTGCATAAAAGCCGCTCGGTGAAACCTGTCTCCAAACAACGAAGTATTTTCTTCGTAACTACACTGATAACACTTTGTGTTTTTGTCAAACATTGGAGCTTTGTATTCATTCTGAAGGTTTATTGTTATTAATATTGAATAAAAAGTAACTGGGATATATCATTGTTAATTATCATTCAAATTTTAGGTAAATTATTTTAATTTGCATCTTATACGGATTTTATAAGGGAAATGCGGATTTTGGAGGTTGGTTATACAGGTTTGATTGACCAAAGGTTGACATGTATGAGACGATATCAGTGGGATGGGTTTGAACCAGCTCATGGGTCATATGTTTGAAGCCTCTACTCTAGAATGTAGTAAAGTATGTCATTTAGTTACAACTCAGGAATATGGTGAAGCCAGACTTGTAGTACTCGAGTCCGACTCGTGCCCTGCATTTGGACTTGTAAATTGGAGACGAGGACTCGGATTTTTTCTTTATTTTTTGTAACATGCCATAATAATTTGTCATAAGATATTTATATTTGCATTAATTTTTGTACTAATTTCATGCAAGAGTGTCACACCGGGCGGCACGGTGGTGTAGTGGTTAGCACTGTCGCCTCACAGCAAGAAGGTCTGGGTTCGAGCCCCATGGCCGGCGAGGGCCTTTCTGTGCAGAGTTTGCATGTTCTCCCCGTGTCCGCGTGGGTTTCCTCCGGGTGCTCCGGTTTCCCCCACAGTCCAAAGACATGCAGGTTAGGTTAACTGGTGACTCTAAATTGACCGTAGGTGTAAATGTGAGTGTGAATGGTTGTCTGTGTCTATGTGTCAGCCCTGTGATGACCTGGCGACTTGTCCAGGGTGTACCCTGCCTTTCGCCCGTAGTCAGCTGGGATAGGCTCCAGTTTGCCTGCGACCCTGTAGAACAGGATAAAGCGGCTAGAGATAATGAGATGAGATGAGATGAGATGAGATGAGATGAGATGAGATGAGTGTCACACCTGTGTGCCTTGGTGCGTGCTTCAGATAGACTCTTGGGTGCGCTCCGGACAGTGTGTATGCCAAGCGGACTCTCGTGTGTGTGCTGTAAACAATTCGGACCTGCACAGGATTAAGGCGCAATCAGCGCGCCAATATAAAAACTGTGAAAACACACTTACTTTGCGAAGTATTGAGTTGCGTTCCTGACACTTTACCAAGCCTTATTTCCTTGTTTGGTATCCTGTTTCTCGTCTTTGATTCTGCCAAGTCTCCGATAGCCTGTTTGTGCCTCGCGCGACCTATTGCCTGTTTCACTGTTTCATGATTTTGCCTGCCATTCTGGATCGTTTACCGTCTTCACTTGTATTAATAAACACACCTTCTGCACTTACATCTGTCTCTGACAGAATACTTCACACTCCCTGACAAAGAGAAGCACATTCACCTGTTCATACGTCATGTTCAGGAACAAACTAAATGTTAATGGCGCTAAAACATCCACCGTCAAATGGTGCGGTTGGAGTCTTGTTCTCGGACTTGACTCGGATCAATAGTGGACTCAATCAAAAATTTTTTTAATGACTTGGACTTGAACACTGGGGGACTCGAGGCTGGACTTGGACTCGAAGTTTAGTGACTCGACTACAACGCTGGGTGAAGCTAATAGGAAAGGGAAGCAGTCGCAAGGGTGAGGAGTGTAAGTCTAACTATTTAATGATTTATTCATTATCCTTAACCACTTATCCTGTGCAGGGTCGCAGGCAAGCTGGAGCCTATCCCAGCTGACTACGGACGAAAGGCGGGGTACACCCTGGACAAGTCGCCAGGTCATCGCAGGGCTGACACATAGAGACAAACAACCATTCACACTCACATTCACACCTACGGTCAATTTAGAGTCACCAGTTAACCTAACCTGCATGAGTTTGGACTGTGGGGGAAACCGGAGTACCCAGAGGAAACCCACGCAGATACAGGGAGAACACGCAAACTCCACACAGAAAGGCCCCTGTTGGCTACTGGGCTCAAACCTAGAACCTTCTTGCTGTGAGGCGACAGTGCTAACCACTATACCACCGCGCTGCCGATTTAATAAATTAATCAAATTTAATTAGGCTATTGCATGGTCAAAGCCGCTACCTAGAGCTAAAACTAACTGAGTTGTATTGGGTTTTTCCTGTGTAGCTATATTTTTTGGCATGGTTAATACTAGTGGGTATTGTATGTATGTGTGTGTGTGTGTACTGTATAGGGCAGGTGTGAGGATGCTGCTGGCCTCTCTTTGCTGTAATTGGCAGGAACTGTGTGTTACATAGATAAGGCGGATTGGCATAACCGGTGAGAAGGCACGGCTGGAAATAGCAGAAGACGTGTGTGAAAGTGCCGGAACGTTCCCAGAGCTCCAAACTCGTCGAGCGCCAGAGAGCCAGACAGAAGACAGACCAGCCGATGAGGCAACAGACCAGGTAGAGTGTAAAAACATACATAGTTTGCAACAGATTACTCAAGTTCCATACATAGCTGTGTGAAATTTGTCGGCATGGGAACAGTGAAACTCTCATCTGACAGACTATAATTGCTGTCTGAAACATTGTCCAAAGACAGCTTCCTTCATTTCTGAGTGATTATCTGCACAAAAAAGGAGCGTGACATTACATAAAAATTCGACCTCTCCCTCTCAGCGAACAGACATGCACTGAGTCTGAGCTGATGCTCCTCCTGAGGAGCACACTGAATGTCAGAAATAGTGGGTTGACATTCTGAAACTTTTTTTTTTTCATATAGCAGAGCAAACACTATGCATTTATTTTTTTATATTTCTAATAACGAGTGAGCAGATCTGACATTTGTTCAAACTGTAGTTGCATTTGCTTTATATTTATACAGCCTGGTTGTTATAGTAACAGCACAGTGTGGGGCCAGCGACGCTTAGCTAATTGGCCACCTACTAGTTTCAGCCTCATATGCTAAGTAGCCTGAAGCCTGTATTTTTATGTGCATATTTCTGACCACAAGCTTCAGAACCTTCTGCAGTCTGATTGGCTCACTTTCATGCATACATAGGTAGGGGAGAGCGGGGACAGTTGGGACGGGGGAAACAGTTTGTATTCCCATATTAAAGTACATATCACGGGTAAATTCAGGAGCAAGATCAATGTAATTCTCCTATTTTATATTAAACTTTGGTCAAATATCTGTCACATTTTGCATTTTGTGCAATTTTTTTACCTTGCGCAATACCAGAAAAATTCAGTTGAAATCAAGCCATTTGAAGCGAATTGGTCCGCCTCTGAAAAAACTTGGCATTTGGATTTCCCGGGAAACATTGATTTTCGTGATGTCGCGTGCGGGACGCCTCCTTCTGAATCCTACGTCAGCGCTGGTTTATTTATGAGAAAACGACCTGGTGGTTTTCTGCAAATTTCTTCAACATTATCACGTAATTATTAAAATGGTTAACAGATGTATCGTAGGGGGCGTCATGGTGGTGTAGCGGTTAGCACTGTTGCCTCACAGCAAGAAGGTCCGGGTTCGAGCCCTGTGACCGGTGAGGGCCTTTCTGTGCGGAGTTTGCATGTTCTCCCCGTGTCCACGTGGGTTTCCTCTGGGTGCTCCGGTTTCCCCTACAGTCCAAAGACATGCAGGTTAGGTTAACTGGTGACTCTAAATTGACCGTAGGTGTGAATGTGAGTGTGAATGGTTGTCTGTGTCTATGTGTCAGCCTTGTGATGACCTGACGACTTGTCCAGGGTGTACCCCGCCTTTCGCCCGTAGTCAGCTGGGATAGGCTCCAGCTTGCCCACAACCCTGCACAGGATAAGTGGTAATGGATGGATGGATTAAGCTTGGTATTTTATTTTTGTTCCATGTCTGCCCAGTATGTCTGCCCAGTATGTATTGGGATATTTTGATAATCTTTCTCTAACTTGTTCAAAACTTTATATTTTTAATATTTGTATAGAAAATCACAAAAAACACTGTTGTAGAGTAAAAATAACTTTAGTAATCAAAAACATCGGGTCTTGTCAATGAGAACCTGTCCATAAACATGAATTACTAGTACTTGAAAACACAATGTACACCAAGGGTCTATGTAACTAGGCACCATTTTTATGATGGTCTTTGGTATGACCCGACCGTGAATAGAACTCGCAATCAAGACGTGGACACACTAACCACTAGGCCAACTCGCCGTAATGTGCCACTGTGAAGTAAAAGTAATGTGTCATGTAAGGTACATAAAAGGAGGTGTTTATGACGAGTAGTGTACGTCATAAGGCACAGCGGTAAAAGATTTCATGACGTACGTGACTTGTCCAACGGTATTGAAGGGGTTAATTTCAACCAATCAGGTTTTAGATGACATCAAAAGCTAGATGTTGCCCCTGAGACCAACCAACTTCCTTTGGAGCCATGAAACTGGACACTGCAGTAAGGTTTGTACAGGTAAACATTTTTGTCAACCAAAACTTGTATTTTCTACTTCGCCTCCACCTGCAATGCATGCTGGTGAATTGGGGATTTGTTAGGAATTAAAGTATGTAGCCTAGAGTTAACAGATACAGTATTATTTATTAAACATAAATTCTGGGGAAAACCATTTAAGGATTTTTTTTTTTCAAAATGGCCAGATGGGGAGACTTGGGACAGTTCATAATGTTACAGGATTTTTCTTGTGGTTTACAAATGTAAAATTGTTTAAAAATGTTTGTTAAAAATGTAGGCATGTCCCTGCATGAGGATTAAACTTATTTCATTCCTTCTTGAGAATAGAACTATTTTGTCTCATGAGGTTTTGGATAAACTGACAGTTTTCTCTTGCTGTACCAGCATTGTGTGTTCATACAGTTCATGTGTTACAAGTTTTGATAATAAATAAAAATTAAACATGTAGGATTAAGCTATGGCGACACGGTGGTGTAGTGGTTAGCGCTGTCGCCTCACAGCAAGAAGGTCCGGGTTCGAGCCCCATGGCCGGCGAGGGCCTTTCTGTGCGGAGTTTGCATGTTCTTCCCGTGTCCACGTGGGTTTCCTCCGGGTGCTCCGGTTTCCCCCACAGTCCAAAGATATGCAGGTTAGGTTAACTGGTGACTCTAAATTGACCATAGGTGTGAATGGTTGTCTGTGTCTATGTGTCAGCCCTGTGATGACCTGGCGACTTGTCCAGGGTGTACCCCGCCTTTCGCCCATAGTCAGCTGGGATAGGCTCCAGCTTGCCCACAACCCTGCACAGGATAAGTGGTAATGGATGGATGGATTAAGCTTGGTATTTTATTTTTGTTCCATGTCTGCCCAGTATGTCCCAAGTCTCCCAACATAATGTCCCTTTAATGTCTCATGTCTCCCTGCAAAAATTCTGAAGGCCAGTATATGTGACAAGCTGAGAAACTAATGTTGTGGTAAGAGGGTATAATAAATACTCTCTAATGCGATATGAATGTGACGTGACCTGCAAAGAATTTCCCACAATCTACAAAAGCTGGAAATGTGTCCCAAGTCTCCCTGCTCTCCCCTCCATGTCTGTCTGGTTTCTGATGGGGAAACAAACTTTTAAAAACTGTTACAACATAATCTTTTTAGAGAGAATTTTATTGAAAAAAGTTCATATAGTTATGTGAGAGATTAGTTTGAATCTGTTAGTGGTAAGTAATCAAGATAACCTCACATTTGTCAGTAGGCAACAGGAAAAGGTCTTTGGTTGGCCAGTTGCAATGTCAATCAAATGGCCTGTTTTGGTGAAAGTAGGCGGTTCTTGAGAACAATTAGCAGCAGCAAGTATCAGACTATATAGTCGATGTAAAACGTTAGGCTTGTGTACCGGTATGTACAGTCGCAATCTACCAAATATTACATGAGGCAAACATCAAGGCAAACATTTGCGGAGACAGCAGCTCCGTTCATGTTCTTGTGGTGATGTTTTGACGCCAGGAAGCAACGAATGATTGCATTGTGACATTAATATAAACCTGTGATTTGAATTATAGCTGACACTACTGTCAGGGCTGCTGTTCTCGGAAATTAATCAATACTTTTATGGTCAAACAGATTTAGATTTGAAATGTCAACAGCACTGTGGTGTAAAGTTACCATAAAGTACTGAAGGAAGTTCATAGTTCAAATCATAAATCCATAGTGTTCTATATTCATTTTTCTTTAAGTATTACAATATGTAGTGGGGGGGGGGGGGCGGCACGGTGGTGTAGTGCTTAGCGCTGTCGCCTCACAGCAAGAAGGTCCGGGTTTGAGCCCCATGGCCGGCGAGGGCCTTTCTGTGTGGAGTTTGCATGTTCTCCCTGTGTCCGCGTGGGTTTCCTCCGGGTGCTCCGGTTTCACCCACAGTCCAAAGACATGCAGGTTAGGTTAACTGGTGGCTCTAAATTGAGCGTAGGTGTGAATGTGAGTGTGAATGGTTGTCTGTGTTTATTTGTCAGCCCTGTGATG
Organism: Neoarius graeffei; assembly: GCF_027579695.1. Taxonomy (NCBI): domain Eukaryota; kingdom Metazoa; phylum Chordata; class Actinopteri; order Siluriformes; family Ariidae; genus Neoarius; species Neoarius graeffei. Next base: position 14,967,721 of record NC_083576.1, on the reverse strand, counting down.
ACCTGGCGACTTGTCCAGGGTGTACCCCACCTTTCGCCTGTCGTCAGCTGGGATAGGCTCCAGCTTGCCTGCGACCCTGTAGAACAGGATAAAGAGGCTAGAGATAATGAGATGAGATGAGATGAGATGAGATGAGATGAATATGTAGTGGTTAGTGTGGGGCAGCATGGTGGTGTCATGGTTAGCAGTGTCACCTCACAGCAAGAAGGTTCTGAGTTCAAGCCTAGCGGCTGACGAGGGCCTTTCTGTGTGGAGTTTGCATGGCGTCTGTGTGGGTTTCCTCCGGGCGCTCCGGTTTCCCCCACAGTCCAAAGACATGCAAGTTAGATTAATTGGTGGCTCTAAATTGACCGTAGGTGTGAATGTGAGTGTGAATGTGAAAGGTTTGTCTCTATATGTCAGCCCTGCAATGACCTGGCGACTTGTCCAGGGTGTACCCCACCTCTTGCCCATAGTCAGCTGGGATAGGCTCCAGTTTCTCCACGACCCTGCACAGGATAAGTGGTTATGGATGATGGATGGAGCCCAGCGTGTTCTCCTCGTGCCTGTGTGGGTTTCCTCCGGGCACTCTGGTTTCCTCCTACAGTCCAAAGACATGCAGATTGGGTCAACTGGCTACTCTAAATTACCCATAGGTGTGTTTGTGTACCTGTCACCAAATGAGGGTTTGGGTCCATCTGGTGTGCTATAGAATTCATGGAAGATAGTTGATGGCTTCCTGGATCGCTGACCCTCAATTAAAAGCCATGGCCTAATGGTTAGAGAAGCAGTCTTGGCACTAAAAGGTTGCTGGTTTGATTCCCTGGACCAGCAGGAATGGCTAAAGTGCCCTTGAGCAAGGCACCTAACCCCCCCCCAACTGCTCCCCAGGAGCAGGCTCTGGGTATGTTGTATGTCGCTCTGGATAAGAGCGTCTGCTAAATGCCATTAATGTAATGTAATGTAACTATGAGCATGGCAGCAGACAGTTGTCAGTGTTTTAGATACTCAGTTGTACTAGTAAACTGACAACTCAGTGCATGTTATAGTAGCTTTATGTGTCTGGATAGTTTAAGCTAGAGTCATATTTTCCACTCCTCCCCCAAATCCCCCCAAGAGTGTCATAGAGTCAAGCCTCAGTGTCAGGCTTCTTACACTTATTTAAGATAAATGTATTCCCTAGTCCTTCTAATACAAAATAGTACGTGTGTGAAAAGTTGTCCAGAAACAGTAGAGCTTCGTTTGGAATTGGCAGTCACTGTGTTTCCTCTTCAGGCTCATCTGGAGAAAGGCGTGAGAACGATGACACAGATGTTTAGCAGTGTGATATAAACACTGACAGGGAGAAATTACATGTGATATCAGCTGCAGCAATTTCGGACTGCTCATATGGATGCAGCTGCCTGTGTGTTAGTGTTTTTTTTTTTGGTGTGTGTGTGTGTATGTGTGTGTAGGGCACACTAACGGAAACCAAATTCATTATTGATGAGGCAGGGAGCAGGTGTGTGTGTGTGTGTGTGTGTGTGTGTCACTGGCTACACCAGTTACACCAGTAATGGTGGGTTTCAACATCTTCAGTGAGACTTCACACACACACACACACACACACACACACACACACACTGAAACGCTCATGCAGCGTCTGGCTTGTATTATCCACCTGAACAGCTGCATGGTTCGAACAGCAGGGAAAGGCAAGGAATAGAAGAGAAACACTTTAGGGTGAGAATTTATGAGGAAAGTCAATGAGGCAAAGAGCGAAATCAACATGTGGCTGTGCGATAACGGACATGCAGCATAGAGGAAAGGGGGGCTAGAGTGGGCTGTATAGTGTTACATGCAGATAAAATTCACTTCAGTACATAATATATGGCATTAATAAATAATAATAATAATAATAATAATAGAAATACCAAAGGTAAAGTGGATGAAGCTAGGACCTGGAGCTGGCTGAAGGATGGAGATTTGAAGAAAGAAACTGAAGGTTCGATACTTGTCGCTCAGGATCAAGCTTTCAGAAAAAAAAAACGCTATCAAGGTCTCGATTGATCACACAAGTGACAACAGCAAAGTGCCGATTGTGCAACGAGAAAGAGGAAACGGTAGATCACCTTATTAACTCATGTAAATGGGTAACTCCACTTTCTCCAATACTCAAGTCCTCCTGGACCTGAGACTCACCACCGGTTGCAGTTTAAAGTCATACTCAGGACTCAACTGCATTGGTTGTGTCGGTCTGGAGCCGTCCCTGAACTGTCTTCCTATGAGTATTTCTGCAATGTTTCTCCTTTTGATGGTAGCCAGGACATATTCGTTGGTGATTCTATCAGTTCGCTTGATGTTTAATATAACACGATAACAGCTGGTGGCAAACCAGTGCAGTTGATTCTTCATGGTCTGATTGAGTGTCCATGATTCTGCCCTATAAAGGAGGAAGGAAAGTATCAGGGAGTCAAATGGTCAAAGCTTGAGTTGTAATGAGATTTTGTTGGACCTCCAAACGGTAGTCAGTTTTCAGAAGTAGTTCCAGGCACTTCCACATCTTTGACAGAAATCTTCTAGTGATCATGCAATGCGTGCCCCGATGTACTTAAAGTCGGTTACAATTTACCTAAAAAAAAAAAAATTGATTCTATTACCCCAAATATAAACAAATTAGGGCGGCACGGTGGTGTAGTGGTTCGCGCTGTCGCCTCACAGCAAGAAGGTCCGGGTTCGAGCCCCGTGGCCGGCGAGGGCCTTTCTGTGCGGAGTTTGCATGTTCTCCCCGTGTCCGCGTGGGTTTCCTCCGGGTGCTCCGGTTTCCCCCACAGTCCAAAGACATGCAGGTTAGGTTAACTGGTGACTCTAAATTGACCGTAGGTGTGAATGTGAGTGTGAATGGTTGTCTGTGTCTATGTGTCAGCCCTGTGATGACCTGGCGACTTGTCCAGGGTGTACCCCGCCTTTCGCCCGTAGTCAGCTGGGATAGGCTCCAGCTTGCCTGCGACCCTGTAGAACAGGATAAAGCAGCTAGAGATAATGAGATGAGATGAGATGAGAAATAGCTCATAGTCCATCAGTAGTTTCATCTATAAGGCAAATCACATATTTACTGTTTATTAACACACTCGATCTAATACATTATTCTTTTCTATAATAAGAACATTGTAATACAGATTGACTTGTATGTTAGACACTTCACATAATGTCAAAAATGTGTTGTTATTTAACAACAAAGCATGCAACTGCCTTCATGCTTCGATTCAGCATCATAGACTTTAAATCAAGAGAAGAATACACATAGACGTGTGGTTAAAGAAGCTTTTATGAGCTTTACCTGCTCTGAGAGAGCTTTCGTAGAGGTATACATGTTTATTTTCCCTCCACTTCGCACGTCGAACATCCCGAGGTGGGAAATGAATTCGTTACAACTATTAAAATTATCATTTACAAGGTAGCACAAGTGCAGCAGTAGGGTGGAGGATGTTACAGTTTCTTTGTAGCAGGCTGCATTTTCTCTTATTAACTTCAACATAACTGGATCAAATGAGTATTTATAGCTGCTAGAATAAACGATAACATGAGATAACCTGCTTTAAGGATGTATCATGAAATCTATAAGGGTTACATGTAACTTTAAATAGGCATATCAGGTGAAAATTCAAATTCAGACCAACTTGCTTGAAACTGCCCTTGTTGAATTTAGAATTGAACGCAGGACACCATACTTTTTACAGAATTAAAATATGTGTATCCATTCTTGAGATATTACAAATCAAAGATTGAAAAAGCGGCTTAATTTTTAGAAAACTGCCGTAATATTCTGTATGAGGATCACATGGTCCAAAATGGGCCTCATTAACCAATGAGATCAAATGTTTTTTTTCTTAATAACGTTTCTGTTTTTCAAGATATTTACACGGAAATTGGCAGACACATAGATGGTTGTATACTGAATACAAAGTTTGAAAAATGAGTAAAAACAAATTAAGCAAATTAGTATTTGATTAGTATTAATTATGCTAATTAGGTAAAAATGTTAAATTGGTACACTCAATAAAAAAGGAATAAAAGATTTTTTCTAATACCATCTTTGTGCTCTGTAGGGCTTTGTATTTCTCAAAAGCAGGGCCTAATAGTGAAATATGAAATAATATAAATTATTATTTGGATTAATATTCACAGCTTTCAAGGCGAACCTTGAAAAAACTGTGTGAGCCACATCTAATAAACAATTCAATTAATTGAATTGAAATTGACACTCGCGTTTCTGACTTCTGATTTTTTTAAAATATCATTCTGACCACTAAGATCTCAATATTTTTCATCAAAACAACTACAGTTATATTCTAAAATAGTCATTTATTTACATGAATCAGTTTGATTTGAAAAAAATAATAAGTAGGTAAATCTATGAAAACTCACTTCAAAGTCTCCCGTGAATCATAACATCAAAACTAGCTGATGGAAAATTTTGCTGAATACTTCATCAGAAACAGTGAGAGCGAGAGATCATCCCTATAAAAGTTATCCGATTGATATTCATGAGTAATCCAGTCGGAAACTGATCAGAAGAGAGAGAGAGAGCCTGACCGCTTTCCCGTGACTCAAAAAGCACCAACAGTTTCCTGACGTCACGCGAGCAGAGAGTTTTTACTCTGTTGTACCAACTTCAACCTGCCGTTACTCCCAAAGTACTGAGCAGATCTTAAGGAGATAAATTTCTTTGCAAAGCAGAGATTATAAGCTTTTTAATGATAGTATTCACAATAGAAAATATTCAAGAGTTAAGCAATGACAGATTTGGAAACTTACACTACCGTTCAAAAGTTTGGGGTCACTTTGAAATGTCCTTATTTTTGAAAGAAAAGCACTGTTCTTTTCAATGAAGATCACTTTAAACTAATCAGAAATCCACTCTATACATTGCTAATGTGGTAAATGACTATTCTAGCTGCAAATGTCTGGTTTTTGGTGCAATATCTCCATAGGTGTATAGAGGCCCATTTCCAGCAACTCTCACTCCAGTGTTCTAATGGTACAATGTGTTTGCTCATTGCCTCAGAAGGCTAATGGATGATTAGAAAACCCTTGTACAATCATGTTAGCACAGCTGAAAACAGTTGAGCTCTTTAGAGAAGCTATAAAACTGACCTTCCTTTGAGCAGATTGAGTTTCTGGAGCATCACATTTGTGGGGTCGATTAAATGCTCAAAATGGCCAGAAAAATGTCTTGACTATATTTTCTATTCATTTTACAACTTATGGTGGTAAATAAAAGTGTGACTTTTCATGGAAAACACAAAATTGTCTGGGTGACACCAAACTTTTGAACGGTAGTGTAGATGAGCGTCTGCATGGACAATTTTCACAGCACGGCCAGCGAGCGTCTGATACGCCTACATTAAATAGATAAAAAGTATGACATACTTCTTGAATCAATAAACAAGTGCAATCGTTGATAAATTGCTGTGGAATAAAAGGAAAAAAGCACTCTGGGACGTGTTGATATTGAAAAGATAACGACACATGGTAAAGGGTTTTATAAGGAAGTCTCATCTCTAGCCGCTTTATCCTGTTCAGGGTCGCAGGCGAGCTGGAGCCTATCCCAGCTGACTACGGGCGAAAGGCGGGGTACACCCTGGACAAGTCGCCAGGTCATCACAGGGCTGACACATAGACACAGACAACCATTCACACCTATGTTCAATTTAGAGTCACCAGTTAACCTAACCTGCATGTCTTTGGGGGAAATCAGAGCACCCGGAGAAGATGCAAACTCCACACAGAAAGGCCCTCGCCGGCCACGGGGCTCGAACCCAGACCTTCTTGTTGTGAGGCGACAGTGCTAACCACTACACCACCGTACCGCCCTTGCAATAATAATAATAATAATAATAATAATAATAATTCTTGAAAAATAAAAAAGATACATTCTTCTCATCAAATACTTTTATTCCATATTTTGTTGCTTTTTTTCTGTATTTTCTGGGGTTTTATTTTCGAGTCGAGTTTTTATTTCGTCCTCGGTTGGTTCAGCAACAAACACGCGCCGCCATTTTGTTTTTCTCTACTCATGGTATATAAGCTGATATCCTAGTAGTAGAGTAGCCAATCAGAGTGTGCAACTGCTCATATCCAGTGAATGCGGATAGAATAAGTATGGATATGCTTATTTTATTACGTACACTGTGTATAGTGGTATATTATAACAACTTTATGTGCGTATATCTTAACAATCTTAACAATCACATTTTACTAAATTAATCTTGAAGACATTTGCACTCTTCAGTCCATACCTCTCTCTCTCTCTCTCTCTCTCTGGTACATTAAAGCCAGGCCCTAATCACAGCAGGGACTTCGGCAATGATCTGCTTATCAAACAGCATATTTCAAAAAGGGATCTTAAAAGGCCTGAGGGCGAAGCGGCAATAAGGAGGCATTTGTAACGGGATGAAAGGGCGAGCGAAGGAGCCGCAGATGGACCTTGCATCAGAATAGGCAGGGGTTTCATTAGCATATCCAGTTTAAGTGCACACGGAGATGGAGAGACAAGGGAGACGCGACCGTGTGCACACTTCTTTTTGTCCCAGTGCAGTTGGCCCAAAAAGAATTGGAGAACAAACACATATTTTAACAAAGGCTCGAGCCTTGAAGCGAGACTCCATTTGGAGAATCGATGAGGTAGCTTCATTGCAAGTGTGAGAAAAGGAAGGGTATGTATCATCTCTCCATCGCTCCTGCTTTCTCTCTTCACACTAACAGAACAGGCTCAGTGTGTGTCTTCTAGCCAACTTTGATAAGAGCAAGAAGCACTCAGATGCTTTGAGAAGCAGCAAAGGGAAAATGTTATGAATACATCCAGCGTGGTTGAAAGCACTATCCACTGCTCTCAAGTTGGACGTGAGGAGCACGTTGTCACAAAAGTTGCCTTTAAACTAGCAGCCCGGATGGCAGCTTTGAAACCCTCCTCCCCTGTGGCTCTATTTAGTCCTGGCACAGATGCACAGTGCAGTGCTGTGAAGCCTGTCCAAAAAGAGTCTGAGGCTCAGAACGTTCTGAAGTGACCGCACATCTGGGATTGTAGTGGAGTGCGAAACAGTGACCTGTTATACGCAAGTTCAGGAGAGAGAGTGGAAATAAAAAGAAAAAGACTCGAGGAAATGTTCGATGAATGACTAAATCTGATGGACGCCTGAGTGAAACGGCTTCTTCAATTCCTTACTTACCTTATTTTTGGTTTAAATCATTTCTATATTTTGTTTGCTGTCTCTGCACGGCTTAATTTAGACTTTATTCACAAGATGTCGAAACTCACTTTACATTCTTTACTCATATACTGGAATGACACGTCCTTTCAATTAGCTTTATTAAAAATTTCATAACAGATACTAAATAATATGTTTTAATATAAAAAAAGTGAAAAATGGGCGACACGGTGGTGTAGTGGTTAGCGCTGTCGCCTCACAGCAAGAAGGTCCGGGTTCGAGCCCCGTGGCCGGCGAGGGCCTTTCTGTGCGGAGTTTGCATGTTCTCCCCGTGTCCGCGTGGGTTTCCTCCGGGTGCTCCGGTTTCCCCCACAGTCCAAAGACATGCAGGTTAGGTTAACTGGTGACTCTAAATTGACCGTAGGTGTGAATGTGAGTGTGAATGGTTGTCTGTGTCTATGTGTCAGCCCTGTGATGACCTGGCGACTTGTCCAGAGTGTACCCCGCCTTTCACCCGTAGTCAGCTGGGATAGGCTCCAGCTTGCCTGCGACTCTGTAGAAGGATAAAGCAGCTACAGATAATGAGATGAGATGAAAAGTGAAAAATTAACTCGAACTTGAAGACATTAAATAGATATAGGATTATACTGTACAGGACTAATCAATCAATCAGTCAACTTCTTGTGTGTTTTTCTTGCCGCTCTAAGCTTTTTATTATAACAGGCTTGAGCTTAATAGTATTCTTAGAAACTGGCCTGTTTCATGAAAAAAAAATCATGAAAAATATACATACATAGAATATTTTTTTTTATAGAGACCACAAAACACTCGGTCTGTAAATATATAGATGATTCGCACAAATAAACTTTATATCTTCACACCACCGTGTAATATTCTTTATATTATATGGACACATCCACAAAAAAAAAAAAAAAACAACAACGCAAGTTAATCAAAAGAATTTTAACTTTGAACCGGTTCACCATTTTGACAATGTGCATCTAGTCACTGGGAGTGACGTCATCGGAATGAAATATCAGGAATTATTATACATACGGTACAGGACACTTTTTCGATGGAATAAAAACATGTGTTCTATTCCCTTCTCGTGGGTTTCGTTCATTTGGTTTGATAGCACGCAATATTGTTAGCGTATCGCTTATCCTATGTGTATTCCGTCACTCTACCCAATGGAGAATGAGCGTTGAATATGGTTTACGATATTGCATGGTTATCATGACAACATGACATCACACGTCAGAGACATAAAACTTCTGGGCTAGAGAGCGACCGTGACAATTTGTAAACAAATACAAAGGGCTGCCTGGCTTGCTTCGTTAAATATGGAAAATTTTGAGAGAATTTTGAAAGACAAAGATGCGTTGAACACCTGAAAGGAATGTGTATGTATACTACTCCTACTACTACTACTAATAATAATAATAATATTGGCTGGATTTTTTTCATGGTCTATCAGATATGTTCCACTTCGTTTCATTCAGTATCATGCTCGCTGCATGTAATATATCTGATATACCACTCAACACCAGCCAATATTATTTAAATATGTCACTCAGATCCGTGATGTGTTTTGTATGAAAAATGCGAGATTTTCAACATGAGAAGATAAACTTCATATCTTCAAGCCAACATGTGATTTTCTTTTTATTATATTGACACATTCACAAACAAAACGTACCCAAGTTCTCATCTCATTATCTCTAGCCGCTTTATCCTGCTCTACAGGGTCGCAGGCAAGCTGGAGCCTATCCCAGCTGACTACGGGCGAAAGGCGGGGTACACCCTGGACAAGTCGCCAGGTCATCACAGGGCTGACACATAGACACAGACAACCATTCACACTCACATTCACACCTACAGTCAATTTAGAGTCACCAGTTAACCTAACCTGCATGTCTTTGGACTGTGGGGGAAACCGGAGCACCCGGAGGAAACCCACGCGGACACGGGGAGAACATACAAACTCCACACAGAAAGGCCCTCGCCAGCCACGGGGCTCGAACCCGGACCTTCTTGCTGTGAGGCGACAGCGCTAACCACTACACTACCGTGCCGCCCCGTACCCAAGTTTATCAAAACAATTAACCGATTTCCTCATGAGTGACATATTGAGATTTGTCCCGGTTTTGGTTCTCCATGTCCTGGATGTAGCTCGTATAAAAAATATGAGTGGTGTATTTCCCAGTAAAACACTTATGTCCATATAATATAAATGTACATTTAATGGTGTCTAATTATTTTTGCACTCACAGTCAGATTATAGCTTGCATTATTTCTGAATATGTCACCATATAAGACAACAGCGACACAGTGAGAAATGTTGGTCATTTAGGATCTTTTCTCTTCTCGTCTCTCTTTTGACTCTTATTTGTAATATTTCTACACATTACTTTGCAATATTTCTTTAATGCACATACTGTATTACACCAGACGTATGAGAAACATTCATCACCTCAGTGTATATCTGTAGGTGTGTGTATAAGGAACACACTGTCTCACAGTAGAGCAGAGCAGATCCTCTATCTGGTGTCATTTGAGCTGTTTATAGAAAACAATTTTGGGATTTTGAGACCAATTGCCTTAATTGTGATGCTTTTTGTTGTTTCTCTTCACCCCCTCTCTTGTTATTCTGCTTTTAACCATGTTTGCATTTGCTTGTATTTTGTGGTTGGATTGCTTGTACCAATATTGCTTCATACTTTGGGAAAATCCCACCCATACTCACTCACTCACTCACCAAACTGTTCCTCCATCCCAGTCACACCCTACATCTTTCAGCTTCTTTAGTCTTTCAACTTGAATTGAGAACGTCTGAATGATGAGCTCCTTTATAGCTATCGGGAAAAATGATCAAAGTGCATGGAGGATATATGGGAAGGAGTGGACTGCTTTTAAAGCCTACATTCAGATTATTAATTAATAGATCAGGAAATCTAATCTCTTAGTGTCTACATACTGTATGTAAGACCAGGCTTGTAGTACTTGAGTCCGGCTCGTGCCCTAATTTTAAGGACTCGTGACTTGACTTGGACTTGAGCACTGATGACTCGGACTTGTGCTTTCAGGCTCGTAAACTGGAGATGAGGACAAAGTTTTTTCTTTCTTTTTTTGCAACATACCATAATAATTTGGCATAAGATATTTATAGGCGGCACGGTGGTGTAGTGGTTAGCGCTGTCGCCTCACAGCAAGAAGGTCCTGGGTTCGAGCCCCGGGGCCGGCGAGGGCCTTTCTGTGTGGAGTTTGCATGTTCTCCCCGTGTCCGCGTGGGTTTCCTCCGGGTGCTCCGGTTTCCACCAAAGACATGCAGGTTAGGTTAACTGGTGACTCTAAATTGACCGTAGGTGTGAATGGTTGTCTGTGTCTATGTGTCAGCCCTGTGATGACCTGGCGACTTGTCCAGGGTGTACCCCGCCTTTCGCCCGTAGTCAGCTGGGATAGGCTCCAGCTTGCCTGTGACCCTGTAGAAGGATAAAGCGGCTACAGATAATGAGATGAGAAGATATTTATATCTACATTAATTTTTGTACTAATTTCGTGCAAGAGTGTCACACCTATGTGCCTTGGCACCTGCATTAGATAGACTCTTGGGTGCGCTCTGGACAGCATATGCGCCAAGCGGACTCTCGTGCACACCGTAAACGACTCACACCTGCACAGGATTAAGGCGCAATCAGCACACCAATATAAAAACTGTAAAAACACACTTACTTTGCGAAGTATTGAGTTGCATTGCTGATACGTTACCTAGCCTTATCTACTTTTTTTGGCTTCCTGATCCCTGATTTCCTGTTTCTCGTCTTTGATTCTGCCGAGTCTACGATAGCCTGTTTGTACTTAGCTCGACCTATTGCCTGTTTCACCGTTTTACGATTTTGCCTGCCGTTCTGGATTGTTTACCTGTCTTCACTTGTATTAATAAACACACCTTCTGCATTTGCATCTGTCTCCCAACCATCTCTGACAGAATACTTCACACTCCCTGATAAAGAGAAGCACATTCACCTGTTCATACGTCATGTTCAGGAACAAACTAATGTTAATGGCACTGAAATAGCCACCGTCAAATGGTGCGGTTGGAGTCTTGGACTCGAAATTTTCTTTAATGACTTGGACTTGAACACTGGGGACTCGAGACTGGACTCGGACTCGAGGTTTAGTGACTCGACTACAACACTGCATGAGACTCACTTGTTCTGGGTTCGAGCCCTGAGATTTATCAGTATATAATGGAACAAATTTGCTGCTTTATCTACCCATTGAATCCGGATGCTGTTGCTGACAGTGATGGTACATATAGTTGTATGAGAAAGAAAAGAAGGTGGGAGAGCAAGCTTGCAGTTTCATGTGTTCTTTTTTTTGGCAATATAGAAATGAACTCCACCAGCTTGTTTTTCCCCTTTGCCAAGGAGTCATGTAGCAGTGTACAACTGAGAAATGTTGGGGTTAAGTCTGGATAATGAAACTTGGACTCACAGGAACATTTCAAACGCTTCATGTGGAATAATTGCTGATTGATTTAATAACGTTGCTCTTTGCATATAATTAAACCCAGAGTTCATGCAGCCACAACCTAAAATGGTGTCTTTTGAGAACTTACACTCACAATGCCAGTGAACCATGCGATCAGCTGAGAATGAGTGAAAAAAGGGTCTGATCTCTGTGACCTGTTAGACCTACGCTCACTGTATACCAGACTCCTAAACGAAAAATTCTTTCTCTGATACGTCATTTACGGGTATCATGGTGGTGTAGTGGTTAGCACTGTCGCCTCACAGCAAGAAGGTCCTGGGTTCGAGCCCAGTGGCTGACGGAGGCCTTTCTGTGCGGAGTTTACATGTTCTCCCCGTGTCCGCGTGGGTTTCCTCCGGGTGCTCCGGTTTCCCCCACAGTCCAAAGACATGCAGGTTAGGTTAACTGGTGACTCTAAATTGACCGTAGGTGTGAATGTGAGTGTGAATGGTTGTCTGTGTCTATGTGTCAGCCCTGTGATGACCTGGTGACTTGTCCAGGGTGTACCCCGCCTTTCGCCCGTAGTCAGCTGGGATAGGCTCCAGCTTGCCTGCGACCCTGTACAGGATAAGCAGTTACGGATAATGGATGGATAATAATAATAATAATAATGAAAGGACTGCTTACTTCAACTTTTGGGGTTGAGTAATGTGAGATTAATATGAGAACAGGGTACTCATATTAATATAATAATATACAGTACCATGCAAAATTCTTCGGCACATGTAAAGAAATGCTGTAGAGCAAAAATGGCTTAAAAATAATGAAATGAAATGTTTCATCATTTAAAAAAATATGATAAACAGTAAGCAGTAATCCATAATAAATGAAACAAAGTCAATATCTGGTGTCAAAACGAAATTCCCTTTGCTTTAAAAAATTAGTAGTCTCAGGTCCAGTGAGTGCAGTTTTATGCGGAAATGAGCTGTAGGTTTTACTGAGCATCTTCCAGAACCAGCCACAGTTCTTCTGGACACTTTGACTGTCACACTCGCGTCTTCATTTTGCACCAAAACCCAGTAGCCTTCATTATGTTTTCTTTTTTAATCTGAAAAGTGCTCTCTTGTGTAATATGCTGCCCAGATACACACTTTTTTTCTGTAGCATTTAATTTTGTGCTGAAAAAAGGCGAACATTTGGACTCTAAAACGTTTTTGTACTGACTCGATAATGTAGAGGTCATCAAATAGAAACGTGCAACAAAGTTTGTATGAAAAAAACCCAATAGAGTGCCTAAGACTTTTGCACAGTACTGTATATTGGTGTATACTGTATATGTATTTTATACAATATCCGAAGTCTGATATTATATTAGCTGTTTCTTTTGAAAGACATTTCATATTTTTGAAGAGAGCTGTCTGTAAGGCTGTGCGTGAAAGTCCCAAATCTGTTGCTGATCAATCAAACACGAGACAAGGATTAAACGTTGTATATATATATATACTATAAATATATAGTATATATATTTATATTTTATTTATGTATCTGTTTAGGAAGGATATCTTGTACATCAAATATCCCATTGGCAGTTAAGCGCATTCAATGTGTTTAGAAGCCATAAACAGTCACTTTTCTAAACAAACACAAATACAAAATAAAAATAATAACAACAAAATAATGGACTGCATGTAAATAACATACAAAAAATCCCATGCCTACTCAGTAGGTAACTACAGCATTCCAACTCCTGTAGATATGTACATTTCAGTTACAAAAATATAGATTTCTTTTTTGCTTACATCCCAAAAACATGAAGCAGTGCCCTCGTATTGTTTCCCTTCGTTCCTTGAAATGACTTTCTGAATAAAGGAAAAAAAAAAAAGGAGAAAAAGAAAAATTCCCTTAAACCTTAAGGCCAGATGCAAAGCATCCACTCGCGCGTATCTGTCAGAATATCTGCAAGGCTTTTCAAAAGGCACCGAAAATTTTGAAGATTTGATGCTTTTTTTTTTCTTTGTAATAATTCCCTCCATTTAGCAGATCTTTTGATGTCACATTTGAGAGAGAGAGAGAGAGAGAGAGAGAGAGTACCAGCGGATGATATTTACAAAATAAGAGAAAGTAACATTACTCTTACACATGCGTCAGAATACGTAAGTGCTCTTTATCCAAACAGAGTCAAAAAACTTATCACAGCATTTTCACTACGTACTACAGAAGGTATAAAATATGGCCCTGCTCAATTTAGGATAATACAATGAAAATATTCAAATCAATTTTCACAACAATGGTACGAAAAATGAAACAAACAAACAAACAAACAAACAAAAACCCCTCAAACATGGCACATGTACAATATACATATACTGTAGCTTATGTATATTATTTAATGTCTGTTTGTAAATGCCTGTTGAGGACATTTGAGCTTGAAACCTGCAGGCATTAGTTTACAACAATAAGGTCCTTTTTCCTTATTTATGTTTTATACACGCAGAAGAAACTTGCCAAAGCCTGTTGCTTTACTTTGTTGTCCTTAAAAAGTCTTGAAAGCCTCATTTGAGGCAAGAGAATAAAAGAACGAAAGTCCCTTTTCTTTTCAGATGTCTTTGAGTCCTTGACCGTTCGAATACTTAACTCAACGTCAAGGAGAGTGTGGCCAGAAAAAGTGCTTTTGCAGAAGGGGAAATTGACAAGTCTGTTAACACTTTCTCACCCTCTCAGATGCGAGCAAATGTGATGGAGGACCAGGAAGACGGCATGGAGGACAGTCTCAGCAGATTTCAGCTGTCCGTGGAGAAAGGGATGCCTGCATATCGGTCAGTGGGGTTGTAACCGGAGAACTGTAGATGTTACTGGCAATGGAGTTGGGGAAGGAGGTGGCCACGGGGGTCTGGAAGGTGGTGGAGGGAGATGGGTAAGTGGTGGCGATGGAGGGAGATGGGTAGGATGTATGGACAGGAGAGGAATAGCAGGAGGCTACCGGAGAAGGGAAGGATGAAACTGGAGAGGGGTAGGAGGTGATCGGAGATGGGTAGCTTGACACGGGTGAGGGGACTGAAATGGAGACAGAGGTGATGGAGTTCTGGATGGTGGTGGAGACTGAGGTGGCTTTGTCAGCCTTCTTGTCCTTCTGCCGCAGGTGGATCTTAGTGTGACGCTTGCGCTCGTCACTGCGGGCAAACTTGCGTCCGCAGATGTCACAGGCGAAGGGCTTCTCACCGGTGTGTGTACGGATGTGAGTGGTGAGGTGGTCGCTGCGGCTGAAGTTGCGCATGCAGATACGGCACTGGAAAGGTTTCTGGCCCGTATGAATGCGGATGTGGCGTGTGAGCTCATCGGAACGAGAGAAACGCCGCTCGCACGTCTCCACAGGGCAGGCGTAGGGCCGCTCGTGTGGTGGTGTCTTGCTTGGCCGGTTTGGGTACTTGCGCACACGGCTGGGCTTGATGAGCTGTGCCTGGTAGACGCTCTTGAGCTCCTGTGAGCCTGTCTGCGTGGCAAAGGCCTTGATAGTAGACAGCGGCGTAAGTGAAGGCTGCTGCGTCTGAAAGGGCTTCTGCTCAGCCGGCGCCAGGCCAATCTCACTTTGCTGCTGGGGAAACAGGTAGTCAGGGATCATGGGAACAGGGAAGCTGGCACCACATGCCTTGCTGCTGGGGTAAGCTGGGGGTGGGTATGGCAGGTTGCTACCCACTGCTGATGGGAAGTTGGCAGTAGGCTCAGGGAAGATGTCAGGGCTGGCACTGGAGTAGGTTGGGGCGGCTGAATAAATGGGGTTGGGCTCACTCTGGTGCACCGAGCAGCTCAGGCTGGGGCTGGATGTCGATGAGGACGATGTTGAAGAGGAGGAGGAAGAGGAGGACGAGCTTGAAGTTGAAGCAGGTGAAGAGGAGGGAGTGACTTGAGAAGTTGAAGAAGATGTGATGGAAGTGGCGGGTGGGTTGACACCAACCAATCCACTGACCAGGCTGAACAGAGGCTCCGCCCACAAGCTGTTGCTACAGTTGGCAGGTTCGAGGGTGAAGCGGCCCGTGTAGGAGATGGGGGGCAGCCGCTGAGGGGCATAACTCTGGTCAGCCAGGGACTTCTCACAGCTCAGTGTAATTTCAGGAAGACTATCTACATAGACAACAACAACAAAAGAGAGAGAGAGAGAAAGTTGAGAACCACGTTCCGGATGAATGTTTCCCTCTCAGCTGCTCTGAGACACATTAATGCACATTAAAGATCCCTGAGGTGTTTGAGATGGGAGACCCCGCTGGATGCGGAGTCTGTGTTTCCCCACTCTCTCAGACAAAGCAGCAGGTGCTGATGGAGAAGCAGAAGGATCTCCCCCCCCCACCTAAACACATACACACACATTCGCTGCTGAGCTCTTCCCAACTTACACACATTTACTGAGCTCCCTCAGAGAAAAGCACCAGAGACAGCACAAACTAAGGCATCTGCATTCATTCTCTCTCTCTCTCTCTCATCCTCATCTCTCTTCCCCACTCTCACAGCGCTCCAATGCCATTACATGGCTAAAAGCAGTTGATAATTTAATCAATCTGCAGTTCAGCTGGTGAAAAAAGACAAACCTGCATGTTTTAAATAGCTGATTGCAATGCATATCTGCCATCTTAATGATTCATTATAAGGATAACTTATAGTTATTAAGAATGCTTTGATCGACAGACCAATATGATCCATTCCAAATAATGCTGTATAATTAATTCATCATGATTTGGTCCACAATGGAACTGTAGCATTGCCAAATAAAGATCTTTCACCCTCTTTTGCATTCAGTTATTTGTAGTACATCTAAAGCAATTCAACCTACTCCAATAAATATACATTTCCTCCACACAGCAGAATGGATAAAGTCTGAGCCCTTACCTCCAGTCAGGTGGTCATACTGCTCGCCGGGTTCCCCAGAGCCAAAGCCGGTGCCCTCGGGTGCGGAGGCGTTCAGGATGCCCGCAGAGTTGAGCATGATCATCTCCTCCAGCTTGGGGTAGTTATCCATGGGGGAGTGAGGGAAGCTCAGGTGGTCTGAGATCTGCAGAGCAGGAAGGAGCTCCGTCTTGGCTGCAGCCATCTCTCTCTGGATGGAGTGTGTGTGGCTTGCAGAGGAGAGTAGTGTGCACTGACAGATCAGCAGGTAGCCCCTCTGGGATGAGAACGGTGAAGATGCTTTGCTGTGTTGCCTCTTCTTCCTCTCTCTGGCTGACCCTCCTCCTGCTCACTCACTGTGTCTTTCTTCCTTTTTGTTTTGTCCAAAAAGGTAAGAAAATCCACTTTTTTTTCCCCCTCAAAACGGATGATTTAGTGTGTTCTTCTAATCATAACACATGGACCCTTTTGACACCAGATGGGGTCTTGATCTATTGTTGTTGTTTTCAGTTCAATTCTCTTTTGATGTTTTAAACTGTATTTAGAGATTATATTATCGCACTACAGTAGGCTATGTTTCTATCAGCTATCTATCTCTCTCTATATATCTATCAGCCGTTGAGTCGCTTGGGCTCTCAGCGCTCTTTCCTCCGCGCCCGAGGTTCCCCAGTCCTTTATATAACACTCCCTCGTGACGTAGATGTCCATATATGGACTGGAGGAAGCCCATATTTAGACACTGCAGCTGAGGACACATGACGCTCGCTCTGGGGAGAAAAAGAAGCGCATTGGGGAGCTTTTGAACTTTAATGTCTGTGCAATAAATGGAAAGAAAAATAAAACATCCCTTACTTTTTCTCCTCTACAAAATCGGTCGCGTTAAAGCAGGAAAGCAGCACGCGCTCGGCAAATATTCGGGTTTCCCTGTCGCGCGCCGGCCGGAAGACCCCGCTCCGCCATGCCATATAGGGTCATGACTACATAAGGACTGATTCCGGTGGGTTTCCACTTCCCTGTCCTTTTTTGGAGTTTCCTGGTGTCGCGCTGCCAGAGAGCGAGAGACAGAAAGAGAGATAGAGACAGAGAGAGAGAAAAGGTTTGGATTGCAGCTGAAGTCCAGTACAATAACTCATGTCAGCACTATTTTATGTAGCTCGCTCCAACATCCAACATTGAGCGACACCCCTCCCATAAATAATAATAATAATAATAATAATAATAATAATAATAATAATAATAATAATAAAATCTCCAACCATGCATTAGCCTATTCCATTATTTTAATACCCAAATTAGATATGGTCGATTTATTTTATTTTATTTATTTATTGCGGCACAAGGCTCCTTTTATTGTTTTGCAAGCAGAATAAGTAAATAAACTCAAATTATAACCTCTGCATTCGCGTCCTACATCAGAACAGGACATGACTCCACTTCATGTAGGTGGCTTAGTAGTTGGTTTGGTTTGGTTTGGGACACAGCCAAAGTCTTCTGGGCTAATTGCGGTTATTTGTATAGAGTGTTACTGCTCTAGTGTTTATTCGTGAAAAAAGTGAAAACACACACACACACACACACGGTCTTGAACCCTTAGTGTGTGCAGATGTTGCTGTTGTAACTAACTAATGGCTCCCAGAGGTTTCTGTGAAATAACCCTGCTTGTGAAATCCCCGCTCCCAAATCTGATTAGTGAAGAGCCAGGCACATTTTACCAAGCTGCAGCATGATGAATACATCTGCACGCTGTCTGTGAATAGTTAGGTTGAAATACTCAGGTCCAAGGTGATTTGACGAGATAAGGTCTTGATTTGATTTGAGATTTGTAGCCTATGATTCATTACATGCCTTAACACCTTGTAGGGCCCTTGTTTGTTTGTTTTTTACAAACATTCAGGGATGGATGGACAGATAGATGACGACGACATAGTGGTTAGCACTGTTGCCTCACAGCAAGAAGGTCCTGGGTTCGAGCAAACTCTTTTCTGTGTGGAGTTTGCATGTTGTCTGTGTGAGTTTCCTCCGGTTTCCCCCAAAGACATGCAGGTTAGGTTGATTGGTGGCTCTAAATTGACCGTAGGTGTGAATGGTTGTTTGTCTCTCTATCAGCCTTGCGATAACCTGGCGACTTGTCCAGAGTGTACCCCGCCTCTCACCCATAGTCAGCTGGGATAGGCTCCAGCTTGCCTGCAACCCTGTAGAACAGGATAAGTGACTACAGATAATGGACTGATTATTATTATCTAAGTAATTGAACACACTACAGTATATAACTTACTACAGGCATTACACTGGTTATGTAAGCATGCAGAACCTTCCTGGGTGAACTGGGACTGCAGGCAGGGTTGCCAGTTTGGATCAACGGCCTGCAGGCCAATCATCATCATTTACAACCGCTTTCCCAATTGACTCCAAGCCAGCATAATAATTAAAGTACCGTAACTCAATTATATATAAAACAAATTCGACTTCAATATAAACTGTGTTGTTATTGAAGTTTACACATTCCTAGATCTGTATATGTAACTGTAATTATTGCCCATCAATACAGTTGAGTACCGGTATGTGCTCTGACTGCCTTATTAATGACCCTGGCTCTTTGGTGTTGTGGTCAGGGTGCAGGTTTGGCACCCTGTAGACTTGGGTTCAGGGTAAGGTGACTGTTGTCTTGCTTCACTGTAGATACACAGCATGTATCCATGGAGTTGCTAGTTTTACCAAACTGAATCGAATGATTGAATTCACTGTACAGATTGAATACACTGTACAGCCCAAGGTTATTTTTCACATCCCAGTTTGGTTAAAAATAGACCCATTGGGTGGTACACCAACCAATTTGGCAACACCGCTTGCAGGATGTTGTTGCTGACATGGCGAGGGGCCTTTAATCAGATTAATTGCGGGGGGTAGTGTTTTTCTGGCTCAATATGATCGTATCCTCGCCGTCAGTCAGAACACACACTCATGCATTTGCAAAAACCTGTAAAAAGTGCAGTACAAAAAAAAAAAATCACTGATCTTGGAGCAGGGACTTTGCTGAGGACAGATCGATGTGCCTTTGCTGACTCAGTGCAAGTGCGGCGCCTCTCTTACACTTTGAAATGAGAGAAATTACCCCCGGGCCTATACAGTGATGAGACTTTAATGTGGGGGGTGGGGGTGGGGGTTTGAAATGCAATGATTTAATTACACTCTTTGCAGTGATTTAATTACGCACCTTTAGATTTAACCCGTGTAATTTCGTGATTGGAACACACAGGCAAAATGCATTTTGGCAAAGAGAAGCATCGGTTAAAGTGTCCTTTTAGTAATTGCAAACCTCTGTAAGAGGGCCTGATGAGGAAAGTGATATCAGTTAATCGTTGAATTGCAGGGCTTCACAGGGAAATGCCTGCATATGCTGTCGAAGAATATCACTAAGGCACTGAAGATACATTACTGAAGATACATTAATAGGTGAGGTGTTAACAGTCGGGCCCCAAATTTAATAAAATACTTTATTATTTTTATTATGAGTGCCCAATTAAACTGAGTTCCAGTTTATTAGTTACCATATATAGTAGATTTAATAAAATGGCAATTCAGGGCATCATTGTGGTTTAAACAGGTATCATTGCTGCATCACATCTCCAGGGCCTCTGATTCAATCTTGACCTCAGGTTACCATCTGTAGTCTACCTGAGTCTGCATGGGTTTCTTCTGGATTCTCTGGTTTTCTCACAATTCCAACCCCCCCCCCCCCCCCCCCCCCACACACACACACACACACACACAAAAAAAAAGAAAGAAAGAAAACCCCCCAAACCATTCCTGTTGGTTACTTGAAACTTACCTAAAGTATGAATTTGTGTGTATACTGTATGCTTCACTGTGATGGACTTGCATCCCATGATGGATTCCTACCTCATTACCAGTGTTCCCAGAATAGACTCGGGATCCTTGTGACCCTGGTTCTTGAAGATGAATGAATTGGCAAATTGGGGGCTATAATGGGTTCCCAGTTAACTCAGATACCAAGACTAATATATATATATACGATTTTCAATATTTAAACATTTTGACTTGGCCCCCCAGTTCATGTTTCACCAAGAAAAAGTCCATGTGCATGAGTTTCTTATAGCTAGAGGTAGAAATGGAAGCCAGGCAGTGGGAGGGTGTTTTCCAACAGGGAAGGGAGGGGGGATTCAGACACCCAGGGCCGCGTAGGCAGTTGGTCTAACCTGTTGTGATATAACACGGCTCCAGCCCACATGCTGGTGAAATCCTTATTAGTGTGTATCTGTGCAAGTGTGTGTACGTCTGTGGAGGGGGTATCTCCCGGTCCTT
This sequence comes from Neoarius graeffei, assembly GCF_027579695.1. NCBI lineage: Eukaryota > Metazoa > Chordata > Actinopteri > Siluriformes > Ariidae > Neoarius > Neoarius graeffei. Next base: position 14,946,881 of record NC_083576.1, on the reverse strand, counting down.
GTTACCAAAGGCTGGCTCTCCCCGCACCTACGCAGAAACCCACGCCTATGTCTGTCCTCACTCGTTCAATCATCCGTTGGTTAATATTTAATTAAGTCCTGCCAGCCTGCCTGGGTGGAGATGGGGGTAGCAGGGAGAAGAGAGCGAGAGAGAGAGAGAGAGAGAGAGAGAGAGAGATCTTCACACCCCCACGCTCAGAAGCAAATACCAGGCATCTGCTGGAATTAATCACTGGCTCTAGCTGGCAGCCTGATGGAGACTCTCTCTTGTTCTGTTCGCCCACCTTCGCTCACCACCTCCACTCTGTGTTATTCCTATCATTAGCATAAAGGTGCGTCCAGTGGGGACAACCAATAGAGGACAGAGGGGGAAAAAGAGAGAGACTGAAAAACAGCTCAACAGAGGGCTAGACCTCAGATATCTCCTCTATCCAACAATCTGTGGCCTGATGTAGGGAGGAGGAAAGTGAGAAGTGAGTGTTTTCCCATGTTATCTCAGCTTCAAGGAGGAGAATGTGTGGTGAAGACTTGTGAGATTACACAAGATTTAGATAAGGCATACAAGTTGAAGATTATGATAAGCCTCAGAGGAGGAGGAGGAGGAGGAGGAGGTTACGGAGGATTGGGTGGGGGAGGGTGTGTGTGTGTGATATTAATTCTGTATGATGGAGACAGTTGTTTTAGTACTGGTTGTCTCATTTCTATTGAAAAACCTGATGCCATGTTGAACATATTGAATTAAGTGACACCTTTTTGCAATTGTGCAAACAAAGTCCCTTTATAGACAAAGCCTCAGCTCAGGCAGGAAGTTCTAAGTTGGGTGGAAATGTAAACAAATGCAGGGAAGATTACAGGAAGTTTGGCCACAGAGGAATGGAAAAGATTCAGTGATCATCTGTGCGCCTAATGTTACCTTTTATAAAATGTTTGTTAATGAGCTACGTTAAAGGCATCTAGTATTCACAAAATTATAATCATTAAATACAGTTCGTGAGCTAACCTAACTACAAATTGGTGTTTCAGGCAATCTTAGTTAATTAACAATAGCCAAGTTAGAAAACTATCATTAGCAAGCTAGCTAATTTAGGTAAAATTAACTAATTACAAGCTTCAGTTAATACTAGTGAGCGAGCTAACATTAGTTATGCTGGATAACTAAGATAGTTATTGAAACAATATGGCAATTTGTGTTCAGTAAAGATAGCTAGCTAGCTAAAATGTGTAACGATGTGTAATGCTAGCTACACTGTTGACATGTCAACAGTGTAGCTAGCATTAAAGGTCCCATGGCATGGTGGTTTGTTGATGCTTTAAACGGGCTCGTGGAGGTTTCCGGACGTTATATCCGCAGCCTTTCTCGAAATGAACCCTCGGCACGTAGATATAGCCTCCTGGGAGAAAGCCCCATTTCAGCGCTTTTCCCAGTGCGTCGTTTTGCTAATGAGAAGCAGGAGGCGGGGAAGGGTAGAGGGTGGGGGCGGGTCTTATCATTAATATTCATGACATGTAAACATGTTACCTCTGATTGGCTAACAGCACTGTGACGCTACCTCCAGTGGGTCAGAACAAGCGGATGTGGGTGTCTTACTATGGCGAGAGAGAAGGAACAAACCGCGAAGGGAAAAATACCGGGAAAAATACCGCGCGCTGACGTCATTAAGGTGCGACGTGAGGAAATAAAATAAATTCAACAAATGTTTGGGTTTTTACTGAACAAACAAACAAAAAATGAACGAGTGACTTAAAAAAAGAATGTGGGTGTCTTTGTAAAAACTGTTTTGATTGGCTATTATAACAGAGCATGCTGCATGCTTTTTGGTTTTGTAGCGCAGAGTACCTGGCGGCGGCACGGTGGTGTAGTGGTTAGCGCTGTCGCCTCACAGCAAGAAGGTCCTGGGTTCGAGCCCCGGGGCCGGCGAGGGCCTTTCTGTGTGGAGTTTGCATGTTCTCCCCGTGTCCGCGTGGGTTTCCTCCGGGTGCTCCGGTTTCCCCCACAGTCCAAAGACATGCAGGTTAGGTTAACTGGTGACTCTAAATTGACTGTAGGTGTGAATGTGAGTGTGAATGGTTGTCTGTGTCTATGTGTCAGCCCTGTGATGACCTGGCGACTTGTCCAGGGTGTACCCCGCCTTTCGCCCGTAGTCAGCTGGGATAGGCTCCAGCTTGCCTGCGACCCTGTAGAAGGATAAAGTGGCTAGAGATAATGAGATGAGATGAGAGTACCTGGCTAACTGCAGGAAGCGGTTAGCTGCACAGCTAATGTAGCCATTAGCTAACGCACCGATTTTAAAACACGGCAAAATGACTTAACAGTTATACACTTACTTGTTCGGTGTTTGTGGTTGATGCGGCAGGGATGCTTGGTACGGACCCAGGCTTCAGTGACAGTTGATGTGCAAAACCTGCCCTGTACTGTCCCAAGTTGTGGAAACATTCATCAGGAAAATGCTTCCGACAAACATACACCGTCTTAGGTAGACTCGACGGCGTATTATTGGAGTAAATAAAATTAAGCCACTGCGTCTTCAGGGGCTCTCCCGTCGGCAGTAAAAACAGACTCCTTTCTGTGTTGTCACATCCATGTACAGCGCAACTTCCATGTTTGGTGGCAACTTTTCAGCTGGGCGGGCAATCCATACAGTGGGTGGGAATCCAGAGGGGGGGCTTGGGGATCATCTCCCTTGCTGACGTAGTAAAGGGAAGAGTTTATCAACGCGCCGTTTTGACGCGCCATTCTCAAATGTTGGGCATAGTTTGGTTTACACATTATGAAATCTCTAGTCACTGGGGTGACTTAAGAAGGTCAGAGGAACTCATTTTAACGTTAAAAAACCTCAGAAAGTGAAAATTTCATGCCATGGGACCTTTAAGGTGCAAAACTGTGAGTAAAAGTCAAATGTTTGCTGTCTTCACATGACTGTTTCAAATTATTTATAGTTGCTTAAGTTAAAATTGGGCAGCATGGTGGTGTAGTGGTTAACGCTGTCGCCTCACAGCAAGAGGGTCCGGGTTCAAGCCCCGTGGCTGGCGAGGGCCTTTCTGTGCGGAGTTTGCATGTTGTCCGTGTGGGTTTCCCCCACAGTCCAAAGACATGCAGGTTAGGTTAACTGGTGACTCTAAATTGACCGTAGGTATGAATGGTTGTCTGTATCTATGTGTCAGCCCTGTGATGACCTGGCGACTTGTCCAGGGTGTACCCCGCCTTTCGCCCGTAGTCAGCTGGGATAGGCTCCTGCGACCCTGTAGGACAGGATAAAGCGGCTAGAGATAATGAGATGAGAAGTTAAAATTGGTCATTTGGTCTTTTAGTTAACTTGGTTACATGATCGTTTTTATTTTAGAAGAGAGCTTTACTTTTAGCTAAACAAGGGCTTCACATGGTCATTCTGTGAGGCTGCAGGGTGAATCTAAAAATCTGGAAATGAAACTTTAAGCAATTAAAAATAGATTTTAACGCTGTGATATGTGTTTATCACTTAGGACATAGGCGTCAGACTCCAGATCTGTGTGAACTTGCAAAAACAGTATCGAAACTGCCTATACAATGCCATACAATGTTTTTGTATAAAGACTGTTCCATATACAGACTGTTGGTCAAATCGATATTACCGTATGTGTCCCATCCATGGTGTGAGAATGTTTTCGCTTTCACCTGTTTTTAATAGAAAGTGGAAGTTTAGAGTTTCAATTTTAATCTTTATGAACATTAGTATAGAAAGAGAGCAGGTCAAATGCACCAGGGTATCTGGGCTTGTTTTTTATTTGCATCTCCCAGAGCTCCTCTTGTGGACCGAAATGCTGGTTAAAACATTAAATGTGCATGTCTGCTGCATGTTTAATATCACTTCAGAAATGTATATGGTGCTACTTTGCATAGCAGTTATGTAAAGCCTACTGAACACAAATTGCAGTGCTTATAAACTTCTGACTGGACCACGTCATTAAACATTGTGGAACTCTTTACAACCCGTTTAGTTGACATGAAATGTGGTGAAAATGAAATATAATTTCATTCAAGAAGATGTTTGTATTAAGCATGTACAGTAGGCTACACTTTGTGTATACGTACAGTGGTGCTTGAAAGTTTGTGAACCCTTTAGAATTTTCTATATTTCTGCATAAATATGACCTAAAACATCATCAGATTTTCACACAAGTCCTAAAAGTAAATAAAGAGAACCCAGTTAAACAAATGAGACAAAAATATTATACTTGGTCATTTATTTATTGAGGAAAATTATCCAATATTACATATCTGTGAGTGGCAAAAGTATGTGAACCTTTGCTTTCAGTATCTGGTGTGACCCTCTTGTGCAGCAATAACTGCAACTAAACGTTTGCGGTAACTGTTGATCAGTCCTGCACACCGGCTTGGAGGAATTTTAGCCCATTCCTCCGTACAGAACAGCCTCAACTCTGGGATGTTGGTGGGTTTCCTCACATGAACTGCTCGCTTCGGGTCCTTCCACAAAATTTCGATTGGATTAAGGTTAGGACTTTGACTTGGCCATTCCAAAACATTAACTTTATTCTTCTTTAACCATTCTTTGGTAGAACGACTTGTGTGCTTAGGGTCGTTGTCTTGCTGTATGACCCACCTTCTCTTGAGATTCAGTTCATGGACAGATGTCCTGACAGTTTCCTTTAGAATTCGCTGGTATAATTCAGAATTCATTGTTCCATCAATGATGGCAAGCCGTCCTGGCCCAGATGCAGCAAAACAGGCCCAAACCATGGTACTACCACTACCATGTTTCACAGATGGGATAAGGTTCTTATGCTGGAATGCAGTGTTTTCCTTTCTCCAAACATAACACTTCTCATTTAAACCAAAAAGTTCTATTTTGGTCTCATCCGTCCACAAAATATTTTTCCAATAACCTTCTGGCTTGTCCACATGATCTTTGGCAAACTGCAGACGAGCAGCAATGTTCTTTTTGGAGAGCAGTGGCTTTCTCCTTGCAACCCTGCCATGCACACCATTGTTGTTCAGTGTTCTCCTGATGGTGGACTCATGAACATTAACATTAGCCAATGTGAGAGAGGCCTTCAGTTGCTTAGAAGTTACCCTGGGGTCCTTTGTGACCTCGCCGACTATTACACGCCTTGCTCTTGGAGTGATCTTTGTTGGCTGACCACTCCTGGGGAGGGTAACAATGGTCTTGAATTTCCTCCATTTGTACACAATCTGTCTGATTGTGGATTGGTGGAGTCCAAACTCTTTAGAGATGGTTTTGTAACCTTTTCCTGCCTGATGAGCACCAACAACACTTTTTCTGAGGCCCTCAGAAATCTCCTTTGTTCGTGGCATGATACACTTCCACAAAAATGTGTTGTGAAGATCAGACTTTGATAGATCCCTGTTCTTTAAATAAAACAGGGTGCCCACTCACACCTGATTGTCATCCCACTGATTGAAAACACCTGACTCTAATTTCACCTTCAAATTAACTGCTAATCCTAGAGGTTCACATACTTTTGCCACTCACAGATATGTAATATTGGATCATTTTCCTCAATAAATAAATGACCAAGTATAATATTTTTGTCTCATTTGTTTAACTGGGTTCTCTTTATCTACTTTTAGGACTTGTGTGAAAATCTGATGATGTTTTAGGTCATATTTATGCAGAAATATAGAAAATTCTAAAGGGTTCACAAACTTTCAAGCACCACTGTATGCAGTGTATATCATTCATATACTTATGATATATAGTACCAGATAAAATTTTGGACACACCTACTCATTCATAGCTTTTTCTGTATTTTGGCTGTATTCTTCAAAGTAGCCACCTTGATGAAAAGTTAGTGAGTGGAAAAAGTCTTTCCTGTGCCATGTCCTGGTCTTCCCAGGCAGTCTCCCATCCCAGTACTATCAAAGCCGTTAAGGCGCATTGGGCAGCGCTGATCTCCATAGCCCTTGGCCTCTCGCCTATGTAGCTAGGGTTACAGTGGGGGGCTAGTTCTCTGGTAACTGTGAGAGTTTGACTCCCCACTTGCATCTGTATTGCAGTGTGCCTTGCCAGACGGCAGTACCGTAGGTACTGTTTTTATGATGGTCTTTGGGATGACCTGACTGCGAACCCTGAAACTTTAAACAACCCTGCTTGCTGTGAGGTAACAGCACTAACCACTACACAACTGTACCACCCCTGAAATACAGTGGTGCTTGAAAGTTTGTGAACCCTTTAGAATTTCCTATATTTCTGCATAAATATGACCTAAAACATCATCATATTTTCACACAAGTCCTAAAAGTAGATAAAGAGAACCCACTTAAACAAATGAGACAAAAATATTATACTTGGTCACTTATTTATTGAGGAAAATGATCCAATATTACATATCTGTGAGTGGCAAAAGTATGTGAACCTTTAGGATTAGCAGTTAATTTGAAGGTGAAATTAGAGTCAGGTGTTTTCATTCAATGGGATGACAATCAGGTGTGAGTGGGCACCCTGTTTTATTTAAAGAACAGGGATCTATCAAAGTCTGATCTTCACAACACATGTTTGTGGAAGTGTATCATGACACGAACAAAGGAGATTTCTGAGGACCTCAGAAAAAGCGTTGTTGATGCTCATCAGGCTGGAAAAGGTTACAAAACCATCTCTAAAGAGTTTGGACTCCACCAATCCACAGTCAGACAGATTGTGTACGAGGAAATTCAAGACCATTGTTACCCTCCCCAGGAGTGGTCGACCAACAAAGATCACTCCATGAGCAAGGTGTGTAATAGTTGGCGAGGTCACAAAGGACCCCAAGGTAACTTCTAAGCAACTGAAGGACCTCTCTCACATTAACATTAGCCAATGTTCATGAGTCCACCATCAGGAGAACACTGAACAACAATGGTGTGCATGGCAGGGTTGCAAGGAGAAAGCCACTGCTCTCCAAAAAGAACATTGCTGCTCATCTGCAGTTTGCTAAAGATCACGTGGACAAGCCAGAAGGGGATTGGAAAATGTTTTGTGGACAAATGAGATCAAAATAGAACTTTTTTGTTTCAATGAGAAGCGTTATGTTTGGAGAAAGGAAAACACTGCATTCCAACATAAGAACCTTATCCCTTCTGTGAAACATGGTGGTGGTAGTATCATGGTTTGGGCCTGTTTTGCTGAATCTGGGCCAGGATGGTTTGCCATCGTTGTTGGAACAAGCAATTCTGAATTATACCAGCAAATTCTAAAGGAAAATATCAGGACATCTGTCCATGAACTAAATCTCAAGAGAAGGTGGATCATGCAGCAAGACGGCAACCCTAAGCATACAAGTCGTTCTACCAAAGAATGGTTAAAGAAGAATAAAGTTAATGTTTTGGAATGGCCAAGTCAAAGTCCTGACCTTAATCCAATCGAAATGTTGTGGAAGGACCTGAAGTGAGCAGTTCATGTGAGGAAACCCACCAACATCCCAGAGTTGAAGCTGTTCTATATGGAGGAACGGGCTAAAATTCTTCCAAGCCGGTGTGCAGGACTGATCAACAGTTACCGCAAACGTCTAGTTGCAGTTATTGCTGCACAAGGGGGTCACACCAGATACTGAACGCAAAGGTTCACATACTTTTGCCACTCACAGATATGTAATATTGGATCATTTTCCTCAATAAATAAATGACCAAGTATAATATTTTTATCTCATTTGTTTAACTGGGTTCTCTTTATCTCCTTTTAGGACTTGTGTGAAAATCCGATGATGTTTTAGGTCATATTTATGCAGAAATATAGAAAATTCTAAAGGGTTCACAAACTTTCAAGCACCACTGTAATGTATAAAACACGCAATTATTACTTGATAATTATTCAACTCCTGAAGGCTTACCTACTGTTTGCCTCTTTTGTGTCTTATGCAATGTTTTTTCTTCCAGTGTAACACTGGAAGGGCAGAGTGATGACTAAACCAGCCGGCTGGACTATTATTGTTCCTGAGAAATTTAGGCGGGCGTGACTCAAGTGAATGTTAGACAGACACTTTCAGATTTGATTTATGACCTACCAAAATTTCAAATCTCACCTGCTGAAAAGCATTATTCTTATTAACTTGTTTCATCTACGCACTGTCAAAAAAGACAGTGAGGAATGAGTATAAAGGTTCCAGTCGAACACAACACACCACCTGATTTTACTAACAAGCTCCTTATCAGGGAGGAAAAACATATTAGTGAAATGAGATGTCATGGTCTGTGGTTAGAAGAAATACTTGAATACATGGATGAGAGGAACATCTCGATACGTAGATATTTTGCATGTGCATGGAAGATGAAAAGAGGTAACTGCAGTGTGCTACAGTACATATACTGTAATAGATGTAGTAAAAGGTTAGTGTAGTGCACAACGTTTCCAGAGAAACAGGACATTTTGTTCTTTGCTTGCACAGCCGACGAAGGATTTTTGTCTAAAACTGTTTCTCTGGAAGCATTGTGTACTACACTTAACTTTTATTACAGCTACTATATAACCAACAGCTCTTGTCTTGTCTTTTAGCCTGATCGTATACTCAGTTCCTCAACAACAAATTAACATATGATTTTTTTAATTAAAAGAAAATCTAGTTCGAATCCATGATTGCATAACAATTCACCAGTGTTGTAGTCAAGTCATTAAACCTTGAGTCCGAGTCCAGTTTCGAGTCCCCAGTGTTCAAGTCTGAGTCATTAAAGAAAATTTCGAGTTGAGTCCACTATTGATCCGAGTTGAGTTCGAGAACAAGACTCTATCCGCACCATTTGACAGTGGCTGTTGCTGCCTTTACTGTATATGAAACTGTCTCTGCTACTGTGTTGGACTAAAATGGGGCTTGACTGGCCATTTTAGTTAATAGGCTACAGTTAAAAAGCTTGTTCATCGCTCAGCAAGCCCCGCCCACTATCAACAGGGCAAATAACATGAGAGAGGGTTAACACTAGCTAGTTCATTGGTCAGCAAGCAAGCCCCGCTATCAACAGAGAAATGAACATAGTGTGTCACTTACTTCTCTGGGTGGAGTCTTACCAAATGACGATTGAAGTTTGAGCTTGTCCCCGTCGTCTCCTTGATAGTTCTTCTACATATGGAACACATAATAGTGCATTTTTCCCACTGCACTAGAAGTCTGTATAAGCAAAGCGGACAATCCTAGGGGCGTTCTCTCCAGCACCATTAATGTTAGTTTGTTCCTGAACATGATGTATGAACAGGTGAATGTGCATTCTCTTGCACGAAATTAGTATAAAAATGAATGTAGATATAAATATCTTATGCCAAATTATTATGGCATTTTACAAAAAAAAAAGAAAGAAAAAATCGGAGTCCTCATCTCCAATTTACGAGTCCAAATGCAGTTAATGCACGAGTCCGAGTCCAAGTCCGAGTCATCAGTGCTCAAGTCCAAGTCAAGTCATGAGTCCTTAAAATTAGCGCACGAGTCAGACTCGAGTCCGAGTCCTGGACTCAAATACTACAAGCCTGCAATTCAACCTAATTGGTGTGAAACCCATTCAGCTTGGTGCAACCAGTTGCCCCTCACATAATCAACTGAACAGAATCCAACTGTATGCAAATACAGGGTCACATGATCACCATATAAATACAGCTGTTCCTGTAAACATTCCAAAACAAAGAAATGCACATATGTATACATACAGTTTTCCATTTTTCACTTTTCAAACTGGATTTTTTTTAGTTTCGTCCTTAAAGTAAACAAACTCTTGTGACTCTTACTATTTTGAATCTGTCCTCAGGAAGCAGGTTTGCTCCTGCAAGCTTGGACGCAATGCTCCAGCCATTTTGCTGCTGTGCCTGAGGGCTTCAAGTCCAGTCCGGTTAGAGAGCCGGAGCATGAATTAGCTGATCTGATATCGCCTGCAGGTAGCCAAACCTTAGCTACAGTCAGAGAGCTGGGACACTTCAGAGTCATGCAATATAAACAGCCATCACAAACGGAGCTCTTCAGAAAGGATGAAGGGGGGCATGTGAGCCTCAAACTGTTCTGACAGACAGCAAAACAGCTGAGGCTGGATTTAGGGAAATACTGAATAAATCAGGAAGGACTGTCAGAACAGCTACAGTCACCAAATCATTGATGGGTGACTCCCACTTTTAGGGTGATGGAGTCTCAAGTAGATCCATTGGATGAGTAGGAAAACAGTCTATGTCTGGTTCCCAGAGTGCGTCCTCACATAAGAATGGAGGCCAATCCTCAAAGCACAGGGAAAGCCATGGCTTAAAGGTTAGAGAAGTAGTTTTGGGACCAAAAGGTCACCAGTTTGATTCCCTGGACCAGCAGGAATGGCTGTAATGCCCTTGAGCAAGGCACCTAACCCCTAACTGCTCCCCAGGCTGCTCTGGATAAGAGCATCTGCTAAATGCCATCTGCATCTGTTGCATGTAAATGACTTCAGATGATGAGCTCTGCTTGCGTTGCACTTTCTGGCTTGTATTGTTATGACCCTTTGTTGCTCAAATGCTTCAACACCCTTGGAGCAACGGTGTCTGGGGCATGGGCTTCCCAGGTGGTGATGTTCATCTCACAGGCTTGAGGTTTCCCTTGTATCGTTTGCAGGGTCAACCAATGTCACGATGTCCTGCCTTACTTGACCATACAGCAACATCTTGGGAATTGTGCTGTCATCCATGTGGACAACATGGCCAGCCCATCGTAACTGCCTCTGTATTAGCAGATGCTGGATGCTGGACAGATAATGGATAATTCATATGGAATAGTAAAAGTAAAATCATATATATATATATATATATATATATATATATATATATATATATATAATACTACCTATTGCCTATTGGCTGTCCAATACAAGAAGACAAGAAGCCTTTATTTATCACACGTACACTCAAGCACAGACTTAAGAACAGTGAAATTTAACCTCTGCGTTTAACCCATCTGAAGCAGTGAACACACACATGCACACACAAGTGAGCAATGAGCACACACACATACCCAGAGCAGTGGGCAGCTATGCTACAGCACCTGGGGAGCAGTTGGAGGTTAGGTGCTTCACTCAAGGGCACTTCAGCCCAACCTCACGCCATGGCTGCCCCATGTTAACCTAACTGCATGTCTTTAACCACATGTGGGGGAAACCGGAGCACCTGGAGGAAACCCACACGGACATGGGGAGAACATGCAAACTCCTCACAGAAAGGCCCCCGTCGACTGCTGGGCTTGAATCCAGAACCTTCTTGCTGTGAGGCAACAATGCTAGCCACTACACCATACATATGTAGGTACATATGTAGGTGCTACTGTTGTTTTTGGATTAATCTATAGGAATATACAGTGTGTTTGATAATCTGGTACAGTAGGTAACACACAATCTGTAGATATCAATGTATGTGACAAGAGTTTTAAGAGTTTTGCTGAAAAGTAGCCAGGTTTCCATTGCAGTGTTGCGCAACATAGAAGTGATTTTTTTTTTTTTAAGTCAACAAAACATAAATGTGTCTGTGCTTCCACTGAGTGAACTTATGCTATTAATGCTGGGTTTTCTCCTCTCAACATAGTCATTAGGATCTCAGAGACACGAGTTCTCATTTGACATGGGGTTTTGATTGCATCCACCACAATAGCCGTCAAGTCAAAGTCCCTTCCACGCCAGGATCTGGTCTTCCCAGGCCATCTAGGGTTACAGTGGGAGACTAGTCCTCTGGTAACCATGAAAGTTTGACTCCCCTACTCGGATTTGTATTGCAGCATGCCTTGCCAGATGGTAGTAGGTACCATTTTTATGATGGTCTTTGGTATGACCCAACCGCGAGTAGAACTCACAATTTCCCAGTCAAGAGGCGGACACGCTGACCACTAGGCCAACTTGCACTGCAATAGCTGTGGTAGTGTTTAATTGAATGCAAAAAATGTCTTTCCATTTGTCAAATCTTTACATTAATAGCATTTAGCAGACGCTCTTATCCAGAGCAACTTGAGGAGCAGTTAGGAGCCTTGCTCAAGGGCACTTCAGCCATTCCTGCTGGTTCAGGAAATCGAGCCGGCGACCTTTTAATCCCAATGCTGCTTCTCTAACCATTAGGCCACAACTTCCCCAAATCAGCTGAAAAACCACCAGTATAAGTATATAAACCTTTTTGCAATATCTTAGAGCCTTTTTTTTTAAGTCACGTATTTCCATTACTCATTTTTTAGTTTGAAATTTCAAATTTGTTTGAATCCATACATTCTGATTCAAGAATTTAATAGCACTGTGGTATAAACATGTTATTGGCAGAAGTTTGGTCAAATCGTGATTTATTGTAATTTTGGACTGTTTGCTAGAAATCTGATGGGGTTTCCCAGACTGTCGTACATATATTAATATCGAAGTGCAATCACAAACATTTTTGAATTTGTTATTGCGCAAAATAAAGTTCCACATCAGCTTGTTATGATGTGTATTGGATTACCAAAATAAAAGTATTGCTGTTCCCCCCCCCAACAACAACTTGTCAGGACAGAAGCTCAACCGTGCCTGTGAATAAACACTGGCTAAATAATGATAAGAGAAAGATTGCACACTGCATTATCTGCCAAAGTAAATGCTCCTTTTCAGTGGAACAAAGGTATCACAACCTGCTTTGGGTGCTAATCTGACCGTGAGCTTAGCCTAAGATTAAACGTTAGTGATATATTGGTGTGTGTGTGTGTGTGTGTGTGTGTGTGTGTGTGTGTGAGGTTTAGAAACATTTCAATCATAAAACCTTAAACAAGAATCGTTTTTGATGGCATCACTTTTGTGGTACCGTCGACAACCCTGAGGTACAAGAGAAGTCGCCTTTCATTTCCTCTTAGTCATGTGGTCCAGGTCCCCTGCTTTATGCCACTATGATACAGAGCACACGCAGACAAACACTTTTTGTTCCGTGACCACAGGAAACTAACAGGAACTCGGTCTACACACAAGAGGCAGTTCACGCTCTTCACCCCATGACTGGTGTCGCTGCTGCTGCTGCTGTTTGCTTTGCACTTCAGCATTAGGTGGAGACACAGAGAGAGAGAGAAAATGAAAAAGAGAGAGAAAGAATGAGTGAGAGTACACAAAAATACACCCACTCATGTATGTTTGCACTTACGTGTGGACTTGTATACACTTGTTTCTTGCGGCACCTGGACTTGTACACATGATGCACGTACTGTAATTCATCTTAATGACAACAATGAATGTGAGGAATGCTGGCTTTCTTTCAACAGATTTCAGAATCAATCTATCATTACATTTTATACCACAGTGTTGTTGAGTTCTCAATGTCAATCAGTCATAAGGTGTCGATTAATTTTCTAGAACATCAAAAAAATTAAAAAAGGAATTACGATCACAGGTTTATATTAATACACTTATTCTAATATGTTAATATGTTATAGTCAAAGAATAGTCATTCACAGAAACCTGTGTGGTAAACAATCTAGACAGACGACTCCAGCCCTGTCTAGTCCAGAAGGAACGGTCTAAAGTGGGCCACCTTGCGCAATAAATGTTACAAGCTATATATAGAAGCTATATCCCCCCCAAAATCTGTCCCTCTGAGTTGCATGTCGGTCCTGGGATCGAGATGCTGACCTCTTCTGCTCCTCGGACCTGCCTGATCCATCCTGGTGCCCTGTGTCTGGTTGGAGTCTCATTGCATGGCTCCTGTGAAGGACGGTCCCATGTGGACAGTTGAAAGCCGCACCTGGAGGACGCTCTCGACTCTTACAGTAATGCTTTTATGGCTGAGGACTACAGTTGACTTGCTAACTTTAGGACTGCAGTTGTCATGAACAGTTTAGCACTCAAATTTCCATCAGTGAAGAGTTTATAACATCAACGAAACTGACTTCATGTTAAAACTGTTAATGTTATAGTCATGTTGTCTGTTGTTGCCCAAATAAGGATGAGTTCCCTTTTGAGTCTGGTTCCTCTCAAGGTTTCTTCCTCGTGTCATCTGAGGGAGTTTTTCCTTGCCACCATTGCCACAGGCTTGCTCATTGGGGATAGATTAGGGATAAAATTAGCTCGTGTTTTAAGTCGGTCAAATTCTGTAAAGCTGCTTTGTGACAATGCTTATTGTTAAAAGCACTATAGAAATAAACTTGACTTGACTTGACTATATACACCCTAGGAATACCTACCTATTTGCCAGAAAGAATCCAAAACAGCGAGGAATTGACCAAGAAGAAGCGATTTTTGTTGAACTGCTCATTAAGGCTTAATTAGTCCATAACTTCATTAATAATTGTAATTAAGAAAATCTGGGTAGAAGTCATATGCACCCTAGGTTCCCCTACCTTCATGCCTGAAAGAATCAAAATCGGTGAAGAGTTGAGGGAGAAGAAGCGATTTGTGTGGAAACTGTTTGTTAGGGTTTAATGGCTCCATATTTTCATTATTAATTGCAATTATGCAAATTTGGGTAGAAGCCTTATGCACCCCAGGCCGAGCTACCTTCCTGCCAAAAAGAATAAAAATCGGTGAAGAATTGAGAGAGAAGAAGTGATTTTCGTGAAATGTGGATGACACCCAACAAACGACGGACAACACATGATAGCATAAGCTCATCAACTATCAGCCGGATGAGCTACAGTAATAATTAATGGATTAAAATGTGTGCTCCTTTACAAATAAATCTAATATACAACATAAAGAGTGATGTAATTAAATAATACTGGCTGGCATTGAGTGGTATATCAGATACCACTTTGTGGATGATATTGTGATATGTGGTGAAAGTAGAAAGGAGGTTGAGTTGGGTTTGGAGAGATGGAGGTATGCATTGGAACAAAGAGGAATGAAGGTGAGCAGGAGCAAAACACAATACATGTGCATCAATGAGAATGGGGATGAGAGTGTAGTGAAGATGCAAGGAGTAGACGTAAAGAAAGTTGGTGAATTCAAGTACCTGGGGTCAACTGTGCAGGAAAATGGGGGCTACGATAGTGAAGTGAGAAAGAGAGTGCAGGCAGGGTGGAGCAGTTGGAGAAGGATTTCAGGAGTCATTTGTGATAGGAAAGTCCCAGCAAAAGTGAAAGGTAAGATGTATAAGACAGTAGTGAGACCAGCTGTGATGTATGGATTGGAGACCGTACCCTCAACGAAGAGACAGGAGGCAAAGTTGGAGGTGGTGGAGTTGAGGATATTAAGGTTTGCGATGGGAGTGACAAGGTTGGACAGGATAAGGAACGAGCACATCAGAGGGACAGCACATGTGGAGAGCTTGGGAATTAAGCTAAGAGAGATGAGACTGAGATGGTATGAGCACATCCTGAGAAGAGATGCAGAGCATGTTGGAAGGAGAATGTTGAGGATGGAGCTGCCAGGCACACGAAAACGAGGAAGGCCAAAGAGGAGATACATGGATGTGGTGAGAGAGGACATGAAAGTGGCAGGTATAGTAGAGAAGGATGCAGAAGACAGGGAGCAATGGCAATGGAAAGATCCATTGTGGTGACCCCTAATCAGGAGCAGCCAAAAGAAGAAGAAGTTGAGTGGTATATCAGATATATTCCATTCAGCTAGCATGATATTGAGCGAAGCTGAATGGAATATATCTGATATACCATGAAAAAAAGCCAGCCATAATTATTATTATCCATACGCATTCCTTTCAGGTGTTCAACACGTCTTTCTCTTTCAAAATTCTCTCAAAATCTTTTGTATTTAGCGACGCAAACCTGGCGGCCATGTTTGTTTACAAATTGTCACAGTCGCTCTCTAGTGCGGAAGTTTTACATCTCTGACGTGCAACATCATGCTGTCTTGACAACCGTGCAATATTGTAAACCGTATTCAACGCTCATTCTCCATTGGGTAGAGTGGCATAATACACGTAGGATAAGCGGTACACTAACAATATTGCATGCTATCAAACCAAATAAATGAAACCCGCTAGAAGGGAATAGAACATGTTTTTATTCCATCAAAAAAGTGTCCTGTATGGATAATAATCGTTGATATTGTGGACTTTTCTGTAAGGACAGATTGATTTAACATTTATGGAAGGAGTCTCCACTTTGTAAATGACACCCACAGGAAAATCTTCAGGATAGAAGAGTTTGCGGTTTCTTGATAAAACCAAAAGTCCGTTGGTTTTTTTTTTTTTGGCCTGATTCACTTCATGAAAGAGACAAACGGAGAGTTTGGTGAGTGAACAGCTGTTTCAAGTTAGAGAACTAACTTGTCTCACAGATGTTCCACAACATTAAATATAACAATGAACATTTCAGTAATAATAATAAAAAAAGGAAAATTGTAATTGACAAAAATACTTACGGTATAAGAGGAATAAAGCACTTCAGGATGTGCTGTTCTTATAAAATAATCAACTTCAGGGTGGTAATATTAACTCTCCTTCATATCAGGCTCCTTCACAGCAGCACACTATTGATTATTTTCCTCTAACAGCATGTTTTTTTCTGTACACAATACACGATCTGGGACATGACTCACTGACGAATCATTTTCAAGAATTATATTAATCTCTTAATTCTGTGAACGAAGTAACAATGTAAGCGAACAGGCATTAATTGACATTTGATTACTTTTGAATTAAATACACCTGCAGTGACTCGCTTATTTAGTCCATGACTAAAAATAAATCCACATGAATAAGCAACGAGTAATTCGCAGCATGTTTCTGAACTCTGGTCTCCAAACATAAATGTTCAAACTCGCTTTTCAGCCTCAGTTCTGAATTTTGCCAGTTTATAGCCATAAACATGTTAAGCTTGTTATCATATCGCTTATCCTCCATGTATTACGCCACTCTCCCCAATTGAGAATGAGAGTGCAATATTGTTATAATATTGCACGCTGTCAAAACAATATGACGTCACATTGTCATGTCACACGTCAGAGCTCATGCGAAACTCCAATGATAAAACATTTCTGCTGTGCATGCGCACAATCATTTCTTTGTCGGCCGGGAAAGAGAGAAGACGAGGCTAATCCAGTGCTAGGTTTAAGCACTAAATAAATAAACTGAAACTGAAGACGTGCTGAACACCAGAAAGGCTACCAAAACTTCATTATATATTCTTCATGCATATTTACAAGAGAAAAACAGACCAATGGGCACTGAAAAACTGGAAAAGAGACACGTCAGAGATGTAAAACTTCCGCGCTAGTGAGTGATTGTGACAGTTTGTAAACAAACATGGCTGCAAGGCTTGTTTTGTTAAAAGTGGAAGATTTTGAGAGAATTTTGGCTGCCAGGTCGCTCTGTTGTGTGTAGTTATCGATGTTAATTTTAAAAGTAACTAAGTAAATTACACAGGGAAAATAATAATAATATTCGGCTTGACTGCGCTGGCATTGGCCTGCGCTAGCATTGTCCTGTGCTAACACTACACCAGCTAGAAGGTAACTGGACTGCCATGCTAACAGCACTAAGTCGCAGGTAAGCTAGCGTCAGCCTTTGCTAATGCTACTGCTACACCAGTTGGAAGCTCACTGGACTGCATGCTAACAGCACCGAGCCATGGGTAAGCTAGCGTTGGCTTTCGAGAATGCTGATATGAAGAGTGTGTATGTATAATAATAATAATGGCTGGCTTTTTTCATGGTATATCAGATTGAGTAAATAGAATACAAATCTGCACACTTGAAGTCTGTGCAATGATTTATTTACTGAGATAGCAAGCTTTCGGTCGCTAGACCTTCATCAGGCAGAGTGCATAGTCCAACAAACAGTGCTGAGTTAATACATCTTACAGTGGTGCTTGAAAGTTTGTGAACCCTTTAGAATTTTCTACCTTTCTGCATGAATATGATCTAAAACATCATCAGATTTTCACACAAGTCCTAAAAGTAGTTGAAGAGAACCCAGTTAAACAAATGAGACAAAAATATTATACTCGGTCATTTATTTATTGAGGAAAATGATCCAATATTACATATCTGTGAGTGGCAAAAGTATGTGAACCTTTGCTTTCAGTATCTGGTATGACCCCCTTGTGCAGCAATAACTGCAACTAATCATTTCCGGTAACTGTTGATCAGTCCTGCACACCGGCTTGGAGGAATTTTAGCCCGTTCCTCCGTACAGAACAGCTTCAACTCTGGGATGTTGGTAGGTTTCCTCACATGAACTGCTCGCTTCAGGTCCTTCCACAACATTTTGATTGGATTAAGGTTAGGACTTTGACTTGGCCATTCCAAAACATTAACTTTATTCTTCTTTAACCATTCTTTGGTAGAACGACTTGTGTGCTTAGGGTCGTTGTCTTGCTGCATGACCCACCTTCTCTTGAGATTCAGTTCACTGACAGATGTCCTGACATTTTCCTTTAGAATTTGCTGGTATAATTCAGAATTCATTGTTCCATCAATGATGGCAAGCCGTCCTGGCCCAGATGCAGCAAAACAGGGCCAAACCATGATACTACCACCACCATGTTTCACAGATGGGATAAGGTTCTTATTCTGGAATGCAGTGTTTTCCTTTCTCCAAACATAATGCTTCTCATTTAAACCAAAAAGTTTTATTTTGGTCTCATCCGTCCACAAAACATTTTTCCAATAGCCTTCTGGCTTGTCCACGTGATCTTTAGCAAACTGCAGATGAGCAGCAATGTTCTTTTTGGAGAGCGGTGGCTTTCTCCTTGCAACCCTGTCATGCACACCATTGTTGTTCAGTGTTCTCTTGATGGTGGACTCTTGAGCATTAACTTCAGCCAATGTGAGAGAGGCCTACAGTTGCTTAGAAGTTACCCTGGGGTCCTTTGTGACCTCGCCAACTATTACACGCCTTGCTCTTGGAGTGATCTTTGTTGGTCGACCACTCCTGGGGAGGGTAGCAATGGTCTTGAATTTCCTCCATTTGTACACAATCTGTCTGACTGTGGATTGGTGGAGTCCAAACTCTTTAGAGATGGTTTTGTAACCTTTTCCAGCCTGATGAGCATCAACAACGCTTTTTCTGAGGTCCTCAGAAATCTCCTTTGTTCGTGCCATGATACACGTCCACAAACATGCGTTGTGAAGATCAGCCTTTGATAGATCCCTGTTCTTTAAATAAAACAGGGTGCCCACTCACACCTGATTGTCATCCCATTGATTGAAAACACCTGACTCGAATTTCACCTTCAAATTAACTGCTAATCCTAGAGGTTCACATACTTTTGCCACTCACAGATATGTAATATTGGATCATTTTCCTTAATAAATAAATGACCAAGTATAATATTTTTTTGTCTCATTTGTTTAACTGGGTTCTCTTTATCTACTTTTAGGACTTGTGTGAAAATCTGATGACGTTTTAGGTCATATTTATGCAGAAATATAGAAAATTCTAAAGGGTTCACAAACTTTCAAGCACCACTGTAATTAGGAGCACCTGTAGTCAGTGCTGCAGCCACTCTGTATCAGTAGAGCATCATGGGAAATGTAGTAAAAATAGTCATGAAACATATACAAAAAAGAAAAAAGAACAAGTCCATGCTGTGTACACATCAGGCTCCCACCATCATAAAACAAAGCATAAACAGTACAACATTCAATAAACAATTCAGAATTAAATAAATACACTCATGTCAAAATCCTCGTTTAGACCTGATGGTTGTAGTGCTTCTAATATCCAAAAGAGTTCCCGTTGGCATAACTTCTTGCCAACGTCACCCCCTCTGTGTAAGGTGACTTGTTCTATACCTCTAAATCTGAGTGAGGAAACAGGATGTGACTGATCATTAAAATGACAGGCAACAGGATAGTTTACATCTTTCCTCCTAATAGAACTCTTATGTTCGCTAATTCTTTGTTTCAGATGGTTTTACCGATGTAAATTTTGTCACCTGGACATGTTAACATATAGATAATATTCTTTGTGTTACATGTGATGATCCCCCTGATTCCAAAGGTTTTCCCAGTTCTAGGGTGCTTAAAAGTGTTTGTTTTCACTGAGTTGTGACAATGAGCACAATTTCCACAGGGATAATTCCCTTCTCTAACACTACGTTCACACTGCAGGCTGAAGTGACTCAAATCCGATTTTTTCGCCCATATGTGACCTGTATCCGATCTTTTATTGACAATATGAACGACACAGATCCGATTTTTTCAAATCCGACCCAGGCCATTTGGATATATGGTCCTAATTCCGATTCCTATCCGCTCTTTTCATATGCGACTTCAGTCTGAACCGCCAGGTCGCATTCATCCGACTTACACGTCATCAATAAGCCACAAACGTCACTATTCTGCGCTGAAGTAGGCGGCGGGTCTCTCAAAAAAAGTTACAACAACATGGCGCATGACATCAATGCGACTCCGCACCCACACGTTCCTTTGAACGGAGGTTGCAGTCACTACCCCGCAGAACGCCTGAGCCAAAACCCTTGCCCTCTTCCTTCTCAACCTCCTCCTTAACATCAGGCTATTGTGCATGTTCTGGCTCCGTCGCAACAACAACTGCATCATCGCCAGGTACTCCATGCTGGCTACTGTCATACACAGGAAACTTTAGGTTACTTCCGTAAACACTGGCCATGCTCACTGCGTGTGACGTCGTCGTATCCTGCAATGCGCATGCGGAACACTTTTAGGTCGCTTTTCGTTCATACTGAGGATCACATACAAGTCGCATATATTTGTTAATGTGAACGACCTCACAAAAAAATCGGATTTCACAAAAAAATCGGAATTGAGCATTAAGCCTTGCAGTGTGAACGTAGTGTAATAGGAGTTAATAGAGTCTGTTTCGGAGGAGGTAAGATGGTAGCTCTGACCAGTTTATTACGAAGGTTTGGTCCTCTTTTGTAGAAAAAAAGAGGTGGATCCTGAAAAAGTGCAAACAAGACTGGATCCGTGGTTAAAATATGCCAGTATTTCATAATTGTTTTTTTTTTTTAATAATGTGGGCCTGGGGAGTGTATGTAGTGATACAAGGGACTGAAAAGTGTCTTTCTTTTTTTTTTTTTTTTACACTTTTTTTCAAAAGGTCAGCTCTAGACTTAGAAAGAGCATTGTAATATGCTTCATCAACACACTTAGCAGTATAACCTCGTTCTAGAAACCGCTGTTTCATTTCTACTGCCTTCTCTATAAAATCTTTGTTAGAGTGGCAGAGTCTTCTTAATCTATAGAATTGGCTTTTAAGTATTTGCCAGCAATAATTGGCATGCTTTTTAACTATTCGTAGTTATTTAACATTAAGACATGCAGGTTAGGTTAACTGGTGACTCTAAATTGACCGTAGGTGTGAATGTGAGTGTGAATGGTTGTCTGTGTCTATGTGTCAGCCCTGTGATGACCTGGCGACTTGTCCAGGGTGTACCCCGCCTTTCGCCCGTAGTCAGCTGGGATAGGCTCCAGCTTGCCTGCGACCCTGTAGAAGGATAAAGCGGCTAGAGATAATGAGATGAGATGTTTAAATAATGTTGGCTGCCATTGAGTGGTATATCAGATATAATCCATTCAGCTACTCGTCTTCAACTCGTTCAATATCATGCTAGCTGAATGGAATATATCTGATAGACCACTCAATGGCAGCCAACATTATTTAAACATATGAATGGTTAAAAAGCATGCCAATTATTGCTGGCAAATTCCTGCAGTATAACAGGAATAACATTTCAGGATGTGCCTTCATCACATATCATATCACCACAACATTGATTATTTTCTTATAACGGCACCAGACATTATATATACACTCACCTACCTACCACTTTAATAGGAGCTTGTTCTTGATTCTAAGATCCCGATTCTTGGCTGCAGGACTGGAACCCAATGTATTCTTCTGCTGTTGCATGCTGAGATGCTTTTCTGCTCACTACGGTTGTAAAGAGTTGCTATGAGTTGCGATATCCTTCCTGGCAAAAAAAAGCTCGAACCAATCTGGCCATTTTCCTCTGAGCTCTTTTATCAACAAGGTGTTTGTTTCCACCCACAGAACTGTCGCTCACTCACTCACACGATGCTTTTTGTTTTTCGCACCATTCTGTGTAAACCCTCGAGACTGTTGTGTATGAAAACCCCAGGAGATCAGAAGTTTCTTGTTGAAATACTCAAACCAGTCCATCTGGCTCAGACCAACACCCGTGCCACAGTGAAAGAAAGTCGCACTCTGAGATCACAATTTTTCCCATTCTGATGTTTGATGTGAAGTGAACTGGAGCTCTTGATTTGTATCTGCATGATTTGATGCATTGTGCTGCTGTCAAGGGGTCGGCTGATTAGAGAACTGCATCAAACAGCAGCTGTCTGGGTGTTCCTAATAAAGTGGCCGCCGAGTGCAGTTAAATTCACATTCACATGAATTAGGTATGTTCACATACTATACTGTAATGCCCACGATTTAGAACACACTCACTGGCCACTTTAATAAGAACACCTGGACCGCTGCTCATTATTGCAATTATCTAATCAGCCAATCATGTAGCAGCTGCATAATGAATGCAGATACAGGTCAAGTTTATATTCCAGTCAAGCGTTACGAATGTTTAATGTTGATGGCAGTGCGTGCAATTCCTTAGTTAAGGAAACCTTCATGTAAATTGTTTCTAGAATTTTCTATGATTTGTTTTTCACTTGTCCAGGTCATTTCACATGTCTGTTAGAAGTATATCAAGGCAGGTAGACTTGTGCAGTGATCTTGAAAGTGATCATAAGATTACACCAGTATAACCGATGAAGCCTGGCCTGACTATTACTCTAACGATCAGAACTTAATTAAAATCCTAGCTGTCTGTTCCTGAAACATTTTCAGTCTCTTTTTATTTTATTAATATGAAATGACTTGTTTCTGTAATTTCATCCTTCCCACATTCTTTACATTCCCCCACTGCTATCGACGTCCAAGTCCGCATCTCAGCGCTGTGCACAGTGCTCATCCCAGCACACAGTTGCCATGGCAAAGGAACCCTCCCGGTCTCTCAGTCTCCAAGGTACCGAGCCTATTGTCTTTGGTTTCTTTATTTAGATGAAAACATGATTTACTGTGCACAATCCTCACCCGTTCCACCAGAGAGTGTATACAGATACCTATCTACTTGATTCGACATCTTGACTTGAGTTTGAGTGCTCTCAATCTTTGTATTTGCACACAATACACTTTTATAATAAGCTTGATGGACATTGAAGGTTTATCATGCTGGCTTGTTTTCACACAAGCATAGGAAATGCATATAGGCACTGAAAGGTGTCTGCGGTATAACATGTAGGTGAAAGCTCTCTCCCACTCTCCAGCAGTGAGGCCATTTTACTATGCAAAACGATCTGGTGAAGTGGAGGACTGTGGTTGGAAAGTACAGTACACAGTTCGCTTTTGTTCCATGCCCATGATGGTAAATTTGCAATTCAGATACAAGGCTCAAATTCAGCCTATTGACCAACCAATGCTGCTTATATGCAAAACTATACAGTATACTGTCGGAAAAAAAGACACAGTGCTATTGAATAATGGTATTATTTAGGTAACGGAAAATAATCTGATTAAAAACCATATTCAAGAGCAGGAAACGTATGTATGAATGTTTGAAGGCATTTGGAGCATTTAATTAATTTTTTAGTAGTCATCGGTGTAGACTGGATTCATGGTACAACTCATGAAGCCCCTTAAATGAGTAGCAAAATATCTTCAAGTCCACACTTTCAGAAAAAAATAGTACTTGGGTGGTATCCTCAATCTTTTGTACATCTTTTGTATCTTGGATATACTGTAGTGTAGTGTAGCATTAAAACCATTTAAAGTTACAGTACAACGAGACCGTCAATGATGGCGTAGCTCACTCAGGCCCTGTGAGAAATCAAATCTGGGTAGAAGTCATATGCACCCTAGGTTCCCCTACCTTCATGCCTGAAAGAATCAAAATCAGTGAAGAATTGAAGGAGAAGAAGCGATTTGTGTGGAAACTGCTCGTTAGGGCTTAATTGCTCCATATCGTCATTATTAATTGCAATTATGCAAATTTGGGTAGAAGCCATATGCACCCCAGGCAGACCTACCTTCCTGCCAAAAAGAATAAAAATCAGTGAAGAATTGACAGAGAAAAAGCGATTTTCATGAAATGTGGACAACGCCAAACGGATGACGGACAACACGATGACATAAGCTCATCACCCGTCGGCCGGATGAGCTAATAATGAACAATAATTAGTTGTTTGTTTTTTTAAGAGTAAAGCATTCTTTGTAAAAGATATATGTACAAACTATGTACTCTTGAGGGTACCATCTACATCAGAAGGAAAGGTACAGTACCCTTTTAGTACCCTTTTTTTTGCATTCATTTTGTGTTACATTCTACAGTACTGTGCAAAAGTCTTCGGCGCCCTATTTTTTTTAATACAAACTTTGTTATAGATTTCTATTTTATGGCTTCTACGTTATCGAGTCAGTACAAAAACATTTTAGAGTCCAAACGTTCATCTTTTTTCCAGCACAAAATTAAATGTTACAGAAAATAAAAAAGTTTGTATCTGAGCTGCATATTACCTAAGAGAGCACTTTTCAGATTTTAAAAAAAAAATCATAATGAAGCTACTGGGTTTTGGTGCAAAATGAAGAAGCGAGTGTGACGGTCAAAGTGTCCCGAAGAACTGTGGCTGGTTCTGTAAGATACTCAATAAACCCTACAGCTCATTTCCTTATCAAACTGCACTCATTGGACCTCAGACAACTATTTTTTTTTAAGTAAAGGGAATTTCGTCTCACGCCAAATATTGATTTTGTTTAATTTATTATGGCTTACTGCTTACTGTTTATAAAAAATGAAGCTACACTACCGTTCAAAAGTTTGGGGTCACTTTGAAATTTCCTTATTTTTGAAAGAAAAGCACTGTTCTTTTCAATGAAGATCACTTTAAACTAATCAGAAATCCACTCTATACATTGCTAATGTGGTAAATGACTATTCTAGCTGCAAATGTCTGGTTTTTGGTGCAATATCTCCATAGGTGTATAGAGGCCCATTTCCAGCAACTATCACTCCAGTGTTCTAATGGTACAATGTGTTTGCTCATTGCCTCAGAAGGCTAATGGATGATTAGAAAACCCTTGTACAATCATGTTAGCACAGCTGAAAACAGTTTAGCTCTTTAGAGAAGCTATAAAACTGACCTTCCTTTGAGCAGATTGAGTTTCTGGAGCATCACATTTGTGGGGTCGATTAAATGCTCAAAATGGCCAGAAAAACGTCTTGACTATATTTTCTATTCATTTTACAACTTATGGTGGTAAATAAAAGTGTGACTTTTCATGGAAAACACAAAGGTGACCCCAAACTTTTGAACGGTAGTGTAAAATACGGATAGGTCACAGACTATGGAAATATAATAACAAAGGATCCAAAATACTGAGTGGTTACAGATTTTAATACGGATGCATCACAGATGTTAATAATTAACGGATTGGTCACGGATATTTCAGTATATTCCAGATTGGTTACCGATTTCATTTGGATGATGCATCATGGATAAAAAATTAAGAAGTCTAAAACAATTAAATGTTTTCTCTAAAGAGCTAAACTGTTTTCAGCTGTGCTAACATGATTGTACAAGGGTTTTCTAATCATCCATTAGCCTTCTGAGGCAATGAGCAAACACATTGTACCATTAGAACACTGGAGTGAGAGTTGCTGGAAATGGGCCTCTATACACCTATGGAGATATTGCACCAAAAACCAGACATTTGCAGCTAGAATAGTCATTTACCACATTAGCAATGTATAGAGTGTATTTCTGATTAGTTTAAAGTGATCTTCATTGAAAAGAACAGTGCTTTTCTTTCAAAAATAAGGACATTTCAAAGTGACCCCAAACTTTTGAACGGTAGTGTATCAACCACCGGAGTGTGCACATGGGTTGTTTTGAAGTCCAAGCTGTACAGTATGACCTGTAATAACGTGCTACTACTTGGAAAAAAACTTCCATGACTATTCCTAAGTTGCATGCATTTATTTCCCTTGAGTGGCAGGACCAAGTGATCTTATAGTTGGGATTATAGTTGCGGTGTTTCTGCTCCAGACTGGAACTAAATTCAGGCAGAGGTATAGTCATAGTTGTAGTTATCGGTATAGTTATAGTTATCGGTGTTGTAGGACCGGGCCCTTAAAGGAACAGTCCACCGTACTTCCATAATGAAATATGCTCTTATCTGAATTGAGACGAGCTGCTCCGTACCTCTCCGAGCTTTGCGCGACCTCCCAGTCAGTCAGACGCGCTGTCACTCCTGTTAGCAATGTAGCTAGGCTCAGCATGGCCAATGGTATTTTTTGGGGCTGTAGTTAGATGCGACCAAACTCTTCCGTGTTTTTCCTGTTTACATAGGTTTATATGACCAGTGACATGAAACAAGTTCAGTTACACAAATTGAAACGTAGCAATTTTCTATGCTATGGAAAGTCCGCACTATAATGACAGGCGTACTAACACCTTCTGCGCGCTTCGACAGCACATTGATACCTTCACTCCTCTTCGGGCATGGCCAGCTCCGTATCAATGCGCTGTCGAAGCGCGCAGAAGGTGTTAGTACGCCTGTCATTATAAACCTATGTAAACAGGAAAAACGCGGAAGAGTTTGGTCGCATCTAACTACAGCCCCAAAAAATACCATTGGCCATGCTGAGCCTAGCTACATTGCTAACAGGAGTGACAGCGCGTCTGACTGCGTCTGACTGACTGGGAGGTCGCGCAAAGCTCGGAGAGGTACGGATCAGCTCGTCTCAATTCAGATAAGAGCATATTTCATTATGGAAGTATGGTGGACTGTTCCTTTAAGGTGAAACTCTGGTTAATGCAGTTTATTTCCTTCCAAATATTTCAAGCTGTTACTTTGATTTCACTGAAATCCAGTTTTGCTATAACACGCCTCATAATTGGCGTATAAATGTTGTTGTGTAAAACGGAAAAACCCAAAGTGTAAAATATGCTCATAAGGCCAGGTTTTGTCGAGACCTCATTAGGTAAAAGTGCACTCCATAACCGTTTGTGTGATTGGCACATTGCATTTCCTTACTTCACAAGCTGTACTGCTGTTCATAGGACTTGAAACAGATTGACAACTTTCTGTAAAAGTACACACCCTATAACTATAACTATAGGGTGTGTACTTTACAAAAAGTTGTCATTCCAGAATATACTGCTTTTCCTTCCCCCCCATCATTATATTTGTTTAAATCAAAATAGCACTGACTAATGACTACTGTACCCTCCAAACCCATCACTGTAATATTTTATGTACTATTTTGGATTGTTCGAGGCATACATGATGAATCATTGTGTTGCTGGTAATTGAATCAAGCCACAAATTAAATGGAGTCCAAAAGTCTGCCTTCATTACCAAGAACTGTTTTTTTTTTTTTTTTAAATCAGTTATGTGTTAAAGTTAACACAGGTTTACCACATTAAATTATTCAACGTTTATTCAAAAGCTCTCTAAAAGCAGTTGTAACAGTAGAACGCCTAACATGGGGTTAAAGCCACATTGGGATAAAACCACACTGACTCAACATCAGCTGTTACTTGCTCAAGTCTGACCATTAACACTTTGTCGCTTTTTAGACATGTATGGCATGAATTAACAGAATCTTTCGATAGCTATCAGTGATATGCAATCATTTCTCAAACTGTTTAAAACGTGTCCCAGTTCTACATTCTACAATCATAAACATCAAATAAATAAAAGCTTGTAGTAGTTTTTGGTAAACAACATCATAAAAAGAGTTATTGGACTCTATTGTGGACAATGCAGTACATAAAATTGCATTAAAAACTGTACTGTTTGTTCTGTGGACAGCTTTTTTGTGTGTGTGTGTGTGCACTGTAAGAACCAGAGGAGTCAAGACCAATAAAGCAGCCCTGTTATGAGGCTAACCTCTAACCACAGTCATATCCATTTTCCAGCACAGCGCAGCTCAGCTGTCATCTGTTGTCTGGGTGCAATTATCAAGCTCAGTGAACAGGGAAGTGATGTCACTTCCTGTGCTCCGTGATATCACAGACCCAGAAATGGAGAGTCCACATTGTTGACGCGTGGAAAACGGAAACAGCAGGTTTTTTTTCACTCTGCCTCACAGATGCTGCGCTGCCTGCAAGACCCTAAAATAACAGAAAAAAAAATCCCACCATGAGCAAACGGTTAAAAAAAAAACTAATTTAAGACCCTTATCGACTCATTGCTATGTCTAAAGTTATTCCAGTCTTGTCCTCAGGTTCACTTCAAGGTGCCTGATTGTTATTAAAGTTTGTGAACTGAAGTTGCTGTATTATCCTGAATTGCTCCCAAGGGCACTATGAAAGCAAAATTACTTGTATGCTATAAGAATATAATTTTATATTCTTATACGACACCCACACAACTGTGAATGTATCTTTGTTAACTCACCTATAAAGAGGCCTTGGATGTTTAACTGTTTAATAAGGTATTAAACAACAGTTAAGCGTGCCTGGCCGTGTTCAGAGGCTGAGATGACAGGCAGGTACATGTGGAGCAGTAGTTGTCTAACTGGTCATGACTGGGGAAGGAAGCCAAATCTTTTCATTCTTTCCAGCCCTGAGGCTAACGTCCTTGTCATCTGCCATCTGTCTGGATGCAAACAATCGGGAATGTTAACTTTTCACTCACCTAGCCTGACACAAAAAAGTTTAGAAATACCTCACATTTTTATATTTACTGCTAACATTGAACGACTGTCTATGGTTTTGGTTTAGGAATCGAGTGACAGTATAGTCAGCTATACTCAACCGCTGTTATATTTTCTATTTGGCTGCAAATTCACAGAGAAAAAAAACCCCAAAAAACAAGATCAACTGTGCTACTGCTCACTTACGTATCCCCCCGCTCTTGCTTATATCAGAATGCAAGCAATTGAAGGAATAGGACACTTATTATGAATGTTGACTTCAACAAATAATTAACCCTGAAACAAGTAAGTAAAGAGCAGTGTCTCTCCCCAGGGGTTTCAAATAGCATCCTGGTAAACTGTCATTTTGAAATAGCATTTTGCTTCTTGAAATAGCATCAAAATCCACCTGTAAAGACGTTCAGTCGGTAAACAGGAAGTTGATGTGCGACAGACCTGAAAACGCTATACACGGTATAGAACCCCAAGCTGAAGCTCAATACCAAATATCAAGAAGTTGTGTTTTGTAGTTGCTGAGAAAAGTGTTACAAAAAGTTTGTAAATCCACACTATATTTTTCATAAAGACATTCAGTCGGTAAACAGGAAGTTGATGTGCGACAGACCTGAAAACGTTATACACGGTATAGAACCCCAAGCTGAAGCTCGATACCAAATATCAAGGAGTTATGTTTTGTAGTTGCTGAGAAAAGTGTTACAAAAAGTTTGTAAATCCACACTATATTTTTCATAAAGACATTCAGTCGGTAAACAGGAAGTCGATGTGTGACAGAACTGAAAACGTTATACATGGTATAGAACCCCAAGCTGAAGCTTGATACCAAATATCAAGCAGCTGTGATTTGTAGTTGCTGAGAAAAGTGTTACAAAAAGTTTGTAAATCCATGCTATATGTTTCGTAAATACATTCAGTAGGTAAACAGGAAGTCGATGTGCGACAGATTGAAAATGGTATACACGGTATAGAACCCCAAGCTGAAGTTTGGTACCAAGTGGGTATGATTTGTGGTTGCTGAGAAAAAGGGTGTTTTGGATGGACGGAAAGACGGATGGACAGACAGAGGTAAAAACCAGTATACCCCCCGTCCTTCGGAGCGGGGATATTAAAAAAAAAATCTCACCTGAGTTACAGTCATCGCTGTTCAATTGATTTCAAGTCGGACTTCATTACACAATCATTATTATTATTTATTATTATTATCACCGCCTCCACCTTTTTTAGAGGAGGTCATGTTTTCACTTCCATTTGTTTGTTTGTTTGTCTGTTCACAATGTAACTCAAAAAGTAGCAAACAGATTTTGATGAAATGTTGTGCAAAGGTAACCATGGGCCAAGGAACACTTGATTTAGCTTTTGATGCAAATCCGGATATGTATGTAGATCCATGATTTTTTTTTTTTGTCTGTTCCCAACTTAACTCAAAAATTAGTGAATGGATTTGGATGAAATTTGGTGGACAGCTTTAGTATTATCCTTGCTTTAGTCCTGGGTATGACTTTAAACTGCAACTGGTGATGAGTCTCAGGTCCGGGAGGACTTGAGTATTGGGGAAAGTGGAGTTACCCCTTAATCACCATTGTTCCCAGGTCTGCTCTGACCTGGAGTGGTAGCACCTGCCTGGGTTCCAGCTATGGGTTAAACAGTACATCACCAATAAGTCACTGGCAGCAGGGTACGTTTCGGTGTAATGTGGCAGATGAACCCAACAAGGTCAATGGCACACCACTAGATGTCATGCGGAAGAGACACTCAAATGGCCAATGGATGGCATCACTCGGCAAGTCAGTTGTCACTGCGGGGCATCTTCCATACCCGTCAGGTATGTGGCACTTTTGTGCATCACTTGGCATCAGGTCTGGGGGTCCAGAGAGACAACACGACAGGGGCATGACTTTGTTTGTCTTACCTTACTGTGCAAGGTGCTTCGCTAGGAGAGGAGAATAGTATGTGAGAGCTCACAAGGCCTGGCATTCCATGGCGGCTCGGCCGGGCTATTCATGCCGCTGCTGCGGATGGCTCTGTTTCTCTGGTGTGGTCCTTGCAGCCCATCTGCGTTTCTGCGCATCCTAATGAAACAGTCATCATCGCTAGCGATGGACAGCCGATGACGATGATGACAACGAGGTTGAAGTGATTTGATTTTGATCTTCATAATATGCGGCTTGGTGGAGGTATACACTCGACCAAGTGTCCCTCTAGTTACTCTTATTATCATCATGAAATATTATTGGAGTTGGCAATATCTGCAGTTGAGCCATAGCATTTACAAGTTTTCACCCCAGGACACCTGAAAACCATGTTTTTCTGTTTACATTGTGGCAATTCACTGAAGGGGAAAGGGTGAGGGATGTGAAAGATATGTATTTGTTTCTTGTAGCATTTTTTTCTCTTTATGTTGACTTTATCTAGGCGAACTTTGACCTATGAATTCACTTGCATCACAAGCTAGGTAGAGGGTTGGACTGCGGTCTCTTTAGTTGAAAAAAAATGGAGGAATTGCTTATTATTAAGGAGAGGTTACACTGAATTTGCTTTCCTGTTTTTGTAAATGTTGTTTGCTGTACATCTGGGGAAAAAAGCTGTTTCATCCACTAATATAGGATTTTGTTGCTGGCGATTTATATTTCTATTAAATTACAGTACCAGAGAGCTCAGATTACACCCCCCCCCCCCAATTTAACCCCTGGCGATAATGTCGCCTCTTCAGACCACCTCAGGAATCACACTCATGTTCCCAAAGATATTTTATTATCTGATTACCCAGTTGCATAAGGGGGAAAGATTTATGACAGCACAGAACCGAACCCAAGATGAAGACGTTAAAATAAGGTTGTGTTCGAGCTTTTCTGTTCACTGAATATTGTGACGTGCTGATATTCCATTTATTTTTGCTGACTACCTGCAAATTTCCAAGTTTCTGCTGTCAGCATGCAATACAAAGTGGGTTGAGGAGTTTCAGAGAACACAGCACCAGGTTGATTTTTGCTGTAGGAACACAACACTCACTTAAGTCTGGTGAATAAAAGCTGAACAGCTCTCTAAGAGGATGTGAGTCATTTCATTTTCACCGAGGGTCAATGCGAAAGGTCAGAAACCATCACACAAAAAGAAGCTATGAAGCCCTGCTTGGGGAGAGGAAAAGAAAAGAAAGAAAGGTTTGGGAGCCTGTTTTTTTCCCCTCCTGCCCAGTAGGATGCATTGGAATCTTCAGAGGAAAGAGAGAGAGAGAGAGAGAGAGAGAGATGAGGAGGAGGGAGACTGGAGTGAGTCCAGGGGAACTCCAGCTCCACATGACAGAGTTGAAAAAGAGCCACAAAAGAGCCGGAGCATGTTTCAGGCAGCGTACTTTTCATCCCTACAACCATGTTGCAATGCAGTCTCTCAGAACATATAAATTCATTTTTATTCTCCAATCCGGATCCATTTTTTAGGCCTAGACTAATCACTGTCATTAAATACTCAATCTATAGCCACCCTGTATAATATATTTTAAAAACGGTGTTCCTTACACTGTGGATACACTAGTTGAAGACTGCAAAAAGACCTGGTTTATATAATTTTTTTTTCTAATTGTTTAACGTGAGAATTTCTGTGCCCACAGTTCTTGACTGACTCAAACGTTCCAGTTTTGGTAAGATTCCTGTTCTTGGCTGACATGAGTAGGTTCTTCTGCTCTTGTAGCACATCTGCCTTAAGATTTGACGTGTTGTGCATTCTGAGATGCTTTTCTGCTCACCACGTTTGTAAAGAGTGATTATTTGAGTTACCAAGCCTTCCTGTTAACTTGAACCAGCCTGACCATTCTGTTCTGACCTCTCTCATGCACAAGGCGTTTCCACATGACTGCCATTCACTGAATGAGTTTTGTTTTCGCACCATTCTGTGCAAACTCTAAAGTGTTGAGTGTGAAAATCCCAGGAGATCAGGGGTTTCTGAGCCCGTCTGGCGGCACCAAACATGCCAAGTCACTGAGATCACATTTTCCTCCCATTCTGATGTTTGATGTGAACGTTACTCAAGCTTTCAATCTGTATCTGCATGATGTTATGCGTTGTACAACGCCGATTCCAAAAAAGTTGGGACAGAGTACAAATTGTGAATAAAAACAGAATGCAATAATTTACAAATCTCAAAAACTGTTATTGTATTCACAATAGAACATAAACAACATATCAAATGTCGAAAGTGAGACATTTTGAAATTTCATGCCAAATACTGGCTCATTTGAAATTTCATGACAGCAACACATCTCAAAAAAGTTGGGACAGGGGCAATAAGAGGCTGGAAAAGTTAAAGGTACAAAAAAGGAACAGCTGGAGGACCAAATTGCAACTCATTAGGTCAATTGGCAATAGGTCATTAACATGACTGGGTATGAAAAGAGCATCTTGGAGTGGCATCGGCTCTCAGAACTAAAGATGGGAAGAGGATCACCAATCCCCCTAATTCTGTGGCGACAAATAGTGGAGCAATATCAGAAAGGAGTTCGACAGTGTGAAATTGCAAAGAGTTTGAACATATCATCATCTACAGTGCATAATATCATCAAAAGATTCAGAGAATCTGGAAGAATCTCTGTGCGTAAGGGTCAAGGCCGGAAGACCATACTGGGTGCCCGTGATCTTCGGGCCCTTAGACGGCACTGCATCACATACAGGCATGCTTCTGTATTGGAAATCACAAAATGGGCTCACGAATATTTCCAGAGAACATTATCTGTGAACACAATTCACCGTGCCATCCGCCATTGCCAGCTAAAACTCTATAGTTCAAAGAAGAAGCCGTATCTAAACGTGATCCAGAAGCGCAGACGTCTTCTCTGGGCCAAGGCTCATTTAAAATGGACTGTGGCAAAGTGGAAAACTGTTCTGTGGTCAGACGAATCAAAATTTGAAGTTCTTTATGGAAATCAGGGACGCCGTGTCATTCGGACTAAAGAGGAGAAGGACGACCCAAGTTGTTATCAGCGCTCAGTTCAGAAGCCTGCATCTCTGATGGTATGGGGTTGCATTAGTGCGTGTGGCATGGGCAGCTTACACATCTGGAAAGACACCATCAATGCTGAAAGGTATATCCAGGTTCTAGAGCAACATATGCTCCCATCCAGACGACGTCTCTTTCAGGGAAGACCTTGCATTTTCCAACATGACAATGCCAAACCACATACTGCATCAATTACAGCATCATGGCTGCGTAGAAGAAGGGTCCGGGTACTGAACTGGCCAGCCTGCAGTCCAGATCTTTCACCCACAGAAAATATTTGGCGCATCATAAAACGGAAGATACGACAAAAAAGACCTAAGACAGTTGAGCAACTAGAATCCTACATTAGACAAGAATGGGTTAACATTCCTATCCCTAAACTTGAGCAACTTGTCTCCTCAGTCCCCAGATGTTTACAGACTGTTGTAAAGAGAAAAGGGGATGTCTCACAGTGGGAAACATGTGTAAAAACTTCCACATCATTGCATTCCATTTTTATTTACAATTTGTACTTTGTCCCAACTTTTTTGGAATCGGGGTTGTATAATTACATTAAACAGTGTGTGAATGAGGAATGGTATGGGTGTTCCTATTAAAGTGGCCAGTGAGTGTATACAGTGCATATATATATATATATCTCATCTCATTATCTCTAGCCGCTTTATCCTGTTCTACAGGGTCGCAGGCAAGCTGGAGCCTATCCCAGCTGACTACGGGTGAAAGGCGGGGTACACCCTGGACAAGTCGCCAGGTCATCACAGGGCTGACACATAGACACAAACAACCGTTCACACTCACATTCACACCTACGGTCAATTTAGAGTCACCAGTTAACCTAACCTGCATGTCTTTGGACTGTGGGGGAAACTAGAGCACCCAGAGGAAACCCACGCGGACACGGGGAGAACATGCAAACTCCGCACAGAAAGGCCCTCGCCAGCCACGGGGCTCGAACCTGGACCCTCTTGCTGTGAGGCGACAGCGCTAACCACTACGACGCCCATATATATATATATATATATATAGTGCCTTGCAAAAGTATTCATACCCCTTGAACTTTTTCACATTTTTCCACCTTACAACCACAAACTTAAAAGTTTTTTATTGAGATTTTATGTGATAGACCAACACAGAGTAGCACATAATTGTAAAGTGAAACAAAAATGATAAATGGTCTTCAAAATTTTAAACAAATAAAAATCTGAAAAATGTAGTGTGCATTAGTATTCAGCCCCCTGTCCTCTGATACCTCTAAATACAATCCAGTGTAATCAGTTGCCTTCAGAAGTCATCTAATTAGTTAATAGAGTCCTACTGTGTGTAATTTACTCTCAGCATAAATACACTTGTTCTGTGAAGGCCTCAGTGGTTTGTTAGAGAACACTGAAGAACAAACAGCATCATGAAGACCAAAGAACTCACCAGACAGGTCATGGATAAAGTTCTGGAGAAGTTTAAAGCAGGTTATAAAAAAATATCCCAAGCTCTGAACATCTCAAGAAGCACTGTTCAATCCATCATTCAAAAATGGAAAAAGTATGGCACAACTGCAAACCTACCAAGACATGGCTGTCCACCTAAACTGACAGAGCGAGCAAGGAGAGCACTGGTCAGAAAAGCAGCCAAGAGGCCCATGATCACTCTGGAGGATCTGCAGAAATCCACAGCTCAGGCGGGAGAATCTGTGCACAGGACAACTATAAGTCATACACTCCACAAATCTGGCCTTTTTGGAAGAGTGGCAAGAAGAAAGCCATTGTTGAAAGACAGGCATAAGAAGCCATGTAGGGGACACAGCAAACATGTGGAAGAAGGTGCTTTGGTCAGATGAGACCAAAGTTGAACTTTTTGGCCTAAATGCAAAGCGCTATGTGTGGCGGAAAACTAACACTGCTCATCACCCTGCACACACCATCCCCACTGTGAAACATGGTGGTGGCAGCATCATGCTATGGGGATGCTTTTCTTCAGCAGGGACAGGGAAGCTGGTCAGAGTTGATGGGAAGATGGATGGAGCTAAATACAGGGCAATCCTGGAAGAAAACCTGTTGGAGGCTGCAAAAGACTTGAGACTGGGAAGGAGATTCACCTTCCAGCAAGACAATGACCCTAAACATACAGCCAGAGCTACAATGGACTGGTTTAGATCAAAGAATATTCATGTGCTAGAATGGTCCAGTCAAAGTCCAGACCTAAATCCCACTGAGCATCTGTGGCAAGACTTGAAAATTGCTGTTCACAGACGCTCTCCATCCAATCTGGCTGAGCTTGAGCTATTTTGCAAAGAAGAATGGGCAAAAATTTCAGTGTCTAGATGTGCAAAGCTGGTAGAGACATACCAAAAAAGACTTGCAGCTGTAATTGCAGCAAAAGGTGGCTCTACAAAGTATTGATGCAGGGGGGCTGAATACTAATGCATATCACATTTTGCAGATTTTTATTTGTTTAAAATTTTGAAGACCATTTATCATTTTCATTTCACTTCACAATTATGTGCTACTCTGTGTTGGTCTATCACATAAAATATCAAAAAAAAAAACCTTTTAAGTTCGTGGTTGTAAGGTGGAAAAATGTGAAAAAGTGAAAAAGTTCAAAGGGTATGAATACTTTTGCAAGGCACTATATATATATATATATATATATATATATATATATATATATATATATATATAAAATATTACACGGTTGCACAAAGATCTGAAGTTTATCTTCGAGTGGTGAATATATTCATGAGAGAGCAAACAAGTGAAAATATTTTCAACATGAGAAGATAAACTTCATATCCTCACATCACCGTGTAATGTTCTTTATATTATATGGACACATCCACAAAAATATGCAAGTTAATCAAAAGAATTTTAATTTTGAACCAGTTTGCCTTTTTGACAACATACGTCTAGTCAGCGGGAAAACACTGAGAGTGATGTTATCGGAGTGAAATATCAGGAATTATTATCCATACAGGACACTTTTTCGCTGGAATAAAAGCACGTTCTATTCCCTTCTAGCGGGTTTCATTCATTTGGTTTGATAGCATGCAATATTGTTTGCATATCACTTATCCTACATGTATTACGTCAGTCTACCCAATGGAGAATGAGCTTTGAATATGGTTTACGATATTGCACATTGTCAAGGCAGCATGATGTGACACGTCGGAGGTGATGCGAATATCCCATGAGAAAGTTTTCTGATGCGTACGTGCAGAAGCATTTGTTTTTCGGCAGGAAAGAGAAAGACGTGTTGAATACCCGAAAGGCTACCAAAACTTCATTAGATATTCTTCACGCATATTTACAAGCAGTGGCGAACCGTTACTATTAGAGCTCAGATTTGAGCGCAGCCAAAACTTAGCCAGACACCAAAAAAGCAACAGGACAAAGGAATTTGCAAGGGATTAGTGGCAGGCTGCCAGGTTGCTCCATTGTGTGTAGTTGTTGATGTTGATTTTAAAAGTGACTCAGTAAATTACACAGGGAAATGAGTACTTAATTCTGAGTGAAAAATACTGTAACAAGCATGCAGTGTGGAAGAAGAGTCTGGAGACAGAAATCTTAGTTTCTCAGTCGTTAGTCTGTGCTACTTGCTCTCGATAGCACTGGCTTGACTGCTTTATTAGCATTCACTAACACTACTGATGAACGCTACACCATCTGGAAGCTAACTTCACTGCTGCGCTGACTCACGGTTAAGCTCACATTGGCCTTCGAGAAGGCCGAGGGCGATAAAATTTTTGGTCCCTCCCACTATAAATCAAAATCTGACTGGTTAATTCATCCGTCACTTCTGACATAAACATACGCTGCCATGGCCTTCTGTCCTGGCAATGAAGTCCTAACCAATGAGTGAATCAGCTCTAAACTCTCCTCAGCCTGGAGACAACAAACAAAAAAATAAAATCTCACTGGATAACTCGATTTTAATGTTTTCAGGACAGTATGAATGGAATATATCTGATATACCACTCAACGCCGGCCAATATTATTTAAAAATGTCACTCAGATTCGTGATGTATTTCATATGAAAAATGCAAGTTTTTCACCATGAGAGGATAAACTTCATATCTTCAAGCCAACTTCCATATATATATATATATATATATATATATATATATATATATATATATGGAAGTTGGTTTACAATATTGCACATTGTCAAGGCAGCATGATGTCACACGTCGGAGGTGATGCGAATATCCAATGAGAAAGTTTTATATATATATATATATATATATATATATATATTTCACACTGGGTTATGAGTTTATTAGTTTCTTTATTAGGTATACCTCATAATAAAAAACAGCTCAGCGTATGCATATTTATTTATACACACATATTCAGTTGCCAGTTTATTATCTCCACCTAATAAAGTAATAAACTTCCAGCTGTGTGTAAATCACAACTTAATATACAGTGCATTGTTTTAATTAACAAATCTGTTCGTTTGGATCTTTAACACAAACCCACAGTCTAAACCGGTGTTAAAACGGAACATCCTGTTCAAGTGAAGTGGTTCCAATAGTTTGTGGACTGTTATGATGTGTGAGATCTTTAACACGTTTTGATAGCACTGAGCAATAGGCGCGTGATTGCAATGGGTGTTTAGAGGCTGCTTTAACGAAGGCTATTTTTCAAGCAACACATAATTTCTTGACATGATGGATATACTGTCAGGGTGTGTTTATGAGGTGATTCTCTCGAGTAAATAGCGTTGCAGTAGAGGCGCTCGCATCCCGCTGCATTCTTACAAAACCCGGCTGGTGTGGTTAGCGTCTGGCTAACAACATGGAGAGGAGTTCAAATGATCACAGGTTTGCAGTGTGGAAACTTACAGCTTAGCAATGTTATAGCTCTATATCACTCTCCTTCTCTGTCGCCATAGTAACTTATTAAGCCTTGTCTGATTCATCCCTAGTGTCCATTCAGGCAGCATATATTATGGCCTGTTTATAGGGTGGCTTTTTACCTCGCTTATGCACAGACAATGAAGGCTAATTCACTTTCTTAGGGTCAGCTGACCTTGTGACCGTTTCCGTTTTGAGACAACAGAGTGAGAGGAAGAGCAAGTAAGGGGAGAGAGAGAGAGAGAGAGAGAGAGTGGCTTTCCTGTTCTCTGGCTCGACATAAATAGCCATGGCCAGTCAGATTGACATAATGGACCTCAACCACTGCGTGCTGTCACAGTATTCCAGCAGAGAAGGTGTCATCTTGTTAACGATAGCCTTACTTAGCTACATAACAAGCCTACTACTATTATTATAGCAGTATAAAACATTTATTGCCTCTGTGGCATCTCTAACACACGTCACCCTGCTGTAACTGGAATCTGAGATGATCATTTTAACAGCTTTCTTTACTTAATCAATAGATGGAAAACTTATTTGTCAATACAGATCGCGGTCATTAAGTCATAGAGCCATGAAGTTCAAGTTAGTTACAAACGAACACATGCCACATGAAGGACGTAACGCCAACTAATAAGTCAGCTATCCGGTGTCTGTGTGTTCACCAGAAGTCGTGAATGTAGCCACTGAGTCTTACGGAAGTTGTGTTTTTACTGTAGCAGTCAGAATAATTCGGCGTGTCTCACTAACACGATTAGCACAACACTGTGGTTTGAATCAAAAAATAACCAAACACTATTGTTTAAGCAGTTTATTTTGGTCGTTTGAAACCCCTATATTTAGCCACTGTGGCTTTTGAAGAGCATGGAAAAGGTGACTGAGTTTGTTTTTCACTGCAACATTTCCTGTGTGCCGCGAGGAGAGGAAAACCGCACGCTCTGTGACGCGGCAGCTCGACACACAGAAAGGGCAAGTCAGAGGCGTGGAAAACAAGACAGCAGGAAGAGGCCAAAAAAAGAAGGGAAAAAAAAACCCTCAACTCATTGCTTGCTTTGTTAATCAGATCTAAAGAACGCGTTCCTATTGAGAGTGCAGGAGAATTATCACTGCCTTTGATATCGACAAGGCTGATGCAGTTTCTGTGGTGAGATACAGTCATGAAAAACTACTGCGTTGTATATACGTCAGTTTACAGTTAGAACATTTAGGCTGTATACGTGACGAAATTAGAGGAACTGAGCTGCTCGCATTTACAACAAAATCCACATTGAACTTCTAGGCAAAGAGAATCACAGAATAATGTGCATTTCAAAGAAAACAACGTACTTTTATTGACTCACACATATAAAGCTATTTGGTCTGAAACGTCCTGTTTCTGTAGAAACATTTATTTATATACACTACCATTCAAAAGTTTGGGGTCACTTTGAAATGTCCTTATTTTTGAAAGAAAAGCACTGTTCTTTTCAATGAAGATCACTTTAAACTAATCAGAAATCCACTCTATACATTGCTAATGTGGTAAATGACTATTCTAGCTGCAAATGTTTGGTTTTTGGTGCAATATCTACATATCGTAGGTGTATAGAGGCCCATTTCCAGCAACTATCACTCCAATGTTCTAATGGTACAATGTGTTTGCTCATTGCCTCAGAAGGCTAATGGATGATTAGAAAACCCTTGTACAATCATGTTAGCACAGCTGAAGTCAAGGGGATAATAATAATAATAATAATAATAATAATAATAATAATAATATGTTTAACTTGTATAGCTCCTTTCTCACACCCAAGGTCACTTTACAATTCCAAAAAAAAAAAGAGTCCACCATGTAACTCCAGCGGTGTAGCTGGCCGCAGTCCCACCAAAAGGTGCATGAAGATAAATCCCACACCGCCTGCACAGCTGCCGCAATGCCACCAGGCAACAGCCTTCATTAGACCGTGCCATGGATCCAGAAAGCGAGCACAGAAGCACCACCGCACAGAACCCTGGACAACTCCGATGTTAAAGAGAACAAGCTCATGACAGTCCATAGCAAGCAGAACGTGCATCACCCATGGCAGACCTAGGCCTGAGGAAACCGACGCCCAAAACTGGGTTTGGAGCTGTGCCACAACATTCAAACAAATAACAAACATCAAACCATACAAACACAAAAAGAAAAAAAGGGGGGAAGAAAAAAAAAAAGTACAACCCCGATTCCAAAAAAGTTGGACGTTTACAGACTGTTGTAAAGAGAAAAGGGGATGTCTCACAGTGGTAAACATGGCCTTGTCCCAACTTTTTTGAGATGCGTTGTTGTCATGAAATTTAAAAGCACCTAATTTTTCTCTTTAAATGATACATTTTCTCAGTTTAAACATTTGATATGTCATCTATGTTCTATTCTGAATAAGATATGGAATTTTGAAACTTCGACATCATTGCATTCCGTTTTTATTTACATTTTGTACCCTGTCCCAGCTTTTTTGGAATCGGGGTTGTAAAAGAAAAACTCAAAAGAAGCGGCAGCCAAAATGCACACAGCGTACTCTCAACTGGAAATGTAAGTGTGTCAGTTATGGGGATAAACTGTCCTTGACTTGTGAATGTTCTCAAAAGCAGCCCATTACGTACATATTGAGCTGAGTCAAACTCAACACTAGACATTCTTCATGTCTGTCTTAAGATCCCTGTCTGTTCAAGGTAACAGCAAAATCCTACAGTCAGAGGACCATCAGGGCTTTTAGGCCTTCAGAGAAATCCCAAACATATTTCAAATATTATATTTAGTTTATTTCATTCTTTCATAATTTCATGATAATTATTCTCTTCTAATTTTAATTTGGCCTCATTTTCTATCAAATTTGCTTCAGGAATGAAAGAGTTACTGTCCTGAAAACATTAAAATCGAGTTATCCAGTGAGATTTTTTTGTTTGTCTCTTGACTGAGAAGAGTTTCGAGCTGCCTCACTCATTGGTTAGGACTTCATTGTCGGGACAGAAGGCCATGGCAGTGTATGTTTATGTCGGAAATGACAGATGAATTAACCAGTCAGATTTTGATTTATAGTGGGAGGGACCAAAAATTTTATCACCCTTGGCCTTCTCAAAGGCCAATGTGAGCTTAACCGTGAGTCAGCGCAGCAGTGAAGTCACCTTCCAGATAGTGTAGCGTTCATCAGTAGTGTTAGTGAATGCTAATAAAGCAGTCAAGCCAGTGCTATCGAGAGCAAGTAGCACAAGCTAACGACTGAGAAACTAAGATTTCTGTCTCCAGACTCTTCTTCCATGCTGCACACTTGCAACAGTATTTTTCACTCAGACTTAAGCACTAAATTACACCCTGTGTAATTTACTGAGTCACTTTTAAAATCAACAGCTACACACAATGGAGCAACCCGGCAGCCTGCCGCTAATCCCTTGCAAATTCCTTTGCCCTGTTGCTTTTTTGGTATCTGGCTAAGTTTTAGCTGAGCTCAAGTCCCAGCTCTAATAGTAACGGTTCGTCACTGCCTCTCACAAACCATTGATAATAATCGATTACGTTCACTCAGCTTGACGGACATATCAACCTGATTAAAAAAATAAGTAAATAGTTATGGGAAAAAGAAATCACATCCTATGCTTTTATTTATCAGGAACTGAAACGACAGTTGTGTGGTCTTCACCAATGTCTACGGTATAAACTAAAATAAGCTCACAGCAGAACAGAAACCCCACAACACATTTCAATATACAGTATAGCCATTGTTCCCAAAATCTTTTCCCAAACATTAGTTAATACTCAAGAAGTATGACTACCTCTATAAAAACTGAACTTTTGGCAGTTTGGTGTTCTCGAGACGTTCGTGTGCATCCTTCCATGATGAAAGGACATCAGCCATGACTTCAGAGAAGCAATACGGGTTTATGAAAAGGATCAGAGTAAAGGATCAGAGATGAGTGTTCAACTTCGGTACACACAAAGTGAAACTGAAAGAGATGTGAGGAAATTGTGATGAGTGCGTCTACGACGTATGAGTGTGCTGAGTATGTGGAGATGTTCTTTACTGTGTAAAATCAGGAAATAAGACTAGAGCATATCCTTCCACAGATTATGTACAAACACCAATGTGCTTTAGCAATGGATATTCTTCATCTCCTGTACGTCAGAAGATAATTGCTTTTAGATGATCTAGGTTTATATTCCATGGTCCATGAATGACCCAAGGCTTTTAGGTGGGAGCAAGTCGGTGTCCTATGAAAGCCTTATTTGGTAAACCTACTCAATTTCCAATAACTACGCACTTCCCTGTATAAATCCATAGATGGCACTGAGCAGTGTGCTCCAGAACATATCCGCAATTAACAAGAGGTCAGCTCGTCTACTCTACAGCACTGAAAGCTCTACATTGCATGAACAAGGTTGCTATGGGGACTGGAAGGAGTGCTTGAGCGTGCTCCTGAAGAAGGTATTGAGAATGTTTTCTAATCAAGGGGTATGAAAAAGGAATGTGTTGGCAAGTTTGACCTCTTCACCACCTCACTCTCTCACTTTCCTTCTCACCCCAGGGTTAGGCTGACAGCATGGACTATTGAGTTATTTTAATCG
This sequence comes from Neoarius graeffei, assembly GCF_027579695.1. Taxonomy (NCBI): domain Eukaryota; kingdom Metazoa; phylum Chordata; class Actinopteri; order Siluriformes; family Ariidae; genus Neoarius; species Neoarius graeffei. The sequence continues at coordinate 14,903,941 of NC_083576.1, read as the reverse complement.
ACTTGTAGCTTTTTTTTTTTTTTGCCAAGCGCATGTCTGGCAGGCTCGTTCTTCTCTGTGGATACGATCAGTCATTTTTCCCAGCATCGGTTGTGACACCGACCACAACAGACTTTGGTTTTCTGCCCTTTCAGTACTGCTGGAGCAATGTGGAAACGTGGCCGCAAGTCTCGGCACCTGCAGGGAGGAACGGACAGCTGGATGAGTGACAGGGCCATCGTTGTGGCTGTCTGGTTGCAATACACACACATACACACACACACACACTGCATGCTGCTGGAAGCACAGGTTACTATCACTCTGCTGCCAGAGTGACACAACAGTTCCAGAAAAAAACAAGCGCCAGAGGTTTGGAGCTCTGAATAACTCCAGCGGAAGCTATGTGACTAAACCATGCAAACATTTTAATTGCTCCTTAATGATATGAAAATCTTTTACAAACTTCAGACGAAAAAAAAAGACAAATGAAAAAAAGAGAAAGAAACGACTCAGACTGATGATGTCGAGAATCGAGAACCTTTTTCCCCCCTTCCTTTCATTCCTACAGTTTGCTAGATACTTCAAATGCCTCATCATTTCATTCCTATCACTTCTTTTTCTTCTTGTGTACTGTATAAGTACTGTACATGCTCTTACTTGCTCTTGCCCTAAGCTCACCTCGGGAAAAAAAATGCCAAGGATGAGGGCTTGATATGGAGGTTTAGAAAGAGGACAAGAGAACATTGACATAATTTAGTAGAAAAGGAAGATACTGAGGAACTGGGGGGCGGGGGAGAGGAAGAGGGAAGGAGGTTTAAACTTTTGGATATGGAGTGTTATATGGATTGGCAAATGACCCTCAGGCAAAGCAGCCTGTGAAAAAAAAAAAAGACAACAAAACATGGCTGGGGTAATGTGTTTTTGCTGTAAGTGTCATCTGGCGGGTTTACTGAGACGGGTGATTGAGTGTCGAAACTTCTCATGTGCTTTTTCCCCCCTCTCTTGCCGTCTGGGTGCAACATCAAATGATCTCAACGTCAACAGCATTCTCTGAAATCTATATCAGAGAGTTCAGACATCAAATCCCACAAATGCATATTGGACTAGATGTCTCATATGATACAGAACGTGGTAAATAATCAGATAGTCATCCAATACTCAGTCCATGAACAACTATAATTGCACACTAGAGCTTTTGATAAGTGCGTGGTCTTAAAGAAATGGCCAATTTATACATCCATCCCAAATAGAGTCGATTAGCCAAGACATGGCTGAGCTAGTGTCTGATATTTCCTTTTTTCACAGAACGTAGATACCAAATAGAGGAAGGATTTTCTCTTGCAAAATCTTTTGCATAAATATAACGCCTCAAACTATGCACAAACTAAATCCCTTTTTTAACCCCTAAAAAAAATCCCCTGGCTTATTATTCACTTTGTTATTCACTTTAAAGCATATTATTCATTATGCATTATTTAGTGATTACAGTGAAACCGATAACCATTGCCTCCTAGGAGTCGGGAAGAAATAAGGACTAATAAATAACTAGGGAATAAATAGTATTACAGACTTGATAATGTTCTCAAATGTTTTGCAGTCAGGGATAGTGTTGCTAAGTCTCAGCAAAATTTCCAGCCCAACTAAATTTCAAAAAACACACAAAAAGACCTGAAACTGGATTAAAAAGTTGAGCATGAGGAAAAGCAGACACATTTTTCTTCTTTTTTTGTTTTACTCTCTGCTTAGTAAATTACGCAAGCGTATTACTGCCATGCGAGAAAAAGAAAAACGTATTGGTATCACGTTAAAATGTTATAACAAGATGTTTTTCGATGTTTTAAAGAAAATATCTCGCAAATTGAGCTAAAAGTCTGTCTTTATGTCTGTGCTTTATAAAAAAGCTGCATTTTGAGTGGATTTGTTCTTAACGATATAACCACTAAAGTGATGAAAATAGACAGGACTATTTTTTTGTCAGGGAGGCCGCCATAACGCCATCGTGCGTGATGTCATTTTCCGCAAGCACAGCGGAGGTGTACAAGTGCATGTCATGCATACTAGTGTCAGCATGGTGAAGGATTTGTCAGGGACAGTTGGACACAGATGTAAGTGCAGAAGATGATAAAATAAAGTGCAAACAGGCAAACAGGCCAAATCGGCAGGCGGATATCATAAAACAGGCAAGAGGCCTAGCGAAACACAAACAGAATATCATAGATAGAAGCAGGGTCAAAAACAAGGAACAGAAATCAGAAACCAGGAAATCAGTCAGGAAACAAGGCTTGCTAATGTGTCACAACAATGCAATACTTTGCAAATTAAGTCTGCATTCTGAGTCCTTATATAGATGTGCTGATTGCGCCTTAATCCTGTGCAAGTGTGTATCATTCATGGCATGTGTGTGAGTCAGTTTGGAGCGCGCGCTGTCCAGAGCACACCTGAGAGTTCTTCTGTTGTGACAACTAGACTATAGTATAATATTATGGTCTAGCATGACTTCTCGGTCAAGTTGTTTGCATTTCTTCACAAAAAATTATGCCAATGCAGTATTAGAAAAGAAATCAAAATAAAGTAATGGCCAGTTTATTGCCTGTTTATAAAAAATTATATATATATACACACACACACACACACACACACACACACACACACACACACTGGATATAAAAAGTGTACACACCCCGTTAAAATGATAGATTTTTCTGATGTAAAAAAATGAGACCATGATAAATAATTTCAAAATTTTTCCCACCTTTAATGTGACCTAAAACCTGTACAATTCAATAGAAAAACACACAAATCTGTTCGGGGGAAAAACACAAGAAATAAAAAATGTACAATAAGCTGGTTGCATAAGTGTGCACACCGTTAACCTAATACTTTGTTGAAGCACCTTTTGATTTAATTGCAGCATTCGGTCTTTTTGGGTTTTAAATTAAAATGACTCTGATTAACCCCAAATAAAGTTCAGACATTTACTCAGTTGCATCCTCCAGCAAAAGCCAGGGTTCACAGAGAGCTTACAAAGCATCAAAGGGATCTTATTGTTGAAAGGTATCAGTCAGGGGAAGGATACGAAAACATTTCCACGGCATTAGATATACCATGGAGCACAGTGAAGACCGTCATCAAGAAGTGGAGAAAATATGGGACAACAGTGACATTACTGAGAACTGGACGTCCCTCCAAAATTGATGAAAAGACAAGATGAAAACTGGTCAGGGAGGCTGCCAAGAGGCCTACAGCAACACTGAAGGAGCTGCAGGAATTTCTGGCAAGGACTGGTTGTGTACTACATGTGACAACAATCTCCCGTATTCTCCATATGTCTGGACTATGAGGTAGGGTCAAAGAAAAACATCCAGACCTGGCTAAATTTTGCAAAAAAAAAATACATCAACTCTCCCAAAAGTATGTGGGAAAATGTGTTATGGTCTGATGAAACCAAGGTTGAACTTTTTGGCCACAAATCTGAAAGGTAAGTTTGGTGCAAAAACAAGGGGCGTAGCTGGGGGGGGGGGGTCCTAAGGTGCCCGTGACCCCCCCCCCTTGTCGAACCATACATTTTTTCAATAGCCGCATAAGAAAATTAGAAAAGTGCTCACTGTAATTTTTCTAACATTTTTTTAAAAAATTAGATTTGTCACCTCAGCCTCATTGGGGTTTCTCTAACCTTGCATGGACTTCCTGTGGTTTGGGTACGAAAACCCAGTTTGTCAGAGTGTGTGTGGGAGAGGCGGATGCAAATGCAGATATGTTAAATAATACACAGTGCGATATGAGCATAAAGTGCGTGAAACGCACACAACAGGCAAACAGTCCGAAACAGCAGGCAAAGTCGTAATCAAGGAAACAGGCAGGAGGTCAATCGAAGCGCGGACAGAATATCAGAGGCAAAACTATACAAGATCAAAGGACGAGAAACAGGAGTCGAAAAACCAGGAGGTCAACAGGAACAGGAAACAAGGCCCAGTAAGGCACACTAGAAGTGGTGTAATACTTCGCATTGTCCTTGCATGGGAGCAGTCCTTAAATAGCCCAAAGATAGTTCATTGATTAAAGACAGGTGTTCTTTGTTAACGGCGCGCGTGCTGGAGTTTGTTAGGCGCGCACGCAGAAGGCGCGCCTTCAGGTGCACGAGCCAAGGCGCGCAGGACTGACACAGTTCTGCGCAAGCGCAACATGATTGCACTAGAAAGCATGGTCAAGCTGCCAGTGTACCTTACATCAGAAAAACCTATCATTTTAATGGGGTGTGTACACTATATATATATATATATATATATATATATATATATATATATATATATATATATATATATATATATATGGGCAGCACGGTGGCGTAGTGGTTAGCGCTGTCGCCTCACAGCAAGAAGGTCCGGGTTCGAGCCCTGTGGCCGGCGAGGGCCTTTCTGTGTGGAGTTTGCATGTTCTCCCCGTGTCTGCATGGGTTTCCTCCGGGTGCTCCGGTTTCCCCCACAGTCCAAAGACATGCAGGTTAGGTTAACTGGTGACTCTAAATTGACCGTAGGTGTGAATGTGAGTGTGAATGGTTGTCTGTGTCTATGTGTCAGCCCTGTGATGACCTGGCGACTTGTCCAGGGTGTACCCCGCCTTTCGCCCGTAGTCAGCTGGGATAGGCTCCAGCTTGCTTGCGACCCTGTAGAACAGGATAAAGCGGCTAGAGATAATGAGATGAGATATATATATATATATATATATATATATATAGTGCTCACCATAAATGAGTACACCCCCTTTGAAAAGTCACATTTTAAACAATATCTCAATGAACACAAACTATTTCCAAAATGTTGACAAGACAAAGTTTAATATAGCATCTGTTTAACTTATAACGTGAAAGTAAGGTTAATAATATAAACTTAGATTACACATTTTTCAGTTTTACTCAAATTAGGAGGGTGCAAAAATGAGTACACCCCACAACAAAAACTACTACATCTAGTATTTTGTATGGCCTCCATAATTTTTAATGACAGCACCAAGTCTTCTAGGCATGGAATGAACAAGTTGGTGACATTTTGCAACATCAGTCTTTTTCCATTCTTCAACAATGACCTCTTTTAGTAACTGGATGGAGAGTGATGCTCAACTTGCCTCTTCAGAATTCCCCAAAGAAAATAATTTCTTTACACCACAAAGGTGAAGGCTACAAGAAGATCAGCAAAGCTTTACTCATCAGTTAGAATACTGTAGCAAAAGTGGTACAAAAGTTTAAGAAAGATGGAACCGCAACCATCTCACAGAGACGTCCAGGTCGTCCACGGAAGTTAACACCTCGACAGGAGCGTCTTCTGATGAGAAGGGTTGAAGAAAATCGGCATGCAAGTTCACTGCAGTTATCTCAAGAAGTAGAAAGCCAAACTGGGGTGACTATTTCCTGTGACACAATACGGCGTACGCTGCAGAGGAATGGCATGCATGGAAAGAAGCCTTTCCTAAAGCCCAGGCACAAAAAAGGCTGCCTGGAGTTTGTCAAGGCCCATGCTGACAAAGATGAAGACTACTGGGACTCTTTACTCTGGAGTGATGAGACCAAGATAAATGTTTTTGGAACTGATGGCTTCAAAACTGTATGGGGTCGCAAAGGTGAGGAATACAAAGAAAACTGCATGGTGCCTACAGTGAAACATGGTGGTGGCAGTGTCCTTATGTGGGGCTACATGAGTGCTGCTGGTGTCGGGGAGCTGCATTTCATTGATGGCATCATGAATTCACAGACGTATTGCTCTATACTGAAAGAGAAGATGCTACCATCACTCCGTGCCCTTGGTCGTCGTGCACTTTTCCAACATGACTAAACACACATCTAAGGCCACTGTTGGATTTCTGAAGAAGAACAGGGTGAAAGTGATTCAGTGGCCAAGTATGTCTCCTGATCTGAACCCAGTCGAACACCTATGGGGAATTCTGAAGAGACAAGTTGAGCATCACTCTCCATCCAGCATCCAGTCACTAAAAGAGGTCATTGTTGAAGAATGGAAAAAGATTGATATTGCAAAATGTCGCCAACTTGTTCATTCCATGCCTAGAAGACTTGGTGCTGTCATTAAAAATCACGGAGGCCATACAAAGTACTAGATGTAGTAGTTTTTGTTGTGGGGTGTACTCATTTTTGCACCACCCTAATTTGAGTAAAACTGAAAAATGTGTAATCTAAGTTATATTATTAACCTTACTTTCACGTTATAAGTTAAACAGATGTTATATTAAACTTTGTCTTGTCAACATTTTGGAAATTGTTTGTGTTCATTGAGATATTGTTTAAAATGTTACTTTTCAAAGGGAGTGTACTCATTTACGCTGAGCACTGTACCTGTTTATCTTCTATCCGTTTGATGCGTGACATGGTATGCTGTCGTGTGAAATCCTACGTCATGCAGCGCCACCCTTGTTTTCATCTAATTCATGTATCTGGCTAATCCAGTATGGCCACGCCTGGGGAAATGGCCCAATGGACTGATATTACAACTTTAACATGTTTTTTAAAGTTAGACAGCTTTTTGATTTCATAAAATCAGTGAAATTTAGTTCCCTCTGAAATTTGGTCATTGTGATATGTTTATTTTTGTAATATCTCACAAAATATCAGGCCATTCTGTGACTGGGAAGTTATTTAATTTGAGGGGATTCCCGGGCAAATAATATGCATGAAATTGCTCACTTCACGCAGTCAAGCAGACAGAGGAAGTCCGTGTGTGCATGCACAGGTTTACCTTCTTCTTCTTTTGAAGTTTATTAGTTCGTTCCTGTGTTTCCTTTCCTTAGTATATAACATCATGTCTTTTCTTCTCACTTTCCGTTACTGTAGTTGGTCTTCCATGTTTCATTTGCACACTAATGTCCTCCATTTTTCTCTCCTGTTTCAAATTTGTATCCCACAATACCTTGCGCGAACGGGGAAAGCCCACTACGTGATGCATGATGTAGTACAGCCTTTCTCAACCGGGGTGCCACGGCACCCTGGGGTGCCGTCTGGCTTTGTTGGGGTGCCGTCAAAAAATTATATATTCTAACATTGAAATAAATAAAATGAATTTAAATTCCAAAAAACGATAGTTACACTAATGCAGATCATCGCCGCCTCATGCATCATCAAAATTTGTCTCACGGCCCCCTTTCCCATGTCACAACGTCAATGCTGGGGTCAGCGTATGGTCAGCGTGACTGCATATATTTTATATGGGGGTGCCTTGAGAATTTGCATACTTCTGAAGGGTGCCGTGACTGAAAAAAGGTTGAGAAACACTGATGTAGTATCGTGAAATGGGTCATGGTGAAGCAGGAAAAAATAGCCAAGAATTTAGGGCCACATGGCTTTAAATTCATTAACTGTAGTATTTTAAAAAACCTAATAAAATTGGAAGTCTGTGATTCGAATTCAGTCGCTTTCGATCCATTAAACAAAAAATAACTGGGTGTCGGGGAAAATTCTGTTTATGACCACTTGAAAAATCTGAAAGGCAGTCTACCTTTAAGCTAAAGTCTGCTTAATTTTTTTCATATACAACCCCGATTCCAAAAAAGTTGGGACAAAGTACAAATTGTAAATAAAAACGGAATGCAATGATGTGGAAGTTTCAAAATTCCATATTTTATTCAGAATAGAACATAGATGACATATCAAATGTTTAAACTGAGAAAATGTATCATTTAAAGAGAAAAATGAGGTGATTTTAAATTTCATGACAACAACACATCTCAAAAAAGTTGGGACAAGGCCATGTTTACCACTGTGAGACATCCCCTTTTCTCTTTACAACAGTCTGTAAACGTCTGGGGACTGAGGAGACAAGTTACTCAAGTTTAGGGATAGGAATGTTAACCCATTCTTGTCTAATGTAGGATTCTAGTTGCTCAACTGTCTTAGGTCTTTTTTGTCATATCTTCCGTTTTATGATGCGCCAAATGTTTTCTATGGGTGAAAGATCTGGACTGCAGGCTGGCCAGTTCAGTACCCGGACCCTTCTTCTACGCAGCCATGATGCTGTAGTTGATGCAGTATGTGGTTTGGCATTGTCATGTTGGAAAATGCAAGGTCTTCCCTGAAAGAGACGTCATCTGGATGGGAGCATATGTTGCTCTAGAACCTGGATATACCTTTCAGCACTGATGGTGTCTTTCCAGATGTGTAAGCTGCCCATGCCACACGCACTAATGCAACCCCATACCATCAGAGATGCAGGCTTCTGAACTGAGCGCTGATAACAACTTGGGTCGTCCTTCTCCTCTTTAGTCCGAATGACACGGCGTCCCTGATTTTCATAAAGAACTTCACATTTTGATTTGTCTGACCACAGAACAGTTTTCCACTTTGCCACAGTCCATTTTAAATGAGCCTTGGCCCAGAGAAGACGTCTGCACTTCTGGATCATGTTTAGATACGGCTTCTTCTTTGAACTATCGAGTTTTAGCTGGCAACGGCGGATGGCACGGTGAATTGTGTTCACAGATAATGTTCTCTGGAAATATTCCTGAGCCCATTTTGTGATTTCCAATACAGAAGCATGCCTGTATGTGATGCAGTGCTGTCTAAGGGCCCGAAGATCACGGGCACCCAGTATGGTTTTCCGGCCTTGACCCTTACGCACAGAGATTCTTCCAGATTCTCTGAATCTTTTGATGATATTATGCACTGTAGATGATGATATGTTCAAACTCTTTGCAATTTTACACTGTCGAACTCCTTTCTGATATTGCTCCACTATTTGTCGGCGCAGAATTAGGGGGATTGGTGATCCTCTTCCCATCTTTACTTCTGAGAGCCGCTGCCACTCCGAGATGCTCTTTTTATACCCAGTCATGTTAATGACCTATTGCCAATTGACCTAATGAGTTGCAATTTGGTCCTCCAGCTGTTCCTTTTTTGTACCTTTAACTTTAACTTTAGTCATTCGGACTAAAGAGGAGAAGGACGACCCAAGTTGTTATCAGCGCTCAGTTCAGAAGCCTGCATCTCTGATGGTATGGGGTTGCATTAGTGCGTGTGGCATGGGCAGCTTACACATCTGGAAAGAGACCATCAATGCTGAAAGTTATATCCAGGTTCTAGAGCAACATATGCTCCCATCCAGACGACGTCTCTTTCAGGGAAGACCTTGCATTTTCCAACATGACAATGCCAAACCACATACTGCATCAATTACAGCATCATGGCTGCGTAGAAGAAGGGTCCGGGTACTGAACTGGCCAGCCTGCAGTCCAGATCTTTCACCCATAGAAAACATTTGGCGCATCATAAAACGGAAGATATGACAAAAAAGACCTAAGACAGTTGAGCAACTAGAATCCTACATTAGACAAGAATGGGTTAACGTTCCTATCCCTAAACTTGAGCAACTTGTCTCCTCAGTCCCCAGACGTTTACAGACTGTTGTAAAGAGAAAAGGGGATGTCTCACAGTGGTAAACATGGCCTTGTCCCAACTTTTTTGAGATGTTTTGTTGTCATGAAATTTAAAAATCACCTCATTTTTCTCTTTAAATGATACATTTTCTCAGTTTAAACATTTGATGTCATCTATGTTCTATTCTGAATAAAATATGGAATTTTGAAACTTCCACATCATTGCATTCCGTTTTTATTTACAATTTGTACTTTGTCCCAACTTTTTTGGAATCGGGGTTGTATGTCATAATACAGTGAAAGTTCACCATGGAGCATGTGCATCTTTATTTTGCATTTATTTTACTTAAAGTATCCGCTCCATAATCTACTTTTCTTCTCCCAAGCTTTGGAATATATCTTACAACAGAAATGTCATGGACACTGTCTGTCTGTACTTAGGCCCTGGTCACACTACAGCTCGCGATGGGTTTGCGAATACTTCACAATGAAAAATTGGTAGCATCGCCACCAATAAGTGTTGTAGTTGAGTCATTAAATCTCGAATCCGAGTCCAGTCTTGAGTCCCCAGGGTTCAAGTCTGAGTCAAGTCCAAGTCATTAAAGAACATTTTGAGTCAAGTCTGAGTCGAGTCTGAGAACAAGACTCCAACCGCACCATTTGACGGTGGCTGTTGTTGCCTTTATGTAAAACTGTCTCTGCTACTGTGTTGGACTAACATTACTGTTCGACTGCCACGTTTTAGTTAATAGGCTACAGATAAAAAGCTTGTTCATCGCTCAGCAAACCCCGCCCACTATCAACAGGGCAAATAACATGAGAGAGGGTTAACACAAGCTAGTTTATCACTCAGCAAGCAAGCCCCGTTATCAACAGAGCAATGAACATAGCGTGTCACTTCCTTCTCTGGGTGGAGTCTTGCCAAATGACGATTGAAGTTCGAGGTTGTCTCTGTCGTCTCCTCGATAGTTCTTCTACATATGGAACACATAGCAGTGCATTTTTTTCCCACTGTACAAGAACTCTATATAAGCAAAGCGGACAATCCTAGGCACATTCTCTCCAGCGCCATTCTTAGTTTGTCCCAGAACATGACGTATGAACAGCTGAATGTGCATTCTCTTGCATGAACTTAGTATAAAAGTTAATGTAGATATAAATATAAATATCTTATGCCAAATTATTATAGCATGTTACAAAAATAAAGAAAAAATCAGAGTTCCCATCTCCAATTTACGAGTTCGAATGCAGTTAATGAATGCACGAGTCCGAGTCATCAGTGCTCAAGTCCAAGTCAAGTCACAAGTCCTTAAAATTAGGGCACGAGTCGGACTCGAGTACTACAAGCCTGGTAGCTGGCTATTTTATCTACATCACAGATCGTCACTGAACTTACTAGCGTCATTGGCAAAGCAGCCAGGGCGAATTTTGACACTCTTGCCACATTTGGTGTGAATGTAGGGTTATACTTTCCCTTTGTTTGTCATAGCCTTTGTTGCTTTGTTTCACATTGGCATTTGTAGACAACCTCAGCCCCAAAAGAAGAAAAAAAACCTAAACAAACAAAAAAATCACTTGTTGTCTTGCTTTTTTTCCCACCCCAGCCTTGTTCCAAAATCCAGTTTTGTGTAAAAAACGAGACCCTGTCAGACCAGGTACCCCTTTCAGTGGAAAAAAAGGTCAGAAGGTGTTTTCTGTTATCAGTTATCTGTCATTTGCTGTAATTTTCTCTAATAACAGCTCAGAATGTAGTTCTGGCTGAGAGACAAATCCCAGGTTTATATTAATGCACTAGTTCTAATGATCTTATGGTTTCTATAGGAACAGCAAATTCACATGGGCTTGCATAACAGACGCCCTATATAAGTCTAAAAATAGAATTCGATTTATAACAGATGTCATAATCACTGAAAAGGTGAAGCTTTCTGTAAGGAGATGGTTATTTAACATTTATGGAAGTAGTCTCGAGGGTCTGGGCTTTGTAACAGTCAGTAAGTTTTCCGCCATGGGAAAGTCTTCAGAACGAGGGATTTTACAATTTCTGGTGTTTCTTGCTTGTTTGTTTGTTTGTTTGTTTTATTAATTTCAGGAGAGACTGAAAAAGAGAGCATACTGAGGGAACAACTGTTTATAATTTTTATAACAAGTGATAAGAAGAACTAGCCTGTTTAAGGGACACAACATTAAATGTAACATTATACAAAGTACAGTGTTTTGTTTTGTTTTTTAAACCGGAAAATAATCACATTTCACGTGCTAACAGTATCTCGACATTGTGTTAAGCTGCATCACTCCAGCCATTCACCCGATCAAGCCATCATTATCAGTACCAAATGTTTTGGAGGAAGTTATGTTTTCACCTCTGTTATTTGTTTGTTTGTCTTTTTCCAACATAACTCAAAGTCCCTCCCGTGCCAGGACCTGGTCTTCCCAGGCAGTCTCCCATCTCAGTATGCCACACTGGGCAGCGCCAATCTCCATTTCTACAGCCCTCAGTCTCTTGCCTATTACATATCTAGGGTTACCAGTCATCTGGTAACTGCAAGGGTTTGACTCCCTATTCACATCTGTATTGCAGTGTGACTCAACAGATCACAGTAGGCACAGTTTTTATGATGGTCTTTGGTTTGACCTGACTGCAAATAGAACTCACGATCTGCTGGTCAAGAGGCAGACACGCTAACCACTAGGCCAACTCGAGGTAACTCAGAAAAGAGTGAACAGATCTTGATTCAATTTCGAGGAAATGTGGGCCATGGACCAAGGAACAATTAATTAGATTTTGATGCAAATCTGAGTATGTGGCTTGGCAGAGGTATGTGCTCTACCAACTGCCCTTCTACACACTAATAAAGTACATTATTAAAATAATGAAAATAAAGTACATTATTATACCTTTCAGGGTACAACAGGGGCAGTACCCTCTAAGGTACTTATTTGTACCTTTTGTATACTTTGTGGGAACATAGATGTATCATTTTGAATGTAAAAACGTACACATAGCTACGTTGAAGTCCAGTAATAAGCCCTAGAGGGTACACTAGTGAGATTATACCTTGGGGGACATAAATGGACTCCTACTGTACCCCTGTTTCTATATAAAAATATACATACAGCACATCTAATATTTGGGTAAAAGATTCACCTTGACCAAACATTTTTGTTTACCATAAACAAGCTTCTGGCAGAATTCTGGTTGGATATTTCATGACTCTTCATGGTAGAATTGGTAGAGTTCAATTAAATTTGTTTTTTGTTTTGTTTTTTTCTTGGCATGGACATGACTGATAAGCATGGTCCATATAGTTTCAATAGAGTTGAAGTCAGGATTTGCTTTAAGCTTAATGTTAGCATGCTTTATCCTCCACAGCCAGCTCTGATGCACGTTTGGTTTCATTGTCCTGTTGTAAGTCCCAAGTCATGTTCAAGTTTCTGATGGTTTATGCTGAAGAATTCTGAAGTAGTCCTCCTTCTTCATTATTCCATTCACTTCGTGCAATGAACCAGTTCCACTGGCAGCAAAACAGCCCCAGAGCATAATGATCCTACCACCACCACCAGCTGGTACAGTGTCCCTCTGTACATGGTGGTCATTGTGGCCAAACAACTCAATCTTTGTCTCATTTGACCATACAGCTATCCTCCAGAAGGCTTTTTTTTTTTTTGTCCGTGTGGTCAGCTTCAAACTTTAGTGAAGCTTGAAGGTGTCAATTTTGGAGCAGGGGGTTATTTCTTGGACAGCAGCCTCTTAGTCCATGGTGATCTGAACTGTAGACAGTGATCCATCAGCTTCCAGTTCATGGCAGGGCTGTACCATGGTGGTTCCCAGGTGGTTCCTGACCATCCGAACCAATTTCCTTTCAGCTGAGGGTGACAGTTTGGGTTTTCTTGAAGCAAAGTGGCTTGGCAAAGTGACTACACCTCACAATAACTTGCATACAATTGTTTGAACTGATCTTGGAATTTGCAGTTGTTTAGAAATGGCTCCAAGAGACATTCTGGAGTTGTGTATATCTGCGATCCTCTTTCTCAGATCTGCACTGAGCTCCTTGGACTTTCCCACTGTATTATGGATTGGTCAATCCAATGAGTGCTGTAAACAAACCCTTTTTATGAAGGCACAGAGAAGCTACCAGCTGTAGTCAATCATGATCACTAACAGGAAGTTAAGAGACCTCGGCCTTGGTAAGATAAAAAACATTTTGGAAGTTTCAGCACCTCTGAATTAATAATCTAAGTAAGTGTATGTAAATTTTTGACCCTGTATGTATAATTTTGACCCTGTGTTGATTTCAGAAAACCCAAAGAAAATTAAAACTTGTGCACCAAATTATAGTGTTGTTTTTTTTAGATGTATGCTGTACAATTATTCTGCCACAGAAAAAAAGAACAGTTCAGAGAAATTACTGAAAGCCCAAATATTGCCATGACATTCAAATCCAAGATGACATTCATGTCACTATATGTAAACTTCTGACCAAAACTGCACATAATGTCAGTTTCAATATTTATGCAAGCAAGCTGTTTATGATGCAAAGTGACTTGCTGTGATCCATAAAATGAACAAAACTTTACTTCAGCACTGGAACATTATGGAGGCAGCCATCTTAGAAAACCAAAATCTTTTTTTATATTTTAAATGGTTTTTATTTAATTTTTTGTTGTTGTTGGTATTGTTTCTTCCCATCGGTGTTTATACCAGAAAGCTGAAAATTACAATCTGAGGAAAAAGGGCTCTTCAAAGATCATTTATTGCTAAAAGTTCTAGCTTTATAAATAGCTTCTTCTTCTTCTTCTTCTTCTTGGAACCTTTCCTGAAAAGAAACTAACTAAAGACAACTTTATTGTGCTAATGTCAGCATTTTTTCGAGACTGTATGCATGGGTGAACTTAAATTTGAGCTAACCCTGCTATTTTACTAAATGTTCTTTGAGGCATTTGAAGATTTTTTTTTTTGTAAGTACAGTACTTGAAAATGTGAAGGTTTATGAGGCTTATCATAGTAGCTTTAATGCAAACATGGGACATCAAACCCATGTCCTGAGTGAGCCACTATATTTAAAGCGAGCAGGAAATTATATAAATAAGTTGTTGGGTATTTTTTTATTATTATTATTATTGCTGAAATATTCGTTTTATTGTCTGGGACACCATGCTTGCTAGCAGGAATATTATATTGTGATATTTTAGGCTAGTGGTTTAGTATCCCACTAAACCAACTGTGGGAGGTGAATAGAATGGATAAGTTTCTGGTTAAAGGAGGAGTTAAAAGCCTTTTATAAAACAATACAGCAACAGTGTATACGGAGGAACATGTAACACTAAACCACTCAGAATTAAATAGATCTGGGTCGCTGTTATGACTAACAACTTCCTTTCAAATAAGTAATACAAGACAGAATTACTTTAAGCAATCAACTTCACATTAGGATATGTAATGTAGAGATCACTACAGGCACAGAGGGTGTAGATTTAAATAAAATCTTATTTGCATTCATTTAAATCCCTTAGTTCATATTCTCGTTTGTAAATGTTCAGTATAAGTTCCTGTATATTGAAAATGTTGTCCACATCTTAAAAGAAAAAGCCAACGATCCAGGTTTTTAATCTACTGGGAGCAAAAAACAGTGGCATGTTTTGAAGTTAACAGTGACAGCCACAGGAATCGCAAGAGAAAGTTCACCACATGCCTCATTTCTGTCAGAATAAATTTCTTTCTTGCTGTAAAAGTCTGGGGGGGAGCAGAGGTACGTCTTTTATACATTAGCACTGATGTTTCTTAGATCTTTAAGACTCCAGCAGAGAAACAGGTACTCAGAGGAGCTGAACCTCATACAGCACTAGAACCTGGTGCAAGAAGAATGACATTTAAGTGAAAACATCACACTGCCTTCTTGCTCTTTCATCTCCCTCATTTGTTGATAGACAGGTGGAAACGTTGCTGGCTTTTACACAATTTCCCTATTATTAAAGAGTAAGTCACTAAGCCAGAGTTCCTGCGTTTACTTTGTTCCTATTTTAAAACCGTGCACTTTTGAAATACACGATATCAGAGTTTGAAAGAGAATAACGCATTTGAAATGCTGGGGGGAGGGGGGGGGAAGCAGCAGTGTCAATAATTTATCGACTTGCTAAGAAAATAGCGAGCTTAATTCAAAATGCTGGAAATTAAATGGATGCATTCCCAGAGTTGCCATCTTAATTGTATTTTGTATTTATTCTTTATCTAATGATTTGCAATTTGCTCACACATCATATGATATAATGCTCATATTCTCTCATGGTTAAAGACTGTATTTTCTGATATCTCTATTATTTTGCATATAATGATTGCCTGAGGATTTAAAAAAAATTGTAAATGCAGAAATAATAATTTTTAAAACATATCTTGACATAGGGCGGCACGGTGGTGTAGTGGTTAGCGCTGTCACCTCACAGCAAGAAGGTCCTGGGTTCGAGCCCGGGGGCCGGCGAGGGCCTTTCTGTGTGGAGTTTGCATGTTGTCCGCGTGGGTTTCCTCCGGGTGCTCCGGTTTCCCCCAAAGACATGCAGGTTAGGTTGACTGGTGACTCTAAATTGACCGTAGGTGTGAGTGTGAATGGTTGTCTGTGTCTATGTGTCAGCCCTGTGATGACCTGGCGACTTGTCCAGGGTGTACCCCGCCTTTCGCCCGTAGTCAGCTGGGATAGGCTCCAGCTTGCCTGCGACCCTGTAGAAGGATAAAGCGGCTAGAGATAATGAGATGAGATGATATCTTGACATACTGGTATTATTTCTTATTGTAGCAAAAGAAGGTTAGAATATTAATTCATCCTCAGGTGTTTGCAACAAATGAGTTTATCTTCACTTTTTAGTATATACAGCATATACAACCCAAATTCCAAAAAAGTTGGGACGCTGTGTGATGCTCATCCTTTGGGGTCGAAGATGACCATAACTTCAGTTTGGTGGGTGACAGTTGTGGGTCTGGAGGTGACTGATGAGGCCAGTCCGGGCTTTGAAGGTATGCCCACATCGGTAGGTCTTGTAATGGGGGTGGCAATAGTTCGAGCCTTCCGCGCAGCTTGCCTGGGCTGTCTGTGTGCAGGTTCGTGACTACAGCTTCCAGTGTTTCTGCACCTGCTGCTTCACCACTTGCCTATCACCACAGGGCATGAATTTGAAGTCATGACTTGCACATGACTTGGATGAGAGTGAGGGGAGAGTTGCATAGCCATCAGCCTCACTCTCTCGTCCTGACCTAACTGAGTCCATGGGCAAGACAGAATCGAGATGGCTGGAGCTAGGTTGGGATGCAGTGGATGGCCAACAGTCTTCTACGTGTTGCACTGTGCCCTGATCGTGCTCCACAAATGCTTTGCTGGGTCCGCCTTCCTGCCTGTTGAACCACCAGGTGGTGGTATCCTCCGCACAGTCTGCCAAGTTCAGTCTTCGGTTGTAACCCTGACCAGGGGGAGCGAGGGGTTGCTAGTGCTTGCTCAAGGTACCACTCCAGGCTAGCAGAGGGAAGGAGATGCCTTACTACTCCATTGCATGACAGTCAAGGATGGTACATGCCCACTGCTCTATCTGTGTAAAACGTAAATAAAGACAGAATGAAATGATTTGCAAATCCTTTACAACCTATACTCAGTTGAATACAATACAAAGACAAGATATTTACTGTTCAAACTGATAAACCTTACTGTCTGTTGCAAATATACACTCATTCTAAATTTGATGCCTGCAACACATTCCAAAAAAGTTGGAATAGGGGCAACAAAAGACTGAGAAACTTGTGGAATTCTGAAAAAAAAAAAACACCTGTTTGGAACATTCTACAGGTAAACAGGTTAAATAGAAACAGGTCATAGTATCAAGATTGGGTATGAAAGGAACATCCTCAAAAGGCCCAGTCATTCACAAGATGGGGCGAGGTTCAGCACTTTAAGAACAACGTATCTCAATGTACAATTTCTAGGAATTTAGGGATTTCACCACTGACAATCCATAATATCATCAAAAGATTCAGAGAATCCAGAGAAATCCCTGCATGTAAGGGGCAAGGCCGAAAACCAACAATGAATGCCCATGAGCTTCGATCCCTGCATCTCTAAATGCAAAGTAAAAGCCATGTATCAACAACATCCAGAAAGGCCACTGAATTCTCTGGGCCTGAGCACATCTAAGATGGACTGATGCAAAGTGGAAAAGTGTTCTTTGAGTCCATATTTTGAACATTTTTTTTTTTTTAGAAATCATGGACATTGTGTCCTCTGGACTACAGAGGAAAAGGACCATCCAGATTGTTATCAGCATAAAGTTCGGCAGCTAGCGTCTGTGATCTTATGGGGGTATGTTAGTGCCCATGGAATGGATAACTTGTACATCTGTGAAGGCACCATTACTGTTGGAAGGTACATACAAGTTTTGGAGCAACATATGCTGCTATCCAGACGATGACTTTTTCAGAGATGTCTCTGCTTATTCCAGGGAGACAATGCCAAGCCATATTCTGCATGTGTTACAACAGCGTAGGCTTGCTATAATAGAGTGCAGGTGCTAAAGTGGCCTGCTTGCCTCCCAGTGAAAATGTGTGGTGCATTATGAAGCGGAAAATACAACAGTGGAGACCCCAGATTGTTGAGCAACTGAAGTCATATCAAGCAAGAATGGGGAAGCATTTCACATTCAAAATTTTGACAATTAGTGTCCTCAATTTCCAAAAGCTTACTCAGTATTGTTAAAAGAAAAGGTGATGTAATAAAGTGGTAAACATGCCCCTGTCCCAACTTTTGTGGAACATGTTGCAAGCATCAAATTCAGAATAAGTGTATATTTACAAAAAATAAAAAAAATAAAAAATTATCAGTTTGAATATTAAATATATTGTCTTTGCATTGTATTCAACTAAATATACGTTTAAAAAAAGCTTTGCAAATCATTGCATTCTGTTTTTCATTTATGTTTTACACAGCGTCCCAATGTTTTTGGAATCAGGGTTGTATACCAATCTACTAACTAATCAACTGGATGCTCAGTGTGAATTAATTTCAGAATATTACACATTCTTTACAGTACTGGTATTCTCTAGATTTCTGTGTTGGATTATTATGATATCTTTGTGTTCCTATAATCTAATATTTTGCTAAAAATGTGCCGGTATTTATTGACAGTTTAGTTGAAAGCATTCAGATACACAAGATTGTACCATTTTTGTTTGAATGCAGAGTTAATCCCATGCTGACAACCTAGTTTCTGAGTCCCACATCATCTTGAAAAGGTCAGCTGATGAGTCACCCAGAAAGCCCATGGCTAAAAAAACAGCAGCATTCTTCACTATAGATGAACAAACAATTCAGATGTCGCCTACAGTATACAGTTAAACTATTCTAAGGCAGGTCACAGTCCAGTGCGGTTGGGGGAAAATACAGAAACCCACCTACCCAAGGGAAAGTATTAGTGTGTGAAAGTGTGACAGTATGGTATAAAAGTATATACTAATTATAACCTGCAGACCACCAATTTGTTCCAACAACATTCTTTACCATAGATATGACATGTATTACTATCTAAAGAATAGAATAGAATAGAATAGAATAGCTGTATTGTACAGTATAATAAAGATATTTTTGCATTTCCCTGTAACTGATCACATTGCCTTGCATATTCAGCATTCACTATATTTTATATTCTTACATCCTGGAACTGAAATTGACATAAAATAGTCAATAATACTAAGGTTGGTGGAAAATCAATGTACAATGTGTCCAAAAAGTCAGGAACCAATGGCAGTTAAACTGCTTATAAATGATTTTGAATGTATTATTTACTTACTTACTTTATTATTTATTTACACTTTTTAAAATTTTGGTTCTTCTTAGTTCTCCCATTGCTTCATAACCCTGTTATGAGTACTCTCATTGGTTCCTAACCCCCAAATTATTTTCAAATAAAAAAAAAATTATGTTATGATTGTATGTATTACAAGTATTCACCTTGTTGCTGTGAAACCCTCAAGGTAATTCTGGTGCAACAAGTTCCCAATTCCCAGAACGCATATAATTAGTTGAATGGAGTCCACCTGTGTGCAATTAAAGTATCCTCAGTATAAATACGCCTGTTCCTGGAAGGCTCCAGAGAATATAAGAGAACGTAATATCATGGAGACAAAGGATCTGTCCAACCAAAGCCAGGATGTAAATCTGTGAAATTGTTAATCAGGGTTTTACCTTACCTTAACCTTAAGTCTCTTCACGCCATAAGTCACATAAGGCCTCCACACTGGCTGACCAACCCCTGTATGCCTATTCTGGGTTTCATCTATGTCAGCGTTTCTGGTTTCTGTAGCATGTTGTTTTTTACAGGACAGGGCTGTTAACCCTGCACCCAACCTCCCCTCTGGTGGACTGGGTTTTCTCTCTGGGTTGTCCTTCCCGTAGATGATTGCATTTACCCTGCTAACGAGTTGCATCTACCCAGCTAACCAAAGCCATCCACAAGGCAGTGGAGCTATTTGACCCATAGCTGGGGACTAGGTTTGCAGGCATCAGGGCATATCCACATGCTGGTGGGCCATGAGTGCCATGCATCTAGGGGCCTAGTCACCTCCGAGGCCTTGTGCTTCTGCCTGGGTCTGCAGGGTACCCAGTTACCATCTACCACCTCGGGGAGGATTCCATATCTGGGGCACATAGGTCTTACTGTATGAGAGGATATAACTGGCAGTGAAGGCTTACGCACTTGGCTCCACAGTTCACAGCATTGCTGCTAGTCAGTGATATGGCTGAAAGTGAGAGTGACAAGCACAGACGCTAAAACACACACACTATGTGCATCATACAGCCATTTGGTAGACTAATCAGAGTTTGGTTGTAAAAAAAAATGTCACAACCATGATTCTGCCAGGTAAGGGGGTCATTAATCAAGCAGAGAAGCCATGGGTAACTCTAGGGAGGTTGGAATTTAATGGGGAGAAGCTGTTCACAGGTCAACCAAAGCATGGACGTTCAGCGAAAGCTAAGAGAAAAGAAGGCCATTATTGGAAAAAAAAGCCATATGAAATCCTGTTTGAAGTTTGCCAAAAGTCATATTGGAGACTCAGCATACATGTAAAAATTGCCCTCTGGTCTGTTGAAGCCAAAACTGAACTTTTTGACCTTGGCATATGGCAGTACTATGGCAGCACTATGTTTATGTTTGGCAGAATTCCAACACTGCTGATCACCCTGAGATCACTGTCTCTACAAGGAAGCATGGTGGTGGTAGCATCATATTTTGGAGATGTTTTTCCATCAGTAGGAAATGGGAAATTGGTCAGGGTTGAGGGCAAGATGAATGGAGCCAAATACAGGGTAATCTTAGAAGAAAACCTTTTCCAATCTCTACAAGTGACATGAGACTGGGGGGGGGGGGGTGTCACTGTCCAACAACCAAAGCTACACTAGAGTGGTTCAAAAGTAAGAACCTGAATGTGTCATAATGGCCCAGTCAACGCCCAGTCCCAAATCTGAGTGAGAATCTGAGTCATGACTTTCCAGTCATGAATTTCCATTTGGCACTGGTCTCCATCCAATTTGTCAGGGCTTGAGCAATTTTGCCAAGAAGAACAGGCAAAAATGTTTAGATCAGTTGTGCAAAGCTCAAAGAGACATATGCATCTGTAATTTCAGCCAAAGGTAGTTCTACCAAGTAGCCTATTGATCCAGGAATACTGGATATATATGCAACCAACAATTGCATGCCTTTTTGTTTATTTAACCTTTGAATCACAATAAAATGAATATATTGCACCTGTAAATTTTAAGCATGGTGTGTAAACCAAATGGAAAAATCCCAATTAGGTCTATTTCAATTCCAGGTTGTCACACTAATAGTAGAAAAGTTCAAGGAGGTGAATACTTGCAAGGCGATGTAAATCAAGTCCGAACGAGGAGACATGGGGCGAGGTGTGAAAGGAAAGGTTGCACAACTGATGATTGGAATAAAATTCCTCAGGGGTACTTTCTTTAATGAATTATACTAAGTAGCAGTGGTATTGTTAGAGTAATGTTATTTACTCTAATCTTTCTCTAATCTATTGGCACATTCTTACAACCAAAATTACCTACTCGTAAGTCAAAGTCAGAGTTTCATAAGCTCAAGTCCCAGCTGAGTCTCAAGCCATCGAGCAGCTAGTTTGCATCATGAAAACCATGGCTTAAGTCCAAGTCCAGGACGTCTATCTTTCTATCACAAAATTCAAAAATATACTAAGGTAAAGAGTCGACACACAAACCTACAAACTTCCAAGTTATAGTATTTTATTCTATCCACATTCACTAGATGTAAGCAATTGCATGCTCTGATTGGGTACTCTACTACCAGGCTATCAGCTCATATACTGTGAGTAGAGAAAAACAAAATGGCGGAGCGTGTTGCTGAACCAACCAAGGACGAAATAAAAACTCTCCTCGAAAACAAAATACAAAAAAAGCAACAAAATGTATAATAATAGTATTAGATGATAAGAAAGTATCTTTATTTATTTTTCAAGAATTATTATTATAGCATTTTTCACAAATTACTACTGTTATTTCTCCGGTTTGTTTACATTCTCAGCAGAAATTATTTGGTCGGACGATTTGTGTAAAGATTTTATTTATCGAATTTGCCAAAAATAAAAATAAAAATGCTCTGTTTCTCAAAATCCAGTGAATGTGGATATAATAAAACAGTTATTCCACTTAATCTTGTCATACATGGCTTCAGTGTTGTAGTTGAGTCACTAAACCTCAAATCCGAGTCCCGTCTCGAGTCCCCAGTGTTCAAGTCTAAGTCCAAGTCATTAAAAAAATTTAAAGTCGAGTCCACTATTGATCCAAGTCGAGTCTGAGAACAAGACTCCAACCGTACCATTTGACGGTGGCTGTTTTAGTGCCATTAACATGAGTTTGTTCCTGAACATGATGTATGAACAGGTGAATGTGCATTTTCTTTGTCAGGGAGTGCGAAGTATTCTGTCAGAGATGGTTGGGAGATGGATGGAAGTGCAGAAGGTGTGTTTATTAATACAAGTGAAGACAGGTAAACAATCCAGAATGGCAGGCAAAATCGTAAAACAGTGAAACAGCCAATAGGTCGAGCGAGGCACAAACAGGCTATCGTAGACTCGGCAGGATCAAAGACGAGAAACAGGAAATCAGGGATCAGAAAACCAAACAAGGAAATAAGGCTCGGTAATGTGTCAGCAATACAACTCAATACTTCGCAAAGTAAGTGTGTTTTCACAATTTTTATATAGGTGCGCTGATTGCGCCTTAATCCTGTGCAGGTGCAAGTTGTTTACAGCGCGCACCCGAGAGTCTATATTATGCACGCGCTAATGCGCACAGGTGTGACACTCTTGCACAAAATTAGTACAAAAATTAATGTAGATATAAATATCTTATGCCAAATTATTATGGCATGCTACAAAAAAATTAAGAAAAAATCAGAGTCCTCGTCTCCAATTTATGAGTCCGAATGCAGTTAACGCACGGGTCCGAGTCTGAATCCGAGTCATCAGTCCAAGTCGAGTCACGAGTCCTTAAAATTAGGGCACGAGTCAGACTCGTGTACTACAAGCCTGCATGGCTTATAGCCAACTTGGCTCTACACGCCTCATCGGCTATCATGTACGACTCGATTTCGTGGAATAACTGTTAATTATTGCCAACAGATTATTGTTTGCATTGTGTAAAAGAAACTCTGTGAAGCTGATAATGATATTATTGAGATAAAAGTTTGACACATTTTCATTTTTTCCTGTCTTGTGCAATTATGCATTCATGAGAAATATACTGGGAAATATATTCCTGTATATATATGAGAAATATATTCTTATATAACATTGTTAGCCATACCCAGCAGCCTTCTCTCTCTCTCTCTCTCTCTCTCTCTCTCTCTCTTCTCATAGTTCAAGGCTCGCAAAGAAAGTGGCCTTAATATAGATTTAGTGCACTTTAATGACAAACTTAATAATGTGTTTGTTCAATGATCTGTAAATCATCTATTCCACCCCAATATTCTCTTCCTGTCACGTAATGCAGAGGGCTGCCTCACTGATGACATTCCTGCACTCAAGGCATAGTAACAGGCTGTAAAAAGAACCATGAGTCATGGTATTTTAGCAGAGGGAAGGGGGGGGGGGGGGGGGGGGGTGGAAATGATATGGCAGTGTTAGTTGTTAGTGAGTCCTCGTGGCTGCCAGAACTTCATCCTCCTCTTTATGGTTTGGATAGACACTCCTCTGTGGGTGTGATGTGAAATCAGTTTTACTGTTACCTCACATGTTTTAAGTTATAGGGATTTGGCTGGAAGAGAATCTGATCTTGACCCAATCGGGTAATATATAATAGTAGAAAGAGCACCTCCTATTGGTCAGAGAACAAACCCTGGGAATTAGGCGAAAAACTGTTGCTCTCCACCCTCTTTATTATATATATATATATATATATATATATATATATATATATATATATATATATATATATATATATATATTGTCACAAAGGTTCCAGTGACATAGATCGTTTCAAACTTTGTTCGCACAGTTAAGGAAGAACTACTTTCTGAAATGTACTGCTTTTTTTTGGAAACTTTATGTACAATGCTCAACTTATACTATATCCATGACAGTATTATTAACAATGTACTGTCTATCACATTACTGAGTACATCACACTAGGAGCCAACTGGTTTGGTCTTCTTTCTTCTGATTATGATGATGTTCTCCCAATATAATAAGCAGTTCAGTTCAATCTTTTGGAGGCTTCTGAGGTTTTGCATACCAGTAAATGGTATGAGATTTGAGGCTCAAATAAGGGTCACTGTACAATGCACTTTAGGACACTCAAGTACGGTAAGTGCCAGCCACAGTGATTTATAATAGCCTACTAGTTTGTCTATATTTTGGGAAATAGAACCAACTGCTGTGTTGCATTTTTGGTTGACATGGCAGATACTGTGAATTTTGTTTGAATTTTTTGTGCATAGGTACAAACAAAAACATAACTGCGTGTGTGGGGTTAAAAGTATTCCCAAGAACATCTTTAGTTGAGGCCAGTTATTGGGGACATTAAAAAAAAAAAACTTTCATGCCATCCCATGTCCACTTGATACAGCTCCAGCAGTGCATTTAACAATTATTCCAGAAAATTGAGTCATACATGAGCTGATAGCCGATGATACATGTAGCGCCGAGTAGGCTATCAGCCATGTACGATGAGATTGAGTGGAATTACTGTTTTATTCTATCCAGATTCACTGGATTTTGAGAAACGGAGGATTTTTATTTTTATTTTTTTGCAAATTTGATAAATAAAAACTTTATACAAAACATCCAACAAAATCATTTCTGCTTAGGCGGACTTCTTAAAAACCTATCAATGGCTGCACAAATTGACTTTAGCGTTGTTGTTGTTTTTTTGTAGAAAGTGCCGTCTTGCTGTTGTGCCGAGGTATAGAATAGCTTTAGACATTTATTTCATTCTTCCTTGGACATTTCAGTGAGGTAATTTTCAAACTTCTTTGAGCTTTTGAACCAGTCTAAAAAAAATGCAACAAATTTTTATGCTTAAAGATGAAAAATGTAAACAAACCAGCGAAATGACAGGAGCAATTTGTGACAAATGCTATAATAATCTCATCTCATTATCTCTAGCCGCTTTATCCTGTTCTACAGGGTCGCAGGCAAGCTGGAGCCTATCCCAGCTGACTACGGGCGAAAGGCGGGGTACACCCTGGACAAGTCGCCAGGTCATCACAGGGCTGACACATAGACACAGACAACCATTCACACTCACATTCACACCTACGGTCAATTTAGAGTCACCAGTTAACCTAACCTGCATGTCTTTGGACTGTGGGGGAAACCGGAGCACCCGGAGGAAACCCACGTGGACACGGGGAGAACATGCAAACTCCGCACAGAAAGGCCCTCACCGGCCACGGGGCTCGAACCCGGACCTTCTTGCTGTGAGGCGACAGCGCTAACCACTACACCACCGTGCCGCCTGCTATAATAATAATAATAATAATAATAATTCTTGAAATAGTAAAAAAGATACTTTCTTATCATCAAATACTTTCACAGAGTAGCCAATCAGGGCACATGATTGCTCATATCCAGTGAATGTGGAGTGGATATAATAATAATTTGTATTACACTCACTCAAGCCCCTAGTATACATACATTTAAATGTGAAATTATTTCCCAGCTTGCTTATTACAATTCTTTCTGAGCACTTACTTTTGGTCAAAGACCGCAGTCTTCCTCACTCATGTCACCTCCCTTGACTAGTTTTGGCCACTTCAACCCCAGTGTTCAGGTAGACTGATAAAAGCAGAGTAATGTTCTTGTTTGGTGCTGGTCCAATAGCTGAACCTGATGTTTATCTCTGCTTAAAGCTCTTCCCTTTCCTTGTTGAGATAATGACACTCTTTACTGATGTGACCTGAAGATTAACCAGATTAGGACTGGACCCTGAGGCCAGAAGTCTCTCTAGAAATAAAGATCCTTACTTGATTGCTGAGACCCAGAAAAACTGTCAGATTAAACAAATTAGTTGTAACAATAGCTGCAAGCCAACAATTGGTGAGATGTTTTCTCTTTGATGCACATTTGCATTTAGTAATCAAAGCCACTGCTTTCATAATTTGAAAGGTCTTTATGCTACATCTTCATTTTATACAGGCGTAGCAAGACTTCTTTTTCCTTTATCAGCTAAACCTGAAGTGTCATATTGAGTGGATGTGAGTGTGGCAGATCTATGACACGCCAAACCCTCCATGCGCCTGACTGAAGTGGAGGTCTGTCAGTCTGGAATGAAGATGTTTCTTCACGGTCTATCAGTCTTATGGGACCAGCTCACTCAAGCCCATCTCATCTCGATGCCCTTTGCTAGCAGTTGCCGTGGAAACCTAGAAGTAACAATTCACAAGCTTGGAAAGTGAAGAACAATATTGACTCCTGTGTCTGAATGCACTACACAAGGACATCGGTTCTCTAACATCTTTGTACAGGCTCCTCAGCAACGGCAACACAGCACAGAATTGCGTTATTCTTAAATGGCAGAATTTGAGCTCAGAATGAATTTTGTCCCCTAAATTATTTTATTATAAAATGTGCATTCCAGCAGTGCCTTGTTAATTACTGTGCAAGGACACAAAGTCAAAAGTAGCAAAAGCTCATTTTTATAAAACAGGTCCAAGATGTGAAAGAGCTCTTGACTTCACACACATTACAGAGATATATCAATTTAATCGTATATAATTTGACCTTATGGACCACGATTGTTCCTTTAACCTGATCTCTGTCTAGCATTAGCAACATGGATGATTACCACAGATATGTTGCTCTTTAGGGTGGCACGGTGGTGTAGTGGTTAGCACTGTCGCCTCACAGCAAGAAGGTCCTGGGTTCGAGCCCAGCGGCCGCTGAGGGCCTTTCTGTGTGGAGCTTGCATGCTGTCCACGTGGGTTTCCTCCGGGTGCTCCAGTTTCCACCACAGTCCAAAGGCATGTAGGTTAGGCTAATTGGTGGCTCTAAATTGACCATAGGTGTGAATGGTTGTCTATGTGTCAGCCCTGCGATGACCTGGCGACTTGTCTAGGGTGTACCCCGCCTTTCGCCCATAGTCAGCTGGGATAGGCTCCAGCTTGCCTGCGACCCCGTAGGACAGGATAAGTGGCTACAGACAATGGATGGATGGATGTTGCTCTTTACTGATGAAAGAACATGAAATCAGTTTACTTAAAGCATTTTCAGCAAAGTTTAAGGGCAGTTGTTGAATACCATTATTAAATATTTATATCAGCATGTTTTGTGTAGAATTTTTCTGTCAAATGTCTTTATAATTTTAGGGTTTTTTGGTTTTTTTTAACCAAATTTTCTCCCAATTTAGTCATCTTGAGAGTTCCCACCCACTAGTTAGCTTTCTCCTATATCATGCCAATTGCCAACCAGGAAGGATGAAGGCTTGTGCCTTTGTGATTGTACTTCCTGTAAGACTTGTGAAACCATTGCTCATGCTACTTCACAGGCAGTTAGTTAAAGACACTTGGAAGAAAGTGCTATCTACCCTCTTCCACATACTTCTACATGAACTCACAGTTGTTTACAATAGAGGCTTTGCACCATCACGTGATCCCATAACAACTGTAATTATGCTGCCATGACAGGGGCCACACTTGTCATGCTTCATTCAGCTGAGTTAGTTGTTATTGAAAGGTATGGGAAGGTTTTGCTGTGTTTTTGGACGTGCAAATCATTTTGAACTATACAAAGACATCAGATTTTTTAAGTTACCAAAAGTAATTCATCATTGGGGGGAAAAAACTAGAGCAATTTCAAAACATAGAAGGGAAAAATGGGAAAAGATATTCAGTGGGACTCAGTGATGAACAGAGAGGTCAAAAACCCAGTGGTACGCTCACTTCATTTCCACAAAGGTGAGAATTCCAAAAAATAATAATAATAATTTCACAACTTAGTGGTGCAGTTGGTTAGCACTGTTGCCTCACAGCAAGAAGGTCCTGGGTTTGAGCCCAGCGGTCAGCAAGGGCCTTTCTGTGTGGAGTTTGCATGTTCTCCCTGTGTCTGCATGGGTTTCCTCTGGAGCACCCAGAGGAAACAGACACAGGGAGAACGTGCAAACTCCACACAGAAAGGCCCTTGCCAGCCACTGGGCTCAAACCCAGGACCTTCTTGCTGTGAGGCAACAGTGCTAACCAACTGCACCAAAGGCATGCAAGTTAGGTTAATTGGTGGCTTTAAATTGACTGTAGGTGTGAATGGTTGTTAGTCTCTGTGCCAGCCCTGCGATGACCTGGTGACTTGTCCAGGGTGTACCCCGCCTCTTGTCCATAGTTAGCTGGAATAGGCTCCAGCTTGCCTGCGACCCTGTAGAACAGAATAAGCAGCTATAGATAATGGATGGATGGGTGAATTTCACAACTTCAGCACGGTGCTCATTCTTGTGAAGTGAACATGCGCAACACAGTGGCTCGGCACAGCCTAACCTTCACCGGGACTTAAAAACTGCATTTCCATTTGGGGATCCTTCAGAGTGTGTTGTGTGTGCATTTGGGACCCAGTCATTATGGGAAACACTTGATGATGATTTGAGAGCAATCAGAATGCACATATAAGGACATAGAGGCTTTGCAAAGTATTGCCATTATCACAGTCACATTTGTTTCTAGCCATGTTTATGACTCTGTTTTCGGTTTTATTTGTGTTTTTGTAAATATCACACCTGCTAATAAACACTCTTCCTGCACTTAGACCTGTCTACTAACGCCTACCTGACACAATACTTCACAAAGTTTCCGTGAAAACAGTGTCCTTATATGTGTGTGCTGATTGCACTCAAATCAGCATCAGGTGTTTCCCATAATGACAGGGTCCCAAACGCACACAAAACGCGGTAATCCAAGTTGCTATGAGGTCACGTGATGGTGCAAAGCCTCTATTGGCTAATGTCGTTTAGATTGATAGGGGAAACAGTAAAGCCATCCTTCTTTCCCAGACAGCACAGACAATTTTGTTGTCTTGGATTCCTGGCCATGAATAACCATCTGATCTCTGGAAAGCATAAGGATGAATGTTTTCCCTTGGGAGATACTGCTGTTTGTAAATTAAGCCTTAAATCTCTTTAATTTGTCCTTTCATGGATGGAAATCACATTTCATAGTTATAGACTTATCACCTGAAGTCAACATCTGCCCTCATGCTTCAGAGTTTTGAATCAATTGGTGTCCTGTTCTTTTCTCAGTATAACAGGGGGCATGGGGGATGTCATGGCCTAATGGTTAGAGAAGCAGCTTTGGGACTAAAAGGTTGCTGGTTTGGTTCCCTGGACCAGCAGGACTGGTTGATGTGCCCTTGAGCAAGGGACCAAACCCCAAAATGCTCTCTGGGCTGCTCTGGGTATGTTGTACTTCACTCTGGATAAGAGCATCTGCTAAAAAAATGGCAATAATAAAAGGTGGGGGTTTTTTTTTGTCTTGTCTGCTCTAATCATATGCATTTGATACAGATTTGGTGAGTTTGATGAAATGTGGTGAGAAAACGTTGGCGTATTCTTTTAATGCTCTCTAATCCTCTGAAAGAATGTGCAAAGAAGCATCATCAGTGCCTCTCCATATTTTGTGCCATTCTCTCTATAGCTTATCTGGAGCTGAAAATGGAGATCCTATAATCCTTGCATCATTTAAGTGCATCCGCAGATGTAGCTACATCCATATTCAATATGTATGAGATTAGCTTTTGACTTATTCATGATTGCATGTAAATAACGTCCAGACAAATTAGAGCGCAAACACATGCATTAATTTTTACATCTATTACTGTAAGGCCCAGAAGTAAGAATATATTTATACTTAACTGATGCTTTTATAATAATGAATTAATACATGGACTAATCCTTAGTGCATCTGGAGATAATGAAGTGCATTCTGGATATTAAAAGCTGAGGAATCTTATAGACTGACTCCACTTTCATCAGAACATCTGTACACCTACTCATTCATTCATTCACTCATTCATTTATCCAATGTGGCAGCAACACAATAGATAAAACCATGCAAATACAGGTCAAGAGCTTTTGGTAATGTTCACATCCAGCATCTGAATGGGGGGGGGGGGGGGGGGAGTGATCTGAGGGATTCTGACCATAATATGGTTGTTGGTTTATTATTGGTTTTTCAGAAACTGCTGATCTCCTGGGATTTTCAGACACAACAGTGTCTAGAGTTTAAACAGTATGGTGAGAGAAACTATATAAAAGACAAAAATATATCCAGTGAATAACAGTTCTTCAGGTGGAAACACCTTGTTCATGAGAGATACCAGAGGAGAAGACTAGCCAGACTGGAGAAAACTGATAGAACAACTATGGAAACTCAAATAGCAACTCTTTACAACTGTGGTGAGCAGAAAAGCATCCAAGAATACTCAGCACATCAGAGACCACATTGGGTTCCACCCCTGTCAGCCAAAAACAGGACTCTGAGGCTACAGTGAGCACAGATTCACTGAAATTAGACAGTTGAAGATTGGAAAAAGGTGACACCAGGTGACATTTTTAACATTCAAGTGCATGTATTAATTCATCATTCAGGTCAAGTCAGGGATAATGTACAGCTGGTCATTTTCATGTATTATTATACATTCAAGACACTTTTTCGCTGTAATAAAAATGTGTTCTATTCCCTTCTAGCAGGTTTCATTTATTTAGTTTGATAGCATGCAATATTGTTAGCATATCACTTATCCTACATGTATTACGTCACTCTATGAATGGAGAATGAGAGTTGAATATGGTTTATGATATTGCATAGTTGTCAAGAAAACATGATGTCACACATGATCCAATGAGAAAGTTTTCTGCTGCATATGTGCAAACACATTTCTTTGTTCGCTGGGAAAGAAAAATGCATGTTGAACACCCGAAAGGCTACCAAACCTTCATTAGATATTCTTCACGCATATTTACAAGCAGTAGTGAACCATTACTATTAGAGCTGGGACTTGAGCTCAGCCAAAACTTAGCCAGACACACCAAAAAAGTGTAGCACTTCTCTCACTTGGACCTGTATTGTGCTATTTACCACTTATTTAGACTACTAGATTCCTGAGTTGTGAAATGAGGTAATGACTAGAAATATATAAAAAACTGTAAAACTTTATTTTGTACAGATTCCTGGTATGAAGAAGAGAAGAGCGGTTAAAAGAAGAGTATTAGAGATTAGAGTTATTAGAGAAGAGAAAACAGGCAGAGTTGCAAAAGCGATACGTATATATCCAATACAAAATTAAACAAAATAGTAATAGAATGTAATTCACATCTGTGCTCTGGGAGTAGTGAATAAATAAAAAAAAAACCACTATCGCTAATAATAGTGCACTTCACATTCACTTCCCAGGTGTTCAACTACAAATCAGATATCAGAGTGATAACAATAATAGTGAGCCGTTCAGCTCACTATTAAATTGAGGGAAAAGACCTTACAACTTGTAAACCAGAATAAAATAAAAGCCGTATGGCAATTGTTGGGTATTCACCCAAATACACAACTTTGTACATACAAACAAAAATAAGTGCAAGTAATACTGATACGGTAACAGTGCAATCCCACTCAAAAGTCGTTCACAAAGCATTCATTCACACACAAGTCTATTAAAGAAAGTCAAGTCAAGTTAGAGTATATAAAGTAGGGTCTTCTTTTTTCCAGGAAAGAGAAAAGTATCTTAAATGTCTTATCTGTACTCCTTGAGACAGGAACAGTTGGTGAAGGCGACCTGCAGCAGTTGGCCAGACTGCTACAGGCGCATCAGAGAACGGGGGGTTTCAAGGGACAGGCTCGCCATCTTCAGGTTTTCTCTGGAGCTCGCGGTGAATCAATCCGTATCAAAAAAACCAATCTACACGAAATATCATGACAGTTACTCATCAACTTCCAATCCAAATTTTTATGTGATATTTTCTATAGCATCAGTATCTCCATCAGTATCAACATGTAAACAATCAGTCAGTACCGCTATAGTGCCCTGAAACATAGCAATGTCTCAGCTGTAGCTAGCTGACGGCTAGTGCAAGCTAACAGTAAACCAACACTAGCTTAAGCGGACCGTATACAGTACATATGAATTACAAGGCAAACAAATGTGAATCATTAAGGAAAACTACATGTATAATGAAAGGAAGTGTATACCAATACACACTATACACTGAAATGTCGATCAGAAGTCAAACAAATTACTATTTCCCTCACAATATTAGCAGGCTAATATTAATTTATTGGTGGGCTAATACCATTACATATTCCATAAACACATTTGCTACGGACATTCACGTCAAGTAAATTCAATGTTAAGATTGAATAACAAAAGTAAACGTGGGAATACCACTCATATTCAACAGGTAAGGGTCTATACTACAGAGTAAATACTTCGATTGGTTTTTGTATAACCTTTATGGCTTCTAAATCACTATTATATTCACTATGGAAATTCTGATTCACGAAGCGTTTGAATAACTCACCGAAGTTCTTCAGGTGTATTACAAAAGAGAAAAGGTGTTCAAGTAGAAAACGGGAAAAAGAGAAGTTCAACGGTGGAAAGAAGTATAAGATGTTAAAGAAGAAGTTGTAAAAAGTTATATCAAGACAAGTTCAAAGTGACGTTCTAGGGTTCGTGAGGTTCGAGCTAAAGTCTTGACGTTCAATCTCCAGATGCGCGCGACAGAGTCTATGCGCATGCGCGTGCGGTGCATTAAAATCTAGCAGGGCTACACACTCCCCTCCTGAATCTGCATGAGTCCCTTCATGCGTTACATTCGATTACACATTCAGTATTAACGAAGAATTATCACTAGTGGATATCGAACTGAGTGCAGTGTTAAAGCTTTCTAGGATGGTTTGTGCAAATGAAATTAGGGGTTGACCTAGTTGGGGGTAATGAAAACGACCTGGGGGTTGTCGGGTCCGAGTTGACCTACGCACTAGGGTTTCACCTGCTGTATCTGTAACAGTGTCTGTGGGGGTATTTTGGGGTTGTGAAGCTACAGGTTCTGTGGGTGTAAGAGTGTCTGCATGTTTCTCAGCTTGCTGACGTTCACTACTGGGACCAGGTAAGTTTGGCTCTGCTTCAGTCTCCTCTTCCGAGGAGATTACAGTAGGGATATCCTCAGGACCGTGGGACACCTCACCTTCTGTCACAGGAATTGGTTCATCATTGTGTTCTGATGTATTCACCACAGGCATGTCAGTGACACCTGTCTGAGGGCGGTTCAGAGCTGAGATGGCCTGTTGTGGCATCACTGAAGGGGAATGTCTGTCAAGTGGACGGCAATCAGAGGTTGCAGCAAGGGGCAATGTCTTTGTGACGTCACAGGTTCGGGTGAACCGTCTTTCAATGAAAGGTGATGGGCTGGCTGGACCCTCATCATCATCCGATGAATCATCAGGCTCCTCCTGAGCATTTAGGGATGGATTTGCTCTGGTCTGAGTTCGGCGAACAGGTTCTTGGGTAGCTGACTCATCTCCCTTGTCAGTTGCTCTGGTACGTGGTCGACAGACGGGTTCTGGGGCAGCTGGCTCATCATCTCCATCAGATAGTTGTCCACATGGCAACAGGAGGTCTCGGTGGAGAGTTCTTGTTGGTCCATCTTCACTCACTGGCTGGACCTTGTACACAGGTAAATCTCCCATTTTCTGCAGAACACGATAGGCCACAGGCTCCCATTTATCAGCCAACTTGTGCTTGCATCTTAGACGGAGATTCCTGACCAGAACCTGATCTCCCACTTCCAGTTTGGTTTCTCGCACCCGTTGGTCAAAGTTGTGTTTGTTTCGCTGCGCTAGCTTCTCAGCATTGGCTGTGGCAGTCTTGTAGCTCTCCTGAAGACGAGACTTGAGTTTTTGAACGTACTGGGAATGAGACTGGGGTGTTGCTTCTCTGACTGGCAGGTTAAACGCAATGTCGACTGGTAATCTTGGGTGTCGGCCGAACATCAACTCATATGGACTGTAACCAGTAGCTTCATTCCTGGTACAGTTGTACGCATGAGTGAGCGGCTTCACAAAGTCACACCAGTGACTCTTCTCTTTGTCCTTCAGAGTGCCAAGCATATCCAGGAGCGTACGATTGAAACGCTCAACTGGGTTGCCTCTCGGATGGTAAGGGCTCGTTCGGACTTTTCGTATTCCTGTAACAGCACAAAGTTCTTTGATGATGTTGGACTCAAAGTCTCGTCCCTGGTCACTGTGAAGACGTTCTGGGAAACCATAGTGCACCAGGAACTGCTCCCAGAGACATTTTGCCACTGTCCGTGCTTTTTGGTCTCTTGTTGGGATGGCAACAGCGTAGCGAGTGAAGTGGTCTGTGATGACTAGAACGTCTTTGATGTTTCGACTGTCTGGCTCAATGGAAAGGAAGTCCATGCACACAAGTTCCATCGGCCTGGATGTCTTGATGTTGACCAAGGGAGCGGCACGTTCGGGCTGTGCTTTCCTCCTGACACATCGTCCACAGGTCTTGATTTTGTGCTGAACATCAAATGACATTCTGGGCCAATAGAAGCGCGACCGCACCAAGTCGACAGTGCGGTCGATCCCCATGTGGCCCATATCATCATGAAGGCACTTCAGCACGGAGGCCCTCAACGGTTCAGGAAGCACAAGCTGGTAAGCTAGGTGGTCGTCGCATTGCCGTTTTCGGTACAGGAGGCCATCTCTCATGACAAAACGTTTCCACTCTCTGATCATCAGCTTGGGGTCTTGGGAATGAGTGGCCGGATCTCCCGGTACACTGTTTCCTGCTTCCAGAGCTTTGATCACACATGCAATGGTGGGGTCGTCTCTTTGGTGCTGGATCAACTCATCATTGGTGTACGTGGGTATGAGCACACATCTCTCAAGGTCTGGCTCATCGCCATAGACGTCAGGGACAGCATCGACGTCCATGGCGAGAGACTCAACGAGGGTCATGTCAGGCAGGTCACAGCCACCCCGGTCAGACAGGTGACGGGTACAGACGGCGTCGATAACATTGCAGGAGAGGCTCTTTAACTCTGTTGAAGAGTCCAGGTGCTGTACTGCAAACTCAAGGATTCTCTCTCTCTCTTCCACAGACGATGGGTCATCCCATGATGCACGGGGAATTCGGGAGAGCGCATCAGCATCTTGATTTCTGGCCCCAGCCCTGTACTTGATCTCAAAGTTAAACGTTGACAAGGCCGCTAGCCAACGATAACCCACAGCATCGAGCTTTGCAGACGTCAGTACGTAGGTCAACGGATTGTTATCAGTCACCACTGTAAAGTTGTTTCCATACAAGTAATCCTGAAACTTTTCTACGATGGCCCACTTCAACGCCAGGAATTCAAGTTTATGGGCTGGATATCGGGCTTCACTCTTCGACAGACCCCTGCTTGCATAGGCGATGACCCTCTGCTGACCTTCCTGCACCTGATAGAGTACAGCTCCCAGGCCAACGGCACTGGCATCAGTGTGGAGTTCGTAGGGCAACTTTGGGTCAGCAAACCCAAGTACAGGAGCTGTGGTCAGTCTGTCGATGATGCACTCAAACGCTTGCTGACATGCGTCTGTCCAGCGCTCAGAGAATGGTTCTTTGGGGTTAAAGTAGGTGACAGTTTTGGCAGGCTTCTTGCCATTCTTTCGAGATGGAGGGTACCCAGCAGTGAGGTTTGTTAAGGGCTTGACTATTTTTGAGTAGTCCTGCACAAAACGACGGTAATAGCCTGAGAATCCTAAAAATGACCTCAGGTCTTTGAGGGTCTGGGGTCTGGGCCAAGTCTTCAGTGCACAGACCTTTTCAGGGTCGGTCTCAACACCTTCCCGAGACACGATGTGGCCAAGGTAACGAACACGTGACTGGAAGAACTTGCACTTTTCTGGGGAAAGCTTTAGGCCATTCTCTCTGAGACACTGCAGCACATTCAACAGCCTTGCTTCATGTTCCTCTAAGGAGGTGGAAAACACAATCAGGTCATCCAAAAACACCAGCACTTCCTTCAGATTAATGTCCTTCATGCACTTCTCCATTAATCTTTGGAACGTACTTGGTGCATTGGTGATACCCTGGGGCATTTTGTTGAACTCCCAGAATCCTAGCGGGCACACAAATGCCGTCTTGTGCTTGTCCTCTTCCTCCATCTCTATCTGATAATATCCAGACTTTAAATCCATCACGGAGAACCATTTGGAACCGGTAAGTGCAGAAAACGCCTCCTCAACGTTGGGTAATGCATAAGCGTCCTTGATGGTTTGAGAGTTCAGCTTCCTGTAATCAACACAGAGCCGGACATCGCCATTCTTCTTCCTCACCACAACGATTGGAGAAGAGTATGGGGATTCTGACTCGCGGATTACACCAGCTTCAAGGAGGGACTTCAGATGCTTTCTCACTGCCTCTAGGTCACGTGGATGGATAAGTCTGGCTCGTTGCTTGAAAGGGGTGTCATCTTTCAGCTTTATGCGATGCTTTACAGAAGTGGCATGGCCAAAGTCAAGGTCGTGTTTGGAAAAGACATCAGCATAACTCTTCAGTTTCTCAGAGACTCTCCTCTTCCACTCCTCTGGGAGAGGAGAGTCTCCGAAATCGAAGTTCAAGTTGGAACCGCTTGCTGGAGGGCAGACTTGTGTGGATACTGTGCACTGCATACTGTCAGACTTCTCAATGTTTGGGCAGGCAAGAACTTTATCGGCAACACTAAGCTGTGCAACAACACATCTGAGAGGGAGTTTTATGTCATGGTCTGTCTGGTTTCTGACCCACACAGAGAACTTGTTGGGTGTCTGGCTGGGCAAGGTGATGAGGCATTGCTCAATGCAGATTCCACCAGGCAGAGAGGACAGTGTGGGGGGCTCTACCAGTGCACAGGACTCAGTGAGGGTGGTATTAACTTTCATAGCGCACTCCAGTGCAACTCTCTGACCAGCAGGGATGATTTCTTGCTTTCTTCCTCTCAGTGTCATGAGTCCAATTCGTCCATTGGTGTTCTGGACTTCCCTTAACTTGAGGGTTTTGAGGATCTGAGCATAGGCATTAGTTGGAGAATGCTTAGCTTTGGGGCGGTTCCCATGATGTTCACTGTACACTGTGTCAAGCAAATTAGTTCCTATCAGGACGGGCACTTCACTGTTTGAGCTGGTATCAGGGACAACGAGGGCTAAAGTGGCTACTGCTTTTTCATTGTTCATGAGTTCTTTTGGGAGGATAACACTAATTTGTACATATCCTAGATATGGCACTAACTGTCCATTCGCACCTTTTACTTCTAGGAGGTGTTCTAAGGGTTGGATAGGCTGTGAGGTCAAGTGTTCATTGTAGAAGGACGAAGAGACTGTGGTGACCTGGGAACCAGTGTCTAGTAACCCACTACATTCAATCCCGGAAATATTTACAATAGCAGTGCACTTCTCACCAACTAACTTTGGCTTGGGGTTAGGTGTATGTTTAACAGTGTGTGACAGGATGGCAGTTCGGTGTTCAGGTTTAGGCTTAGGGCTAGTGGTACTCAGGGCTGCTCCTGTTTGCCCCTCAACTGGAGCAGGGGTTAGTTTAAAGATGCATCAGTGGAGTCTGAATTTAACTCGTCCCAGGCTCTTTGTTTCTGCCTAAGCTCTTTTTGTTTAGCCTCAACAACTGCAGGGTTAGGGGCATTTTCACAGAATGGTGAGATGTGTCCATCGTCACCGCAGTTGAAACAGTACCATGGTCTGGGTCTTTTGTTGAGTTTTCCCGTAGCTCTCTGGGGTGTACTTGAGTTTGTCTCTTGTGATTTTTTAGATGTCTTTAGTTTGGGCCTAGCCCCTAAATGTTCTTTTGTCTGTGACACTTTTAGATTAGCTAACTGGGACTGAAGGTCAGCTATTTGTTTTTTCATGGTCTGGGTCTCAGTGACTAGCTCAGATGGGGGTTGATGGTATGTCATGGGCATGTCAGACTCACTGGCAAAGGGATCAAACACAGCATACAAGTTGGATTGAGCTTTTGTTTTTGTAAAGCCAAGGTGCTGTTTCATGCGGTTGGATTTCGCTGCTTGTTTTTCTTCCTCTGTTCTTAACATGAGCATTAATTCTGACAGTAGTGGTGGGTTATGAGTCCTTTGCTCTAGCTGAAGGGTTGCTATCAGGCTGTTGTTCCAACATCCTCGACAGAATTGCTTGAGCAGCTGACGGTCCATCTGTCTTGGATCTAGCCCACCCCGGTTCACTACAGCACTGAGTGCGACCTGGAGCCGTTGAAGGTAGACTGAGGGCTTCTCACCGGCATTCTGATTTGTGTGGAGGAACTTTGCAAAGAGTTCGTCGGCATCTCCAACATCGGCATATGCAGAATCTAACAGACTGAGGTATGAACTGGAACTGGCTAGGGGGCCTAGGTGCTTTACAATAGTTGCTGCTGGAGTCAGGAGGCTTTCAACAATCTTTCGTACAACTTGCATGTCAGAAAAGGTGGAGTCTCTGAGATAGAAGTCGATGTGGCTTCGCCAGGTCTCATAGTCAACTTCCATGGGAGGAACAGGGCTTTTCCCTGAGAACGATCTCAGTTTGAGGGCACGGTGATGCTGAGGAGAGGTCTCGCTGCCCTTGACAATGTGCTCAACCACTAGCCTTTGGACTTCGGGGGTGTTAAGCTGATGAACAGGAAAGTGTGTTGCAGCACTTGGAGGAGTGGTGTATTGCTGGTCAAAAGACAAGTGCTTGGGGGATGAAGTGTCAACTATAACTCTGGGTAAAGAGAGGGGGCTATTGATGTTTTCTTTGAGGAATGAACAGGGTTTTACTTTGTCAATATCATCCTCTATTTGTATGGATACATCAGTCATGTTACAGTGTTGGGGTTTCATGCGAGAGACTACATGGGGAGATTCACGTTTAGTAGAGCCTTGAATTCGGGCCAACTCTGACTTAAGTAAAGATTCAAAATCTATGCCACCTAGTCTAGCAACATTTTCAAGTTCTGCTATGTAGCTGCTGGTTATGCAAGAACCTAGAGAAGCGGACAGTACAGTAGAGAGGAGTTGAAGGTGGTGTGTTACACTAGAGTCAGAAGGGGATGTTCTAGAGCAAGGCAGCTCATATTTTAAACTTTCAGTGGCAGCGCCACTCTCGTATTCTACAATGGCAGTATTTTGGAAAGGTGGGTTGGGGCTCTCTATTTTAAGAACTCTACCTATCTTGCCATGCATGCCAAGTAATTCAAAGACATACTCATCTGCCTCAGAGTGAGACAGTCCACTTACTAACACCGCATTCGGTACTTTGACATTCTCGTTTCTAATGACATCCATTTTCAGAAGTTAAAAAGTCAGCGTACAAGACGAATATAAATTCACAATATATCAAAGAGGAGACTGTACAAATTAAAGCCACAACTCTCCTGGCTGGCTCGCCAAATTTGTGTAGCACTTCTCTCACTTGGACCTGTATTGTGCTATTTACCACTTATTTAGACTACTAGATTCCTGAGTTGTGAAATGAGGTAATGACTAGAAATATATAAAAAACTGTAAAACTTTATTTTGTACAGATTCCTGGTATGAAGAAGAGAAGAGCGGTTAAAAGAAGAGTATTAGAGATTAGAGTTATTAGAGAAGAGAAAACAGGCAGAGTTGCAAAAGCGATACGTATATATCCAATACAAAATTAAACAAAATAGTAATAGAATGTAATTCACATCTGTGCTCTGGGAGTAGTGAATAAATAAAAAAAAAACCACTATCGCTAATAATAGTGCACTTCACATTCACTTCCCAGGTGTTCAACTACAAATCAGATATCAGAGTGATAACAATAATAGTGAGCCGTTCAGCTCACTATTAAATTGAGGGAAAAGACCTTACAACTTGTAAACCAGAATAAAATAAAAGCCGTATGGCAATTGTTGGGTATTCACCCAAATACACAACTTTGTACATACAAACAAAAATAAGTGCAAGTAATACTGATACGGTAACAGTGCAATCCCACTCAAAAGTCGTTCACAAAGCATTCATTCACACACAAGTCTATTAAAGAAAGTCAAGTCAAGTTAGAGTATATAAAGTAGGGTCTTCTTTTTTCCAGGAAAGAGAAAAGTATCTTAAATGTCTTATCTGTACTCCTTGAGACAGGAACAGTTGGTGAAGGCGACCTGCAGCAGTTGGCCAGACTGCTACAGGCGCATCAGAGAACGGGGGGTTTCAAGGGACAGGCTCGCCATCTTCAGGTTTTCTCTGGAGCTCGCGGTGAATCAATCCGTATCAAAAAAACCAATCTACACGAAATATCATGACAGTTACTCATCAACTTCCAATCCAAATTTTTATGTGATATTTTCTATAGCATCAGTATCTCCATCAGTATCAACATGTAAACAATCAGTCAGTACCGCTATAGTGCCCTGAAACATAGCAATGTCTCAGCTGTAGCTAGCTGACGGCTAGTGCAAGCTAACAGTAAACCAACACTAGCTTAAGCGGACCGTATACAGTACATATGAATTACAAGGCAAACAAATGTGAATCATTAAGGAAAACTACATGTATAATGAAAGGAAGTGTATACCAATACACACTATACACTGAAATGTCGATCAGAAGTCAAACAAATTACTATTTCCCTCACAATATTAGCAGGCTAATATTAATTTATTGGTGGGCTAATACCATTACATATTCCATAAACACATTTGCTACGGACATTCACGTCAAGTAAATTCAATGTTAAGATTGAATAACAAAAGTAAACGTGGGAATACCACTCATATTCAACAGGTAAGGGTCTATACTACAGAGTAAATACTTCGATTGGTTTTTGTATAACCTTTATGGCTTCTAAATCACTATTATATTCACTATGGAAATTCTGATTCACGAAGCGTTTGAATAACTCACCGAAGTTCTTCAGGTGTATTACAAAAGAGAAAAGGTGTTCAAGTAGAAAACGGGAAAAAGAGAAGTTCAACGGTGGAAAGAAGTATAAGATGTTAAAGAAGAAGTTGTAAAAAGTTATATCAAGACAAGTTCAAAGTGACGTTCTAGGGTTCGTGAGGTTCGAGCTAAAGTCTTGACGTTCAATCTCCAGATGCGCGCGACAGAGTCTATGCGCATGCGCGTGCGGTGCATTAAAATCTAGCAGGGCTACACACTCCCCTCCTGAATCTGCATGAGTCCCTTCATGCGTTACATTCGATTACACATTCAGTATTAACGAAGAATTATCACTAGTGGATATCGAACTGAGTGCAGTGTTAAAGCTTTCTAGGATGGTTTGTGCAAATGAAATTAGGGGTTGACCTAGTTGGGGGTAATGAAAACGACCTGGGGGTTGTCGGGTCCGAGTTGACCTACGCACTAGGGTTTCACCTGCTGTATCTGTAACAGTGTCTGTGGGGGTATTTTGGGGTTGTGAAGCTACAGGTTCTGTGGGTGTAAGAGTGTCTGCATGTTTCTCAGCTTGCTGACGTTCACTACTGGGACCAGGTAAGTTTGGCTCTGCTTCAGTCTCCTCTTCCGAGGAGATTACAGTAGGGATATCCTCAGGACCGTGGGACACCTCACCTTCTGTCACAGGAATTGGTTCATCATTGTGTTCTGATGTATTCACCACAGGCATGTCAGTGACACCTGTCTGAGGGCGGTTCAGAGCTGAGATGGCCTGTTGTGGCATCACTGAAGGGGAATGTCTGTCAAGTGGACGGCAATCAGAGGTTGCAGCAAGGGGCAATGTCTTTGTGACGTCACAGGTTCGGGTGAACCGTCTTTCAATGAAAGGTGATGGGCTGGCTGGACCCTCATCATCATCCGATGAATCATCAGGCTCCTCCTGAGCATTTAGGGATGGATTTGCTCTGGTCTGAGTTCGGCGAACAGGTTCTTGGGTAGCTGACTCATCTCCCTTGTCAGTTGCTCTGGTACGTGGTCGACAGACGGGTTCTGGGGCAGCTGGCTCATCATCTCCATCAGATAGTTGTCCACATGGCAACAGGAGGTCTCGGTGGAGAGTTCTTGTTGGTCCATCTTCACTCACTGGCTGGACCTTGTACACAGGTAAATCTCCCATTTTCTGCAGAACACGATAGGCCACAGGCTCCCATTTATCAGCCAACTTGTGCTTGCATCTTAGACGGAGATTCCTGACCAGAACCTGATCTCCCACTTCCAGTTTGGTTTCTCGCACCCGTTGGTCAAAGTTGTGTTTGTTTCGCTGCGCTAGCTTCTCAGCATTGGCTGTGGCAGTCTTGTAGCTCTCCTGAAGACGAGACTTGAGTTTTTGAACGTACTGGGAATGAGACTGGGGTGTTGCTTCTCTGACTGGCAGGTTAAACGCAATGTCGACTGGTAATCTTGGGTGTCGGCCGAACATCAACTCATATGGACTGTAACCAGTAGCTTCATTCCTGGTACAGTTGTACGCATGAGTGAGCGGCTTCACAAAGTCACACCAGTGACTCTTCTCTTTGTCCTTCAGAGTGCCAAGCATATCCAGGAGCGTACGATTGAAACGCTCAACTGGGTTGCCTCTCGGATGGTAAGGGCTCGTTCGGACTTTTCGTATTCCTGTAACAGCACAAAGTTCTTTGATGATGTTGGACTCAAAGTCTCGTCCCTGGTCACTGTGAAGACGTTCTGGGAAACCATAGTGCACCAGGAACTGCTCCCAGAGACATTTTGCCACTGTCCGTGCTTTTTGGTCTCTTGTTGGGATGGCAACAGCGTAGCGAGTGAAGTGGTCTGTGATGACTAGAACGTCTTTGATGTTTCGACTGTCTGGCTCAATGGAAAGGAAGTCCATGCACACAAGTTCCATCGGCCTGGATGTCTTGATGTTGACCAAGGGAGCGGCACGTTCGGGCTGTGCTTTCCTCCTGACACATCGTCCACAGGTCTTGATTTTGTGCTGAACATCAAATGACATTCTGGGCCAATAGAAGCGCGACCGCACCAAGTCGACAGTGCGGTCGATCCCCATGTGGCCCATATCATCATGAAGGCACTTCAGCACGGAGGCCCTCAACGGTTCAGGAAGCACAAGCTGGTAAGCTAGGTGGTCGTCGCATTGCCGTTTTCGGTACAGGAGGCCATCTCTCATGACAAAACGTTTCCACTCTCTGATCATCAGCTTGGGGTCTTGGGAATGAGTGGCCGGATCTCCCGGTACACTGTTTCCTGCTTCCAGAGCTTTGATCACACATGCAATGGTGGGGTCGTCTCTTTGGTGCTGGATCAACTCATCATTGGTGTACGTGGGTATGAGCACACATCTCTCAAGGTCTGGCTCATCGCCATAGACGTCAGGGACAGCATCGACGTCCATGGCGAGAGACTCAACGAGGGTCATGTCAGGCAGGTCACAGCCACCCCGGTCAGACAGGTGACGGGTACAGACGGCGTCGATAACATTGCAGGAGAGGCTCTTTAACTCTGTTGAAGAGTCCAGGTGCTGTACTGCAAACTCAAGGATTCTCTCTCTCTCTTCCACAGACGATGGGTCATCCCATGATGCACGGGGAATTCGGGAGAGCGCATCAGCATCTTGATTTCTGGCCCCAGCCCTGTACTTGATCTCAAAGTTAAACGTTGACAAGGCCGCTAGCCAACGATAACCCACAGCATCGAGCTTTGCAGACGTCAGTACGTAGGTCAACGGATTGTTATCAGTCACCACTGTAAAGTTGTTTCCATACAAGTAATCCTGAAACTTTTCTACGATGGCCCACTTCAACGCCAGGAATTCAAGTTTATGGGCTGGATATCGGGCTTCACTCTTCGACAGACCCCTGCTTGCATAGGCGATGACCCTCTGCTGACCTTCCTGCACCTGATAGAGTACAGCTCCCAGGCCAACGGCACTGGCATCAGTGTGGAGTTCGTAGGGCAACTTTGGGTCAGCAAACCCAAGTACAGGAGCTGTGGTCAGTCTGTCGATGATGCACTCAAACGCTTGCTGACATGCGTCTGTCCAGCGCTCAGAGAATGGTTCTTTGGGGTTAAAGTAGGTGACAGTTTTGGCAGGCTTCTTGCCATTCTTTCGAGATGGAGGGTACCCAGCAGTGAGGTTTGTTAAGGGCTTGACTATTTTTGAGTAGTCCTGCACAAAACGACGGTAATAGCCTGAGAATCCTAAAAATGACCTCAGGTCTTTGAGGGTCTGGGGTCTGGGCCAAGTCTTCAGTGCACAGACCTTTTCAGGGTCGGTCTCAACACCTTCCCGAGACACGATGTGGCCAAGGTAACGAACACGTGACTGGAAGAACTTGCACTTTTCTGGGGAAAGCTTTAGGCCATTCTCTCTGAGACACTGCAGCACATTCAACAGCCTTGCTTCATGTTCCTCTAAGGAGGTGGAAAACACAATCAGGTCATCCAAAAACACCAGCACTTCCTTCAGATTAATGTCCTTCATGCACTTCTCCATTAATCTTTGGAACGTACTTGGTGCATTGGTGATACCCTGGGGCATTTTGTTGAACTCCCAGAATCCTAGCGGGCACACAAATGCCGTCTTGTGCTTGTCCTCTTCCTCC
This sequence comes from Neoarius graeffei, assembly GCF_027579695.1. Taxonomy (NCBI): domain Eukaryota; kingdom Metazoa; phylum Chordata; class Actinopteri; order Siluriformes; family Ariidae; genus Neoarius; species Neoarius graeffei. The sequence continues at coordinate 14,859,555 of NC_083576.1, read as the reverse complement.
ATCTCTATCTGATAATATCCAGACTTTAAATCCATCACGGAGAACCATTTGGAACCGGTAAGTGCAGAAAACGCCTCCTCAACGTTGGGTAATGCATAAGCGTCCTTGATGGTTTGAGAGTTCAGCTTCCTGTAATCAACACAGAGCCGGACATCGCCATTCTTCTTCCTCACCACAACGATTGGAGAAGAGTATGGGGATTCTGACTCGCGGATTACACCAGCTTCAAGGAGGGACTTCAGATGCTTTCTCACTGCCTCTAGGTCACGTGGATGGATAAGTCTGGCTCGTTGCTTGAAAGGGGTGTCATCTTTCAGCTTTATGCGATGCTTTACAGAAGTGGCATGGCCAAAGTCAAGGTCGTGTTTGGAAAAGACATCAGCATAACTCTTCAGTTTCTCAGAGACTCTCCTCTTCCACTCCTCTGGGAGAGGAGAGTCTCCGAAATCGAAGTTCAAGTTGGAACCGCTTGCTGGAGGGCAGACTTGTGTGGATACTGTGCACTGCATACTGTCAGACTTCTCAATGTTTGGGCAGGCAAGAACTTTATCGGCAACACTAAGCTGTGCAACAACACATCTGAGAGGGAGTTTTATGTCATGGTCTGTCTGGTTTCTGACCCACACAGAGAACTTGTTGGGTGTCTGGCTGGGCAAGGTGATGAGGCATTGCTCAATGCAGATTCCACCAGGCAGAGAGGACAGTGTGGGGGGCTCTACCAGTGCACAGGACTCAGTGAGGGTGGTATTAACTTTCATAGCGCACTCCAGTGCAACTCTCTGACCAGCAGGGATGATTTCTTGCTTTCTTCCTCTCAGTGTCATGAGTCCAATTCGTCCATTGGTGTTCTGGACTTCCCTTAACTTGAGGGTTTTGAGGATCTGAGCATAGGCATTAGTTGGAGAATGCTTAGCTTTGGGGCGGTTCCCATGATGTTCACTGTACACTGTGTCAAGCAAATTAGTTCCTATCAGGACGGGCACTTCACTGTTTGAGCTGGTATCAGGGACAACGAGGGCTAAAGTGGCTACTGCTTTTTCATTGTTCATGAGTTCTTTTGGGAGGATAACACTAATTTGTACATATCCTAGATATGGCACTAACTGTCCATTCGCACCTTTTACTTCTAGGAGGTGTTCTAAGGGTTGGATAGGCTGTGAGGTCAAGTGTTCATTGTAGAAGGACGAAGAGACTGTGGTGACCTGGGAACCAGTGTCTAGTAACCCACTACATTCAATCCCGGAAATATTTACAATAGCAGTGCACTTCTCACCAACTAACTTTGGCTTGGGGTTAGGTGTATGTTTAACAGTGTGTGACAGGATGGCAGTTCGGTGTTCAGGTTTAGGCTTAGGGCTAGTGGTACTCAGGGCTGCTCCTGTTTGCCCCTCAACTGGAGCAGGGGTTAGTTTAAAGATGCATCAGTGGAGTCTGAATTTAACTCGTCCCAGGCTCTTTGTTTCTGCCTAAGCTCTTTTTGTTTAGCCTCAACAACTGCAGGGTTAGGGGCATTTTCACAGAATGGTGAGATGTGTCCATCGTCACCGCAGTTGAAACAGTACCATGGTCTGGGTCTTTTGTTGAGTTTTCCCGTAGCTCTCTGGGGTGTACTTGAGTTTGTCTCTTGTGATTTTTTAGATGTCTTTAGTTTGGGCCTAGCCCCTAAATGTTCTTTTGTCTGTGACACTTTTAGATTAGCTAACTGGGACTGAAGGTCAGCTATTTGTTTTTTCATGGTCTGGGTCTCAGTGACTAGCTCAGATGGGGGTTGATGGTATGTCATGGGCATGTCAGACTCACTGGCAAAGGGATCAAACACAGCATACAAGTTGGATTGAGCTTTTGTTTTTGTAAAGCCAAGGTGCTGTTTCATGCGGTTGGATTTCGCTGCTTGTTTTTCTTCCTCTGTTCTTAACATGAGCATTAATTCTGACAGTAGTGGTGGGTTATGAGTCCTTTGCTCTAGCTGAAGGGTTGCTATCAGGCTGTTGTTCCAACATCCTCGACAGAATTGCTTGAGCAGCTGACGGTCCATCTGTCTTGGATCTAGCCCACCCCGGTTCACTACAGCACTGAGTGCGACCTGGAGCCGTTGAAGGTAGACTGAGGGCTTCTCACCGGCATTCTGATTTGTGTGGAGGAACTTTGCAAAGAGTTCGTCGGCATCTCCAACATCGGCATATGCAGAATCTAACAGACTGAGGTATGAACTGGAACTGGCTAGGGGGCCTAGGTGCTTTACAATAGTTGCTGCTGGAGTCAGGAGGCTTTCAACAATCTTTCGTACAACTTGCATGTCAGAAAAGGTGGAGTCTCTGAGATAGAAGTCGATGTGGCTTCGCCAGGTCTCATAGTCAACTTCCATGGGAGGAACAGGGCTTTTCCCTGAGAACGATCTCAGTTTGAGGGCACGGTGATGCTGAGGAGAGGTCTCGCTGCCCTTGACAATGTGCTCAACCACTAGCCTTTGGACTTCGGGGGTGTTAAGCTGATGAACAGGAAAGTGTGTTGCAGCACTTGGAGGAGTGGTGTATTGCTGGTCAAAAGACAAGTGCTTGGGGGATGAAGTGTCAACTATAACTCTGGGTAAAGAGAGGGGGCTATTGATGTTTTCTTTGAGGAATGAACAGGGTTTTACTTTGTCAATATCATCCTCTATTTGTATGGATACATCAGTCATGTTACAGTGTTGGGGTTTCATGCGAGAGACTACATGGGGAGATTCACGTTTAGTAGAGCCTTGAATTCGGGCCAACTCTGACTTAAGTAAAGATTCAAAATCTATGCCACCTAGTCTAGCAACATTTTCAAGTTCTGCTATGTAGCTGCTGGTTATGCAAGAACCTAGAGAAGCGGACAGTACAGTAGAGAGGAGTTGAAGGTGGTGTGTTACACTAGAGTCAGAAGGGGATGTTCTAGAGCAAGGCAGCTCATATTTTAAACTTTCAGTGGCAGCGCCACTCTCGTATTCTACAATGGCAGTATTTTGGAAAGGTGGGTTGGGGCTCTCTATTTTAAGAACTCTACCTATCTTGCCATGCATGCCAAGTAATTCAAAGACATACTCATCTGCCTCAGAGTGAGACAGTCCACTTACTAACACCGCATTCGGTACTTTGACATTCTCGTTTCTAATGACATCCATTTTCAGAAGTTAAAAAGTCAGCGTACAAGACGAATATAAATTCACAATATATCAAAGAGGAGACTGTACAAATTAAAGCCACAACTCTCCTGGCTGGCTCGCCAAATTTGTGTAGCACTTCTCTCACTTGGACCTGTATTGTGCTATTTACCACTTATTTAGACTACTAGATTCCTGAGTTGTGAAATGAGGTAATGACTAGAAATATATAAAAAACTGTAAAACTTTATTTTGTACAGATTCCTGGTATGAAGAAGAGAAGAGCGGTTAAAAGAAGAGTATTAGAGATTAGAGTTATTAGAGAAGAGAAAACAGGCAGAGTTGCAAAAGCGATACGTATATATCCAATACAAAATTAAACAAAATAGTAATAGAATGTAATTCACATCTGTGCTCTGGGAGTAGTGAATAAATAAAAAAAAAACCACTATCGCTAATAATAGTGCACTTCACATTCACTTCCCAGGTGTTCAACTACAAATCAGATATCAGAGTGATAACAATAATAGTGAGCCGTTCAGCTCACTATTAAATTGAGGGAAAAGACCTTACAACTTGTAAACCAGAATAAAATAAAAGCCGTATGGCAATTGTTGGGTATTCACCCAAATACACAACTTTGTACATACAAACAAAAATAAGTGCAAGTAATACTGATACGGTAACAGTGCAATCCCACTCAAAAGTCGTTCACAAAGCATTCATTCACACACAAGTCTATTAAAGAAAGTCAAGTCAAGTTAGAGTATATAAAGTAGGGTCTTCTTTTTTCCAGGAAAGAGAAAAGTATCTTAAATGTCTTATCTGTACTCCTTGAGACAGGAACAGTTGGTGAAGGCGACCTGCAGCAGTTGGCCAGACTGCTACAGGCGCATCAGAGAACGGGGGGTTTCAAGGGACAGGCTCGCCATCTTCAGGTTTTCTCTGGAGCTCGCGGTGAATCAATCCGTATCAAAAAAACCAATCTACACGAAATATCATGACAGTTACTCATCAACTTCCAATCCAAATTTTTATGTGATATTTTCTATAGCATCAGTATCTCCATCAGTATCAACATGTAAACAATCAGTCAGTACCGCTATAGTGCCCTGAAACATAGCAATGTCTCAGCTGTAGCTAGCTGACGGCTAGTGCAAGCTAACAGTAAACCAACACTAGCTTAAGCGGACCGTATACAGTACATATGAATTACAAGGCAAACAAATGTGAATCATTAAGGAAAACTACATGTATAATGAAAGGAAGTGTATACCAATACACACTATACACTGAAATGTCGATCAGAAGTCAAACAAATTACTATTTCCCTCACAATATTAGCAGGCTAATATTAATTTATTGGTGGGCTAATACCATTACATATTCCATAAACACATTTGCTACGGACATTCACGTCAAGTAAATTCAATGTTAAGATTGAATAACAAAAGTAAACGTGGGAATACCACTCATATTCAACAGGTAAGGGTCTATACTACAGAGTAAATACTTCGATTGGTTTTTGTATAACCTTTATGGCTTCTAAATCACTATTATATTCACTATGGAAATTCTGATTCACGAAGCGTTTGAATAACTCACCGAAGTTCTTCAGGTGTATTACAAAAGAGAAAAGGTGTTCAAGTAGAAAACGGGAAAAAGAGAAGTTCAACGGTGGAAAGAAGTATAAGATGTTAAAGAAGAAGTTGTAAAAAGTTATATCAAGACAAGTTCAAAGTGACGTTCTAGGGTTCGTGAGGTTCGAGCTAAAGTCTTGACGTTCAATCTCCAGATGCGCGCGACAGAGTCTATGCGCATGCGCGTGCGGTGCATTAAAATCTAGCAGGGCTACAAAAGCAACAGGGCAAAGGATTTTGCAAGGGATTAGCGGCAGGCTGCCAGGTTGCTCCATCGTGTGTAGTTGTCGATATTGATTTTAAAAGTAAGTAAGTAAATTACATCAGGAAATGAATACTTAGGTCTGAGTGAAAAATACTGTAGCGAGCATGCAGTGTGGAAGAAGAGTCTGGAGACAGAAATCTTAGTTTCTTGGTCGTTAGCCTGTGCTACTTGCTCTCGATAGCACTGGCTTGACTGCTTTATTAGCATTCGCTAACACTACTGACGAATGCTACACTGGCTGGAAGGTGACTTCACTGCTGCGCGGACAGTGTTGACTCGTGGTTAAGCTTGCATTGGCCTTCGAGCAAGCCTAGGGCGATGAATTTTTGGTCCCTCCCACTATAAATCAAAATTTGATTGGTTAATTCATCTGTCACTTCCTACATAAACATACACTGCCATGGCCTTCTGTCCTGGCAATGAAGTCCTAACCAATGAGTGAGCCAGCTCGAAACTCTTCTCAGCCAAGAGACAACAAACAAAAAATCTCATTGGATAACTCAATTTTAATGTTTTCAGGACAGTAACCCTTTCATTTCTGAAGTAAATTTGATAGAAAATGAGGCCAAATTAGAATTAGAAGAGAATAATTATCATGAAATTATGAAAGGATGAAAGAAATGAAATATCACATTTGAAATGCTGATATGTTTGGGCTTTCTCTGAAAGCCTAGAAGGCCCAGATGGTTTCCCTCTGTTTACAAGAGAAAAACATACCAACGGACATCGAAAAACTGGAAAATTGAGTGTGCATGTATAATAATAATATTGGCTGGCTTTTTTTTTCGTGGTATATCAGATATATGCCATTCAGCTACTCATCTTCGACTTGTTCAATATCATGCTAGCTGAATGGAATATATCTGATATACCACTCAATGCCAGCCAATATTATTTAAATAAATCACAACAAGGTGATGCAAGTTCATGATAATGGTCAGCCTGCTGTACATTATCCTGTTTAATACATGGCTGCTTATAAAAGAAATCAATAATTTGACATAAAATTATTTTATTGTTCATGCTAATGACACAGTTCATAGCAATGGTCTGTTAGAATGCTATAATTGGCTAATCAGAATCAAGAATTCAACAAAGATGTGTAATAAGTACTGTATTAATATATGTACAACCCCGATTCCAAAAAAGTTGGGACAAAGTACAAATTGTAAATAAAAACGGAATGCAATGATGTGGAAGTTTCAAAATTCCATATTTTATTCAGAATAGAACATAGATGACATATCAAATGTTTAAACTGAGAAAATGTATCATTTAAAGAGAAAAATTAGGTGATTTTAAATTTCATGACAACAACACATCTCAAAAAAGTTGGGACAAGGCCATGTTTACCACTGTGAGACATCCCCTTTTCTCTTTACAACAGTCTGTAAACGTCTGGGGACTGAGGAGACAAGTTGCTCAAGTTTAGGGATAGGAATGTTAACCCATTCTTGTCTAATGTAGGATTCTAGTTGCTCAACTGTCTTAGGTCTTTTTTGTCGTATCTTCCATTTTATGATGCACCAAATGTTTTCTATGGGTGAAAGATCTGGACTGCAGGCTGGCCAGTTCAGTACCCGGACCCTTCTTCTACGCAGCCATGATGCTGTAATTGATGCAGTATGTGGTTTGGCATTGTCATGTTGGAAAATGCAAGATCTTCTCTGAAAGAGACGTCGACTGGATGGGAGCATATGTTGCTCTAGAACCTGGATATACCTTTCAGCATTGATGGTGTCTTTCCAGATGTGTAAGCTGCCCATGCCACACGCACTAATGCAACCCCATACCATCAGAGATGCAGGCTTCTGAACTGAGCGCTGATAACAACTTGGGTCGTCCTTCTCCTCTTTAGTCCGAATGACACGGCGTCCCTGATTTCCATAAAGAACTTCAAATTTTGATTCGTCTGACCACAGAACAGTTTTCCACTTTGCCACAGTCCATTTTAAATGAGCCTTGGCCCAGAGAAGACGTCTGCGCTTCTGGATCATGTTTAGATACGGCTTCTTCTTTGAACTATAGAGTTTTAGCTGGCAACGGCGGATGGCACGGTGAATTGTGTTCACAGATAATGTTCTCTGGAAATATTCCTGAGCCCATTTTGTGATTTCCAATACAGAAGCATGCCTGTATGTGATGCAGTGCCGTCTAAGGGCCCGAAGATCACGGGCACCCAGTATGGTTTTCCGGCCTTGACCCTTACGCACAGAGATTCTTCCAGATTCTCTGAATCTTTTGATGATATTATGCACTGTAGATGATGATATGTTCAAACTCTTTGCAATTTTACACTGTCGAACTCCTTTCTGATATTGCTCCACTATTTGTCGGCGCAGAATTAGGGGGATTGGTGATCCTCTTCCCATCTTTACTTCTGAGAGCCACTGCCACTCCAAGATGCTCTTTTTATACCCAGTCATGTTAATGACCTATTGCCAATTGACCTAATGAGCTGCAATTTGGTCCTCCAGCTGTTCCTTTTTTGTACCTTTAACTTTTCCAGCCTCTTATTGCCCCGTCCCAACTTTTTTGAGATGTGTTGCTGTCATGAAATTTCAAATGAGCCAATATTTGGCATGAAATTTCAAAATGTCTCACTTTCGGCATTTGATATGTTGTCTATGTTCTATTGTGAATACAATATCAGTTTTTGAGATTTGTAAATTATTGCATTCCGTTTTTATTTACAATTTGTACTTTGTCCCAACTTTTTTGGAATCGGGGTTGTATATTTGTGTACCTATAAACAAGTGTTACATGACTTAGTAAAATTACACAGGTTGATGTATTAAAAAGATGAATAGTACCCTGTGAAGCTAGAATAATCCCTAGTTCCTTGAATCACATGCTGTATTGCCGCTGCACCATGCCTGCGAAGGAAAATGAGCTGGAAAAACACAGCACACTAATGTTTACACTTGGGTCCGGAAACAGCCAAAGTTTATCCTTATTATAATATTATAATAAGTGAGGTCGCAACAAACATGGCAGAAACAGTGCCCTCCATAGGGAAAACTGGCCAGCAATATTTACTCAGCTTGTCTGCCATGTTTTATTACTCTCTTTTCTGGTGCGTTTTGCCTCTGACAATGTCTTCCTTAAAATCATCATTTTTTTTGGTCTCCATTTAGGAGTCTTCGCTCGATCTGGGCGATCCGCCATGTTTGCTGTGGCTGTGCGGTCGCAACCTCTGACCTGCACATAACCTCACATGACTTTTCCAAACTGGCTGCTGAGCAAGCGGTTTGTAAACAGACTTAACACATGGTTAGGACGCCCCGCATTAGGAAATAAAATGTATTGAAACAAGATGATGCATACCAGCTATGGGGATGGGTATCGGCTCAAACAATTCAGAAACGGAAGTGGATTAAATGATTCCTGAACCAGCACGTCGACCTGTGTCACTTTAAGTACAGTTAAAACATGCAAATATGATACTGCACATTTGATGACTTGACCATATCTTTCAAGTGGGATTCAAACTGAAAATATACTGTAGATGAGATAGAATAATAACAGATGCCATTTATTTATTTATTTAGCCTGGGTGCATACCTAGGAATTACATTTGTACAAGACATTGATTCATAATTATCAAAATAAACTGTATACATTTCTTTCTTTCTTTTTCTTTTCGTACCGCCCATGGAGGGAATATTTATATGGAACACTTGTAACACTTTACAGATTTATATCACAGCATTCATATCATTTATTTCTATCTTTTTTTTCCATTCCAACGCTGAGAACTCCAAGGGTTCCACTTCACTGGGTCCAGCTTTTGTGATTTGTACTTCCTGACTGCTACTCCATGCAGAGATTGCTAGATGTAAGTGGCAGCCTGATAAGACATGATCTCGGGGGACGTTTTTCAGTGTGAGAGAACAAAAAAGAGCAAATGACGAGTCTTATCGCTTTATGGAATTGAATGCTTTATCTCAGCTCAAGCTTGCTTTTTTTTTTTTTTTAAACTCAAGGCACTACACACTGTCTCTATTAACCTGACCATATCCGTCCCATGTCTCCTTCTGCACCATCTGGCCCCGTCTTTATTTTAGAGGGCTGCACCTTTGGAACCCTGGACGCTCTGAGAAGCCTGCGAGTGATCCAAGGTGACAGTGTGGCACAACGGGAGCAATGGAAACACACACAGACATGCACACACTACTGGGACAGGACCTGGCTTGAGGAATGCTGGAACCCAAGGCTGTGTAATTCAATTAGGATGTGAAGATATGCAGTGGAGGATCAGTTAACTAAAAAGAAACACATGGAGAAACCTATTGCTACAGGCAGGCTACATGTGCAGCATAAACAAACATGCTCCTGGACAAGAAATATATCCTTATTATTACACTCTCACTCTTTCTGTTTATTTCTGCAATCACGCTGATCGATGACAAAAGCTGAATTAAGTCGCTTTCTTTAAATCACAGGTCTATCGTAAGAGGATCTTCGTCATATAATCTGATATGGAGAACACGTGTTATTGCACAGTCAATTATAGAATTCAGACAGAATTTTACTCGGATAAGGTTGCACAGTTTGACAAGTAATAACTTAAAAAGATCGCTGTAATCACACGGTATGAAACTGGCTTTAGTCAATTTGCACCTTCACTTTTTCCAGTTACATGCGATCACGCGTTGTCCATCTGTCAAATGTCCATCGTCGACATCCATCCACAATTAACAAAAATCACTACTCCTCCTACAGGATTGATCGGATTTCAATCAAACTCGCATACAATGTTCCCCAGGCGGGTGTGCATAAAAGTTGTCAAGATGGTGGCGCCACCTGTCCTATTTACGATTTTATGAGCATCTGAAATTTTTGGGTGACTCGTCACACTACTGTTTGTTAACTGCTAGGATGTTTTCACTGAAACTCACCCATCCATCCATTATCTGTAGCCACTTTATCCTGTTCTACAGGGTCGCAGGTAAGCTGGAGCCTATCCCAGCTGACTATGGGCAAGAGGTGGGGTACACCCTGGATAAATCGCCAAGTTATCGCAGGGCTGACACAGAGACAAACAACCATTCACACTCACATTCACACCTATGGTCAATTTAGAGTCACCAATTAACCTAACCTGCATGTCTTTGAACTGTAGGGGAAACCGGAGCACCCGGAGGAAACCCACGTAGACACGAGGAGAACATGCAAACTCCACACAGAAAGGCCTCCATCAGCCACGGGGCTCGAACCCAGAACCTTCTTGCTGTGAAGCAACAGTGCTAACCACTACACCATCATGCCGCTTTTTATATATATATAGTGTAAAAATTCTCACTATACATTCAGACAGCACTACAAAATGGCGAGCTCACTACATAATCCAGTATATAGTGAGTAGTGAGTGATTTCGGACACAGCATATTAAAGCTTTATATATACAAATACTTATAAAAGCATATGGCATCGTTTTTACTCATTGTAATAGCAGCCATCTTGAAGCTGAATTTCTTTTTATTTCTTTTAGGTAGGAAAGTTTTAAGGAGCATGACTGTAAATTACATTGGAAGAAGAGAAAATGAGAGAGGGCACATTTTCACTTTTGAAAAGTTTTCAAATGCTCTTTCTTTCTTTTTTTGCATGGCTTCTTGGAAAAGACACTTAAGAATGGCAGGGATGTGTACTGTACCTTCTTCATCGACACACATTCTCTTTTATACTTTTTCCTTTTCTTTTAAACTTGTTTTGGTGCTCTGTCGACCCTGTTATTTTCCAGCATAACAGTCGAAGGAGTGAAAAAGAAAAACATGACAAGGTATGCTGTTATTCAATGGTGTCATGCAGCTTAACACTGAACTGAAGTTGATTATTTCCCAGTAACACCACATCACGAAAGTGTTTTATTCTTCTTATTCCACAGCAGTTTGTGCATTACAGTGAATCACTGAATGAATAACACATTCTAACCAATAACTATTTCTACTTGCATTTAAATGTTGTCGAAAGACAAGTTAGTTCCTGTTATCACTTGTTATGGCAGCTACCCTATGTACAAACAGTTGTTTATTTACTACCTGCTTGTCTTTCTTTCTTTCTTTCTTTCTTTCTTTCTTTCTTTCTTTCTTTCTTTCTTTCTTTCTTTCTTTCTTTCTTGCTGTTAATCAGACAAAAAAATTGTACCTTGTCATGCTACTGAGAAACATCTAAGCACAAAGTCTTCTAAGACTCTCCCCTAACTGTTACAAAGTGCTGACACTGTAGACTCCTCCATTAATAACTACTTATTAACTGAGCCCAAGGAACTTATGGGAAAATATCAGACCGAGGTCTTGACAGTACAGACCGAGGTCTGATAGTTTCCCGTAAAGACCAAGCAAGCGAGGTTAATAAGGAGTTTATTATCTGGCTTTTATATTTCTAAGATTAAAATAGGCAGTCATTATAATGAGGCATGACGCTGCTTTCAGTCAGATCATATTTGTAACATAGTTGAGTCACGCGTGCAGAATAAACAGCTAGTGGTTTCAGAACTGAATTTCTGTTAGCGGTTAGCAGTTTCTGAATGCTCTTCGTTGCTCGTTTCTTGGATAACTCAGTGACTCTTGTTTGTCTTTTGTGTTTCGGCCATTTTTGATTTTGGCCGCTTTTGTTTGTTTGTTTATTTTTTGCAACATTGAAAGTCGGCGCCTCAGAAAGAAAGTCCATCATTGCACACAGGCATTATGGGAAAATACTACCTGCCAAGGAACCAATCAGAGTGCACAATTTTACCAGAAGTAGCTCGTGCCATATAATAATGTTAAATAATCACCTCACAGAAATAATATTGGTTGTTTTTTTTTCTTTGTTTCTTAAAATAACAATTTTAATTTTGTTTATTATCAGCCTGAGTACTATATTTTCGCAAGTATGTTGATCTGCCCGTCTGTTTGTTGGTGCTCTAGTGTCATCATTTCTTGACCAATCTTCACCAAAATGCACAGGACAACTCATTATAGTCACACAAAGACATCGTTAGTTTTTGGTAGGTCAAGGTCAAAGGTCAAGGTCACCAAGGTCAAATCTTGTAAAAGCACCTAATTGGTCATAACTTCCAAACCAGCATTCGTATTGAGATGGGACTGGTGGCGTTGGAAAACATTTTTTAATCCATTTCAAGTACACTATTGATGTTTTACCTGTGACATTATCTTGGGGTCAAAAAATGAGGTCAAATTTCCCAAGATTTTTTGACAAATTTGACCTTGACCTCGAAAATGTTTTTATCAATTTGATATCGATACTCTGACCATGAATTAGCATTCTGGGACTAATTCTAAGGTCATATACAAAATTTGGGGTCAAAAGGTCAAAGATCACGGTCACAGTACTGGCTTTTAGTGCCAACATTTCAAGTGCCTATAACTCAGAAAGTTGAACTCAGAATTTAATGATTTTTTGTAGGTTCTCCATTAAAACCCCTTTTGATCAATAAAATAAAAATTTTAAACAAACTTGATAATGACATCACAAAAAAATCATGTCATATTCAATCGAACTGCCATTATCATTCTGTCTGTCCGCCTGTCCATCCATCTGTCCGTCTGTCCATCACACTTTGAGGGGAACTACTTTGTGAACATCATAAATACCAAAAGGAACAATGGTACAACCTAGTGAGTAGTACCAATGGACTCAGGGAACATTGTAGTTGTGCACCTATATGAGACATTTGACCTTGACCCAAATATGACCTAGTTTGAACTTCATGAAAAACACTTAAAATATAATGAAAATTGAGCTGACGTGTACTACTTTGTGAGCACCATAATTACTAGAATAAACAAGGGTACAGCCTAGTGAGTGGTACCAATGGACTCGGGGAACATTGTATTGTGGGACATTTGACCATGACCCAACTATGATCCTGTTTGAAGGTCACGAAAATCAACTTGATGGGTACTATTTTGTGAATATCATACTGTCAGAAAGAATGATGGTGAGTGATGGCAATGGACTAAGGAAATGTCATAGCTGTGCTGCAGAACAACCATTACCTGTTTTGATTGCCACGTGTAACCTGCCTATATCATTGCCCTCTGCAACATAGCTCCTTGTTTTTCTTTCTTTTTCTGTCGCTGTTAACATGATTGATCTGTAAAGGTCAATGAGTGTAAAACAGTACTGTTAACACAATAGCTCCTGAACCGCTGTTCCAACTAACTTTAAATTTTCAGGAAAGATTCTTTCATGGAACCGTAAACTCGATATTGATTTTGGGTACTTATCAATCAGAACTGACTGATCTGTGATTTTCGCAAGTATCATGCTCTGCACGACTTTTCATTTGTTTGTTTGACTGTTCCCAATGTAACTCAAAAAGTAATGAACAGATTTGGATGAAATTTGGAGGAAAGGTGGGTCATGGACCGAGGAACAATTGATTAGATTTTGATGCAAATCTGGTTATGTATGTGGATCTAGGATATTGTTGCTCTTCCCAACATAACTCAAAAAGGAGTGAACAGATGAAATTTGGATGAAATTTGGTGGATGGCTTTAGCATTATCCAAGGTTCAAGTGATTTGATTTTGATGTTGGTGTTGATATGTGGCTTGGCAGAGGTATGTACTTTTCCAAGTGCCCTTCTAGTTTTCCATGTATGGATTTCTATCAATTGATGCTTTCTTTCAAGTCATAAATATGAAATATTTAATAAAGTTTCCCAAATTTGCCAGCGCAAAATTGAAATAAACAAGCAATTCAATGAGCAACCTCAATCAAGGTTCACATTAGTGCTCTCATCAGATGCAAACAACATGCTTTTCCAAACCGATTTTATGAATACCACATGACGTAAAAAATGCTTCTGAATGATTTCCGAATACATTTGTGTCTTATCCTGTTTGATTAATGAAGCCCAGTGTATGTATTTATTTTACGCAATCCTTTTTGTACATTGCCCTGAAAGGTACCGATAATTATCTAGCAAGCTACCACTGCCACTGCCACTGCCATGTACACACACACACACACACACACACACACACACACACACACACACACACACACACACACACACACACACACACCTTACATGTGCAGTCAAAGTATTTTCTCTGTTGTTGTTTGGCCATTATAAATCCTTGTTTTGGGCCATTTGCTCTCCGGTGTAGCCCACACTTTAGGTGGTACTCCATCACAAGCTCTCCAAAGCAATAACATTGTTATTGGAGCTTTACATGCCTTCATCTCTCTCTCACACTCTCTGTCTCTTTTCCTCTTTTCACTCTCCTGTGTTTGCTCTTGCTGTTGGACTTTGTGTCAGGCCAGTTACTTCCACTCAGCTTGCTGACAGGTCAGTGACATTGGGAATGTGTCTCTATGTGTGTGTGTGTGTGTGTGTGTGTGTGTGTAGTGAATTGAAAATTCCCTGATACATTTATTTTTCACATTTGTTCGAACACTGTGCTATCTTTCTTTTTCCTCTGAACCAGTGCCCTGAATTCAGCAGCCCGTTTCATCCCTAATTTACACACAAGTATACACGTGTGTGTGTGTGTGTGTGTGTGTGTGTGTGTGTGTGTGTGTGTGTGTGTGTGTGTGCAGGAAGCAACTTAGAAAATACCACAGTCAAGAGAATGCTCTTGCATCTCTAACAGAATGCATCCATAACGTAATTGCTTCTTCTTGCCCCTATAACAGCTGATCAAGCCTGTGTGCTTCACTTTGTCCAAGGTTGACTCGTGTTTCTATTCACCCACTGTTTTGCTGTGGCCTTGTCCTCCTGCACAAGCAAATATTCAATCGATCACAGGAGATTAAGCAACCTGCACCTGAACACACACAACCATATTAACAGCAGTCCCCTGACTTCCACCTTCTTAATGAATAACGTTCATAAAACCTTCGAGCTGATGAGCATCACATTGTAGACATGGTATATCAGCAATAATGCAAGTTTAAATTGAGCTCATTAAACAGTTTTTGCATTTAACTTTTTATATTTTTCAGCTTTTTGCCATCCAGACAATAACAAGGCTCAATAAGGAAGTTGAATAAAATTCCCCAGTGGTGCACACAGATCCAGGAATAGTACAAGGGTTAAGCATACCATCTGGGAGTAATTAATACTTAATTATTGTGTGAGGTGCTGAACACAGTAGAGGGCATCCTGCATTCTCTAAAAAAAAAAAAAAGCCCAACAGCAACAAGAGTCGAAAGATTGTATCTGATTTCTTTGGCATTAACAATGCCTTGAGAAGATTTAGTTGATGTTTTTGCGTTTTTACAGGATGTGTGTGTGTGTGTGTGTGTGTGTGTGTGTGTGTGTGTGTGTGTGTGTGTGTGTGTGATATTCTTCATATTTCATGACAACTGTACAAATGAATAATTGTAAAAAGGGGTGGGGTTAAAATAAACACATGATCAGGAGGTGTGGTCACCTGACATGACTGAGACTGATAAACTTCCTGAAGCTATAGTCTGGGCTAGAAAGAAATCAGCCTCAAGTCTGCTTTTAACTACATGTACACTTACATCTCATCTCATCTCATCTCATCTCATTATCTCTAGCCGCTTTATCCTTCTACAGGGTCGCAGGCAAGCTGGAGCCTATCCCAGCTGACTACGGGCGAAAGGCGGGGTACACCCTGGACAAGTCGCCAGGTCATCACAGGGCTGACACATAGACACAGACAACCATTCACACTCACATTCACACCTACGCTCAATTTAGAGTCACCAGTTAACCTAACCTGCATGTCTTTGGACTGTGGGGGAAACCGGAGCACCCGGAGGAAACCCACGCGGACACGGGGAGAACATGCAAACTCCACACAGAAAGGCCCTCGCCGGCCCCGGGGCTCGAACCCAGGACCTTCTTGCTGTGAGGCGACAGCGCTAACCACTACACCACCGTGCCGCCTGTACACTTACATGTAAATATAAAATGGCTGCCGTGCATTTCCTGCGCTCCTGTCGAGTATCGCTTGTGTACGTCCTCGGAAATAGTGGAAGCAGTAACTATAGCACTGTGTAACACCATGTAATATCCGCAACTTACAGACTAGAATTGTATCTCAAATCACATACTTTTGTACAATTCTAGACTCTTATTGATTCCTAAGACTAATTGGTTTTCCTATTATCTAGACTTACATACACTGTTAGAAATAGGGATACAGTAGGAGTCCATTTCTGTCCCTCAAGGTACAATCTACACTTACACTACCGTTCAAAAGTTTGGGGTCACCCAGACAATTTTGTGTTTTCCATGAAAAGTCACACTTTTATTTACCACCATAAGTTGTAAAATGAATAGAAAATATAGTCGAGACATTTTTCTGGCCATTTTGAGCATTTAATCAACCCCACAAATGTGATGCTCCAGAAACTCAATCTGCTCAAAGGAAGGTCAGTTTTATAGCTTCTCTAAAGAGCTAAACTGTTTTCAGCTGTGCTAACATGATTGTACAAGGGTTTTCTAATCATCCATTAGCCTTCTGAGGCAATGAGCAAACACATTGTACCATTAGAACACTGGAGTGAGAGTTGCTGGAAATGGGCCACTATACACCTATGGAGATATTGCACCAAAAACCAGACATTTGCAGCTAGAATAGTCATTTACCACATTAGCAATGTATAGAGTGTATTTCTGATTAGTTTAAAGTGATCTTCATTGAAAAGAACAGTGCTTTTCTTTCAAAAATAAGGACATTTCAAAGTGACCCCAAACTTTTGAATGGTAGTGTATGTACCCCCTAGGGGCTCATTATTGGACTTAAAGATAACTATGTGTAGCATATTAGGGTCAAAAAGGTCCATATATGTTCGCAAGCAGCATATAAAGAGTACAAATAAGTACTTTAGAGGGTCCTGCCAGAGTGACAAGCCATTGTGCCCCTAAAGGTACAATAATTAAATAGTAGTGGCTGGCATTAAGTGGTACACTGAGCTAGCATGAGTTGAAGTGGAATATATCTGATATACCACGAAAAAAAGCCATTATTATTATTATTATTATTATTATTATTATTATTATACATTCCTTTCGAGTGTTCAACGTGTCTTTCTCTTTCAAAATTCTCTCAAAATCTTTTGTATTTAACGAAGCAAACCTGGCGGCTATGTTTGTTTACAAATTGTCACAGCCGATTGTTAGCGTAGAAGTTTTATGTTTTATATCTCCGACGTGTGACATCATGTTGTCTTGACAACCATGAAATATCGTAAACCATATTCAACGCTCATTCTCCATTGGGTAGAGTGATGTAATACACGTAGGATAAGCGATATGCTAACAATATTGCATGCTATCAAACCAAACGAATTAAACCCGCTAGAAGGGAATAGAACATATTTTTATTCCATTGAAAAAGTGTCCTGTATGTATAGTAATGTACTTTGTTTTCTGCAGAGGTGGAAAGAGTACTAAAATATTATACTCAAGTACAAGTACTGTTACTCTGATGAAATTTTACTTAAGTACAAGTAAAGTTACCAGACAAAAAATCTACTCAAGTAAAAGTAAAAAGTAGATCATTTAAAATGTACTTTGAGTAAAAGTAAAACGTTACTTTTAACAATGGGTGTTTTCTGCCTCCATTGTGTTGTGCAAAAATGAAAAAGAAGAGGAAACAAGGATATATGTACATCTCAACCCAGATGTTTTATTTAAAGGAAGTGTATCAAATTGAATGCTTAGGATAATGCTGCATTAAAACTGAGACAAACAAAAAAGGTCAATACACACAGTCATGTCGTTTACATCGCCCTGACCACACACAAAGCATTGTACACAAAATATGAAAGTGAAATGTTGCACCGAAATCTCGTAGCTTGCCTGTGTGCACTGTGTGTTATTGAACAATTCAATTCAAACATTATTTGTTTTGCTTAGTATTCCTTTCTGGCCTGTTGGATGTAGAATGGTAGGAGGACTGATCACGTCAGGTTGGCGAGCTAACTTGCTTGCATGATTAGCCAACCAAATAACAGACTAGTTACCGTTATGTTACAGTACCAACAGGTTGCTACTTCAACATTAGCAATGCCATCCACTATTTTTGGAATATAACCAGCCTATTGTCGGTTTTACTATGGAAAGGAAACATTATGATCAGGGGCGCAGATACGTTTTTTGAACTGGGAGGGACAAAAAACTGGGGGGGACAAAAAACTGGGGGGGACAAACCTGCCAGCAAACCAACCCCAACCCCGATATGCCTGTCAAACTTGTTGTGGGTAACCATAGCAACCAAGCTCGAGCTCGCAACCTGTGCAGTCTGCGCAGCTCAACCAACTGAATATCAGTCTTTGTTCTGTTTTATGTGAGTTGTTGCAACTATGTACAGTATACACTACTGTGCACCTCAATAAACCGAATGGTAATTAGTCTTTTGATTTTTCCATGAGGTTTGCCTTATGCAAAGAAAGACAGCATAGACATTTTTTCCTCCCTATAAGTGGGGGGGACAGAACGAGGTGAATTTAAATCTGGGTGGGATGAATCCCACCCATCCCACCCTCTATCTGTGCCCGTGATTAATGACAATACTTACCTCAACATGCTTGCGCAGATTAGACGTCGAATTTTTGTATGCCGCAATGGTTGTCTTCTTGGGCACACATAATCTGCATTGCATAATGAAACTGTCACCCCTTTTCTCTACGAAGCTGAAGTGATCATGTATGTAGGGCCAGGGGTGAACTTCATTACTGGAAGAAATTGCGTTTTCTGCAGGGTCGTCCACCACAGGTTCCTCGGTCTCCTCCATGTCCGCAGGGGCACTTTATCAACACCTGTGGCCCAGGGGCTAGGCCCCTCATAGGCTACCTGTCAACCCTACCCTTATTGTTGGCCAGGAAAACACTCTTATTTTATTTGCAATACGTGTCAAGCATTTACAGTGTAAGCGCGTAATTAGCCTAGAAGCCTACGATAGGTTACGTTTGGCTCAGCGTAGCTGCGCAAGGCCCACGCTCACATCGCTCAACA
Source organism: Neoarius graeffei (assembly GCF_027579695.1). Taxonomy (NCBI): domain Eukaryota; kingdom Metazoa; phylum Chordata; class Actinopteri; order Siluriformes; family Ariidae; genus Neoarius; species Neoarius graeffei. Next base: position 14,840,578 of record NC_083576.1, on the reverse strand, counting down.
CATCCGACCACAGAGGGAGAGAAGAACACGCGCATTATCATTACAGAGCCGGTTCTGATTATTACCACGGACAGGACAGTGATACTGCGTAACTTTCACGCAGGGGCATGGCCAGAGATAACCACACAAGCGCACGTGCGCTAATGTAGACCTATGTGTTGTAAACATAAAACACACACACCTACAGACAAGTCCTTTTAACCCTTTGGTGACTGACCCCTTGAAAATGGTTCCTCCAGGAACTATGACTTTTCAGTTGTCAAGACAACAGAAGAACTAAAATACAAAAACAGAAAGATACGTCACAATGCTCTTGTGCACAAAACAAAATGCTCTTGTATTTTAGTTTTTCCGTTGTCTTGACGACTGAAACGTCATCGTTCCTGGAGGAACCATGTTCAAGGGGTCAGTCACCAAAGGGTTAAAAAATAAAATACATAAAAATAGCTCGGCAGCATGAAAACAAACATTCACTGCAAGACAAGGTGCCCTAGAATCGCCATCAGTTTTTAATATCTATATGGACTTTGTTGTCAGGATTGCACAGCATGAGATATCAAAACTGTACCCAGATACAGGCTTCAAGTTCAGATATTGCATTCCAAATGAGGTATCCACAAGAGAAATGCGTACGAAAGCACGAGCATCAGGAGAGGGTTGCATAACAGAGATTCTATATGCAGATGATCAGGCCATACTCGCTGGATCCATCGAGGAGCTTCAGGATATTCTTCAGTTGTATGATAAGACCTACACCCGCTTTGGTTTACAAATATCATATGTCAAAACAGAAACAATGGCTTTTAACGTCAATGAGGATATCAAATGTAAACCAAGTATCATTTCCCTTGGCGGCACTAATATTAAAAACGTCTGCACCTTTAAATATCTTGGTTATAATGTCAGCAACTGTGATGAATCCTCACACTTCCTGCATGCTAGGATAAGTGCTACATTCATGAAATGGAATGAACTGAAACACGTTCTAACCGACCACCGAATACTACTAAAAACCCACATAAAGTTCCTAGTGGCATGCGTTCGATCTCGCCTCCTGTACAGCACACAGGCATGGCAACTATCATCCAGTGAAATTCACAAAATTGAGGTAGTGTGGCACGGCTTCCTAAGGAAAATGATTAAAGGTGGATATAAACGAAATTGCCCCTGATCAAAAGAACACTACAAATGAAGATATAGACTGGAGCTACAAGATGTCCAATGCTGACCTCCGGAAACTGACAGGAACCCAGGATATAAAACTATCCTGCTACGTACAACAACTAAAATATATTGCTCACGTTTGCCGGATGGGCAATAACCAAGTGCAAAAGCAGCTCCTGTTTGACAAAAATGGTTACAAATGGACGAAATGGGAAAATCTGCTGGGCATAGACACCCAACAGATAAGACGTATGATGATGGACAAATCAAACTTTGAGCAACTGCTGCAACTGCTACAGCAGAAGCACCCCTAGAGAGTTTAACTTTTGACAGGGGAACATGATGATGATGATAAAGGTACTTGGCTCGGCAGCCACATGAAACGTAAACACCATGGACAGCGGCCAAACTCATAACTCTACAGACCGAAATACACTAAACCGAGTCCTACTAGGGTTTATTTTACTGATCTATGTTCAAGCATCATGCAAGTCTTCCTTCTCCTTGAATAAGACCGTGCATTCAACTGCCTTTTTGACATGACTGCATCGAAATACCACCTGCAACAATATTTCACGCACTCCATCAAGAAAAAAGTTAAACATGATGAACACAGGCATACTGTTTTGAGCATACAATTTTTTATAAAGAAACTAGCTACATCAAAGTCCTTCAATAAACCCATCCTTTAGCGCAAATGAGCTTAACCTAGTTCAAAGCATGACGCTAGCAGTAGCTGCATAAGGCAAAATCATGTGGGCCTTTCATCAACAACAAGCCACGGCGGGCAAACATTAATAATCAAGTGTCCTTACCTTAAAACATTGTCTTGACCACAAGACAATGTGGTCAAGACAATGTTAAATCTCAAGTATTTCACTTAAATCCACACGGGTTAACAACACACCCAACACAGCTAGCGAGAAATTTGGATCTGCGCTAGCTTTGTATTGCTATTCCCCTCAGTATGCTTACTCTGTCTGCTGCCCGAACTGTCAAAATTATAGCCTACAATCTTTTCATCAATTTCTTCAGTAGATGCCGTTTTAGACATTTTATTATCCCCATCGAAATATGCTATTATACTAACAGGATTATAACTCAAATCACACGACACGTATTCAAATCACAACTGATTTATTTTACTGTTGGACAGATCATAGCATATCTAGCCTAGCTGCACATAGCCTAGCTGCTGGTAGACTGATAACTGATAAGTAGCTGATATTCTGAACAGATTGGTGATCCTTACCTTAAAAAAGTCTGTGACTTTAGGCAACGATTCTATCATTACCTGCATCTCTCTCTTTTTTTCCTTTTATGCGCCCCGCTAACATGTGAACGCTTCATCTTTCAAAGTCTCTAAATTTGTGTCTCTGTAGTCTGCAGTCTTTGGCGCGCTTTCGTGCGTGACGTTACATTTTGTTACATTTTATTCTGGTCCAGTTGTGGGTGTTCGTTTCGCGAACCACATCCGCCATGTCTCTTACAGCAGGCTACTGTGTGCTCATTTATTTCTAACCTTATTTCTATCCGTACATTAATGTAGGCCCACGATTCCGACAGTTTATTATTTTATTAATATTACAAGGCCCCTGATTGGCTGTGGCCCAGGGGCTTGAGCCCCCCCCTTAAAGCGCCGGTGCATGTCCGCCATCGTCTGTGTGAGACTCGCGCACGTGACTACTGTCCTTCCCGTGATTCATTTCCAGAACGCATTTCCACTTCTCTGTTTTAGCCTTTTTTTATTTTTTATTTATTTATTTTTTTACTCAGTAACGGTTGTGATGTAAAATGTACCGAAGTACACTACTTAAAAGAAAACATACTTAAGTAAAAGTAAAAGTACACTCTTTAAAAATTACTTGAAAAAGTATAAGTACACAAAAAAGCTACTCAAGTACAGTAACGCGAGTAATGTAATTCATTACTTTCCACCTCTGGTTTTCTGAGAATGTAGTTTCAAACGTATCGAAAGGTCTGTTTTGCATAACAATCTTCTGGATTTTCTAGATCATTAAATACTTCTGAATGTACGGTAAGGTGATCATTTCTGATTTGAGATGCAGTTCATGACAGGCTTGTAGTACTCGAGTCTGACTCATGCCCTAATTTTAAGGACTTGTGACTTGACTTGTACTTGGGCACTGATGACTCGGACTTGGACTCGGACCCATGCAATAACTGCATTCGGACTCGTAAATTAGAGATGAGGACTTGGATTTTTTCTTTTTCTTTTTTTTAATAACATGCCATAATAATTTGGCATAAGGTATTTATAGCTACATAAATTTGTATACTAATTTTGTGAAAAAGAATACACATTCACCTGTTCATACGTCTTGTTCAGGAACAAACTAACGTTAATGGCGCTAAAATGCCTGGACAGAACGCCTCTAGGATTGTCTTCTTTGCTTATACAGTCTTCTCATGCAGTGGGAAAAAATGCACTGCTATGTGTTCCATATGTACGTAGAAGATCTATTGAGGAGATGACGGGGACAACCTCGAACTTCAATCGTCATTTGGTAAGACTCCACCCAGAGAAGGAAGTGACACGCTATGTTCATTGCCCTGTTGATAGCGGGGCTTGCTTGCTGACCGATGAACTAGCTAGTGTTAACCCTCTCTCATGTTATTTGCCCTGTTGATAGTGGGCGGGGCTTGCTGAGCAATGAACAAGCTTTTTATCTGTAGCCTATTAACTAAAATGGGGCAGTCAAGCAGTAACGTTCTTCCAACACAGTAGCAGAGACTGTTTCACATAAAGGCAGCAACAGCCACTGTCAAATGGTGTGGATGGAGTCTTGTTCTCGGACTCGACTCGGATCAATAGTGGACTCGGACTCGACTCAAAATTTTCTTTAATGACTTGAACTTGGGCGGCACGGTGGTGTAGTGGTTAGCGCTGTCGCCTCACAGCAAGAAGGTCCTGGGTTCGAGCCCCGGGGCCGGCGAGGGCCTTTCTGTGTGGAGTTTGCATGTTCTCCCCGTGTCAGCGTGGGTTTCCTCCGGGTGCTCCGGTTTCCCCCACAGTCCAAAGACATGCAGGTTAGGTTAACTGGTGACTCTAAATTCACCATAGGTGTGAATGTGAGTGTGAATGGTTGTCTGTGTCTATGTGTCAGCCCTGTGATGACCTGGCGACTTGTCCAGGGTGTACCCCGCCTTTCGCCCGTAGTCAGCTGGGATGGGCTCCGGCTTGCCTGCGACCCTGTAGAAGGATAAAGCGGCTAGAGATAATGAGATGAGACTTGAACTTGACTCGGACTTGAACACTGGGGACTCGAGACTGGACTCGGACTTCTGGTTCATGACAACAATCATGATGACAGAAGGACGTTTTAGCAGTTTGTCAGTGTGGTTAAAATTGATGTACATGAAATCACTAAACATTTTACAGTTCGACTGGGAAACCTAACGGACTGCGATGTTTTGGCTTTGATATTCTATCTAGTCCTAGTCCTAATCCTCCAGATGTACATGAAGTACGCAGATGAGTATATGAACAAGGTTGTTCGTGTCATGCTGTTTCTGCCTGCGCAGTATAATAATCCAGCCTTCAGCCTCGCTTCTTCATTCTATTGTGTGGAATTATATTCATTACATTTGGTGGCCATGACTGAGTTATTTGTTTTTGTTACAGATAAGAAATTTTAGTCAATTGTATTTCATTCCTACTTGGCTGAAATAGCCTGTTTATATGGAAATGGGGAGATGTTAGCCCAGTTTTAGAGCAAAGTGGGTTTGAAAAATGTTCATTTTCAAGTTTATGCGGTGTTTCTGTATTTGTTCAAGACTTTTGAGGTATTTGTATTCCAAATCTTAATTGTCGCATTTGAATTTGTTTAGGAAGACTGGAAGAATGAATGATAGTAATAAAAGCTGTTGACTAAGCTCCCTTTGTGACCAATTTAAAATGTGCAAAGCAGCTGATTTGTTGATGAGCTGATGACTTATAATGGTAGCAACTGTATGAAGGAGAATGTACTGAGCCATCACACCACACTGCGTTAAGTGAGGCACTAATGAAAGCCCTGTGGCAGTGGGTATTCACTCATCATGACATAACACACACAGAAAAACAAAAAGGAAAGCACCTGTATGTGTTTCTTTTTCAGTTGCTTTTTTCATTAAACTATATCATTGTTCTGGGATTCTCCATTGTCTCCTTGTATGGATCTGAGAACTTTTACATGTTGCAGTAGAAATCTTAAGACCTATCAAGCTTCTGCCATTTTATCAGTCAGATCTATGATACGATTGAGTATTTGGAACTTTTCATAACTTTTTTTTTTAAATAAATGTTATCGTGTTGGTATGATTCATCACACTGTGAAGGAACATGGCCAAGGAACCATTCGTCAGTCCAAAATATGTTTCACACTTCATGGGCTGCATCCAGAAATCTATCAAGGTCTCCTAGATAGTGTTTCAATGCCATATCTTAGAATAGCAAAAGTGTAAATGCTGACATTTTTCTCCCGAGGCAACACTGTCGCTGGAGCATACTTAACAATTTATCAGCCAACTCTTAGGAAAAGTTACAAATGGCTAACCTGAGCTCATGAGTTCATTCCAGTGTTCGTTCAAATTCGAACGATCGAGAGCAAATAGAGCTGAATCTCCAAACTCAGAGAGAAACGGTTTCAGGGTTTATCTAAATTGCCAGGACGAACGCACAATGAGGACAAAATAATCAACCTTGAATGTTCAGTATTCACATTTTATTTACCCTCTGACGGAAAAGAACTTACTTGAAGCCGCAGAGATTAACAAAAAGTACGTAAGTGCACAAAATAAATACAGTGTACTGTACTCGCTGGTTCTACCATGTAGAAATATTCTGGCGCATTAGAAAGTCTTCACTGCAGCAGGAAGTTAATATTGTAACTAATGTTGACTGTCAGATGACACTGGCATTAAATATTACTGATATTATCTAATCACATGGAATGTGTTTAATAAACATTCCATTGAACTTTCCGTAATAACTGGGTTCTGAAGGTCAGCTAACAGGCATTTTACAGTATATTCTAATGAATTGTAATACAGTTAATTACTATACATACAGGACACTTTTTTGATGGAATAAAAACGTGCTCTTTTCCCTTCTAGCGTGTTTCATTCATTTGGTTTGATAGCATGCAATATTGTTAGCATATCGCTTATCCTATGTGTATTATGTCACTCTACCCAAAGGAGAATGAGCGTCGAATATGGTTTACGATATTGCATGGTTGTCAAGACAACATGACGTCACACGTCGGAGATGTAAAACTTCCGTTTTAGCGAGTGACTGTGACAATTTGTAAACAAACATGGACGCCAAGTTTGCTTTGTTAAATATGGAAGATTTGGAGAGAATTTTGAAAGAGAAAGACGTGTTGAACTATTAATCTTTATCTATAGAAAATGACATAATAGCGGAGCTCTTCACGTGGCGTGGAGCCCCATACTTAAGAGAATATATTAATGCATGGACCGAGATTTCTCCCCCAGTAAAGTGATTGGGTATAACCTGACCACCCCATTGTAAAAGGACAAGCTATAGATATTTAATGAGATTAGGAGATGGATTAATAAGAAAGATAAACCTTTATAAAAGCAAACAGCATTTGATCTTATGGAAGAATAAAGTTCTACAGTGCTGTGAAAAAGTATTTGCCCCTTTCCTGATTTGTTCCATTTTAGCATATTTGAATGTTTCACGTCATCAAACTAATTTTAATATTAGACAAAGATAGCCCCAGTAAACACAAAATGAAGATGACAAAAGATGATTTAATTTATTGATGGAAAAAAGTTACCCAACCCTACCTGGCCGTATGTAAAAAAGTAATTACCCCCAACCAATTAACCTCAACCAATCAAACAATTAATCAAATTTAATTGATAATTGGGTTCAATTTCACTAGCCACACTCAGGCATGATTACTGCCAGACCTGTTCAATCTAAATATCACATAAATAGAACCAGGCTGGCAGTGTGACGTAGACTAATAGAGCTTAAAAAGATGTAAAGAGTTACAAGAACAGATGCACACCAAAATAATTGAAATCTGTCAGGCTGGAAAGGGTTACAAAGCTATTGCCAAGCCTCTGGGACTCCAGCAAACCACAGTGAGAGCCATTATCTACAAATAGAAAAAAAAAAAACTTGGAACTGTAGCAAGCCTTCCCAGGAGTGGCCAGTCTTCCAAAATTTAACCAAGAGTACTTCAACAACCGATCCAGAAGGTCACAAAAAACCTCCCCGACAAACAGCTAAAGAACTGCAGGTCTCACTTGCCTCAGTTAAGGTCAGTGTTCATGATTCTACAATAAGGAAGGCACTGGGAAAAAATGGCATCCATGGGAGAGTTACAAGGCGCAAACCACTGCTGACCGAAAAGAACACAAAGGCTCATCTCAGATTTGCCAAAAAGCATCTTGATGACCCCCAAGACTTTTGGGATAATATTCTGTGGACTGATGAGTCAAAAATAGAACATTTTGGAAGACATGGGTCCCGGTACATCTGCCATAAGGCAAACACAGCATTCCAAAATAAGAACATCATACCAACAGTCAAACACGGTGGTGGTAGTGTGATGGTCTGAGGCTGCTTTTCTACTTCAGGACCTAGACGACTCGCTGTAATTGAAGGAACCATGAATTCTGCTCTCTACCAAAAAATCCTGAAGGAGAATGTCCGCAGATCAGTTCATAACCTAAAGCTCAAACGCAGCTGGGTTATGCAGCAGGACAATGATCTGAAGCACACAAGCAAGTCCACCTCCAAACAGCTTAAAATAAATAAAATTATGATTCTGGAGTGGCCTAGTCAAAGTCCTGACTTGAATCCAATTGAGATGCTGTGGCAAGACCTTAAACAGGCAGTTCATGCTCGAAAACCCTCCAATGTGACTGAATTGAAACAATTCTGCAAAGAAGAGTGAGCAAAAATTCCTCCACAGCAATGTAAAAGACTCATTGCAAGTGACTGCAAATGTTTAACTGCAGTTGTTGCCACCAAGAGTGGCCCAACCAGTTATTAGATTTAAGGGGGCAATTACTTTTTTACATGGGTGATACAGGTTTTGATTAACCCTTTACTTTTGATAAATGGAGTGATCATTTAAAAGCTCCATTTTGTGTTTACATACATCATCTTTATCTTATATCATCCCCTGCCCAAACAAAGTTTGGTGGGGGATAGAGAGACGAGTTCTGACAGTTCGTCCGTCCATCTGTCCGTCTGGTCATGTTTTCGTTTCTGGGCCATAGCTTTAAAACTACTGAAAATATCTTCATGAAATTTTGTATACATATCAAGAAACATGTCAACTGATGCCTTTTGCTATTTTGGATTTTTTTTTTAAGTATTTTTCAAATTTTTACATACCGTAAAAAATAGATTTTGACTTAGTTTCTCAGAGCAATGTTCGTTTCCGGAGCGTATATCCAAAACTATTCATGATACGGATTTGAAACTTGATATACATGTTAACAAGGTGATGTAGATGTGCCTTTTTATACTAAGAAATTTGAGAAATTTTAATTTTTCATGTTTCTATGGAAATAATTTCAGACTTAGTCTCTCAGGTTAGTCTTAGGGGTAGGTTTTGTTTCCGGAGCAGAACTTGAAAACTATGAGTGGTATGGTCGTGAAAGTTGGTATATGTGTTTATTAAGTAATGTATTATGTGCCTTTTGATACTAAGATGTGAGAAATTTTAATTTTTAGCTCACCTGGACCAAAGGTCTGGTGGGCTTATGCCATGGGCTGCTGAGGTCAGTGTAAAGAGGTACGGTAGGGTTGGTTTCCTGCAGCAGAACTTGAAAAATGTGGCAAATAATATCTTGAAACTTGATATATAGTTGGTATATAGGGCGGGGGATATAGATGGCTCTGTCTTCTTGTTAGACTTCATTGGATGACCTAAAACATTTAAATGCAACAAATAAGCAAAAATAGAAGAAATCAGTGGGTGGGTGGGGGCTGTATCTGTGTTTGGCCCTTGTACAAAATTTACTATCGAATTGTGTCAGCCTTTGAAATCATCTTAAACCCGACGTCTTGTTGAGCTGTAGTTGTAAATTTGAGCTAACGTGTACACGTTGTTAAGCTGTAAATGTAAATTTCATTACGCTTGAGTTCTGCGAGCTGGAATGTCAAAAATGTAATGTGCCATATCTCAAAACAGCTTTTCACCCTGATAGAACATTATAATACAATGGTCACGACATAGATATCAGTCACTGTTACCCGATCAATTTAGCTCTAAACTAAAGCCCAGAGTCACAACACAATCTCAGTCATTTGTCACTGGAATCAGCTCCAGTAGACAGCAGGGTGCTTGGGTTCAATCCACACTCATTAAAATCCAATACAAAACAATTACTGTATCGCGAACTTGATTTAGCGCTAAATGACTTTTTAAATGGATGAAATTACAAAGGTGGCAGACTAAGGAAGACAATAAGTTTATTGCAATACAGCAGTGATATTTTCCCAGTCAGACTCTGGAAAGTTAGTAACAGTATGTGGAGAGCAACACAGTGAGATTTTCAGCTTCTGTATATGATAAACTACTGAGAATAAACATAACCTGGATTTGCTCATCATCTATTCATCCATCATGTATTCATGTCTACTCATTATAGTTGTCTTGTTTTTTCTCTTTCTCTCCATCCCTGTCTGGTCTGCTGTCTCAAATACAACATAATTACAACTTAAATACATTGATTTATAAAGTATTCAGGGAAGTTTATCAGACATGAAAATTAAAATGAAACGTAATGTCAACAAAAATCCCACACCATCCATATATCATAAAAATCAGAACACAACAAACTTATCCTGGTGTGTCTGTTCAGGGTTACTTTTATTGCTATGAAAAATAATTGCACACTTTTATCCAGTGGTGTCAGTTCCTAGAAATATTTCTATATTTATGATTTTTTAAATAATAGAGAACAAAATAAGGAGGAATAAAAATGCAACAAAATAACTGGGCTTAGAAATGAAGACTGAAACTATTATATTTTATTCTATCCACATTCACTGGATATGAGCAATCGTGTGTGCTGATTGGCTACTCTGCTACTAGGCTATCAGCTCATATACCGTGAGTAGAGTGGTGACACCTGTGGTGTCCCCCAGGGGTCGATCCTTGGACCATTACTATTCAACCTTTATATGCTCCCGCTTGGACAAATTATCAAGAACAACTCAATTTTGTATCACTGCTATGCAGATGACACCCAAATTTATTTTGCTCTATCACCTAATGATTATGCCCCCCTTGAATGTCTCTACCAGTGTATCAACCAAATCAACAACTGGATGTCACAAAATTTTCTTCAGCTGAACACAGATAAAACAGAAGTAATTCTATTTGGGAAAAAAGATGAAAGACTCAGGATTACCACTATTCTTGACACAAAGGGGATTAAAACAAAAGATATGGTTAAAAATCTTGGTGTTTTCATTGACAGCGAGCTAAACTTTGACAGTCACATGAAAGCAATCACTAAATCAGCACTTTACCACCTAAAAAACATTTCCAAACTAAGAGGACTTATGTCAAAAAATGATCTGGAAAAACTTATACATGCCTTCATCTCTAGTAGGGTTGATTACTGCAATGGCCTTTTCACAGGCCTGCCAAAAAACACCATCAAACGACTTCAGGTGATTCAAAATGCAGCGGCTAGGGTTCTCACACGAACAAAAAGAACAGAGCACATTACTCCAATCCTAAGGTCCCTTCACTGGCTTCCAGTAAGCTATAGAATTGACTTTAAAGTATTGCTGCTGGTGTACAAATCTCTAAATGGTACAGGGCCCAATTACCGCTCTGATATGTTGCAGCGGCCTAACCCAATCAGATCTACCAGATCGCAGCAGCAAAATTTACTGGTAAAACCTGTTGTTAAAACAAAGTGTGGTGAAGCAGCTTTTAGCTACTATGCAGTACAGCTATGGAACCAACTCCCAGAGGACATCAAAAATGCTCCTGCTGTTGGCAGCTTCAAATCTAGACTAAAGACCAAGATGTTCTCAGATGCTTTCTGCTAACTGATAAATATTGTCATCTTTACATGTTTTAAACTTTACTTAACTTTTACAGTCTCTGCATGTTTTAAACTTTACTTAACTTTTATTCTATTTTATTCTGCTGTTTTTTTTACTGAACTTTTACTTCATTTTATTATTTTATTTATACTATTGTTTAATTCGTATTATTTTTTTCTCTTCTTCCCCATTTATTTTATGTAATTTTATTTTCTATTGCTTATTGTTTTGCTTTTACTTCTGTAAAGCACATTGAACTGCCACTGTGTATGAAATGTGCTATATAAATAAACTTGCCTTGCCTTGCCTTGCCTTGCCTAGAGAAAAACAAAATGGCGGAGCGTGTTGCTGAACCAACCAAGGATGAAATAAAAACTCGACTCGAAAACAAAACGTCAAAAAATACAAAAAAAGCAACAAAATATGGAATGAAAGTATTTGATGGTAAGAACATATATATTTTTTATTTTTCAAGAATTATTATTATTATTATTATCTCATCTCATTATCTCTAGCCGCTTTATCCTGTTCTACAGGGTCGCAGGCAAGCTGGAGCCTATCCCAGCTGACTACGGGCGAAAGGCGGGGTACACCCTGGACAAGTCGCCAGGTCATCACAGGGCTGACACATAGACACAGACAACCATTCACACTCACATTCACACCTACGGTCAATTTAGAGTCACCAGTTAACCTAACCTGCATGTCTTTGGACTGTGGGGGAAACCGGAGCACCCGGAGGAAACCCACGCGGACACGGGGAGAACATGCAAACTCCGCACAGAAAGGCCCTCGCCGGCCACGGGGCTCGAACCCGGACCTTCTTGCTGTGAGGCGACAGCGCTAACCACTACACCACCGTGCCGCCCTATTATTATTATTATTATTATTATTATTATAGCATTTTTCACAAATTGCTCCTGTCATTTCACCGGTTTGTTTACATTCTTCATCTTTAAGCATTAAAATTTGTTGATTTTTTTTTAGACTGGATCAAAAGGTCAAAGAAGTTTGAAAATGACAGAAGTGAAATGTCCAAGGAAGAATTAAATAAATGTCTAAAGCTATTCTATACCTCGGCACAACAGCAAGACTGCACTTTCTACAAAAAAACAACACTAAAGTCAATTTGTGCAGCCATCGATAGGTTTTTAAGAAGTCCACCTAAGAGGAAAAGATTTTGTCAGACATTTTGTATAAAGTTTTTATTTATCGAATTTACAAAAAAATAAAAATAAAAATGCTCTGTTTCTCAAAATTCAGTGAATGTGGATAGAATAAAGCAGTTATTCCACTCAATCTCATCGTACATGGCTTACAGCCAACTCGGTGCTACGTGTCTTGTCGGCTATCAGCTCATGTACGACTCGATTTTGTGGAATAACTTTTAAATATCACTAGTTGGTGCAGTAATTATTGGAGTAGTATCAATAGTATTTATATCAATTTTTATATACAGCTATGGAAAAAATTAACAGACCACATTTAATGGTCATCACCATTAAAAGTGGTCTCTTTCATTTTCTTTTTCCAAAGTTGTATATGATGCTCCTAGCAAAAAAAGCCATATAACATACCACAAAAACATTGTATCAATAGCAGATTGCTTTTTTGTGCCATGTAGAACCATTGGTTCTTTAAAGGAACATCGACCACAGTGCTATTGAATTTGTAATTCGATTAGTCAGAAGGTGTTGATGAATTTTCTATAACTGCAGCTTTGATCATATTGCCTGCTGTAATGCAAATCAGATTTATATTAATGTAGTCATTTAATATTGAATATTACTATCCATACAGGACACTTTTTCGATGGAATAAAAACGTGTTCTATTCCCTTCTAGCGGGTTTCATTCATTTGGTTTGATAGCATGCAATATTGTTAGTGTATCGCATATTTTATGTGTATTATGTCACTCTACCCAATAGAGAATGAGCGTTGAATATGGGTTACGATATTGCATGGTTGTCAAGACAACATGACGTCACACGTCAGAGATGTAAAACTTCCGTGTTAGCGAGTGACTGTGACAATTTGTAAACAACATGGACACCAAGTTTGCTTTGTTAAATATGGAAGATTTGGAGAGAATTTTGAAAGAGAAAGATGCGTTGAACAACTGAAAAGAATGTATAATAACAACAACAACAATAATAATAATAATAATAATAATAATAATAATAATAATAATAATAATAATAATGGCTTTTTTCATGGTATATCAGATATATTCCATTCAGCTAGCATGAGACTGAACTCAACTTTATCTTGTTCATTCAATATCATGATAGCTGAATGGAATATATCTGATATACCACCCAACGCCAGCCAATATGATTTAATTATAATACAAAAATACGATATATTGACTCATTTACTTGGACTTGTACAGTGGACGCACCAAATGAACATTAAAAACGTGTAATTGTTGATACAGTGAAGTTTACTGTATCGAGATGTTGTTTATTTAGCTTTTTTTTGGAAGGAGTCTCCAGTGTCAGCACTTCGTATCACCCAGAGGAAAATTTCTGAAGATTTTTTCCACGACAGAAGACTTTGTTGTGTCTTATAAACTTCTAAACAGAGAGAAAACAGAGAGGTTGATGAGAGAATGAGTGTTTATAGCTACTACAATATGCTGTATGTGATAACTGAGATAAAATACCAAAGACATTCCACAATATTAGATGTAAATGGATAAAAAGTGCACATCATTCTTCACTAAAAGAAACATTTTTAAAATAATGTAAGTAGTCAAATGTTTCATTTAATTGCCGTGGTTCTGTCTCTATTAGGCTATTGTCTTTACTAAAGAAAGTTTCGAACCTTAGAAATGTATAAATTCATATAGTATATAGTAACGTAACAACATCAAGCTCTGCTGATGCAATTTCACTACTTTCCAGCAAAAACTGAGAGAATAAAAGCAGGTCAGGAGAAACAATGAATCATTTCATCTTCACGAATGACTCATTATCAAAATGTAGCAACAGAAAGAATAAAGCAGGAGCAGAATTCACCTCCATATAATATCATCAAATGAGTATTATTGTCCTGGGCAGCACGGTGGTGTAGTGGTTAGCGCTGTTGCCTAACAGCAAGAAGGTCCGGGTTCGAGCCCCATGGCCGGTGAGGGCCTTTCTATGCGGAGTTTACATGTCCTCCCCGTGGTTTTCCTCTGGGTGCTCCGGTTTCCCCCAAATACATGCAGGTTAGGTTAACTGGTAGCTCTAAATTGAGTGTGAATGGTTGTCTATGTGTCAGCCCTGTGATGACCTGGCGACTTGTCCAGGGTGTACCCCGCCTTTTGCCTGTAGTCAGCTGGGATAGGCTCCAGCTTGCCTGCGACCCTGTAGAACAGGATAAAGTGGCTAGAGATAATGAGATGAGAATGAGTATTATTGTAAAGACGAGATATACAGTACTGTGCAAAAGTCTCAGGCACCCTATTTTTTTCCATACAAACTTGTTATAGATTTCTATTTTATGACTTCTACATTATCGAGTCAGTACAAAAACAGATTAGAGTCCAAACGTTCATTTTCCAGCACAAAATTAAATGTTACAGAAAAAAAGAAAAGTTTGTATCTGAGCAGCATATTACATAAGAGAGCAGTTTTCAGATTAAAAAAGAAAATATAATGAAGGCTACTGGGTTTTGGTGCAAAATTAAGAAGAAAGTGTGACAGTGTTAGCATGCTAGCTATTAGCATGTGAGCCGTTAGTATGTTATGTAGCATGTGAACTGTTAGCAGTGTTGTAGTTGAGTCACTAAACCTTGAGTCCGAGTCCAGTCTCGAGTCCCCAGTGTTCAAGTCCAAGTCAAATCCAAGTCATTAAAGAAAATTTTGAGTCGAGTCCACTATTGATCCAGGAACAAGACTCCAACCGCACCATTTGATGGTGGCTGTTTTAGCGCCATTAACATGAGTTTGTTCCTGAACATGACATATGAACAGGTGAATGTGCATTCTCTTTATCAGGGAGTGTGAAGTATTCTGTCAGAGATGGTTGGGAGATGGATGTAAGTGCAGAAGGTGTGTTTATTAATACAAGTAAAGACAGGTGAACAATCCAGAACTGCAGGCAAAATCATAAAACGGTGAAACAGGCAATCGTAGACTCGGCAGAATCAAAGATGGGAAACAGGAAATTAGGAAACCAAACATGGAAATAAGGCTCAGTAATGTATCAGCAACACAACTCAATACTTCGCAAAGTAAGTGTGTTTTCACAGTTTTTATATAGGCACACTGATTGCGCCTTAATCTTGTACAGGTGTGAGTCGTGAGTCCAGAGCATGCCTGAGAGTCTATCTGATGCGCACGCCAAGGCGCGCAGGTGTGGCATTCTTGCACAAAATTAGTACAAAAATTAATGTAGATATAAATATTACAGGGGCGGCACGGTGGTGTAGTGGTTAGCGCTGTCGCCTCACAGCAAGAAGGTCCGGGTTCGAGCCCCGTGGCCGGCGAGGGCCTTTCTGTGTGGAGTTTGCATGTTCTCCCCGTGTCCGCATGGGTTTCCTCCGGGTGCTCCGGTTTCCCCCACAGTCCAAAGACATGCAGGTTAGGTTAGGTTAACTGGTGACTCTAAATTGACCGTAGGTGTGAGTGTGAATGGTTGTCTGTGTCTATGTGTCAGCCCTGTGATGACCTGGCGACTTGTCCAGGGTGTACCCCGCCTTTCGCCCGTAGTCAGCTGGGATAGGCTCCAGCTTGCCTGCGACCCTGTAGAAGGATAAAGCGGCTAGAGATAATGAGATGAGATAAATATTACATGCCAAGGCATGTGATATGTAGATATTTATAGCGACATTAATTTTTGTACTAATTTTATCCAAGCGTATGACACCTGCACGCATTGGTGTGTGCATGTGCCAAGTTATTAGGGCATTGCACAAAATTAAGAAAAAATCCGAGTCCTCGTCTCCAATTTACGAGTCCTAATGCAGTATGAGTCCGAGTCCAAGTCCGAGTCATCAGTGCTCAAGCCCAAGTCAAGTCACAAGTCCTTAAAATTAGAGCATGAGTCAGACTCAAGTACTACAAGCCTGACTGTTAGCATGCTAGCCTTAGCATGTCAGTATGCTAACTGTCAGCATGCTAGCTGTTAGCATGTGAGCCATTAGTATATTAGCATGCTAGCTGTTAGCATGTTATCAGTTAGCATGTTAGCATGCTCGATGTTAATGGTGTATTGGTACAATCACGCTGTGAGCTCAGCCATTTAAAACAGATTTTAGAGCCCGAGTTCTTATGTCTGATTCAGTTACTGTTGGTGACCCTCTGCTACAGCTCAGCAAACACACTTTGCATTTTCTCTGCGGAAATGCAGTCCAGTTGTACCTGAGACTACTATTTTTTTTAAAGCAAAGGGACATCTCACACCAAATATTGACTTTGTTTCTTTTATTATGGCTTACTGCTTACTGTATATAGTGTTTTTTCCCTCACGTTGAAACATTTCGTTTCATTATTTTTAAGCCAGTTTTGCTCTACAGCATTTCTTTATATGTGCCTAAGACTTTTGCACAGTACTACACATTTCAGTTATGGAGTGAATTACAAGCTCATACAGAAATACTGAAAGGCTGAAAAGAAGCCGAAGTGTTTATAACATAAAATTTTATTAACATCCTTCATTTCCCTTTCCGCATCATTATGCTCCGTGTTGTTATGAGGCAACATCCATGGAAAGCAACTCTGTCACGGTCAGACACCCGACTGTCCTCAACAGCGTAGAAGGTCTTCAAAATTCACTCAAGCGTGACTTTCCCGCAGGGGACCAAGTGTCCAAGCACCCAATGAGATCATTAAAATAATCAAATTACAGCAGCAGATGCAGCAGAAAACAAGAAGAATTACCAAATTTGTCCTAATAAGGCCTTTACACTGCCGAAGGATGGGAGGAAGCATTTGGGTCTGAACGTTGCCAAGGGAGTATAAAGTAATAGTGACAATTACAAAGTTTTCTGGTCACTGAATTTAGCATAACATATTTACAGCATCCTAATTTCATGTATTTTGTGAAATCTCATTCGCTTCAAAATGAAGATAATTAAATATATTTCTTTTCACTTTTTTTATATAATAAGGTCCTTTGAGGCAGGTAGTTATAGCCAAGCATAATTAGTACATTCTATCATCTAATGATCTTTATTGTTCTTTAAAAAAAAATATGTTTTTCCTTTCTTCAGGTAGGTTGAAAATGAAATCGAATTTCCCCAGCGTCCTCTCTGCGTTCGCCACCATCACCTCAGGAAATGTGTTCATTTACACCGATAATCATACTACTTATCAAATGTCTGGCAATTAATTATGCTAAATGCAAATGTGTTTCATTAGATCTGTTAAATTATGAACACACCATCAGTTACATGGAGCTCTGTGGAGATTACAGACGATTTGATTTTCGTTAATGAATTTGATCTAGCCATTTCTCCCTCTTGTTTTTTTCATTAATTCGATGAAAAAAGCAAAAGTTTTCTCTTCTTCCATAAAGATTAAAAGTCCATTTTAACACTATAATTTCTCGAAAAGTCATAAAGGATATGAAAATCGATGTAACATGCAGGACAATTGTACAAATGCCTAGTTTAGTTCTGTTTTAATCAAGCAACCTGCTGAAACGTGAAGTGTCGCAGATCCATGCAGACAGTCCGAAAGATACCGAGCATCAGACAGGCATGTTCTCACTGATCAACCATGTTCAGTATGCAAAGCCATCACTCACAAACTGACCTAATTATAGAAACCAGCAGGAGAAGGGAACAGAGGAAGGATTCAGGTATGATATGGCTGCCATTTTGGAAGGAAAAGTGAGAACAAAAGTGAGAGTTTTATTCTTCACCAAGCTGTTGGTGTCATCATTTTGTGGCTCTTGTAATTTTTTTTCCCTAAAGTTTCAGCAGACATTGTTAGACACATTAATCATTACAGGGGCTAATGAATACTCCAAGGTCCTCATATTATTTCACATCGCCGTCTTGTACGTTTGCAGATTTGCACCTGGTGGAGGTCACCTTCCTTCCAGAGTAGGAGAGATTTAAAGACACACCCAAAAACATCCAAAAGCTTACAATATACTGCTATGCTATGTAGATTAACGCCGAGAAAGGGGTGATATAAGGGGTTCATGAAAGGGGGAATTGGTGACTCATAATGTATGCATTAGCATAGAGTTAGAATAGTTAGCACCGTCACTGCACAGCAAGAAGGTTTCGTGTTCAAACCTCATGGCCACCGGCCTTTCTGTGTGGAGTTTGCATGTTCTCCCCATATCTGTGTGGGTTTCCTCTGGGTGCTCCAGTTTCCTCCAACAGTTCAAAGACATGCAGATTAGGTAAAATACCCAGCCACTGGGGTTGCACAAGCCAGTGTATACTTAGTGCCAGTCCCAAGCCCGGATAGATTGGTGAGGATTGTGTCAGGAAGGGCATCCGGTTAAAAGCTAAATCAAATATGCGGAACAGATCTGCTGTGGTGACCCTGAACATAATGGAGCAGCCAGAAGAGGAAGAATAGTTAGAACATATGTATTATATATGGAGCTTCTGTCTTCTATAATGCGTATTAAGTAAATATTTCAGTTTTATAAAACATTCTTGGATTTCTATTTTTTTAATCAAAATCTGGAGTCATGATTTACAACAAATTTTCAAAGCCTCAAAAAAATTTTGATTAGTGAAGAAGCTACTCTTTGAATATAGAGACAAGTATCCCTGCATGTTGCTGTACAGAGCATTTATTGTTACCAAGATTGCTAATAGAGGCATTTAGGATAGAGTTTCAAGTGTCGTTGAAACATGAATTCCAATAACAGTTTTAATCATAAGTTTTTTTCACAGTTAGCCCAGCAAACACAAAACGTTTATAAAACGTTTCATTTGGGTTGCATTAAGGTTAGGTTTTATTAAACGTTTATGAAACGTTGGTGAAAATTTAATAAAGTCATATTTGCTGACCCGTGGCACATTTTTTATCATCTCTTGGTATTTTTAGATATTAAGATGTCATAATGATTGTATTACAATTATCAAAATAATCAGTAAATGAGTAACGTTTTATTGACGTTTTATAAACGTTCTCTTTAAAACGTTTCATTCACAACGTTTATGAAACGTTTATAAAACGTTATACATATTCGGAGACTTCTGGTTAAAACAGATAATATTAAAATTTCTACAATTAATTGTGTGATTATAAACACTACATGATGACGTTTTTAAAAAGTATCAAAAAACATGGGAATAATTTTATGGAAAATAAGTGGTTGTATAAACGTTTAATAAACATTGAAAAAAAACCTTCGATCTAGCTAAATATTTTTTAGATGTAGATCTAGATAGATAGATAAATCATTAAATGTGTGGCTCTAGTCTCGTAATTATCAAGTATGGTTTGAATAATTTGGATAGACGACCATTCGTTGTTTTATATTTGCTAAAATACACGCCCTTTTGGCCCTGGCATTTTGTTCGCTGGTTCCCTGCGCCTGCGCGACCTACGTCTTTGCGCAGGCGCAGGGACCGGAAGTAGCGCCATTTTGAGCGTGTTGCTGTTGTTGTTTTTTTCAACTTTTAACTGATTATTTTGCGCATTTGCTATGATTACGTTAACTTTAATGTTTTGGTTCTTAGTAGCAAGGCTTCTTTAATAAATTTAGATAAATTTTTAATACTAGTATCTTTATCATTTTTGCTGTTCATGAGGGCTTTATATGTAAATGTGAATATTGTCTATGTAAAAAAAACTCTGCTCTCAAATCGGTTTTATTGAACTTGCAAAGAGGAATGAAATAAACTTAAGTGCAATAACAAAAATGTGTTGTTATATTATAAGTTTAACAGGTATTAACATGTTTCTGGCGGCACGGTGGTGTAGTGGTTAGCGCTGTCGCCTCACAGCAAGAAGGTCCGGGTTCGAGCCCCGTGGCTGGCGAGGGCCTTTCTGTGCGGAGTTTGCATGTTGTCCGCGTGGGTTTCCTCCAGGTGCTCCGGTTTCCCCCACAGTCCAAAGACATGCAGGTTAGGTTAACTGGTGACTCTAAATTGACCGTGAGTGTGAATGGTTGTCTGTGTCTATGTGTCAGCCCTGTGATGACCTGGCGACTTGTCCAGGGTGTACCCCGCCTTTCACCCGTACTGTAGTCAGCTGGGATAGGCTCCAGCTTGCCTGCGACCCTGTAGAACAGGATAAAGCAGCTAGAGATAATGAGATGAGATGAGAACATGTTTCTAAAACATTAAAGAAACGTTTTACTATTGTTTTTAAATGGTTTTAAGAAACGTTTATACAATGTTTTAAAAAACGTTTCTGAAACGTTTCCAGAATGTTGTATGATGGTTTCCAGAATGTTTTTCAAACATTTATATAACGTTTTTTCAAACGTTTATAAAACGAAAAAATTGTCCACAAATTTTCGTTTTATAAACGTTATTTTGTAACGTTTCTGAAACATTAGCCAAAGGTTTATACAACGTTATATAAACGTTTTTGTGTTTGCTGGGAGGTTTGTTCATTATGCAGACACTTTTATCCAAACTGACTTACAAATGAACATTTGAAGGTTCAGAGCCTTGCTTAAGGGTCAATCTAAACTCATAACAGTGAGATTATCCCAGAATCTTAACCACTGAGCCACCACGAAGAACACTTTTTGAAGCATATGGTGATGCTCACCCGACATTCCAGCAGCTTCGATAAAATATCTGTCCAGAAGAGTAACTCTTTTCACACCATGCATTTTAAAGGGGTTGGTGTGGTGGTGTAGTGGTTAGCACTGTCGCCTCACAGCAAGAAGGTTCTGGGTTCGAGCCCAGTGGTCGACGGGGGCCTTTCTGCGTGGAGTTTGCATGTTCTCCCCGTGTCTGTGTGGGTTTCCTTCAGGTGCTCCGGTTTCCCCCACAGTCCAAAGACATGCAGGTTAGGCTAATTGGTGGCTCTAAATTGACCGTAGGTGTGAATGTGAGTGTGAATGGTTGTTTGTCTCTGTGTCAACCCTGTGATGATCTGGTGACTTGTCCAGGGTGTACCCCGCTTCTCACTGGGATAGGTACCAGCTTGTCCGCGATCCTGTACAGGATAAGCAGTTATGGATAATGGATGGATGGATGGATGGATGGATGGATGGATGGATGGTTCTTTATGGGTTCTTTGGATGTTTAATAATGTAGTTTCCTAAAGGAGTAAGTGCTCATCTGAATGAACATAATTAGAAAAGTGTGAACCACCAACCATTGTTTGAACAAAAGGGTTGCAACTTTTCAATTTGCAATGTTGGCAATGTTTCAAATCATGAGGAAACAGCATGAACCCAGTACAGACTTGAAACGCTTGAAAAAATAGAAATCATTTATCAGAAATACAGTTGTCTTTAAGTGTATCTGAGTTTTTAATAGTTTGTCCCACATCATTCTTATTATGCTGATGAGATCTGATATAATTCATTGCTAATTAGAAAGGCTCATGGTAGAGTGCATACCTCTGCCAAGCCACATATTATCAGCATCAAAATCAAATCACTTGAACCTAGGATAATACTAAAGCTGTCCACCAAATTTCATCCAAATCCGTTCAATACTTTTTGAGTTATGCTGGGAAAAGACAAAAAATAAATAAATCCTGGATCCACATACATATCCAGATTTGCGTCAAAAAAGATAAATTGTTTTTCAAACTATAATACACTTGGTACATTAGAACATCTTTCTTGTCATAAAAAATACAGGGTTCTATGAATTTGGAACTTATCACAGGACACAAGGTGTGAGACTGGGATATCTCCCCTGAATGGGATGGGATGCCATTCCATCTCAGAGCCACAAAACACACCCATTCACACACTTATTCATACCTAGGGACATTTTATAGTAGCCAATCCACCTACCAGGAAGTTTTTAGTTTTTTTAGTGGGTGGGAGGAAAACAGAGAACCTGGAGGAAACCCCAGATATGGGAATAATATACACAGAAACTCCACCCAAACTCGAGTTCAGACTTGATCAGAGGATCAAACTCCAGGTAGACCCAAATAAAATGACCAGAGTCTTGATTTTAATCATCATCATCATCATCATCATATTGTGAGCAGTTTAGTCAAATATTTAACAGCTATTCCACAAAATCATGAGCTGATAGCCAGTGAGGCACGTAGCACCAAGTTGGCTATAAGTCATGTGTGACAAGATTGTGTGCTATAACTGTTTTATTCTATCCACATTCACTGAAATGTGAGAAACAGAGCATTTTTATTTTTTGCAAATTCCATAAATAAAAACTTGATA
Source organism: Neoarius graeffei (assembly GCF_027579695.1). Taxonomy (NCBI): domain Eukaryota; kingdom Metazoa; phylum Chordata; class Actinopteri; order Siluriformes; family Ariidae; genus Neoarius; species Neoarius graeffei. Next base: position 14,818,064 of record NC_083576.1, on the reverse strand, counting down.
CAAAATGTCCAACAAAATAATTTCCACTCAGATGGACTTCTTAAAAACCTATCGATGACTGTACGAATTGACTTTAGTGTTGTTTTTCTGTAGAAAGTGCCATCCTGCTGTCGTGCTGAGGTATAGAATAGCTTTAGACATTTATTTCATTCTTCCTTGGACATTTCAGTGATGTAATTTTCAAACTTCTTTGACCTTTTGATCCAGTCTAAAAAAAATGCAACAAATTTTAATGCTTAAAGATGAAGACTGTAAACAAACCGGTGAAATGACAGGAGCAATTTGTGAAAAATGCTATAATAATAATAATAATAATAATAATAATAATAATAATAATTCTTGAAAAATAAAAAATACATATGTTCTTACCATCAAATACTTTCATTCCATATTTTGTTGCTTTTTTTTTTGTATTTTTTGACGTTTTGTTTTCGAGTCGAGTTTTTATTTCGTCCTTGGTTGGTTCAGCAACACGCTCCGCCATTTTGTTTTTCTCTACTCACGGTATATGAGCTGATAGCCTAGTAGCAGAGTAGCCAATCAGCACACACGATTGCTCATATCCAGTGAATGTGGATAGAATAAATGCTATAATAATAATAATAATAATAATTCTTGAAAAATTAAAAAAGGATACGTTCTTACCATCAAATACTTTCATTCCATATTTTGTTGCTTTTTTTGTATTTTTGTTTTCGAGTCGAGTTTTTATTTCGTCCTCGGTTGGTTCAGCAACACGCTCCGTCATTTTATTTTTCTTTACCCATGGCATATGAGCTGATAGCCTAGTAGTAGAGTAGCCAATCAGAGCACACGATTGCTCATATTCAGTACTAATATACACAGTACCAATGATATCTAAGCCAAATATGTTTAGATAGAACTCAGAACATTCTTTGTTTCGATTTGCCATGGAGGTAAAGGAGGTGACATTTCCAGGCAGTCATTCAATATCAGAGAGTTCCAAACATCTGCACAAATCAATCCAGAGTCATAAGTCAGTTGGCTCATTGCATGCTTTATTACGGAGAAAAAGACAGCTCTTTTGGTGCATTTTTGAGTGATAACTCATACTAGCACAGTCTGATGTTTAATTGCAGAGCTACGGAGCAAAAATTCATAAAGTTTCATAGATCTGTTAAAAAAAAAGAATGGAAGTAAACGTCACTAGCAGCATAATATCATGTGGAGACGATAAAATCATTATATCACACAAGTTAAATCTAAATGCTTTAATTCAGGAAGTGAGGTGTCTGAAAGCACTTGTACCTGAACTAAGCGTTCTGATAAAAGGAGAGAAAAGAAACAGAGAGCATGAAAGCTGTGATCAGTGGCTCACAGGGCAGGTAGGACAGCAGAACAAAGCTACTCTTCTTCAGATCGAGACAGGTAGTAGAAGGGGACAGGACAGGACAGGAAGTTCACATTTAGCCTTGTGATGAAGCAGCACTGAAGTGAAAGGCAAAACCCAATGCATTTTTCACTGTCTAGGGTGAAAGTCCTGAGTTTAAAAAGTGTGCTGACTTATATTTTAAATATTACATTATGGTTGAATTCAGAGAACTCTAAGTAGAGACTAGGTGCGTGTGTGTGCGTATGCACAAGTGTGTGTGTGTGTGCTTGGTTTGAAACACCAGGAGGTATTCTGTAATGAGCAAGGTGGTGGATCCATCACCGTCTCCTGCAGACGAAGGCAGCACAGGAAGCGGATTCTTTATGACACTGCTGCCATTATCACAGCTAACACGCTTTTCCTACTGATTCCTCTGCGCTAGCGTGTAGACGCATTCATCTTTCCCTCTTTTTTCTCCAACAGTAACACAAATACAAGGAGCAAGGGCAATGAACTTCTCTCTAATTTCATAACCGTTTGGAGAGACATTATGCTAATAGGCTGTAGCCTGCAGTGTCTGGAGAAGTGTTTTAGCTTGACGCAGTATTAAAGGGAAGTCCTCGCTAAAACTGATAGCAGGTGAGCAGGACATAGATAAGGGCCGTTTGATAATATTTTCTGCTAAACTGGTTTATGCTGCACCTTTGCCCTCTGTGCTAATTTATCTAATCATTTTGGTTTTATAATGATAGAACAATAATAATTCTACATGGAAAATACACACAAGCACATACAAATATACAATGCATACAAAATATACAGTACACATGCACACACCTATGCTTGTACACAAACTGCTGAGAGCACTGTAGGGAAGAGGCAGGAGCCGTCGTGCTCCACTAAGTGGAAAACACGATCTTCTTACCTCAGCAACTTCTTACAGGGAAGCTCAGTGGAAGGACATATGTGCCTGAGAGAGAGACAGAGAGACAGGGAGAGAGAGAGAGCAACAGATAGAGACGGGGTGGGGGTTCTATTTATTGGTATTCTTGTGGACTATATGGTACTATGCACTAAGCAGCATTGTTATCCTGAAAACACGATTTGTATGCTAAAGTGAAGGAAATTTGATGCGTCTGGTATTAGATACAGAAGTACATGTTAAATAAAAATCATTTCACACTGGGAAATTCAGCAAGATGAAGTGTATGAACAGCTGGATGCTGTACTAAAACTGCTGGGGAAAAAAATTCCGTGTGAAACGCTGGAGGCTTTTCGCACTCTGTAATGTACTGTATGTTTTAAAATTGAGTCAAATGAGGCTGAGGCTCTGCGCCAATGTTTTGAGGTCAAGTTTTTCATGTCATGTCAGACTGGACGGAATATTTGGTACTACACTATATAGTACTACAGACTAAAGTACCTCTATAGTCTAGCACTGGTTCCAGGAAAAATAGGCAGGGGGTCCATGGAAATCACAACTCACCCTTATCAAAGTTATCATATGTGCTACTGAGCACAATTGATGTTTCTACAAGCTTTACACACCTGGATTTGGGCAATTTGATTCTCACGTACTCCCTGGCTCAGTCAGACTGAATGGGAAGCATCTATGAACTGCCATCTAAAGGGCTCTCCACAGAAACTCTATGGGATTCTAGCTTTGGCTTTGGCTGAGCCACTGAAGGGCATTCAAGACTTGTTCTGAAGCCACACCAGCATTGAGTTTCCATCTCTGGCACTAAGTACCCCCACAGCATGATGCTGCCACCACCATGCTTCACCATAGTAATGGCATTAGCTAGTTGATGAGCATTTGTACCAGATTATATTTTAACTCTGTTAAAAGTAGATGGCCTTTCAATTTCATAAAATCAGTGAAATTTAGTTCCCTCTGAAATTTGGTCATTGTGATACACAGTGGTGCTTGAAAGTTTGTGAACCCTTTAGAATTTTCTATATTTCTGCATAAATATGACCTAAAACATCATCAGATTTTCACACAAGTCCTAAAAGAGAACCCAGTTAAACAAATGAGACAAAAATTTTATACTTGGTCATTTATTTATTGAGGAAAATGATCCAATATTACATGTCTGTGAGTGGCAAAAGTATGTGAACCTTTGCTTTCAGTATCTGGTGTGACCCCCTTGTGCAGCAAGGAATTTAGAATTTTCTATATTTATGCAGAAATATAGAAAATTCTAAAGGGTTCACAAAGCTTCAAGCACCACTGTATACGATATTTGTATACTTTGGTTATGTTTCTAAAACTTTTCTGAGGGGGTCACTGGAATGTGTTTTACATTTAAAGGGGTGGCAAAATGTTTGAGAAGCACCAGTGTATAGAACAGATGTTTGAGATGCAGCATAGTACTCGAGCCATATGAAATTAAAATTAAAACAGATTTAATGTCTTATTATGTATCTTATTTAACTTAGATATAGAGCTTTTTAGTTCTGTCTAGTTTTAATATATTATTTTATTTCAATAATAATAATAATTCTGGTCACATTTCATTGGTCAAAATAATCAGGTAGGTGAAAGTCACAGCTAGGTAAAAGTCAAGTTCATAAATCACATGACCTGCTGTCTCCGTCTCACAGTTGCGGATCTGAAAGCTTCCTTATAATGGTGTCAACTGGTGGTCACCCTCATCCATTAATCTTCCATCCATGAATCTCTCTCTCTCTCTCTCTCTCTCTCTCTCTCTGTCATTCTATCTTTCTTTCTCTTTTTATCTCTCTTGTCCTCTCTCTAGCATCTGTCTCTTACACACACACTCTCTCTCGATCTCTCTCTCTCTGAATGGAGCATGAGTAAAAAAAAATTGGGAGTTGTGTTCTCAGAGGTGTGCAATATTCTTCCATGCTTAAGTACTTTCATCATCTGATTTTCAAAATTATTGCTGTGTTTCATAAGAGCGCTATATCTGCCGTCATATCCCCTGAACTCATTTCTGATGTTTCTGTTGCGAAAATTAGCGCAATTTGCATTTTATAGGCCTTATGAAGCCTCAAATGAGCGTTGCCTTGGAAACTGTGGCATTACGTAGCTAAGCTCCGAGTTAATTTTTTTTTTAAGGGAAAGACGGTGGACTGTGTGATTATAAGTGTCAAACTACAATATGCAATGGGAGGACTACTGCCACATTGCGCCAATCAGACTTATTATAGCAGGATGACAAGTCACAATAGTGCCAGTCAATGTAGTGGAAAGTAGCTATTCTCCCTGGAGGCCCTGTTCACATGCCAGGCCTATATATAGTCATATAGTCCAGCCCTTATGGAACATGCCGAGGAACAGCAATTAGTGGATAATCAAATCACGCTCGTTCTGTGGTCAGATGACAAGCATGCTATTTAGCTAGTCAGAGATGATGTGTGAGGTGTCCCTCCAACACTCGAGCAGCTGGGTTTTGGGTGACACGTTGCAAACGAGATTGTCACTGGGTGGAGGACCTGTCAGCCAATTCTCAGTACTTCTTGTAACTTGGGAAAGTGTGTGCGCATGTGTGTGTGTTGGCTGCTAGTGTTGGCGATAACATTTTCCGCGCTGCTCTTGCCCTGATGGCATCATCCTTTCTCTAATCACCAAACACTTCCACCTCTCTGGTGCAAAAAAACAAGAGCGTTCATTAAACTCCAGGTACTTGCCATTTGCACGTCTGCCCACCACCGTGGCGATAAACATCACGTTGGAGAAGCAGTGTGATGGAGCCTCCAATCACCGACTCTTTCCATTCAGAGCACACCTGCATAATTGCCACATCTGACCTTTTCCAGGTTGTCTGTGGCAAGAGTGAGCACTCAATCGAGGCGCGGTATAAATAGCGGCTCGTTACATCGCAACCGAGGCATAAAACAAAGCCTGATTCTCCTTCTCACTTTATTTCATCAGCGGCACACCTTTCCAATTGACAGGCGGCTCATTTTACCTTCTAATGTGCAGAATACGAGCGCGAGGATTCATCAGACTAGCTAATATCTTTGAAGAAAGTCGGCACAAATCGATTCTTGTGTAAATCTGACCTCATTTGCTCAAGGGTTTGCGTGAGTGCATGTGCGTGAAGGGGTGATTAAAGAGTCAATTCAGTAGCATAATTCAATTCTAAATCCCCCCCACCCCATAGTAACGATCTTCTGTGTAACTAACAGATTACTGACAGGCATTCTCTAAGTAGGGCAGGAGTTGAAAAAAAAGTTTCCTGTCGAAAGCAGCTCCAAGCCTTAATCCATAATTATCCTCAAAGCTCGGCAGCTATCTGAGAGCTGATATGCCCCTGTGTCAACGCACGGGAGATTTCTCCGACGTATAAGTGAGCATTAGCCAAACTGATTTTCAAGAGAACATATGCAAAGCATGCGAAGATCTCGCAGAATAAATTTCACTAAATACCATCACCTTACACACACACACACACACACACAAAGAAGGAAAAACATGCCCTAGTGAGGATCGCAATTCTTTGTGATTAGGGAGGCTTATGGTTTTGAGCTTATTACAACAGATTTCCCAGCCTTTTTACAAGCTAAATAATTCACACGGTAAGATTTGATAGCTCGGTTCCTTTTGAGCAGGATTTACCATACGTGTGACAATGCAATATATATCTACTTGGCAACACATTGTTATGAGGAAAGCGAGGACAAAAGATAGCGCTGAGAGAACAAGAGGGTCGTATAAATGTGCCACGGACAGCCATAATAAAACCTGTGCCTTTTCATCTGCGGGAGAATACATGCAGGGATTAATCTTACACAATCACTCTAAAAAGAACAAGTGTGAATACGAGTATTCTTCAAACTGTGTAATAAGAGAGTGTGTGAGAGAGTGTGGGAGGATAGTGTGGGTTTTAATATGAGAATTAATGAACGTTACAGCAAGCAAGGTGGATGGATATATGTGTATATTTGAGAGAAAGATGCACTGGATTACCTAAATGTGGGAGTGTGTGGGGGGAAGGATTCTCCTGTTAACGAAATAATGGGATAGGGATCCCCTTGGAAACTGCGGCCCACACACGAATAGCCATGGAGTCATTAAAGAACAGATTTGCAAGCAAACACACACACATTTTGTCTCACTATCCTTGTGAGGACCTTCCACTGACATTATTATTAATGCAGTTAATTAATGCTGTGCATGCTAAATTTTTAGAAACACCTAAGCCTAACCTTAACCTCAGTAATTTTTTTTTGTTTAAAGAAACAACAACAACAACAACAACAACAACAACAACAATTTCCTTGTGGGGACCATCCAAATGTCCCCACAATGTCAAAATGGTCAGGTTTTATTGTCCTTGTGGGGACATTTGGTCCTCAGTACAATATAAAAATATGATGCACACACACACATTTGTCTCACTATCCTTGTGAGTACCTTCTACTGACATAATTATTAATGTAGTTAATTAATGCTGTGCATGCTAAATTTTTAGAAGCCTAAACCTAACCTTAGTAATTTTTTTTTTTTTTTGCTTAAACAACAACAACAACAATTTCTTTGTGGGGACCATCCAAATGTCCCCACAATGTCAGAATGGTCAGAGTTTGTCCTTGTGGGGACATTTAGTCCTCAGTACGATATAAAAATATGCACACACACACACACACACACACACACACATTTGTCTCACTATCCTTTTGAGGACCTTCCATTGACATCATTATTAATGCAGTTAATTAATGCTGTGCATGCTAGATTTTTAGAAGCACCTAAACCTAACCTTAACCTTAGTAATTTTTTTTTGTTGTTTAAAGAAACAACAACGGGCGGCACGGTGGTGTAGTGGTTAGCGCTGTCGCCTCACAGCAAGAAGGTCCTGGGTTTGAGCCCCGTGGCCGGCGAGGGCCTTTCTGTGTGGAGTTTGCATGTTCTCCCCGTGTCCGCGTGGGTTTCCTCCGGGTGCTCCGGTTTCCCCCACAGTCCAAAGACATGCAGGTTAGGTTAATTGGTGACTCTAAATTGACCGTAGGTGTGAATGTGAGTGTGAATGGTTGTCTGTGTCTATGTGTCAGCCCTGTGATGACCTGGCGACTTGTCCAGGGTGTACCCCGCCTTTCGCCCGTAGTCAGCTGGGATGGGCTCCAGCTTGCCTGCGACCCTGTAGAAGGATAAAGCGGCTAGAGATAATGAGATGAGATGAGAAACAACAACAACTTCCTTATGAGGACCATCCAAATGTCCCCGCAAGTTCAAAATTGTCAGATTTTATTATCCTTGTGGGGACATTTGGTCCTCAGTAGTATAGTAGTATTTTAAAATATGCACACACACACACCTTCACTAAGTCCTGCGAAGCTCCCAAAATCAATAAAGATGTTTGAACCATACTGTTAGGGAAACACAAAGGCTATAAACACAGCAAATGACCAATTTCTCCCTTATGGACACTTACGCATATTGATAACACGTACCTAATGTATACATTGTTTCATTCTGAAAGATAACTACTTTTTCTATTCAGTTTTAGCTTCTTCGCTCATATTGTCATGTAATCAATGAGCAATAATAATTTATGCGGGTTGAAAGCATATATTTACATTCAGTCATTAAGTAGACACTCTTATCCAGAGCGGCTTGCAAAAACAGCTGAAGCTGCAATGAAACAAAGCATCAAGTGCATCATAAACTAAGAGAATAGAGTGAAGAATTTAGTTTGTAGGTGATTACAAAAAGACAGTTTCCACTGAACGACATAAACACTACAAAAGACAATCAGTGACAAAAATGAATCAAATATAAGTGCATAAGTAAGGAATTAAACATAAAGGGGTGTGCTGTTAATCAATGACTGGGTTGCATTGTTTATTTTCCTAATATAGATATGTAGGTGGGGCGGCACGGTGGTGTAGTGGTTAGCGCTGTTGCCTCACAGCGAGAAGGTCCGGGTTCGAGCCCCGTGGCCAGTGAGGGCCTTTCTGTGTGGAGTTTGCATGTTCTCCCCGTGTCCGCGTGAGTTTCCTCCGGGTGCTCCGGTTTCCCCCACAGTCCAAAGACATGTAGGTTAGGTTAACTGGTGACTCTAAATTGACCGTAGGTGTGAATGGTTGTCTGTGTCTATGTGTCAGCCCTGTGATGACCTGGCGACTTGTCCAGGGTGTACCCCACCTTTCGCCCATAGTCAGCTGGGATAGGCTCCAGCTTGCCTGCGACCCTGTAGAAGAATAAAGTGGCTAGAGATAATGAGATGAGATGAGATATGTAGGCACTGGCTAAAAGCAGAGCTCCCGATGAGTGTATGAGCAAAATATCATACCTGAATAGCATAATAATATTACAGCATATGAACCGTCAAATTGTGTAGTGTTGTGTATTTCATGTTAATAAATTGCTGCATTGTCTTGTGACAGTAATACAAATAATGAGATACACATCACAGTTATGAATACATATTTATTCCTTTCTTTGACACTGCATGCCATGCACCAGAAACACCACCACCACATTTATTATGGTGTGACTCTGCTGGGTGCCTGGTGGACAGCAGTGAACCAGCGCTTATTACTATATAGTTATGATCGAATATTAAACTTTGTATGTCAAACAGTTTTCTGGTTACCTCTCTCACGTCCACATGTGCAGCACCATTAGGACTAACTACCATGCACCTGTTCCTGATTAGAGCACAATCACGGCGCATTCATAGAAGGATTCTTTGTAACACACAGACTTTGCGAAGTATACGCTCTGATCTCTGTGTCTAACATTACCAAGCCTTGTATTTTGTGTCGCTTTTCTGGTTTTGACCCTGTTTGTGTTTTTGGACTGTAAATATTGTATTCTCTCTGATGTCCTGTCTGTGCTTCACTCAACCACTTGATCTGTTTGCTAGTGTGCTTTCAATAAAACTTTTCCTGCACTGACATCCATCTATCACCCTTACATGACAGAAACTGTCAACTGTCCAACAAGCTAGTGGACTAATAAAACTGTTTAAATTGTTTTATATGAAAATGTTGTGAATCTCTCATCTCATCTCATTATCCCTAGCCGCTTTATCCTGTTCTACAGGGTCGCAGGCAAGCTGGAGCCTATCCCAGCTGACTACAGGCAAAAGGCCAGTACCCTGGACAAGTCGCCAGGTCATCACAGGGCTGACACATAGACACAGACAACCATTCACACCCACGGTCAATTTAGAGTCACCAGTTAACCTAACCTGCATGTCTTTGGACTGTGGGGGAAACCCATGTGGACAACATGCAAACTCCGCACAGAAAGGCCCTCGCCGGCCACGGGGCTCGAACCTGGACCTTCTTGCTGTGAGGCGACAGCACTAACCATTACACCACCGTGCCACCATGTTGTGAATATTTTCTATAAAATGTGTTAGTAAATAATCCCATGTTATTTTTTGTTAAAAAGCAAAGCACTGGATAAAAACCCGTGAATCTTATGTATATATAAATTTTGTTGTCTGGTGGTCAGGTGTTTTATGAGATACATTGCCTTGCACTTATGATCGGGTTCTCTGTGTTGGTACATGTTTGTCGGTCATCGTATGGTAGCAAAAGCCATAAAAATCAGGTCATATGATGCGTTACCATATTCACTTAAGTATGGAGCTCCACTATGACAATATGCTTCAAAGTGTTTTATTCTTCTTGCACCACATCACTTTGCCAACTGTTACAATTTATTGTTATTTAAGAAAAACACCTCATATGCTTTATCCATTTATACAACCCCGATTCCAAAAAAGTTGGGACAAAGTACAAATTGTAAATAAAAACGGAATGCAATGATGTGGAAGTTTCAAAATTCCATATTTTATTCAGAATAGAACATAGATGACATATCAAATGTTTAAACTGAGAAAATGTATCATTTAAAGAGAAAAATTAGGTGATTTTAAATTTCATGACAACAACACATCTCAAAAAAGTTGGGACAAGGCCATGTTTCCCACTGTGAGACATCCCCTTTTCTCTTTACAACAGTCTGTAAATGTCTGGGGACTGAGGAGACAAGCTGCTCAAGTTTAGGGATAGGAATGTTAACCCATTCTTGTCTAATGTAGGATTCTAGTTGCTCAACTGTCTTTTTTGTCGTATCTTCCGTTTTATGATGCGCCAAATGTTTTCTATGGGTGAAAGATCTGGACTGCAGGCTGGCCAGTTCAGTACCCGGACCCTTCTTCTACGCAGCCATGATGCTGTAATTGATGCAGTATGTGGTTTGGCATTGTCATGTTGGAAAATGCAAGGTCTTCCCTGAAAGAGACGTCGTCTGGATGGGAGCATATGTTGCTCTAGAACCTGGATATACCTTTCAGCACTGATGGTGTCTTTCCAGATGTGTAAGCTGCCCATGCCACACACACTAATGGAACCCCATACCATCAGAGATGCAGGCTTCTGAACTGAGCACTGATAACAACTTGGGACATCCTTCTCCTCTTTAGTCCGAATGACACGGCGTCCCTGATTTCCATAAAGAACTTCAAATTTTGATTTGTCTGACCACAGAACAGTTTTCCACTTTGCCACAGTCCATTTTAAATGAGCCTTGGCCCAGAGAAGATGTCTGCGCTTCTGGATCATGTTTAGATACGGCTTCTTCTTTGAACTATAGAGTTTTAGCTGGCAACGGCGAATGGCACGGTGAATTGTGTTCACAGATAATGTTCTCTGGAAATATTCCTGAACCCATTTTGTGATTTCCAATACAGAAGCATGCCTGTATGTGATGCAGTGCCGTCTAAGGGCCCGAAGATCACGGGCACCCAGTATGGTTTTCCGGCCTTGACCCTGACGCACAGAGATTCTTCCAGATTCTCAGAATCTTTTGATGATATTATGCACTGTAGATGATATGTTCAAACTCTTTGCAATTTTACACTGTCGAACTCCTTTCTGATATTGCTCCACTATTTGTCGGCGCAGAATTAGGGGGATTGGTGATCCTCTTCCCATCTTTACTTCTGAGAGCCACTGCCACTCCAAGATGCTTTTTTTATGCCCAGTCATGTTAATGACCTATTGCCAATTGACCTAATGAGTTGCAATTTGGTCCTCTAGCTGTTCCTTTTTTGTACCTTTAACTTTTCCAGCCTCTTATTGCCCCTGTCCCAACTTTTTTGAGATGTGTTGCTGTCATGAAATTTCAAATGAGCCAATATTTGGCATGAAATTTCAAAATGTCTCACTTTTGACATTTGATATGTTGTCTATGTTCTATTGTGAATACAATATCAGTTTTTGAGATTTGTAAATTATTGCATTCCGTTTTTATTAGGGCCCGAGCCCTATGGGCGAAGGCCCTATTGTTCTTGTAAGAGTTCACTATTCTTCTTCTTCTTCTTCTTCTTCTTCTTTATTTTTCTCCGCTGTTGGGCCATTTTCGGGGCGCTTGCCATGGGCGAAAACGCACGAGATTTGGCACCAGTTCCGAGAATTGCCACCGCTACTCAGAACCAGAAGCCCAAACTTGGCCGGGGCTCAGGGCCTCTATAGCGCCCCCTAAGTCGTTGTGATTTTGGCCTCCCGCATTAAGGTGCCTGGGTGCCATGTACTTTGTAGTAGTGGCATGCCATTTGGTACGCATATGTATCTCACTAAGCCGGACAAAAATGTAATGCCAATGCATTAGCCACGCCCAACAGGAAGTGAGGTAATTTCACTTTTGTGCGAAATGCATGGCCACGAAGACGGCGCAACTCCTCCTAGACCGTTCATAGGAATGTCACCAAAATTGATACACAGCATCTTCAGACATGGCTGACAAATGTTACTAAATACGTTTCACGTTGGATAAACCGTTCAGAAGTTATACGTCAATCGATTTTCGATGCAAAATTTTACATGCTTAAAAATTCATAACAAATCTTCTGATTGCTCAAAACTGCTCATACTTCACACGCAAATCACTCATTGGGCTTCTGACATGTTACCCAATTTCTGTGATATTTCGCCACTGGGGGCGCTATTTTTGGCAAAAATTCCAATCTTTCCTCAAATTTGGTCAAACTTCACGGCCACCCTCTTACTACCTCCCATGTCATGTATACCACGTTTTGGAAATTTTCGTCCATGGGGGGCGCTGTTTTTGGCCGACGCAATTGCTCCAAAACGGGTTTTTGGTAAATAATTCCATAACGCTTTTCCTTCACACCACTACCTTGTGATAGTACGTTGCTGTTGTAGACACTTATTTTTCCAACTCATAATCGCTCATGTACAGCATAGCGCCACCTACTGACATGGGAAAAACCAAAAAATTTATTCTTCAAAAATCTATATCTCATCTTCTATTTACTCAATTGTCATCAAACTTCATACGCAAACTCTTCATAGCTCTCCTGACGTCTACGCCAAATTTTGTGCACTTTCGCCCCTGGGGGTGCTGGTTATGGCAAAAATGATATTGCAGCTTCTGATTTGTCAAACTTGCCAGGCAAACTCTTTACAAGACCCTTATTGGGGCGCTTGCCATGGTCGACAAAGCACGAAATTTGGCTCCTTTTTCTTAGACTGCCACCGCTACTGAGAACCAGAAGCCCAGATCCAGGCGGGCCTCAGGGCCTCTATAGCGCCCCCTAACTCGTTGTGATTTTGGCCTCCCGCATTAAGGTGCCTGGTTGCCATGTAGTTTGTAGTAGTGGCATGCCATTTGGTACGCATATGTATCTCACTATGCCGGACAAAAATGTAATGCCAATGCATTAGCCACGCCCAACAGGAAGTGAGGTTAGTTCACTTTTGTGCGAAATGCATGGCCACGAAGACGGCGCAACTCCTCCTAGACCGTTCATAGGAATGTCACCAAAATTGATACACATCATCTACAGACATGGCTGACAAAAGTTTCTAAATAGGTTTCACGTAGCATAAACCGTTCAGAAGTTATACATCAATCAATTTTCAATGCAACATTTTACATGCTTAAAAATTCATAACAAATCTTCTACTTGCTCAAAACTGCTCATACTTCACACGCAGATCACTCATTGGGCTTCTGACATGTTACCCACTTTCTGTGATATTTTGCCACTGGGGGCGCTATTTTTGGCAAAAATTCCAATCTTTCCTCAAACTTGGCCAAACTTCACGGCCACCCTCTTACTACCTCCCATGTCATGTGTACCACATTTTGGGAATTTTCGTCCATGGGGGGCGCTGTTTTTGGCCGACGCAATTGCTCCAAAACGGGTTTTTGGTAAATAATTCCATAATGCTTTTCCTTCACACCACTACCTTGTGATAGTGCGTTGCTGTTGTAGACACTTATTTTTCCAACTCATTATCGCTCATGTACAGCATAGCGCCACCTGCTGACATAGGGAAAAACCAAAAATTTTATTCTTCAAAAATCTATATCTCATCTTCTATTTACTCAATTGTCATCAAACTTCATACGCAAACTCTTCATAGCTCACCTGACATGTACGCCAAATTTTGTGCACTTTTGCCCCTGGGGCTGCTGGTTATGGCAGAAATGATATTGCAGCTTCTGATTTGTCAAACTTGGCAAGCAAACTCTTTACAAGACCCTTATTGGGGCGCTATTGTTATTAGGGCCCGAGCACCGTACAGTGCGAGACCCTATCGTTGCCATGTGTCCAATTCTGTGCTTTGTCGCCATTGCGGGAGTAATGTCTCTTGCTGAAGAAGCTGTGGAAGGTATTTCGCGGGGACGCATGCCCCCGCCCCCCTTGGCCGCTGGCGCGAGGGCCCGTCGAGGCCGCTTGCGGCTTTAATTTACAATTTGTACTTTGTCCCAACTTTTTTGGAATCGGGGTTGTAGTTACATTTCATGCGATGGAGCATCTGCAAAATGAGTTAGTTAGTTCCTGTTATCACTAAGTTTGCAGCAGCTATAAGCAGTTGTTCTCTTACTTTCTCTTGACGTTAATGAAAAAAAACAATACAGCTTGTTAACGAGAAACAAAAAAAAATCTTAAATGAACAGCTTTACCTCTGATTGTTACAAAGCAGTGACACTGGAGACTCCTTCTACCAATGTTAAAAAAATTAATTTAAAGCTGCACTATATCAATTATTTGACTTTTTTTTTGTTACACATCAACACATTTATATGGAGTGCTTGGCATACAAGTCTCTGTGAATGAGCTGTTATTATAGAGACAATAATGTTCTAGAACGAGAGCATTAAAATAAACCTGAGATTTTACTTGCAAACCTCAGTACTGTTCGAGCTGCTGCTCCTTTTGACCAATCAGATTTGATCATTGTGGTATCAATAAAGATTAATCATTCAAAAGATAAATAAACAAGAAGTAATAAAAAATAAGGGTATATGCATCAGGCTTCCATAACTTACCATAACTTAGCGCTGTCGCCTCACAGTAAGAAGGTCCAGGTTCGAGCCCCGTGGCCAGCGAGGGCCTTTCTGTGGGGAGTTTGCATGTTCTCCCTGTGTCCGCGTGGGTTTCCTCCGGGTGCTCCGGTTTCCCCCACAGTCCAAAGACATGCAGGTTAGGTTAACTGGTGACTCTAAATTGACCGTAGGTGTGAATGTGAGTGTGAATGGTTGTCTGTGTCTATGTGTCAGCCCTGTGATGACCTGGCGACTTGTCCAGGGTGTACCCCGCCTTTCGCCCGTAGTCAGCTGGGATAGGCTCCAGCTTGCCTGCGACCCTGTAGAACAGGATAAAGCGGCTAGAGATAATGAGATGAGATGAGGTAATATTTGCGATAATTCACAATACCACTGAAACTGCTATGATATGATACAATTTGATTTAGTAGCCTCAGACTAATATATAGGTAAGTCTGTTCAGATTTGTGTACAAAAGTCTTAGGCATATGAAAAAAAAAGCTGTCGACCAAAAAATGGCTTCAAAATAATGAAATGAAATGTTTCAACAGTAAAAAAAAAAAAAATACTATAAACAGTAGTAAGGCATAATAAATGAAACAAAGTCAATATTTGGTGTGAGACAACCCTTTGCTTTAAAACAAAAAAAAAGGAGTCTCAGGTACAATGAGTGCAGTTTCTGTAACATTTAATTTTGTGCTGGAAAACAAACGTTTGGAAATCTAAAATGTTTTTGTACTGACTCGATGATGTAGAAGTCATAAAATAGAAATCTATAACAAAGTCTGTATGAAAAAAAAATAGGGTGCCTAAGACTTTTGCACAGTACTCTGTGTGTGTGTGTAGTATATATATATATATATCATCTCATCTCATTATCTCAAGCCGCTTTATCCTTCTACAGGGTCGCAGGCAAGCTGGAGCCTATCCCAGCTGACTACGGGCGAAAGGCGGGGTACACCCTGGACAAGTCGCCAGGTCATCACAGGGCTGACACATAGACACAGACAACCATTCACACTCACATTTACACCTACGGTCAATTTAGAGTCACCAGTTAACCTAACCTGCATGTCTTTGGACTGTGGGGGAAACCGGAGCACCCGGAGGAAACCCACGCGGACACGGGGAGAACATGCAAACTCCACACAGAAAGGCCCTCGCCGGCCCCGGGGCTCGAACCCAGGACCTTCTTGCTGTGAGGCGACAGCGCTAACCACTACACCACCGTGCCGCCATATATATATATATATACAGTATATGTCAGCCCTGCGATGACCTGGCAACTTGTCCATGGTATAACCCACCTCTCACCCATAGTCAGCTGGGATAGGCTCCAGCTTGCCTGCGACCCTCTCTAAGCGGCTACAGATAATGGATGTGTGTGCGTATATATATATATATATATCTCATCTCATCTCATTATCTCTAGCCGCTTTATCCTTCTACAGGGTCGCAGGCAAGCTGGAGCCTATCCCAGCTGACTACGGGCGAAAGGCGGGGTACACCCTGGACAAGTCGCCAGGTCATCACAGGGCTGACACAGACACAGACAACCATTCACACTCACATTCACACCTACGGTCAATTTAGAGTCACCAGTTAACCTAACCTGCATGTCTTTGGACTGTGGGGGAAACCGGAGCACCCGGAGGAAACCCACGCGGACACGGGGAGAACATGCAAACTCCACACAGAAAGGCCCTCGCCGGCCCTGGGGCTCGAACCCAGGACCTTCTTGCTGTGAGGCGACAGCGCTAACCACTACACCACCATATATATATATATATATACACAGTATATGTCAGCCCTGCGATGACCTGGCAACTTGTCCATGGTATAACCCACCTCTCACCCATAGTCAGCTGGGATAGGCTCCAGCTTGCCTGCGACCCTCTCTAAGCGGCTACAGATAATGGATGTGTGTGCGTATATATATATATATATATATATATATATATATATATATATATATATATATATATATACAAAAGGTGATCAATACAAAGTAAGTACATAGAAAGTTAGGGTTATTCTCGATGCTGTCTGAAAATGAAGGCTGAAAGGAAAAGAGGAGCAAGAACACTGAAGCAGTGAAACTGTGCATTTTTAGACCTCAGAGAAGGGCATGCCATGTGCTCTGAAGAACAAGACCTGAGCTAGCATGCAGCTGTGTCATTCTGAACCACGATGTGTAGATAATGTGGTGCAAAGCCCTTTCACAAGCTTTGAATTTGATTCTTGCTGCAGTGTAAGATAGTGGAATGACCTTATGAACCAGGTGAACAGCAGCATAGTGAATGCTCGATAGAGGAGATCTCACTTACAAAGGGAGACCAGTAACATGCAGAAAGCTGCAGTAGGCAAGTGGAGAAATAACTAGAGTTTGTAGAGGAAGTTGAGCAGATTTTATAGTCAGGAAAGGATGTATCCTTCTTAACCTGTGAAGAAGAAATCTGTCTTTTTTTTTTTTGCTGGTTGATGTGATAGGGTTGGGAAAAAGTAGCTCAATCTATTGCCGTAAATTATACCAAGATGCTTCGCCATGTGTGCTGGAGGGGCTGTGACAATTTTAGGGAAGGTTTTTTTTTTTTTCTTGCTATTGTAACTTGTTAGTTGCAAGCTAGATAAAACTGTTACTGGTCAGCCAAACTACGAGCTAAACTACAAGCTAGTCATGATATAAAATTGCAAAGCTATGACCAAAATACTAGCCAGCTACAAGCTAGTCATGATATAAAATTGCAAAGCTACATAGCTACAATCTAGTCATGATATAAAATTGCTAAACTACAGAGCTATAAGCTAGTCATGATATAAAATTGCTAAACGACAGAGCTACACGCTAATCATGATATAACATTGCTAATCTACAGCCAAAATACTACCTAACTACAAGCTAGCAATGATATGAAATTGCAAAGCTACTTAGCTACAAGCTAGTCATGATATAAAATTGCTAAACTACAGCC
Source organism: Neoarius graeffei (assembly GCF_027579695.1). Classification (NCBI taxonomy): domain Eukaryota; kingdom Metazoa; phylum Chordata; class Actinopteri; order Siluriformes; family Ariidae; genus Neoarius; species Neoarius graeffei. The sequence goes on along the minus strand of NC_083576.1, from coordinate 14,800,471 downwards.
AAAATACTAACTAAACTAGAAGTTACTAAGACAAATTAGCGAACTACACTGAAGGTACAGTACTTTGTCAAACTTGAGGAAAATACTGGAATAGTTTCTTTTTATTGTGCAACTAATTTATTCCACAAAATAAAACAAACCTGATTTGTACTTTCTATGCAATAACAAATAAGCAAAACTATTCTTGGTTCAGTTAATTTTTTGGAAAAAGACTAGCTAGCTAGTTTACATTAATGTGCATACAGTAATCCATATAACATTGAAATAAACAGCTACGGTGGGCAGCACGGTGGTGTAGTGGTTAGCGCTGTCACCTCACAACAAGAAGGTCCGGGTTCGAGCCCCGTGGTCGGCGAGGGCCTTTCTGTGCGGAGTTTGCATGTTCTCCGGGTGCTCCGGTTTCCCCCACAGCCCAAAGACATGCAGGTTAGGTTAACTGGTGACTCTAAATTGACCGTAGGTGTGAATGTGAGTGTGAATGGTTGTCTGTGTCTATGTGTCAGCCCTGTGATGACCTGGCGACTTGTCCAGGGTGTACCCCGCCTTTCACCTGTAGTCAGCTGGGATAGGCTCCAGCTTGCCTGCGACCCTGTAGAACAGGATAAAGCGGCTACAGATAATGAGATGAGATAAACAGCTACATTTGGGCTTTTGCTGCAATGTGAATAATAATAGATGTAATCACTAGTTGTTATTTCATATTGACTGAGGCTAGCTCTTAGGCAAAACCATACCTGAGGTCAGCTGTCATGGTCCATCAAAACTGTTAGTTATTCTGATAAATTCACTACTTCACTCACTGTTGACAGGATTTATTTTATTTTATGGATTATATCAATTAAAAAATGTTTGCATGTTTCAGATTACATATTTGAGAGTCTTGTTTTCATCTCAAGAAGAATGAACCCTTGGTAGCTATACCGTGGACTGTCAGAAATAGGGGTACAGTTGGAGTCCATTTCTGTCCCCCAAGGTACAATCTACACTATTTTATCCCCTAGGGCTCATTATTGGACCTCAAGATAACTATGTGTACCTTTTATAGGGCCAAAAAGGTACATATATATTCCCAAATTGTATATAAAGGGTACAAATAAGTACCTTGGAGGGTACTGGCCCAGTGACAAGCCATTGTACTGCTAAAGGTACAATAATGTACTTTATTTTCTGAGAGTGTGATCACGGTTTTTCCATAGATGTCTCTGCAAGCTGAGGCCCATGCACCAGTGTACAATATGTTATATGATAATTAGATGTACTGAACTTGGCTACTGAGGGATACAACCGTTTGCGATTTGTGTGATTAAAAATAATGTTGAACTGGTTATGTGAAAAGGAAAATTGTGGTGTAACATTTTGTTATGCTATGACTCTATTTGGTGAAAAAAACAAAGCTATGGGAAAAGCTGCATTATTTTGAAAGTATCTCAGCTGGTGCCATACTACAAAAACAGATAGTTAAGCTAGTAACGCCACTAGTGTCCCCCAGAACTAGATGGTGAGGGTGTCCAGAGTATATAACTTGTTCAACAAAGTAAGTTCTTGCGAAGGTTGACTTTCAGATGATGGTTCTTAATCCAGCAAGAGATGTTGGAAGGGCAGTATGATGCCTTAAGAAATAAATTAAGGAAGGGGTAGATGGATGGGAAAATCCACTGAAGGTGTATGTCATCAGTGTTGCCATGAGAACTGATCACTGAGCCCAGTGATTTAATATACAGGGTAGAAAAAGTGTGGACCACATACTAACCCCTGAGGGACTCCAGTTGTCAAGCTGTGAGGTTATGAAACTAAACCTCTCAAGCCCATGTGGTAAGATCAATCATGTAGGCATGTTAAGAACCAAGCCACAACTTAGCTCACATTTCCAAAGTGGCCAATAAAGATGGCATAAACAGTCCTAGGATTGACTCCGGTGGTACATCATATCATGTTAGCATGGTAAACTAATAATCCTGCTGGACAGGTTCTTTATTGGTCTCACAAGACAGTGGAATGGAACCAATTTATGACTTGGAATAATTTAATTACATTTAATATTATAACTAATTAAAGCACTTATATGACACCCCTGTTTGAAAGTCATAAGAACTGATTGTAGGATACAAGACATGCTGTTCTGGCTTAAGATGTAACCTGGTTTTCCTCTGTCTCCTGTACACTGAAACTGAGGCAAAACAATTATTATTAGGTTAAAGTGCAGAATGTGTTCAAGGGTGTCTGCATTAAATCATGCATGTAGGTATCCTTGAAAATCCAGGGGCAAAAGGGAGTTGAATAAATCAACATATTCGGGCAGCACCGTGGTGTAGTGGTTAGCACTATTGCCTCACAGCAAGAAGGTTCTGGGTTCGAGCCCAGCGGCTGACGGGGGTCTTTCTGTGTGTCCATGTGGGTTTCCTGCAGTTGCTCTGGTTTCCCCCACAGTCCAAAGACATGTGGTTAGGTTAACATGGGCCAGCCATGGCCTGAGGTTGGCCTTAAGTGCCCTTGAGTAAAGCACTGAACCCCCATCTGCGCAACTTCCTGGGTGCTGCATAGCTGCTCAAAGTCCTTCCCACGCCATGTGGCGCATAGGGCGGCGCTGATCTCTGCTTCCGTAGCCCTCGGCCCCTTGCCTATTACATAGCTAGGGTTACAGTGGGGCGCTAGTCCTCTGTTAACTGCTAGAGTTTGACTCCCCACTCACATCTGTATTGCAGCGTGCCTTGCCAGACGGCAGTAGGTACCATTTTTATGATGGTCTTTGGTATGACCCGACCGTGAGTAGAACTCGCGATCTCCCGAGCAAGAGGCGGACACGCTAACCACTAGGTGCATAGCTGCTCGCTGATCTGGGTATGTGTGTGTGCTCATTGCTCACTTGTGTGTATGTATGTGTTCACTGCTTCAGATGGGTTAAATGTAGAGGTTAAATTTCACTGTGTGTTTGAGTGTATGTGTGACACATAAAGGCTTCTTGACTTCTTCTTCTTCTTAGAGTCTTAAATCACACTTTGTGGTTTGTATTTGGTTGAAAATGTCTAAGTTTGGGGGTGTCATGGCTCAGGTGGATAAGGCGCCATACCATAAATCCGGGGACCCAGGTTCAATTCTGACCCGAGGTCGTTTCCCGATCCCTCCCTGTCTTTCTCCTGCTCATTTCCTGTCTCTACACTGTCCCATCCAATAAAGGTGAAAAAAGCCCAAAAAAAATCTAAGAAAAAAAAAGAAAATGTTTAAATTTATAACTACAAGACCCTGGGGTATCTTCATAAATGGCACATGGAGTATAGGATCCAGAAAATAACTCTGTCTAGTGGAATGTTTGTTGGATGATAGGTGGCATTGCCACCTCACAGCTTCAGGGTCCCTGGTCAAATCATGACCTTTGGTTACTATTTATGTGTAGTTTATAATGAATGTGGAAGAGGGTAGATAGCGCTCTACTCCGAGTGTGTTGCACTGACCTGGTTGATGGGTGGGAATTGACAGATGAATAAATTTGGGAGAAAACGTGGTGCAAACAAACTGTCAAGTTTCATCAGTGTTCTGAAAATGTTTCTTTTTTTTTAAAAAAACAGTGTTTAAGATGAGAGCAGATATTTTTAGAACATTGCTGGAACATTATTTTATGGAACATTTCTCAGAACATGTGGAATATTTGATGAGTGAATATTTTAATATCGTATTGCGTAAGTTATTGGGAATTAGTTACATTTTCCAAATTTTTCTTTCTTTCATACAAGGAAACTTTTATTATCCAATAAAATCTAAACATATTGTATAACAAACGAGGGTTAAATACTTTCTCAAGGATAGTGGCTGCCTGGCAACCCTCCATTATTTAGCCCAGAACTTTACATCATGAGCTATTACTGCCAGATCATTTGTTACTTTCCTGTGCATGATGTAATAATATAGTAACACACAGCCTGCCAAAAAACAACTGAGCCAACAACTGTCCAATTATCTTTGGCCCCCTAAAATTGGTACTATATATAAAAAGGGCTGTGTTTTCAATATGGTTTGCCAGTACAACTACAAATTCCCTTAAATTAAAGGTGAAATTCTGCACTCTATCCTCATGTTTCATTTTAAATTCAATTTCCGGGAGTACAGAGCCAAAACATAAAAGTTGCAGTCTGCTGTCACTGATTATATAAAGTATTCACACAGGGTCAGCATCACAGTTTATGCAGGCACTCAGCTTTGTAAACAGCTTCCAAATGACAGAAATGTAGAGTATTTGAACTTTAGCACCATTAACGTTCATAAAACAACCTTGGAAAAAACCTCTAATACACTTTTTCATCTGACAGATCTTTTTTAGCTGTCAGAGCTCATTAGGTCAACCAAAAAATAAATGTTTAAGGCAGCAGAGATTTGGAATTTTAGATGAAAATCAAAGGGCAGCTTATACAAAATTATAAGTTATACACAAATGTAATGTCAGGAAATTTTTCAAAGTGAAATTTTATATGAAATTCATACATTCTTTGACCTTCAGTAAGAGCTTAAAGCTAGACGGACTTTCGATTTCATAAAATCGGTGAAATTAAGTTCCCTCTGAAATTTGGTCATTGTGATATGTTTATTTCTGTAATATCTCAAAAAAAGGCCATTCTGTAGCTGGGAAGTTATTTAATTTGAGGGGATTCCTGAGCAAATAATGTGCATGAAATCACTCGCTTCACACAGTCAAGCAGATAGAGAAAGTCCGTGTGCACATGCACAGGTTTACCTTCTACTTCTTCTTCTTCTTCTTTTGGCTTTTACAGTAGCTGGCATCCACAGTGTTGCATTACTGCCATCTACAGGTTTACCTTTGACTGTGCACTAACAGTTCCATCATTCTGTCGCTAAACAAACAGCTGATCACACCGAAGTGCTCGCTGACCGCCAATATTGGTCCTGTGTTTCCTTTCCTTTGCAACATAACATCTTTTCTTCTTGCTTTCTGTTACTGTAGTCAGTCTTTCACGTTTCATTTGCACACTTACGTCCTCCATTTTTCTCTCCTGTTTCAAATTTGTGTCCCACAATGCCTTATGCAAACAGGGAAAGCCCACCACATGATGCATGACGTAGTATCTTGAATTGGATCATGGTGAAGCAAGAAAAAACAGCTGAGAATTTAGGGCCACATGGCCCTAAATTCATTAATTGTTCTATTTTTAAAATAATAATAATAATAATAATAATAATAATAATAAAGTCTGTGATTCGAATTCAGTAGTTTTCGGTCCAAGAAACAAAAATAACTGGGTGTCGGGGAAAATTCTGTTTATGACCGACACTTGAAAAATCTGAAAGGCAGTCTACCTTTAATCCTGATCAGGGTCTCTAATGTGTGTCAGTCCACCAGATTTTCATACCACATGTTCAGATTATGGATTTTGAGTTATACCTGCTGCATTACACTACCAAGCCTCCATATGCAGGAAATACAAACCAAAGTGAAATTGGACCAAGGAAAGTTACTGTAAATCTGACATGAAATCATGTGCGTACAACCCAGAATGGTCCATTTTCCAGGCAGAAAGTCTTCAAAATGTCCATAAAGTACATGCTGTTTCAGCTAGGTCTAACATGTATTTTTGGACGAGACTGAAACTACTTTTACTATGGATTTGCAAAACAGCTATAGGTAATTTAATTTAATGCCTCACTGATTGGTTGGCACCATGCCAAATTCATTTTTGGCACTGTGCCAATTATGTCAGAATATTAGTTGCTAATACTCTGTTTCTAATATGGGACCAACTTTAACCTGTACAAAATATTACCAACAAAGCTAGAACTGTTGTTGATGCAAAAGAGTCAGTCATAAAATGTGTTTTTATTCTTTCTAATCTCTGAACATGCAGGACTCAGAATCAATCAGTACATGTACAATGAATGGATGCTGTCAAGTGTTGACTCATTTCCGGTTCTGGACAGGGTACACGGTAGTCATTTATAATGAGTCCCTGTCTCAAGTCCTCTAGAACCAGCCTCAGTCCAACACAGTCATAGATGATGCTAAAAGTGGTAAATGTATCACTAGTGACGTGATTATTCATTGAGAGTTACTGCATCAGCCAGTATATTGTGTCATGCCACGGGATTTTTGTACCAGATGCTTTGTTTACAGAATGTGTAGAAATGGTGTTGAAAAGTGCATGATATTTTGTACCATTTTTACTGGCTGATCCTATAGGGGCACTATTAAGGTGATTATTCGTTGATAGTTACTGGATCAGCCAGCAAAAATGGTGCAAAATATTGCATGCTTTTCAACGCCTTTTCTACACATTCTGTAAACAGAGCATCCAGTACAAAAAAATCCCGTGGCATGACACACACACACATATACAGTCAAGCTGGAACGTCTGCACACCCCTTTCACCTTCTCCACGTTTTATTATGTTACAGACTTATTCTACAATAGATTGAGTTAATTTTTTGTCACAAAATTCTACACAAAATAGCCCATAATGACAAAGTGAAAGCAGGTTTTTGGATATTTGTGCTAATTTATTAAAAATCAAAATGTAAAATATCATATGTACACAAATGTGCACACCCTTTGATATGAAACCCAAAAGTGAGCTGAGGTGCATTTTGTTTCCACTGACACTGCTTGAGATGTTTCTACAACTTAATTGGAGTCCACCTGTGGTAAATTAAATTGATTGTATATGATTGGGGATTGCCAACACCTGCCTATATAAGGTCCCACAGTTGACAGCGCATATCAGAGCAAACTCCAAGCCAGGGGGTCAAAGGAATTATCTGCAGACTTCAGAAACAGGATTGTGTCAAGGCATAGATCTGGAGAAAGGTACAGAAAAATTGCTGCAGCTTTACAGGTCCCAAAGAGCACAGTGGCCACCATCATTCGTAAATGGAAGAAGTTTGGAACCACCAAGAATCTTCCTAGACCTGGCCGCCCAGCCAAACTAAGTGATTGGGGTAGGCAGGCCTTGGCCAGGGAGGTGAGCAGGAACCCGAGGGTCACTCTGACAGAGCTCCAGAGTATCTTTGTGGAGATGGGAGAACCTTTCAGAAGATCAACCATCCAGGCAGCATTCCACAAATCAGGCCTTTATGGTAGAGTGGCCAGACGGAAGCCACTCCTTAGTAAAAGGCATGTGGCAGCCCGCTTGGAGTTTGCCAAAAGGCACCTAGAGGACTCTCAAACCATGAGAAACAAGATTCTTTGATCTGATGAAACCAAAATTGAACTTTTTGGCCTGAATACCAAGCATCACGTCTAGAGGAAACCAGGCACCGCTCATCACCTGGCTAATGCCATCCCTACAGTGAAGCATGGCAGTGGCACCATCATAATGTGGGGATGTTTTTCAGCAGCAGGAACAGGGTGACTAGTCCTGATAGAGGGAAAGATTAATGCAGCTAAGTACACCAAGATCCTTGAAAAAAACCTGCTCCAAAGCGCTCTGGACCTCAGACTGGGGCGAAGGTTTACCTTCCAACCTGACAACGACCCAAAGCACACAGCCAAGAGAACAAAGGAGTGGCTTTGGAGAAAGTCTGTGAATGTCCTTGAGTGGCCCAGCCAGAGCCCAAACCTGAATCCAGTTGAACATCTGTGGAAGGAGCTGAAAATGGCTGTGTACCAATGCTCCCCATCCAACCTAACGGAGCTTGCAAGGATATGCCAAGAGGAATGGGCAAAAATGTCCAGAAACAAGTGTGCCAAGCTCATAGCTTCTTTCCCAAGATGCCTTGAAGCTGTAATTGCTGCCAAAGGTGCATCAATCAAGTATTAGGCTAGGGTTGTGTACAGATATGTAACCCCTACATAATCTATTTTTGTCAGTAAAATAAAATTGCATATTTTCTAAAAACTTGCTTTCACTTTGTCATTATGGGCTATTTTGTGTAGAATTTTGTGACAAAAACAAACTCAATCTACTGTAGAATAAGTCTGTAACATATATATATATATATATATATATATATATATATATATATATATATATATATATATATATATATATATATATATATATATATATATATATATATATACACACACACACACAGTGGTGCTTGAAAGTTTGTGAATCCTTTAGAATTTTCTATATTTCTGCATAAATATGACCTAAAACATCATCAGATTTTCACACAAGTTCTAAAAGTAGATAAAGAGAACCCAGTTAAACAAATGAGACAAAAATATTATACTTGGTCATTTATTTATTGAGGAAAATGATCCAATATTACATATCTGTGAGTGGCAAAAGTATGTGAACCTCTAGGATTAGCAGTTAATTTGAAGGTGAAATTAGAGTCATGTGTTTTCAATCAGTGGGATGACAATCAGGTGTGAGTGGGCACCATGTTTTATTTCATATATGAAAATCCCTCACCTTTCGGCGAAATTTGCCGTTTTGAAACCAAAATGGGTGACCTACGTGAATCGTGTAGATCCGATGAGAAAAAAATAGGGGGGGTTGATATTGACCCAAAGGGCAAGGAGGTCGCTTCGCACCCATAGACAGTTCGTGCCGGTTTGCGCCTCCTCCTCCTGCTTTGATATTGACGCCATAGTGACGAGTACATCTCGCTGCGAAGGGCAAGCAGCATTATTTCATGCCTCATGAGAAGCGTTATGTTTGGAGAAAGGAAAGCACTTCATTCCAGCATAAGAAACTTATCCCATCTGTGAAACATGGTGGTGGTAGTGTCATGGTTTGCGCCTGTTTTGCTGCATCTGGGCCAGGACGGCTGGCCCATTAGTTGCCATCATTGTTGCCATCATTGATGGAACAATGAATTCTGAATTATACCAGCAAATTCTAAAGGAAAATGTCAGGACATCTGTCCATGAACTGAATCTCAAGAGAAGGTGGGTCATGCAGCAAGACAACAACCCTAAGCACACAAGTATTTTACCAAAAAATGGTTCAAGAAAAATAGAGTTAATGTTTTGGAATGGCCAAGTCAAAGTCCTGACCTTATTCCAATCAAAATGTTGTGGAACGACCTGAAGCGAACAGTCCATGTGAGGAAACCCACCAATATCCCAGAGCTGAAGCTGTTCTATACAGAAGGATGGGATAAAATTCTTCCATACACACACATACCATATATATATATATATATATATATATATATATATATATATATATATATATATATATATATATATATATATATATACTGTATGTGTGTGTACACACTGATCAGCAGTAACATTATGACCACTGACAGGTGAAGTGAATAACATTTGATTATTTGATTACAATGGCACCTGTCAAGGGGTGGGATATATCAGGCATCATGAGAACAGTTGGTTCTTGAAGTTGATATGTTGGAAGCAGGAAAAATGGGCAAGCATAAAGGATCTGAGCAACTTTGACAAGAGCCAAATTGTGATGTCTAGATGACTGGGTCTGAGCATCTCCAAAATGGCACGTCTTGTGGGGTGTTCCTGGTACACAGTGGGTACCTACCAAAAGTGGTCCAAGGAAAGGAAGGACAACCAGTGTGTAGCAGTTCGTAGGAGGGGGAGGAGCACAGAAAGACGGCAGGCCAGAATAAAGTTCAATAATTCGTTTATTTTGCTCTTTTCATTTCGATTACGTTCATTATGTCTTATATTAAATATAGTTAGTTTTTTTTTTTCTTTTTTATCAGACATCTAATTTTTGGGTTTCTTTACCTGACATGTTTCGACGTACAACTTCCGTCCGTGAGGAAGACGGAAGTTGTACGTCGAAACATGTCAGGTAAAGAAACCCAAAAATTAGATGTCTGATAAAAAAGAAAAAAAAAAACTAACTATATTTAATATAAGACATAATGAACGTAATCGAAAGATTAAGAATAAGAATAAGTTACGGAGACGAAAGCATCAAGGAGTTTCGCCGCCTAGAGCGATTGACACGGAAACGGGCACGCTACAGGAATCACCTGAGATTCAATCTGCGCTGCCGGGATGAGGAAGTCATACCGGCCAGCCTGAACATCAAGAACCCGATTCCAACCAGAAACGCGGAAAAGATGATCAGGAAAGTGCGGATGACTCTGGTAAAAGAACGGATACGGTGCACAACGGATAAACTATATAATATCAACAGCGAACTACACAGAGAGACGGAAACTTTCAAACGCCGGTTTCCCCAAAACAAGGAAATGGAAATAGCAATACACGGACACTTGGCAGACATACACGAACAGGAATTCACAGAGACAAAAACCCGACAAATACGAAAACTGGACAAACTCATCGCACAGAAAAAGAAGGCAGAACCGGAGCACGCACACATCAACGACAAATGGATTCATAACATATCAAGGTACAAACTCTCACAAGCAGAACGCAGTATACTAGCAAAAGGACTCAACTACGCTGTCACACCGAACAACATACCACACGACGAATTCATTCTGGCAACTGAATTAGCATGTGAGAAAATACAGGATCAGGGACAAAAAGCAGCACTAAGAAACGCAATAGCTGGTATATTGAAAACGGCCAAACCACCACCCAGCAACATCACCAAACAGGAAGCCAAAGCCATGAGAACATTAGCAAAAAATAAAGATATCACCATTCTCCCAGCAGATAAAGGCAGAACAACAGTTATTATGGACACTGATGAATATGAACGAAAAATGAATGAATTACTCAGCGACAACGCATTTGAAATATTAAAAAAAGACCCAACAGAAGACAAGAAAAAGAAACTTAAAGCACTACTAAAACCACTACTCGATGAAAATAAAATAGATAAGCAGGATTACAATCATTTAGTACCCACAGCCAATGTCATCCCCAGGATTTACGGCACACCAAAAATACACAAACCAGGAACACCATTACGCCCCATAGTAGATAGCATTGGTTCGGTCACATACAACTTATCAAAAGCACTCACCGAAATAATTAAACCATTACTAGGACTCACAGACCAACACTGCAAAAACTCAAAACATCTGGCAGAAGAACTAAAAAACATCAAAATGCAGCAAGATGAAGTTTTCATTTCACATGATGTCATATCTCTTTTCACCAGAACACCCACGGAAGCCACCATACAGATAGTACAAGACAAATTAAAAACAGACAGGACGCTCAAGAAACGCACAAACCTCACCGTACAAGACATCACTCAGCTTCTTCAATTCATCGCCACATCCACATACTTTCAGTTCAGGAATACAATCTACAGACAGAAGGAAGGTTTCGCCATGGGAGACCCACTATCAGCCATCATGTGCGGCTTTTTCATGGAGGATCTGGAGCAGAAAGCACTCACTACAATACCAGCGGAATACAGACCAACACTCTGGAAACGGTATGTGGACGACATATTGGAAAAAGTAAAGAGGGGACACACTCAACAACTCACCGACCATCTTAACACCATAGACAATACCGGCAATATAAAATTCACACATGAAGAAGAAACGGAGCAGTCAATAGCATTTTTGGATTTAAAAATACAACACACAGAAGATGGGGATATCAAAATAAAAGTACACAGAAAACCCACACATACCGACCAATATTTAAACTGGACTTCCGAACACCCCATAATGCACAAAATATCCGTAGTTAGAACATTACATGAACGCACAGCAATAATTACAGATCCACAGGACAAAGAACAGGAGGAACAACATATACAACACGCACTGAAGGCATGTCAATATCCACAATGGGCAATATCCAAAGGGGCGGAACAGGTTAAAAACAACAAAACACACAAGAAAGAGAAAAAACAAACTAACAAACAAGAACACAGGGGAGTAGTTACATTACCATACATCAGGGGAATAACTGAACGCATTCAAAGAGTAATGAGGAAACACAATGTTAACACACCTGTCAAACCACACACAACACTCCGTCAGATCCTGGTTCATCCCAAAGACAGAATACATCTGGACAACAGATGCAACACCATATATGAGATTCCATGTAAATTATGCAATAAAACTTATATTGGGGAGACAGGAAGGAGTTTCAACACAAGAAAACATGAACATAAGAAAGAGTGCGAAAAGGAGACAGCTACAAGACAAACCCGAACAATAAAAGAAAAGGCACAACAGGAAAATTATAAGTCAGCTATAACAGATCACTGTAAAAGGGAAAATCACATTATGGACTGGGAGAATGCCAGAGTCATCCGCACAGAAGATAACAAACATCAGCGCTGGATCAGGGAGGCCATGGAGATCCGTAAGCGAAGCCCGAGGACCATCAACCGGGATGAGGGAGCATACATGCTCTCCCACACCTGGAGTGCCATCTTGCAGGGGACAAACAGACAGTAGAAGGCGTGACCGACCTGTCAAACCAGACAGGAAGGCCACGCCTTCAGAAACAGCAGCTGATAAAAGATGCGTCACCAATTAACATCCGGTGACACTCTGAGGAAGACGGAAGTTGTACGTCGAAACATGTCAGGTAAAGAAACCCAAAAATTAGATGTCTGATAAAAAAGAAAAAAAAAACTAACTTTGCTCTTTTCAGATGCAAAATTCACTCTCTTCCATGCGCACGCACACACACACACACACACACACACACACACACACAAGTCGTCTGGTTCAGGAGAGAGCTCTCTTCCTCTGCTCTCTCTCTCTTTATATAGGGCGCAGTCACTGGGAAGACACACAAACACAGGTTAATTGACATCAGGTGTAGTGATTCTGCCACTTACCTTCCCTGACTCCGCCCTCCAGTCACAGACCGGCGCTTGACCATGCCCCCACTGCCACATACCCCCACCGCCCGACTCAGGCCGGGCAGCCGTCCGGCCTGCAGCCGACTCCCCCCCTCCTTGAAGAGAGAGAAAGTCCGCCACAACCATCTGCGCCCCCGGCCTGTGGATCACCTTGAAGTTAAAGGGTTGGAGTGCCAGATACCAACGGGTGATCCGCGTGTTGGCATCCTTCATGCGGTGGAGCCACTGGAGGGGTGCGTGGTCCGAACAGAGGGTGAAAGGGCGTCCCAGCAGGTAGTAGCGGAGGGCGAGGACCGCCCACTTGATCGCGAGGCACTCCTTTTCGATGGTGCTGTCGCGCCCCTCGCGTACTGACAGCTTTCTGCTGATGTACAGCACTGGTCGATCCTCCCCCTCCACCTCCTGGGACAAAACCGCCCCCAGCCCGCTGTCCGACGCATCTGTCTGTAACATAAAAGGGAGAGAAAAGTCAGGGGAGTGCAACAGTGGCCCCCCACACAGTGCAGCCTTCACCTCAGAGAAAGCCCGCTGGCATTGCTCCATCCACTGGACTGGATCTGGTGCCCCCTTTTTAGTGCGATCAGTCAGCAGGCTGGTGATGTCCGAATAATTAGGTATAAACCTATGATAGTAGCCAGCCAGCCCCAGGAACTGTCTCACCCCCTTTTTGGTCTTGGGCCTCGGGCAGGCCGCAATTGCTGCTGTCTTGTTAATTTGGGGACGCACCTGCCTGTTGCCCAAGTGGAAGCCCAGATACCGTACTTCCACCCGCCCAATCGCACACTTCTTCAGGTTGGCTGTGAGACCCGCTCACCTCAGCGACCTAAGGACGGCCCTCAGGTGTTGTAGGTGCCGCGGCCAGTCATTACTATAAATAATGATGTCGTCGAGGTACGCGGCCGCATAGGTGGCGTGGGGGCGGAGGACCCTGTCCATCAGCCGCTGGAACATAGCGGGCACCCCAAACAGCCCAAAAGGAAGTGTGACAAACTGGTGTAAGCTGAACGGTGTGGAAAAGGCCGTTTTTCTTGGGATAATGGAGTCAAGGGGATCTGCCAATAACCCTTTGTCAAATCCAGTGTCGAGTAAAAGCGAGCCGTGCCTAGTCGATCAAGCAACTCAATACAAGGCATTGGGTATGCGTCGAATTTAGACACTGCATTGACTTTTCTATAGTCTACACAGAACCGGACTGACCCATCGGCCTTGGGTACCAAGACCACCGGGCTGCTCCAGTCACTGTGGGACTCCTTGACGATGCCCATTTCGAGCATGGCCTCGAGTTCTTCCCGAACCACTTTTTTCTTGTGTTCGGGTCGCCTGTAAGGGTGGCTATGCACTACCACCCCCGGGGGCGTCTCAATGTGGTGCTCTATGAGGTCAGTGCGGCCGGGCAGGGGCGAGAACACGTCCGAAAACTTTGTCTGCAACTGGGCAGCCTCCGCAAGTTGGGTCGGGGAGAGGTGGTTTCCACAGGGGACCGGAGAGGTACGCGATGCCAATGCTCCCTTTTGAACCTCCGGCCCCAGCTCTGCCTTCTCCGGAACCACCGACACCAACACCACGGGGACATCCTCGTTCCAGAGTTTGAGCAGATTGAGGTGGTAAATCTGTAGCGCCCCACCCCTGTCCGTCCACCTCACCTCGTAGTCGATGTCCCCAACTCGCCGTGTGACCTCAAAAGGTCCTTGCCACTTGGCGATCAATTTGGAGCTCGATGTGGGCAACAGTACGAGTACTTTATCTCCCGGTGCGAACTCCCTAAGGTGCGTACCCCTGTCGTACAGGCGGGTTTGCTGTTCTTGGGCCTGCCACAAATTGTCCTGGGTTAGGTGTGTGAGTGTGTGGAGTTTTGCGTGCAGATCAATAACATATTGAATTTTGTTTTTACTTGGTGAAGGTCCCTCCTCCCAATTTTCTCGCAGCACATCTAGAATGCCGCGCGGCTTACACCCATAAAACAATTCGAACGGGCAGAACCCCTTGGAGGCTTGGGGGACCTCTCACACTGCAAATAACAAGGGTTTGAGCCATTTATCCCGATTACGTGCATCCTCACTTATGAATTTTTAAATTATATTCTTGAGGGTGCGATTGAACCATTCAACTAAACCGTCCGTTTGTGGGTGATGCACGCTGGTGCGGATCGGCTTAATACCTAATAACCCATACAGTTCGTTCAGTGTATGTGACATAAACGAGGTGCCTTGGTCAGTCAGAATCTCTTTCGGGATTCCAACTCAGGAGATGACACGGAAGAGCGCTTCCACAATACTGCGTGCTGAGATATTGCGAAGAGGCACTGCTTCCGGGTATCGCGTTGCATAGTCCACCAGAACTAAAATAAAGTGGTACCCTTGTGTTGACCGATCTAATGGCCCGACAAGATCCATCCCAATTCTTTCGAACGGGGTCTCGATTAATGGGAGAGGGCGCAAAGGTGCTTTTGGAATGGCTGCTGGATTTACTAACTGGCATTCGCGGCCCGCCATACACCACCTACGGACATCGCCACGAATCCCTGGCCAATAGAACCGGGCCATTAGTCGGGCTAGTGTCTTATCCTGCCCTAAGTGTCCAGCCATGGGATTAAAGTGAGCCGCCTGGAATACCAATTCCCGGCGGCTCTTTGGAATCAAAAGCTGTGTGACTTGCTCTTTAGTCTGAGTGTCCTGCGTCACTCGGTATAATCTATCCTTCATAATAGAAAAATAGGGGAAGGACGGGGTGGCGTTTGGCTGGTGCGTTTGACCATCGATTGCTCTCACTTGGTCAAACACATGTCGCAGAGTCTCATCTCACGATTGCTCTAACGGAAAATCTGCAAGGGATTCCCCGAGAGAGGGAGGAGGAGCCTGCGGCTCCTCACTCTGACGTGGAGATGACATAGACGGCTCTGTGACAGCTGCTCCCGCCAATGCGACACCGGGACCTCCCCCTGCTGAATTATGGCAGGACCCACTCTTCACTAAATGACTCATTAACTCCCCGAATCCCAGCCAATCAGTCCCCAAAATTATCAAGTGGGTGAGGCGAGGATTAACCGCCGCCTTTACTCTAAATTTTTCCCTTCTGAAAAAAATGTGGACCGACACTAAAGGGTAGCTGTGAACATCCCCGTGCACATACAACACCTTCACCCCCTGTGCTCCCCCCAATGCCTTGTCTTGCACCAGGCTTTGGTGAATTGACGTCTGATTACAGCCAGAGTCCACCAATGCCCGATATGTATCCCCTTGGATACTCACTGGTATGTGATACGCTCCGGCCTGATCGAGGGCGGCTCCTGGCGCATCAGGGAGCCGAACCACGGTGCCCACTTCCATTGCTGAGCACTGCTGTTGGAGGTGGCCCGGCTCCCCGCAGCGCCAGCAAACCGGCCCGGGCTTCCTCTCTGCACTAGCGCTCTGGGGTTCACTCACCTGGGGGGGGAAGAGACAGACACAAAACGGTAAAATGGGAGGGCACCGCGGGCACGACGGGCCGGCTGGGGTGGGACGGTGGGGGAACGGGGCGAGGACGAGACACAGGAGGAGAGAGGGAGAGAGAGAGAGAGAGGAGAGGAAAGAAGAGGATGTCCGCTGTCCTGCCATCAGAACAGCTGCCAAATGGTCCTCCGCCAACTCGATGGCCTGATCCAGCAACGCCGGGCGGTGGCACTGGACCCACTCCACGGTTCCCTCTGGTAGGCGGGTGATGAACTGCTCCAGCACCATCTGATCGATGATTCCCTTCGCGTCACAGTTGTCGGCCCTCAACCACCGCCAGGAGGCGTCCCGGAGCTGCTGGCCAAACGCGAACGGCCGGCCGACTTCCTCCAGACGCAGAGCGTGGAAGCGCTGTCGCTGTTGTTTGGGGGTGCGCCCCACCCGCTGGAGGACGGCCCGGCGAAGGTCCGCGTAGGCCAGCCGGCGGTCGGTGGGGAGCTGTAGTGCGGCCAGCTGTGCCTCGCCCATTAGCAGGGGGAGGAGGCATGCTGCGCACTGTTCCACCGGCCAGCCCGAGGCCTCTGCTGCCTGCTCGAAGAGTGTGAGGAAGGCCTCGGGGTCGTCATGCAGGCGCATCTTAGTTAGGTGGACCCCACCGATGCGAGGAGGTGCTGGAACGCCTGTCGATCTTCCTGCTGCGCCAGCACCAGGGCCTCAAACCAGTGCTCTTGCTCCTTCCAGAGGGTGACTAGCGCCTGGTGCTGGCTCTGCTGGGCTGTGGCGAGGGCGTGGACCAGGTCTGCAAAGAGGAAGGACTCCATGGGGCTTTTCTTTTCCTGTGCTGGGTCCCGGGTTTTGGCACCACTGTAGCAGTTCGTAGGAGGGGGAGGAGCACAGAAAGACGGCAGGCCAGAATAAAGTTCAATAATTCATTTATTTTGCTCTTTTCAGATGCAAAATTCACTCTTCCATGTGCACGCACACACACATAAGTCGTCTGGTTCAGGAGAGAGCTCTCTTCCTCTGCTCTCTCTCTCTATACAGGGCGCGGTCACTGGGAAGACACACAAACACAGGTTAATTGACATCAGGTGTAGTGATTCTGCCACTTACCTTCCCTGACTCCGCCCTTCGGTCACAGACCGGTGCTTGACCACGCCCTCGCTGCCACACAGTGAAACAGCGACAGGGTCATGGGCAGCCAAGGCTCATTGATTCACATGGGGCACGAAGGCTAGAACATATGATCCAATCTCACAAAGAGCTACTGCCCAAGCTGCTGAAAAAGTTAATGCTGACACCTTTCTGTTTTAGCCAGCATTAACTTTTTCAACAGTTTGTGCTTCAGTAGCTCTTCTTTCAGTAGCCAACCAAAACTGGAGAGCTGAAGAATAGAGAAAGACCAGGTCACATTTCTGAAATGCAAACAATAAAAACAAAATACTAATTTGTATCTATAGAAAATATGGCTACACCCATCTGTGTGTGGCCTTTTTCGAATCACCATTGGACATTAAAAAAAGCACACATAACCAACAGGTGTTTATCATCTAGCACACTACAGTAAACCACAGCTCAAACCATAGGATGGTATTTAAGTACTTTAAAATATGCTTACCTTGCTGTGCTTTGACGATGCGTCACAAAATCTAGTAGTTCTTGTCCAGGTTGCTTTGGTAACCAAAGAGTTTCCTTCACAGAAAAAGTGGGTCCATATGACTTTATGGAAATTAAAAGTATCACTTCTCATTTATATGTAAATGACAGGTCTATAAAGCATTTATGCAAATTCTAAAACCCTTCAATAAAACTTTAGGCTAATTGCATTTTATTATAGTATCATTCTTTATTCCATCTAATATCACAGTATATAGAAACATGCTTTTAAAAATCCATATAATTCACGTACTATTTTGGTTCACTCCCCTGCAGCGATAAAAACTGACTCACTCTATGGGGAAACATCTAGAATAAAGTAATAAACTTTCAAAGCCAGTGATTTGTTCTCTCACCTCGTGCGCCGCCTGAATGTTACTGTATAAAATTAAGTCACAGGCAGTAATCTAGGAAAGTGCTCAGACTCCATGTCCATGTAGTTACCTCCTTCTTCTACTCTAACATACTTGATGTCTCCAGGTGCCATTGCTGTTTTTAGATCTGTAATTACTCAACATCTGCTATCATGATGGAGCCCAAATCACACAGGACATGTATTGATAAGTGGTGTGTGATTTCGGTGTAGATTCAGCAATCAGGCTCGCAGATGTTCCACAACTACCAGTGTCTCCCGAAAAAAAAAAGGTAAGGAAACATGCCACAGACAAGCTTCATTTTCCCCTTTGCATATGAAACAGCGATGAATGTTTAAATGATATATTGTGCTGTATGGTGCCAGGGTTCACTAAATATAGAAGAGATATGTTCTCATCCACCCTCCTTCACTCTCTCTCTCTCTCTCTCTCTCTCGCTCTCTCTCATCTATATTCACGCTCTACATATTGAAAAGGTCTGTTCAACTCGCGCAAACCCTTGAAAAGCACTCTTGCCGCAATTACTGATTAATTACAGGGAATTAAAGCAATTACAGCTTTTGAAATATATAATTAACCATCACATTTCCTGTTGCAGCTCCGACTCAAGAATGTTCAAGATTACAATGCAATCATATATCTTACTGTAGTCTTGGTTCTCACATTCCTCTGACATCGGGCTCGACTACAGAAAGGTGCTTTTAAAGAGCCTGCAAAACAATAAGTACTTTTCATTGTGTGATGATATACACACTCACCAGCCATTTTAATAGGAGCTTGTTCTTGATTCCAAGAGTCCCTGTTCTTGGCTGGCAGGAGTGGAACCCAAAGTAGTCTTCTGCTGTTGCATGCTGACATGCTTGTCTGCTCACTGCGGTTGTAAAGAGTGATTATATGAGTTGCTATAGCCTTCCTGGCAAAAAAGCTCAAACCAATCTGGCCATTTTCCTCTGACCTCTCTTATCAACAAGACCTTTGTTTCCACCCACAGAACTGTCGCTCACTCACTCGATGCTTTTTTTTTGTTTTTCGCACCATTCTGTGTAAACTCTAGAGACTGTTGTGTGTGAAAACCCCAGGAGATCAGCAGTTTCTTGTTGAAATAATCAAACCAGTCCATCTGGCTCAAACCAACACCCATGCCACAGTGAAAGAATGTCACACTCTGAGATCACAATTTTTCCCATTCTGACGTTTGACGTGCTGAGTCGAGCTGAGTCGAGCTGAGCGGGGCTGTTGGAGTTGCATTTCGACTACAACCGCGCTGAACCGTGCTGGCTGGAAGTGGGTGGACATATTGGGTGGAGTTAGCGAAAGTGGGTGGACGTCACGTGATGTCGTTAAGCGGCGCAAACAGTGACATCAGTGAGCTTTTAAGCGGTAGTCTCACAACCCGAATAGTAAACAATAAACATGGAGGACATGGAGTCATTAGTGTTGCTGGTCTTGGTTCTGTGGCTTGTTGTCACCGACAACGCCAACAGATACTGGCAAGAGCGTATAGATGAGGCGAGGCGCATAAGGCTTCAGAAATTCTCGTAATTCATAATTATTCTTCTTCCGGGTTTGCGGTGTTTACAGATCCCAGCGTGCTCGCGGGGCGTGTGTGGGCATGTGAGGACACTCCTCCTCACCAATCAGTGCACAGGGGAGTGTCTGCTCACGCCCCCAGCCTCACTCGGCTCGCTTTGGCTCGCTTCAGCCCCACTCCAAAACGGTGCGAGTTTTAGGGGCTAAGCAGGGCTGAAGCGAGCCGAGTCGTGCTGTTTTTTGGTAGTCGAAACGCGAGCCGTGTCGGGCTGAAGTGAGCTGAAGCGAGCTGAAGTGAGCTGAAAAAGGGTAGTGGAAAAGGGCCATTAGACTTGCATTGACGTTTTGTTTTCATGCCGCGGAGCTATTTGTATGTATTTTAAATGTAAAGGACTTGCCTGTAGGTTTGTGTGTGTATTTTATGTTTGGCATCTTTCCGGTTGTAACGCGTGTCTGTGAGAAAATTGGAGGGGAGGGTTAACAGGTGGGCACGGGTGTTGATAAAGCGCAACTGCCCTGGTAATATGTCACATGATTTTCCCGGACTAAAGCAACCTTCGGGGCCGTGGTGGTTTTGTGGTTGGCGCAGTTAATTGTTTGAAACACATTGTCAGACCGCCATCACTACTACACACTATATGAAAAAATATTTGCCCCCTTGCGATTTCTAATTGCCCCCTT
Organism: Neoarius graeffei; assembly: GCF_027579695.1. Taxonomy (NCBI): domain Eukaryota; kingdom Metazoa; phylum Chordata; class Actinopteri; order Siluriformes; family Ariidae; genus Neoarius; species Neoarius graeffei. The sequence continues at coordinate 14,780,110 of NC_083576.1, read as the reverse complement.
AGTAAACTGTTCCTGGCGCCGGGCCTGATGTGAAGTGAACTGGAGCTCTTGATTTGTATCTGCATGATTTGATGCATTGTGCTGCTGTCAAGGGATCGGCTGATGAGAGAACTGCATCAAACAGCAGGTGTGTGGGTGTTCCTAATAAAGTGGCCGGTGAGTGCAGTTAAATTCACAAAGACAAAGCTGATCAGTTAGCAGAGTAGGAGCTAATTTAGGTATGTTCACATACTATACTGTAATTCCTACAATTTAAAACACACTGACTGGCCACTTTAATAAGAACACCTGGATCAGATTTTTCAAGTGTCGGTCATAAAAAGAATTTTCCCAGACACCCAATTATTTTTGTTTAGTGGACAGAAAGCTACTGAATTTGAATCACAGACTTCCAATTTTATTATTATTATTATTATTATTATTAAACAGAACAATTAATGAGGCGGCACGGTGGTGTAGTGGTTAGTGCTGTCGCCTCACAGCAAGAAGGTCCGGGTTCGAGCCCCGTGGCCGGCGAGGGCCTTTCTGTGTGGAGTTTGCATGTTCTCCCCGTGTCCGCGTGGGTTTCCTCCAGGTGCTCTGGTTTCCCCCACAGTCCAAAGACATGCAGGTTAGGTTAACTGGTGACTCTAAATTGACCGTAGGTGTGAATGTGAGTGTGAATGGTTGTCTGTGTCTATGTGTCAGCCCTGTGATGACCTGGTGACTTGTCCAGGGTGTGCCCCGCCTTTCGCCCGTAGTCAGCTGGGATGGGCTCCAGCTTGCCTGTGACCCTGTAGAACAGGATAAAGTGGCTAGAGATAATGAGATGAGAACAATTAATGAATTTAGGGCCATGTGGCCCTAAATTCTCGGCTATTTTTTCCTGCTTCACCATGACCCAATACAAGATACTACGTCATGCATCATGCGGTGGGCTTTCCCTGTTCACACAAGGCATTGTGGGATATAAATTTGAAACAGGAGAGAAAAATAGAGGACTTGAGTGTGTGAATGAAACATGAAAGACCGACTACAGTAACAGAAAGTGAGAAGAAAAGATGTTATGTTGCGAAAGAAAGGAAATGCAGGACCAAACTAATAAATATTGGCGGTCAGCGAGCACCTCGGTGTGGTCAGTTGTTCGTTTAGCGACAGAATGATGTAACTGTTAGTGCACGGTCAAAGGTAAACCTGTAGATGGCAGTAATGCAATATTGTGGATGCCAGCTGCCGTAAAACCCAAAAGATGAAGAAGAAGAAGACAACGAAGGTAAACCTATGCATGCGCACACGGACTTCCTCTGTCTGCTTGACTGCGTGAAGCGAGCAATTTCATGCACATTATTTGCTCAGGAATCCCCTCAAATTAAATACTATAACTTCCCAGCTAGAGAATGGGCTGCTTTTTTTTTAGATATTACAGAAATAAACATATATCACAATGACCAAATTTTAGACGGAACTGAATTTCACTGATTTTATGAAATCGAAAGGCCGTCTACTTTTAATTATCTGGCTAGCTATTTGGGATAGCAGTAGAACATGCAGTGTCACCAAAAAAAATCTCACCGGAAATCACTATTGGCTCTCTGAAATGTCACCAAAAATTCCTAGACTGTGTGATGATGTTAGCCTGGCAAGCCAGACTAAATGTGAATATTTAGTCTGGCCTCGCTCGTAGACATTTCCGAAGGGTGTGGGAGGAACAAACCGCTGTCTTTCAAACTGTCTCTGTGCGTATAGGCCAACGCTCTGACCAATCAGCGCAACAGTGACTGTGACGTAGTCAGAGCGACAGAAAGCAGTGGGGGAGGCCTTGAAATAAATAATTTTTCAAAATGCGTATTAATTAATAAACAGGTTCTAGATATTAAGAAGTTTGGAGATAATGACCACAAGTTTGGAGTCTGTACCACATACACTCATTTTTTTCCAAGTGTTTTTCAAGGGTTTGCTTAAACTGTTTTTGAGAGTTTTTATTTAGTGGTGTTTGGTGAAATAATTTCCCTTAAATTTAAAATAAAGGGAAAATAAGAAACAATCAAAAAGTAATGTTTCAAAGCTGTTTATTAATTATTCGTACTGCACAAACTAGCCCCATCCTTTTGGCTACGAGCGGAGCCAGCTGGGAGATCAGACTTTTGCCATAGCCGATCGGCAAAACAGCGAAAACGTCCTTCTTGAAAAGGAATGAGCGGACAGCCTCTTCCTGCTCATGTTTCAATGAAAACTCCAAGTCTAATTCTTCTAAAACTGATTCCAAAGCGGAGTCAAATGCGCGCTGTTCTCTAGCCCGTAGCCATCTTTCCTGCTGTGCTTTCTCCAGCATCGTGCAGCCTTGTCGTCACTCCTGCAAAAGCCCGCCCCAAAGAATCCAAACAAAAACCTTGCGTTGTGATTGGTGGGCACGATTTGATGCCCGGGGTGTTTTTGTTTATATGGTGCGAGGCTAGACCCACTCACTAGGCAAAAATATTTTTGGCCGCTAGGCGGGTGGGTCTAGTTTACTAGGCTATGATGATGTCATATAATATGCCACATCTAATTTGCATATACCATATACAGTGTTGCCAAAAAAAAAATCTCACCAGAAGCTCTCCGAAATATCTCCAAAAGTCGCTCGATTGCGTCATTCACAAATTGGTGAAATGTGATTTTTGCTGTTGCTCGATGGAGGTTGCTGAAGTCACCAAGTTTGTCGTTGAACACTAAGATTTTTAGTCACTAGGGAAACTCAAAAAGTTGCTAAATCTAGCGACAAAGTTACTAAATTGGTAGCACTGAAGACATGGGAATGTTTCAATTTGCATAACATGCATATTCATAGATCATTACATTTGAATGATGGTAAATGTAGAACAAACAACAATAAAAAAAAAAGACATTTAGAGATTAACATCCAGACAAACTGATATAGTCTGACTTGGGGTTTTTTCAGATGAAGATTGCTGAAATGTGGAGAACAGGGCAGAGATGCTATGTGACAGTTAAGGGACTTCAGGTTTAAAACTCACTGCTGCACTGGGAGCTTAAAGTGTGTTCTGGAAAGGAGTGATGAAGGGATGACTGATCGAGATAGCAAAAGGGGTTGAAAAGTGAAATAAGGTCTTATGAGGCACTCAGGCGGCTTTCCACCCATACTGCTGTAAAGAACGGGGTGTGTTGCCTGCAGCTATGCTTACGAACACACACACACAGACCTGTTTTCTCCCATTCGGAACTCCGTTGTATGCACTACATAGCACAAAAGCACACATTAGCATACGCACGACAACAAACCGCTAAAGTTTACTTCCTCGCGTCATGTGTTTCCGTTCGCTTTCAAAATACGATGACAAATTTTAAAGCTAATATATCATGACAGCATTCCCTTATGAGATTTCACTTATAGCAACCGCTGTGCTAATGCTCATTTCAAACATACGCATTCATGATGGATGTGGTTTCTTGCATCCTGTTTCTCAAGTCCCTAATGTTGTACCGCAAATGACTGTGAAAACAATGAAAACAGGAGCTTTAGCTGCATTGGTGCTGTGATAAATCTTTTATAACTGTGTTACAGGAATGACAGAGAGCTCTGTGTGGCCTGCAACACTGTGAAGGTGACAGCCGGTCCCTCCTGCACTCGTCATATAGACCTCTGGATCTCCTGAAATAAGATGTTAAGCGAGTGTTAAATGAACTATATACCAAAGTATGATTTTTTGTCTCTCTGTGCTCTGAGGCTTTCTTGATGTGTTTGTATTTTCTTCTTCATTCTTCAAAGTAATGAATAATCCATTCCCCTCTCGAGGAACCCTCTCAGAAGTCCCATTACTAAAATGAGAGGGATTGCCTTGGAATGCTTACACAAATGATCAAATATTCATACTCATCCACAGTTAGGATTTCGGAGTCGGAAACATTTCTTTGCACTTTATTTACTTCTCTTATTCATGAGCGTCCTCAAGTACCACGTCTATATTATGAATCATCCAGAAAGCAAATTAACACAGCACACACGCACACGCACACACTCCTACAAACATACATTTACAACAGTACAGGGACTATTTTTGATTAGTAAGGTCAGCAGGGCTTCCGATACTGCAAAGGTTGCGCATATCCATTCCCTTAATCCCACCAAAGCCATTACGTTTAATTAATTTGTTGTTTGCTATTAATACCAGTATGTTCTGTGCAAAGCCAGCCAATAGTTAAGTAAATGAGAACAAATATGCAATAATGTCACGTGTGTGTCATTTACCAATAATCGCTTCTTTCAGAGCAGCTTAATGATCGACTTTGAGTGGAAAGGGGGGAAAAAAGCAGCCTATTTTTGAACTCTTTGTGTCTTTTCTCCACAGATTTTTTCGTCTCTCCGCCTCCCTGTGGAACACTTTAGCAGATAATGACCGAACGCTGTCTGCCACCGCTCTGGTAATGACATCTAATGTGTCGAGCCGGCATAATGTGCATTACAAGTTGCATTGCATTTAGGTTTGGAATATGCCTCCATGTTCTAATACTGGAGCTGTAGCGAGAAGCCATTATGGTAATGCAGCACCTGAGGGAAGCAGAGAGAGAGATCAGTCTTCAAGTGCTTATTACCAAAAGATGACTGTGTTTAATGAAAGCTGCTGTGTGTGTGTGTGTGTGTGTGTGTGTGTGTGTGTGTGTGTGTGTGTGTGTGTGTGTGTGTGTGTGTGTGTGAGAGAGAGAGAGAGAGAGGTAGGGCCTCCACCACCTTTCTCATCCTCTCTTTATCCACCCCACTACCACTCCATCTATCCCCAACCTTGACTCTTCTTCTTGCTCAAATTTCAAGTCCTGCATTTGTTCTCCACCTGTTTTTCACCTAAACATTGTGGTTCACCATCTTCGTTTCCTCTCTTTGATCAGAACCTCCTCTCTCATCTGTCACCATCCCTCTCTCTTTTACCTCTCCTCTCACATTTGCCTACACCAAACACTGACAGCTTATATAACCCAGTTCCAAACTTAGCTACCCATTTGAACCATGGCTTCCACTGCTGTTTTTTTTTCCCTCAATTACATGACTCATATTCGCTATTATGCTTCGCACAAGGAAAGCAGCGAAGGAGGGAAAAGAGAAGATGAAAATACAGAAAGAAGGAAAATACAGTTTCATTATTTATTCTTGACCCACCTGGACGTGCGTGAGAGGGAATACCAGCACACCGATCTGAGAGAAGGTGGTTGCTATTCTTCTGGATGGTGTGAATAGAAAGATAGTAGGAGGTTTGTTTTGGGTCTTTTTTTCAATTTCATTGCTTCTTCTAGAAAAGAAATAAATTCACCATGCTTCCTTCTAACTTCATTTAATCTGTGACTTAAGGAACTGAGCTGGATGAGCCTCGGCTGAACTCGGATAAAATGCTGCCTGAGTAAATATTTGTCAAAACACCTGTGTCACACAGTTGGCATTAATTATGGCTAATTATCCTTTATATTAACAGCCTCATTATCCATTATATTTACAGTCAAAATCAAAGAGCTCGTAACTACTGTTTGTGTGGGTGAGGACAATAAAGCTCAGCTACCTATAGTTAGTGTACACCAGATTGTTTAAGGAATACTCCTTTTTTTTAGATGTTTAGATTTTTATTTCTATCCAAAGCAATTAAAATAGATAAAGAGACATCCATCTCAGATTATTTGCTGTTAACAAAAAATGAATTATTCTGGAATTTTACGGACATGAGCGCAACAGTGGTCATAAGCAAAACACACAGAATGGTATGAAGAAGTGAGGCTGGGGCTGATATCTTTCCAGCCCAAACTATAGATTTATACAGTGCTAGATGTTTCAGGTGATTACATAGTCAAATGGCCCCTAGACTGGCTCTCCATTTTGGCTGACATTTGAGCCTGCTTTGGTAAACAACAACAGCATTCCTTTATTACTTCGTTGCTGTTCAGCAGGATTTTAAAACATCCCACACTCATTCTCTGTCGAGTTACATGTCGATCCTGAGGCACCAGTCATGCTGACCTCTTTTGCTCCTCAGATCTGCCTGATCCATCCTGATGCCCTGCTTCTGGCTGGCGTCTCATCACATCGCTCCTGTAGAGGACGGCCCCATATGGACAATTGAAAGTCGCACTTGGAAGATGGCTCTGGACACTTACAGTAATGCATCTATGGTGGAGGACTACAATTAACATGATAACTTTAGGACTGCAGTGCCATGAACAGTTTTGCAGTCAAGTTTCCACTCAAGTTGATAACGTCAACAAAATAGACTTCATGCTAAAACTATAATGAATTTCCTGGTTTCACAGTTATACTTTGTGACTATATAGGACACGATTATAGTAGCAAATTATTTATAATCACGCTGTCTGTTATCAGGGCCGGTTCTGCCCTAATCTGGACCCGGGTGCAACATCGCGCAACCCCCCCCCCCCCCCCCCCCCCCCCAAAAAAAAACACACACACACACACACCAGTACAACCATCACATAACTATAACTATAAACATTTTATATCAACTATTTTAACTAAATGGGCTATAATAAATAAGCCTGCAGCCATGGCGGGCTGCCTTAAAAAGTAACCATTCAATGACACAACTGACAGCTTGCGCAGCCACGGCGGGCTGCTTTAAAAAGTAACCATCCCTGTGTCCTCGATTTCTTCTGTTCGTCTACTAAGCCAAGAAGTATATACTCGTTTTGCATTTTCTGCCTCCTTTTTTGTATTTTCGACCCTGCGTTTATTTTCTTTCCTTTTCTGAAAACCCGATTTGTGTCCAGACATTTTGTTCTGCTACCAACGAACTAACTCGTCAGGTCTCGTCTCTCGAGCCCGCGATGATTCCCGTGGGAAGGGCAACAACTGATACATTTTTACAAACAACCAATAAACAGCCAATAGGGAGGTTACAACGTTCAGGCTCTCCTTTGCTCAGAGACACTCAGTAATGCACTTATTCAGGAACAGAGAGAACTCTTTATTTTTTATTTTATCTTATTTTTTGGGGCCCCTCTCCACACCAGTCCCGGGTGCAAATGCTACCGTTGCTACCCCTCCAGAACCGGCCCTGTCTGTTATCACCCAAATGAGGATGGGTTTCCTTTTGAGTCTGGTTCCTCTCAAGGTTTCTTACTCGTGTTATCTGAGGGAGTTTTTCCTTCCCACCGTCACCACAGGCTTGCTCACTGGGGATAAATTAGGGATAAAATTAGCTCATGTTTAAAGTCTTTAATTTTCTGTAAAGCTGCTTTGCGACAATGTTTGTTGTTAAAAGTGCTATACAAATAAACTTGACTTCACTTGACTTGACACGTCTCTAGTTTAGATGAATTATGACTTTGAGTGATGTAGCTGAGGATGAGGGGTCAGAATTCACAAATCTGGATTCACTGTGGGTTTACAGTGTCTTGCAAAAGTATTCATCCCCCTTGGTGTTTGTCCTGTTTTGCCACTTTAAAAGCTAGAATTAAAATGGATTTTTGGAGGGTTAGCACCATTGGATTTACACAACATGTCTACCACTAGGGCGGCACGGTGGTGTAGTGGTTAGCGCTGTCACCTCACAGCAAGAAGGTCCTGGGTTCGAGCCCCGGGGCCGGCGAGGGCCTTTCTGTGTGGAGTTTGCATGTTCTCCCCGTGTCCGCGTGGGTTTCCTCCGGGTGCTCCGGTTTCCCCCACAGTCCAAAGACATGCAGGTTAGGTTAACTGGTGACTCTAAATTGACCGTAGGTGTGAATGTGAGTGTGAATGGTTGTCTGTGTGTATGTGTCAGCCCTGCGATGACCTGGCGACTTGTCCAGGGTGTACCCCGCCTTTCGCCCGTAGTCAGCTGGGATAGGCTCCAGCTTGCCTGCGACCCTGTAGAAGGATAAAGCGACTAGAGATAATGAGATGAGATGTCTACCACTTTAAAGATGCAAATTGTTGTTTTATAGTGACACACTAACAATAATTAAGATGAAAAAACAGAAATCTAGAGTGTGCACCCTAGAGTATTCTAGAGTATTCACCCCCTTTTGTATGAAGCCCCTAAATAAGAGCTGGCCCAACCAATTCACTTCATAAGTCACATAATTAGTTGATTAAGATCCACCTGTGTGCAATTAAAGTGTCTTATGATCTGTCACATGATGTCTGTATAAATCAACCTGTTCTGGAAGGACCCTGACTCTGCAACACTACTAAGCATGCAATATGAAAACCAAGGAGCTTCCAAACAGGCCAGAGACAAAGTTGTGAAGAAGTATAGATCAGGGTTGGGTTATAAAAATATCCCAAACTTTAAATATCCCACGGAGCACCATTAAATCCATTATAGCAAAATGGAAAGAATATGGCACCACTACAAACCTGACAAAAGAAGGCCGCCCAACAAAACTCACAGACCAGGCAAGGAGGGCATTAATCAGAGATGCAACAAAGACACCAAAGATAACACTGAAGGAGCTGCAAAGATCCACAACAGAGATCAGAGTATCTGCCCATAGGACCACTTTAAGTCCTACACTCCACAGAGTGGGGCTTTATGGAAGAGTGGCCATAAAAAAGTCATTGCTTAAGAAAACATGTTTGGAGTTTGCCCAACAGCATGTGGCAGACTCCCCAAACACATGGAAGAAGATTCTCTGGTCAGGTGAGACTAAAATTGAACTTTTTGGCCATCATGGGAAATGCCATGTGTGGCACAAACCCAACACCCTGAGAACACCATTCCTACAGTGAAGCATGGTGGTGGCAGCATCATGCTGTGGGGATATTTTTCATCTGCAGGGACAGGAAAGCAGGTCAGGACTGAAGGAAAGATGGATGGCACTAAATACAGGGCAATTCTGGAGGAAAACCTGTTTGAGTCAGCCAGAGGTTTGAGACTGGGATGAAGGTTTATATTCCAGCAGGACAAATGACCCTAAACATACTACTAAAGCTACACTGGAGTGGTTTAAAGGGAACCATTTAAATGTCTTGGAATGGCCTAATCAAAGCCCAGACCTCAATCTGATTGAGAATCTGTGGCATAACTTGAAGATTGCTGTACACCAAAACAACCCATCTAACTTGAAGGAGTTGGAGCAGTCTTGCCTTGAGGAATGGGCAAAAATCCCAGTGGCTAGATGTGCTCAGCTAATAGAGACATACCCCAAGAGACTTGCAGCTGTAATTGCAACAAAAGGTGGCTCTACAGAGTATTGACTTTGGGGGGTGAATACCTATGCACACTCCAGATTTCTGTTTTTTCATCTTAATTATTGTTTGTGTCACAATAATAATTAAAAAAAAACACAACTTGCGCATTTAAAGTTATCAGCATGTTGTGTAAATCCAATGGTACTAACCCCCAAAAAATCCATTTTAATTCTAGCTTGTAATGTGACAAAACAGGACAAACACCAAGGGTTAAGTCAATTTTATTTTTTATAGCACTTTTAACAATAGACATTGTCGCAAAGCAGCTTTACAGAATTTAAATTATTTTAAGCATGAGATAATTTTATCCCTAATTTATCCCCAATGAGCAATCCTGTGGCGACAGTGGCAAGGAAAAACTCCCTCAGACGACAAGAGGAAGAAACCTCGAGAGGAACCGGACTCAAAAGGGAACCCATCCTCATTTGGGTGATAACAGACAACATGATTACAACATTTTTAACAGCTTTAACATAAAGTCTGTTTCGTTGATGTTATAAACTCTTCATTGATGGAAACTTGAGTGCAAAACTGTTTATGATGACTGCAGTCCTAAAGTTAGCAAGTCAACTGTAGTCCTCAGCCATAAAAGCATTACTGTAAGGGTCTAGAGCGTCTTCCAAGTGTGACTTTCAACTCTCCATATGGGGTCGTCCTCCACAGGAGCAGTCCTCCTGGGGGATGAATACTTTTGCAAGATACTATATGTACAAATATTTGGAGCACATAGCGCACACAAATATAGAGATTGGCATTATGTTACACCACTAGTGTTTGTATAAATTAGGATTAAAATGGAGTACTCCCATTTACCCGTCATCTCCCCTGAACACAAAACCGAGAGAGAGAGAGAGAGAGAGAGAGAGAGAGCATTAATCTGAGCCCAAGTGAGAAAAAAAATGTGTGGAACAATCTGAAGTGAAATCCACTTTATTTGTGCATCAGTGTTGTGTTATTTTTATTATCCCACACAACAAAGAAAGGTTTAAAGTTTGTAAGTAGGTCACGTTTGTAAAGGTTCTGGTATTGCTTCTATTCATTTCTCATGACCTCAGAGAAGACTTTTTAATCAGATCTACTAGGAACAAATCCCTCAAAAGTTGGTGTGAAAGGAAATGTCAGGTGTTCCAGGATGAAAACATTTTGCGCGTTCTCAGTGAACCAATGACACAAACACCCTTAACAACATTATTGTCTTCCTCTCCTAATTGCCTGGATCTGAGTTCATCACTGAATTCATCATTTCACTTTATTCCCCATTATTCCCAACATGTGCACTCTCTCTCTCTCTCTCTCTCTCTCTCTCTCTCTCTTTAGCACATGCCCTCAACCGCTAGAGTCCTGATAAAATCAATGTTTAATTCAGATAGCTGGAGGCCATTGACAAAAACAGTGGAAGTCTTTCATCTACAAAGGGATGCTCGGAGACTTCTTGCAAATCTCTCAGAATTAACGCACTCGTCACGAGCTGTCCCATTTATTACGCCGGGTGCGTGCTCCCACTGACACGGAAAAGATCTGAGGAGCCTCACGTACAGATGCATGCCGAATGAGTTCGCTTCCTTTAAATCCAAGTGTGGATCTGCAGTGTATAGGTACCGGTACACCTTCTGAGATGCAGTGACATCTGTGAACGTTAGGAACCCGTGTAGTGGACATGGGGACTAAGCTGTAGCTGTCCTCACTAACCTGATGTCTTAGTCTAGCTTCCAAACTTTAGTTCTAAGCTTGACTCAGTTCTCAACCTGTTCCAGGTTTCAGATGATCCCTAATTAGATTAGAGTTGGAACTCATCTCTCCAGAGGGTGTTGAGCTACTTTTTTTTTTTATCTTCAGTAAAAAGAAAAAAAGATGTGGGTGAGGAAACAAGTGATAACAGAAAATAAATTGTCATATGAATGTCATTACAATCGGATAAAATTGTACGTCATTAATTATTAAATGAAAAATTGGAGCTGCTGGAAAATTACTGTGGTGTACAAGGAATAAAACATTTCAGGATGCGCTATTATTGGAAAAATAATCAAATTTGGTGTGCAAATGACTCCAACTCTGCTTCACGTCGGGCCACGTCACATCACCAAGTCACTGATTACTTTCAAGTGTTTTATTTCTTACTTATTGCATGCTATTTCTTATTTATTGCATGCATTTTGGGGCAATCTGATGGATATTTATTTATTTTATTTTTTTTTTTGCTATTTTTCCTGTTAAATAATTCTTCACTAAACCTAACAACAACCAAATAGCTTAAATATGATTGATATTATTATTTATTCTATCCACATTCACTGGAGCAATTGTGTGCTCTGATTGTCTACTCTACAACTAGGCTATCAGCTCATATACCGTGAGTAGAGAAAAACAAAATGGTGGAGCGTGTTGCTGAACCAACCGAGGACGAAGTAAAAACTCTACTCGAAAACAAAACCCCCAAAATTATCAAATATTTAAAAGAAACAGAAATAGCTAAAAGAATATAGCTGTTTGTTTGTTTGTTTGTTTGTTTGTTTTCCCCAATCTCTCCTGTTCCACACTCCAGCCCAGTCAGTGGTAGTAATGCACATTTAAGTTAGTTTGCCAACCACCAGAAAATCCTCAAAAAAAAAGAAGAGGAAAACCCCCCCAAAACACAAAAAAGCAACAAAATATGGAATGAAAGTATTTGATGGTAAGTACGTCTTTTATTTTTCAAGAGTTATTATTATCGCATTTTTCACAAATTGCTACTGTCATTTGTTTACATTCTAAGGGGAAATAATTGTCAGACATTTTATATAAAGTTTTTATTTATCGAATTTGCAAAAAATAAAAATGCTCTGTTTCTCAAAATCCAGTGAATGTGGAGAGAATAAAACAGTTATTCCACTCAATCTCATCATACATGGATTATAGCCAACTCGGTGCTACGTGCCTCTTCGGCTATCAGCTAATGTACGACTCAGTTTCATGGAATAACTGTTAATTATCTCATCTCATTATCTCTGGCCGCTTAACCCTGTTCTACAGGGTCACAGGCAAGCTGGAGCCTATCCCAGCTGACTACAGGAGAAAGGCGGGGTACACCCTGGACAAGTCACCAGGTCATCACAGGGCTGACACATAGACACAGACAACCATTCACACTCACACTCACACCTACGGTCAATTTAGAGTCACCAGTTAACCTAACCTGCATGTCTTTGGACTGTGGGGAAAACCGGAACACCCGGAGGAAACCCATGCGGACACGGGGAGAACATGCAAACTCCGCACAGAAAGGCTCTCGCCGGCCACGGGGCTCGAACCCGGACCTTCTTGCTGTGAGGCGACAGCGCTAACCACTACACCGGAGCTTTTTTTGGGGGGTTTTTTTGTTTTATTTTATTTCTTTTTCTATATTTTTTTTCTGTGTGTTTGTGTAGTTTGATGTTTGAGTGTTTTGTCCGCCGGTTGTGGTGTAGCTCCGGACCTAGTTTTGAGCGTCGGTTCCCTCCAGGCCTTGGTTCGCTGTGGGTGATGCCTGCGCTCCCAGCTATGGACTGCAGTGAGCTCGTTGCTCATTTTACATCATGGTTGTCCAGCGCTCTGGCTTGGCGTGATGTTCCGAGCGATGTTGCTTGGTGGTGTCGCGGCAGCTGTGCAGACGGTTTGGGACACACCAGCGCTTTGCGTGGCGGAGCTTCTGTGCTCGCTTTGTAGATCCACGGCGTGGTGTTCGAGCGATGTTGCTGACGGCGTCGCGGCGGCGGTGCTGGAGATGTGGGACTTGTTTTCGTGCGCCTTTTGGTGGGACTGTGGCTGCTACACCATGGGAATTACATCCTGACCCCTACTTGGTGGACTTTTTACCTTTTATTTTTATTTATTTTTTTTCTTATTATATTTTTTTATTTATTTATTTATTTTCTTTGTCTACTATTGTAAAGCGTCCTTGGGTTTCTTGAAAGGCACTATATAAATTTAACTTATTATTATTATTATTATTATTATTATTATTATTACACCACCGTGTCGCCACTGTTAATTATATTCATCAAAAGACTAAGCAACCTGGTTAAAATTGTAAAGACAATGCTAATGAAATGTTCTTAGAATTATGAAATAGATTGCTCTTACCTCATTACCTGATTGTACCCTTAACTTTTAACCTGCCATAATTCTGTAAGTGAGAGACAAATCCTTAGTATCCTGGTGTCAGTTTCCAGGAGACATTTTGAGACCTTATTGTATTAAGAAGCCACACATCATTGAGCGCATACTAAATCATGGCATCTGCTTGAATAAATATGCTCTTGCACATACCCCAACCCCTAGAAACACACAGGAAAATTCAAACATGCGCATCTTATTACACTGCCTGCCTCCCGTCACCTGACCTGAGACAGACATCGTCATATTCATAAGCATCAGAGGCATAATTGAATAATTTTCTGCCAGACTGAGTTATATCTCCAGGCCTCATATATCTTTGTCTCTGTGTGACAAGCCCAGGCGACAACTCTCGCCTCACATTAATGCTAGCTGAGGGGTACACACAGGGCCAATCTGAATTCATTACCTCCAATGGGCCACTTTCAAAGCCTGGACCATCACTGTGACTCAGTGAGCCTGCATGCTGATCTCAAAATACCATCAAGAGCTAATTCACTAACAGTAATCATACATCGTCCTCTTTTTTAAATGAGTTTACGTAACCAAATAAAAAAATGTATTTATAAAAAACACCTTTGTTTTTTTCAGGAGCATAAATAATTAACGTTTTGTTAACAAGGCTATGGGTTGTTAATCAAAGCTTAGTGTAAAGAGAGCACTTGGAATCCTTATAAGTAATCCAGATGAAAATGAACTTCCACTTAGTACTGAAGCGAGGCTGAGAAAGCACAGAGGATCAGCAACATACACTTCACTGCAGCTCATTCACACAGCATTTCCAGGAATATAGCACATATCTAATAGTACGTGTGTGCAGTCAGATATGAAGCTTGTGGGACAAAGAAAGGCCACGCTGGATCGTATTGTATTACTAATTTATTTATATATAGAAGAAATGAAATCAACTCGATGCACTGCGCATGTGAGAAATACACCGATCAGCTGTAACATTCTCACCACTGGATTCTATCCACATTCACTGGATATGAGCAATCACGCTCTCTGATTGGCTACTCTACTACTAGGATATCAGCTCATATACCATGAGTAGAGTAAAACAAAATGGTAGTGTGTGTTGCTGAACCAACCGAGGACGAAATAAAAACTCTGCTCGAAAACAAAACCACAAAAAATACAAAAAAAGCAACAAAATATGGAATAAAAGTATTTGATGGTAAGAACGTACCTTTTTTATTTTTCAAGAATTATTATTATCGCATTTTTCACAAATTACTACTGTCATTTCACCAGTTTGTTTACATTCTAAGCAGAAATTATTTTGTCGGACGTTTTGTATAAAGTTTTTATTTATCGAATTTGCAAAAAAATAAAAATAAAAATGTTCTGTTTCTCAAAATCCAGTGAATGTGGATAGAATAAAACAGTTATTCCACTCAATCTTGTCATACATGGCTTATAGCCAACTTGGTGCTACGTGCCTCATCAGCCATCAGCTCATGTACGACTTGATTTCATGAAATAACTGTTAATTATCTCATTACAATGGCAAGGGGTGGGATATATTAGGCAGCATGCGAACAGTCAGTTCTTTAAGTTGATGTGTTGGAAGCAGGAAAAATGGGCAAGCGTAAGGATCTGAGTGACTTTGACAAGGGCCAAATTGTGATGGCTGGATGACTGGGTCTGCGCATCTCCAAAATGGCACATCTTGTGGGGTGTTCCTGGTATGCAGTGGTTAGTACCTACGAAAATCGGTCCAAAGAAAGGAAGGACAACTGGTGAACCAGCGACAGGGTCATGGATGGCCAAGGCTCAATGATTAACATGGGGCATGAAGGCTAGCCCATATGGTCCAATCCCACAGAAGAGTGACTGTAGGACAAACTGCTGAAAAAGTTAATGCTGGCACTTTTTTGTTTTAGCCAGCAATAACTTTTTCAGGGCGGCACGGTGGTGTAGTGGTTAGCGCTGTCGCCTCACAGCAAGAAGGTCCTGGGTTCGAGCCCCGGGGCCGGCGAGGGCCTTTCTGTGTGGAGTTTGCATGTTCTCCCCGTGTCCGCGTGGGTTTGCTCCGGTTTCCCCCACAGTCCAAAGACATGCAGGTTAGGTTAACTGGTTACTCTAAATTGACCGTAGGTGTGAATGGTTGTCTATGTGTCAGCCCTGTGATGACCTGGCGACTTGTCCAGGGTGTACCCCACCTTTCGCCCGTAGTCAGCTGGGATAGGCTCCAGCTTGCCTGCAACCCTGTAGAAGGATAAAGCGGCTAGAGATAATGAGATGAGATAACTTTTTCAGCAGTTTGCACAACAGTAGCTCTTCTGTAAAACGCTCCTTCAGAGTAGATGGGTTAGATAAAATTCCTTGGGGAAAGGGTAAGACAACAGTTTTGCAGGAGCAGGCAGGATTAGTGAAAAATCATTTAGGAGCAAGCAGGATAAGTTGCGATTCTTTCATGAGCAGATGGCCCCGTCTTCATCCGCTTATCCGGGGCCGGGTCACGGAGGCAGCAGTCTGAGCATGGAAGCCCAAACTTCCCTTTCCCCAGACACCTCGGCCAGCTCCTCGGGAAGAACACCGAGGCATTCCCAGGCCAGCCGAGAGACATAGTCCCTCCAGCGTGTCCTGGATTTTCCCCGGGGCCTCCTCCCGGGGGGACTTGCCTGGAACACTTCCCCAGGTAGGCATCCAGGAGGCATCCAAAAGAGATGCCCGAGCCACGTCAGCTGATTCCTCTTGATGTGGAGGAGCAGCGGCTCTACTCCGAGCTCCTCCTGAGTGGCTGTGCTTCTCACCCTATCTCTAAGGGAGCGCCCAGCCACCCTGCGAAGGAAACTCATTTCTGCCGCTTGTATCCGTGATCTTGTTCTTTCGGTCATTACCCAAAGCTCATGACCATAGCTGAGAGTCGGACCGTAGATCGACTGGTAAATCGAGAGCTTCACCTTTTGGCTCAGCTCCCTCTTCACCACGACGGACCGGTAAAGCGACCGCATCACTGCGGATGCTGCACCGATCCACCTGTCGATCTCACGCTCTATCCTTCCTTCACTTGTGAACAAGATCCTGAGATACTTAAACTCCTCCACTTGAGGCAGGACTTCTCCACCAACCTGGAGAGGGCAAACCACCCTTTTCCGGTCGAGAACCATGGCCTTGGACTTGGAGGTGCTGATTCTCATCCCAGCCACTTCACACTCGACTGCAAACTGCCCCAGTGCATGCTGAAGGTCCTGGTTTGAAGAAGCCAACAGGACAAGATCATCTGCAAAAAGCAGAGATGAAATCCTGTGGTTCCCAAACAGGATTCCTTCCGGCCCCTGGCTGCGGCTAGAAATTCTGTCCATAAAAATTATGAACAGAACCGGTGACAAAGGGCAGCCCTGCCGGAGTCCAACATGCACTGGGAACAGGTCTGACTTACTGCCGGCAATGTGAACCAGACTCCTGCTCCGTTTGTACAGGGACCGGACAGCCCTTAGCAAAGAGCCCCGAACCCCATATTCCCGAAGCACCCCCCCACAGAATACCACGAGGGACACAGTCGAATGCCTTTTCCAGATCCACAAAGCACATGTGGACTGGTTGGACAAATTCCCATGAACCCTCGAGCACCCTATGAAGGGTATAGAGCTGGGCCAGTGTTCCGCGACCAGGACGAAAACCGCATTGTTCCTCCTGGATCTGAGGTTCAACTATTGGCCGAATTCTCCTCTCCAGTACCCTGGAGTAAACCTTCCCGGGGAGGCTGAGAAGTGTGATTCCCCTATAATTGGAGCACACTCTCCGGTCCTCTTTCTTAAAAAGAGGGACCACCACCCCAGTCTGCCACTCCAGAGGCACTGTCCCAGACTGCCATGCGATGTTGCAGAGGCGTGTCAGCCAAGACAGCCCCACAACATCCAGAGACTTGAGATACTCAGGGCGGACCTCATCCACCCCCGGTGCCTTCCACTGAGGAGCTTGCAAACCACCTCAGTGACTTCGGCTTGGGTAATGGATGAGTCCACCTCTGAGTCATCAGCCTCCGCTTCCTCAATGGAAGACGTGATGGTGGGATTGAGGAGATCCTTGAAGTATTCCTTCCACCACCCGACAATGTCCCCAGTCAAGGTCAACAGCTCCCCACCCGCACTGTAAACAGTGTTGGCAGAGTACTGCTTCCCCCTCCTGAGGCGCCAGACGGTTTGCCAGAATTTCTTCGAGGCTGACTGATAGTCCTCCTCCATGGCCTCACTGAACTCCTCCCAGTTCCGAGTTTTTGCCTTCACAACTGTCCGAGCTGCAGCACGCCTGGCCTGCCGATACCCATCAGCTGCCTCAGGAGTTCAGGAGGCCAGCATGGCCTGATAGGACTCCTTCTTCAGCTTGAGGGCATCCCTTACTTCCAGTGTCCACCACCGGGTTCAGGGATTGCCGCCACGACAGGCACCGGAGACCTTGCGGCCACAGCTCTGAACAGCGATGTCTACAATGGAGGTAGAGAACATGGTCCACTCAGACTCAATGTCCCCCGCCTCCCTCAGAAGCTGGGAGAAACTCTCCTGGAGGTGGGAGTTAAAGTCCTCCCCGGCAGAGTGCTCAGCCAGACGTTCCCAGCAGACTCTCACCATATGTTTGGGCCTGCCAGGTCTGTCCGGCTTCCTCCTCCGCCAGCGGATCCAACTCACCACCAGGTGGTGATCAGTTGACAGCTTAGCCCCTCTCTTCACCCGAGTGTCCAAGACATAGGATCAGAGATCAGATGAAACGACAACAAAGTCGATCATCGACCTCCGACCTAAGGTGTCCTGGTGCCACGTGCACTTATGGACACCCCTATGCTTGAACATGGTGTTCGTTATGGAAAACCGTGACTAGCACAGAAGTCCAATAACAAAACACCACTCGGGTTCAGATCGGGGAGGCTGTTCCTCCCCATCAAGCCCCTCCAGGTGTTACTGTCATCGCCCACGTGAGCGTTGAAGTCCCCCAGTAGAACAATGGAGTCCCCAGTCTAAGCACCTCTCAGTACCTCTCCCAGGGACTCCAAGAAGGCCGGATACTCTATACTGCTATTCGCTGTAGGCACAAACAACAGCAAGAGCCCTCTCCCCGATCCAAAGGCGCAGAGAGGCGACCCTCTCGTTCACTGGGGTAAACTCCAACACACGGCGGCTGAGCTGGGGAACTATAAGCAAGCCCACACCAGCCCACCACTGCTCACCATGGGCGACTCCAGAGAAGTGGAGAGTCCAGCCCCTCTCGAGGAGCTGAGTTCCGGACCCCAAGCTGTGCATGGAGGTGAGCCCGACTATCTCTAGCTGGTACCTCTCAACCTCCCGCACAAGCTCAGGCTCTTCCCCCCCAGCAAAGTGACATTCCATGTCCCAACAGCTAGCCGCTGTGTTTGGGGATCAGGTCGTCGAGGCCCCTGCCTTCGACTGCTGCCCAATCCACACTGCACCAGGCCCCTACGGCTACCTCTGTGGGTGGTGAACCCACAGGAGGTCGGGCCCACGTCACCACTTCGGGCTGAGCCCGGCCGGGCCCCGTGGGCAAAGGCCCGGCCACCAAGCGCTTGCATACGAGCTCCAATCCCGGGCCTGGCTCCAGGGTGGGGCCCCGGCTGTGCCATACCGGGCGACGTCATGGTCCTTGATCTATTATTATCCATAAGGGTTTTGGTGAACTTCTCTTGGTCTGGCATGTCACCTAGGACCTGTCTGCCTTGGGAGACCCTAACAGGGTGTAATGCCCCCGACAACATAGCTCCTAGGATCATTCAAGCACACAAACCCCTCCACCACAATAAGGTGGCAGTTCTAGGAAGGGATGAACAGATGGGATTGGTTAAAATTTCTTTGTGTGGTAGGTGGGATTAGTGACAGTTTCTCCAGAAGGTGGCAATATTCAAATGTCTGGAGCGACAGGCAGGATTAGTTAAAGGTAATGCAGGAGCAGATGGGATTAGTTAAAATTCCTCCATGATTGACTGGGATTAGTTTAAATTCATCCTGGAGCAGGTGGGGTTAGTTAGGTTTTTTCTTTCGGATCAGGTGGAATTAGTTAATATTTATATGGGAGCGTGTGGGATTTGTTAGTTTTTTCCCTTTGGAATCAGATGAGATTAGTTAATATTCCTTTGGGAAAATGTCTCATCTCATCTCATTATCTCTAGTCTCTTTATCCTGTTCTACAGGGTCGCAGGCAAGCTGGAGCCTATCCCAGCTGACTACAGGCGAAAGGCGGGGTACACCCTGGACAAGTTGCCAGGTCATCACAGGGCTGACACATAGACACAGACAACCATTCACACTCACACCTACGGTCAATTTAGAGTCACCAGTTAACCTAACCTGCATGTCTTTGGACTGTGGGGTAAACCGGAGGATCCAGAGGAAACCCACACGGACACGGGGAGAACATGCAAACTCTGCACAGAAAGGCCCTCGTCGGCCACGGGGCTCGAACCCAGACCTTCTTGCTGTGAGGCGACAGCGCTAACCACTACACCACCGTGCCGCCAAAATCACTGCCATAGTATATGCAATAGTCCAAAATAATAAAGGATCTTAAAAAGCTCTAAAATATACTATAAGTAATATATACTATAAAAATATAATATAAGAGTCTTAACTCTTTGTTCAGCAATAAGGCTACCATTACATCCAACATTAAAGTGTGTGTGTGGGTCGATCTGACACTAAAACAGACCTTGGTGGGTCCTTCAGACACTTCTCTGTTCAAAATACACATTTCATAAACAAAATGTTCCCAAACAATGTCCAGCCGAGACAGAAGGTCATTTTTAACTGAACCTTAAGTTAACTCTTAATTTTGTCACCATTTTAATAATAATACTTATAAGAATAATACTTATATAACCCTAACAGTTTATTTGGGATTGGATGGGATTATTCAATAGTTATATGGGATTATGTGGGATTGGTTAGTATTTATTTGGGATTATGTGGGATTAGTTAACGTTTATATGATAGTATGTGAGATTAGTTGGGGTTTCTTTGCGATCAAGTGGGGTTAGTTAATATTTATATGGTATCATGTGTGACTAGTTAAGTTTTTCTTTGGGGTTGTGTGGGATTACTTAATATTTATATGTGGGATTAATTGTTTTCTTTGGGATCAAGTGGGATTAGATAACATTTATATGTGGTTGTGTGTGATTAGTTAGTTTTTCTGGATCGTGTGGGATTAGTTAATATTTATATGGACATGTGTGTGGTTAGTTTGGTTTTTGGGGGAATGTATGTGATTAGTTAATATGCCTATGGGAGCATGTGGGATTCGTTTTTTTTTCTTTGTGATCAGGTGGGATTAGTTAATATTTATATGGGAGCATGTGGGATTCATTAAAATTTCTTCAGAAGGGGGTGGAATTAGTTAAAAGTCCTTCAGGAGCAAATCCTGCTCCTACAGTGAAAGCATTCTTTAGCACAAATGTGTGTTAGCTTAAAAGTGTCGAGGTGTGATACGCAGTCCTGCCATCTGGGAAGAATAGACAGCAGTGTCACTCTCTTCCCACACAGTTTGTTCCAAAAAAGCAATGAGACATCTGGCCATTTGTCCAGCATTTATTGTTGTCAGGATAAGTGGGTTTTATTGTCATACTGTCATATAACTTGTATGCATTAGAATGAAAAGTCATTTATTTATGGCCATGGTATGACACACTATACAGAATTACATAAAATGCAAGGTCCAGTCTTGATAAAACATTAGCTTTGTAGTCTGGTGTTCATCGAGCTGCAACCGCTCTGCTACTTTTCTGTGAACTATTTGGCTTATCTTCATCATTTCTCTCTTTACCCCATTTCCAATTCATCCTGTCTGTTCACCACTTTTTGACCTCTTCTTTTCATACCAAATGGATGTCACAACATTTGGCAACATTAAGCAAGGTCAGAATAGATTGTATAAACTAGAAACTATATTATAGAACTGGATAAAAATCACAATTTAGGGACAGCAGTCAAGTGAAAAATGTGTCATGGACAAGGAGGTGTTCTGCAACATTTTGTTCCATATAAGGATAGACTGTGACTTGTTTTCCCAGATTGGTAACACTGTAGGATTACCTGCCAGAATGGTTGGTAATTTTTCACATTTGGAAGGTGGGTGGGTGTTAATTTCAAACAAGCTGGAGAGATTTCTTTGAATTTCAGATGTACAATGTAAGAAAAAAATTCAACTGCTAAATTTACCCTATTCCTAATTTGAATAGTTTGTAACTGTTTTGCAAAAAGTTCCTTTTTCATTCATGCATTCCTCTTCAGTAGTCCCTTTGTCCTGGTCAAGGCTGAGGTGGATCCAGAGCTGGTTTGTGAGGTGGGAATACATGCAGAATGGGACAGCAGTCCATTACAGTGCATCTCACACACACACACACACACACACACACACAATACAGTTTGTAAAAAAAATTCTATTTATGCTAATAAACAATTATGAGATCCTGCTGGAGGGTGACACTGTGGTGGAGTGGGTAGTATTGCTTAGTGTTGTAGTCAAGACCACCTAAATCAAGACCACGTCATGACCAAGACCAAAGTGTATCAAGACCAAGACAAGACCAAGACTTTGAGGGGTTGAGATCAAATCTAGACCAACACCAAGGCAGGGTGAGACCGAGTCAAGACCAGAACCAGACCAGTGTGTGTGTGATGAGGGTGGGGGAGGGGTGATGACTGTTAACAGGAAGAAAAATTTCAAATTAGCAGTGAGTCACATTATTGGTCGCATTTGAAGCAGGAAATTTTACATCCAATCACAGTAACGACGTCAACAAATAAGTCAGCCAATTTAGTGAAATCCCCACAGTTGTGGTCTTGACTGGTCGTGAAATGAAATCACAAGTCCTCTGTGTCTATGACCAAGACAAGACAAAGTAAAAATGCAATAGATTCAGAAAGTGACCTTGAGACTGGTCTCAAGTACTACAATACTAGTATCACCACCTCACAGCTCTAGTGTCCTCAGTTCAATCCTGGACAAGGGTTATAGTCTGCGAGTCTGTGCATAGTTTCACATATCTGTTTGGGTTTCTACTGGGATCTCTTTCTTTTCCTCCTATATTCCCAAAACAAGAAAGTCAGTAGAGATCTTGCAGTCACGTGACCGGAAAGTACACAGCCGCCATCTTGTCGGTCAACAGCACAGCTGAATACTGCTGCACTCATGTACAGAATGGATCAATTTCAACCGACGGACTACACGGCTCATTTTTCTAATGAACAGATAACTAGATATATGTCTAAAATAAACGATCTACAGATTATTGACCCTTATGGCTTACCGGACGGAGTTTTCACGACCGTGTCAGTGGATATGGAACTGCCAGCGGAATACCCGGACGTGTATAATTACCTCATTAACTTTCCCTCGCTGTTCAGTGGTGAAGCACTGCGTGCTTATAAATCTCTGGACAGTTATCTTTACAGAAATTCAGGATTTGTCAGCGACTCAGATGTGGCATCTTGTAAACAAGAAAATGATCCTAACTGGATGGGTAAGTCACTTAAGTATTGAGTATAGCACTGACCAGCCGATTATAGAATAGAATAAGGTAATTCCAGCTGTAATTTCAAATCGTCCGTCTTGTTTACCTGGCGTTGGAGAGGTAGAGGCTTAGCAGTGGAGGTTTGAGTGGCTGTTTTCTGAGCTTAGTCAACAGGCCGGCTCTGCAGCCTCGCTTTTACTCCCGGCGCCGCCTCCTTAGCTTTGCTTCCAATAACAATCCACGGAGACCCTGCTGGTCTCACTATCTCGTCCGGAATTTTTTTTTTTTTCTCATCCGGAATGTTGTGCATACGATGGAAATCGCTACAAACCGTCATTTTCTGCTGGAAACCAATGTCCAGTAAGTCCATACGGTTGTAGTGGATATTGAAGTCCGGTACAGACGAACAACACGCAAAAATACACACAAAAAACATAAAAAACGTGCACAGGTAGGGAGAGCTTGTAGCCGCAGCCGTTGTAGTAGAATTGTATATAGTAGGTTTTTCCAGAAGAAAAGGTAGAAGTAAAAGCAGAAGTAGAACCAGAAGTAGAAGTAGAAGGCGGAAATATGGCGTTTGACCGACAAGGTGGCGTCTGTCACAATCTGGATCGGCTGTGACGTCACATGCAAGTGCTCCATAGTAGTGTGCCTGGCGCATTTGACAGACTAGTGTCCCAAACAGTTTAGGCTCCAGATCCACATTGACCCTGACCTGGATAAAGCACTTACTGACAGTGAATGAATATCTGTTAATACATAAAATATCGGGCGGCACGGTGGTGTAGTGGTTAGCACTGTTGCCTCACAGCAAGAAGGTTCTGGGTTCAAGCCCAGTGGCCATCAGGGGCCTTTCTGTGTGAAGTTTGCATGTTCTCCCTGTGTCTGTGTGGCTTTCCTCCGGGTGCTCTGGTTTCCCCCACAGTCCAAAGACATGCAGGTTAGGCTAATTGGTGGCTCTAAATTGACCGTAGATGTGAGTGTGAATGATTGTTTGTCTCTATATGTCAGCCCTATGATGATCCGGCAACTTGTCCAGGGTGTACCCCGCCTCTCGCCCATAGTCAGCTGGGATAGGCTCCAGCTTGCCCGCAATCCTGCACAGGATAAGCGGTTATGGATAATGGATGGAAAATATAATTTCAAACAAATGAAGGGCTTGGACAAATTGGAAGCCATAAGAAAAGCCTTGCATTTATTTTTAAGTCCTAAGCACCATAGGTGCAATGCCCCTATTGGATCTGTCTTAATTTTTTTCGTGGTGTAGTGGTTAGCACTGTTGCCTCACAGCAAGAAGGTTCCGGGTTCGAACCCAGCGGCCCGCGAGGGCCTTTCTGTGTGGAGTTTGCATGTTCTCCCCGTGTCTGCGTGGGTTTCCTCTGGGTGCTCCGGTTTCCCCCACAATCCAAAGACATGCAGTTAGGTTGATGTGGAGCGGCCTTGGGCTGAGGTGCCCTTGAGCGTACCTAACCCCTGACTGCTCCCCGGGCGCTTTGGTGTGGCTGCCCACTGCTCTGAGTGTGTGTGTGTGTGTGTGTGTGTGTTCACTGCTTCAGATGGGTTAAATGCAGGGGATGAATTTCACTGTGCTTGAAGTGTGCATGTGATGAATAATAAAGGGTTTTTTTGTGTGAAATTTGGCACACACATCAGTGTTTGTGACAGTTACTCAGTGACAGAGCTTTGGCCCAGGGTGTGGACCAGTGACTCTATAGGACCACCATTTGTAATTGAGTCTTGTGCCCGGCGTATAGTTTCATGTACATATACCAAATTTGATCAATATGTGGGTCTCCCTAAAACGAACACATCTGTAATATACATTGAGTTAACCAAGCCCAACAGGAAGTGCATTATTTTGGATTTTTTGCACTTTGACACGTGTTACATTTTGAAATACTCCTCCTAGGGCCTAGGCAGTTCATCAGATTCATGTCACATTTGGTATACATGATGTCAAGATGTTTCTGATGTTAAAGTGCTCAGGGATTTTTGATATCTTGCAAGGGATTGAAATGGTGACACAATGAATTTATATGTCTCTCCAAACATGAGGCAAACAGGAAGTGCCTTGTAAGTTCTCCATGCATTGCTTGATACAGCTCAAACTTCACAGGTTATTAGTTATGATGGTTATGATGATATCCACATGCCCAGAGGGACACTTTGGTGACGCTACCATTTGGTGACAGAAAGAGTGGCTTTTTCACCCATCTCAGCTATACTTGAAAAATAAAAAAGATACATTCTTACCATCAAATACTTTTATTCCATATTTTGTTGCTTTTTTTTGTATTTTGGTAGTTTTAATTTCATCCTCAGTTGGTTCAGTAACATGGTCTGCCATTTTCTTCTTTTTCTTTATGGTTTTTTTGGTGGTTGACAAACCAACTTAAAGGTGCATTACTGCCACTGACTGGGCTAGAGTGTGGAACAGGAGATATTGTGGGGGGGACTATATTCTTTTAGCTATTTCTGTTTCTTTTAAATACTTGATAACAAAGTAACTTGATGTGCGCCACCATTTTGTTTTTCTCTACTCGCTGTATATGAGCTGATAGCCTAGTAGTAGAGTAGCCAATCAGAGCACACAATTGCTCATATCCAGTGAATGTGGACAGAAAAAGATTATTTAACCACTTTTATAAGCAAAGGTACAGCAGGCAATTGAACCGCATTCCAGACAAGGGTGGCCATGTTTGTTTATCTGGTGTAACAAAGGGAAAGAGCAGTCACCCCACCCAGCCTTGAACCCAGGTCTACAGGTTGCCAAACCCACACCCTGACCACAACACCAAAGAGCCAGGCTTGTTGGTATGGCAGTCAGAGCACATATTCAACTGTAGTGATGGGCACTCCATCACACTGCCCTCCCCTTCAGGAGGCGCACCCATGCTCTTCATGCACACAGGCATCCCTCGTGAATCCCCCAGCCATACTTCTCCCATACCAGGGTGCCCCACACACTCATGCTTCACCCATCTCTGGGGTCCCTTGCACAGGGGCCACCTATCCTGGGGGTCCCTCATACAGCTCACACACAGGGCACACCTCTGATGGCCTCCCAGCAAGCAAACTGTAGCAAAGGGAGAGAGCAGTCACCTCACCCAGCCTTGAATCCAGGTCTATGGGGTGCCAAATCTGCACCCTGACCACAATACCAAAGAGCCAGGCTCATTGGTATAGCAGTCAGAGCACATACTCAACTGTAGTGACGGGCACTCTGTCACATCTGGTTAGAACATTTGAAATAGTTCTCAAATACTTAGATTTATTACCAGCTTTTTTATTCAAATTTAATTGAAGTACAGGAAAATTAGCAATCAATATACATGAAATCCATATAAACAAGTCTCCATGTTGTTGTTGTTGTTGTTATGGAAAGTGACTGACAAGATGATTTGAGAGCTGATAATAATCTCACACACTCAGCTCAGCCGAGGGCATGTGACAGCATTGGGATGTTTTTGGGGTGACGGATGGAGATGTAGTTCACTAATTGTGATGGACAGAGACGAAATGTCAGACATCTAACCTTTGGATGCGACCCTTCTGGCAATGGCAATGCCCACTGTGGTTTCCTGTTTCCTACATGCAACTCTGACAAATAAATATCATGTCATTAAATGCACCATTCTGGCATGGCAGCTTTGTTGATGATCAAGGTTCTTTGAGAATAAACCAATGATTTTATGCAAAGTTTGGCTGAAAAAGGAATTTTTTTTTAGCTGTATCTTTAATTATGAAACAGCACTGTGGATGATGGTTTGATGTTTCCAGTTGTTGGATTTGTATTCAGTTGATGTTTTGATTAAGGTTAAACTCCAAAGATACAATCACATCGCATCAGTGTTCAAAAACAAGGAAATATTCTTTTAGACTAAGTATGTCTTATTAAATTATTAAAGGAAGAAGAAGCACAAATTTAAAAGTGGCTTCAAAGTTTGATTGGACTGGATTCAAACTTGGGGACTTGAGTTCTAACATTACAACAAATTTTATACAGGGAAAGTTGCTTGGATTCAGAATTGGTTTATGCACACACTTATGTTGATGTTCTGGCTTCCACATACATATTAGTACATTATTAAAATCACCTGCACGTAGGTCATGCCTCTAAGGTTGTCAGATTTGTTTTGAGTAGTCTGAGATTTTTTTTTAATAGCATCTAGACCACTGCCTATAAACACACTTAAAAAAAAAAAAAAACACTTGCCTTAAAGCATGAAAAATCAGGGATAGAAAATATGGACTGAAGAACCAGACCACATTTGTCCCATTGCTGCCAAATGTAATATGCTATAACATAAAAGAAAGAGACACATTTAAAAATGAAAAAATAAAACTATGGTGGTTTATGGTGGGTTATGGTGGTCTTGTTGAGAAGACAACAAGCATTCTGTAGGATTTTGAATGTATTTACAGTGTAATTTAGCTTACGTTCGAGATCAGAATTCTGCATAACTGAGACACACTCCTATTCTTCAAATTCAGAAGTCCATGCTTATATCTGAGCTCGGAATACTGATGTATGCATATTTCAGTACAAAATCCTCACTATAAACGCCAAATTCAACTCTGAATACACTACCGTTCAAAAGTTTGGGGTCACTTTGAAATTTCCTTATTTTTGAAAGAAAAGCACTGTTCTTTTCAATGAAGATCATCTCATCATCTCTAGCCGCTTTATCCTTCTACAGGGTCGCAGGCAAGCTGGAGCCTATCCCAGCTGACTATGGGCGAAAGGCGGGGTACACCCTGGACAAGTCGCCAGATCATCACAGGGCTGACACATAGACACAAACAACCATTCACACTCACACCTACGGTCAATTTAGAGCCACCAGTTAACCTAACCTGCATGTCTTTGGACTGTGGGGGAAACCGGAGCACCCGGAGGAAACCCACGCGGACACGGGGAGAACATGCAAACTCCACACAGAAAGGCCCTCGCCGGCCCCGGGGCTCGAACCCAGGACCTTCTTGCTGTGAGGCGACAGCGCTAACCACTACACCACCGTGCCGCCTCGATGAAGATCACTTTAAACTAATCAGAAATCCACTCTATACATTGCTAATGTGGTAAATGACTATTCTAGCTGCAAATGTCTGGTTTTTGGTGCAATATCTCCATAGGTGTATAGAGGCCCATTTCCAGCAACTATCACTCCAGTGTTCTAATGGTACAATGTGTTTGCTCATTGCCTCAGAAGGCTAATGGATGATTAGAAAACCCTTGTACAATCATGTTAGCACAGCTGAAAACAGTTTAGCTCTTTAGAGAAGCTATAAAACTGACCTTCCTTTGAGCAGATTGAGTTTCTGGAGCATCACATTTGTGAGGTTGATTAAATGCTCAAAATGGCCAGAAAAATGTCTTGACTATATTTTCTATTCATTTTACAACTTTTGGTGGTAAATAAAAGTGTGACTTTTCATGGAAAACACAAAATTGTCTGGGTGACCCCAAACTTTTGAACGGTAGTGTATGCCCTAAAGCTTTTAAAGGATTTAGTCATAATAATATTACTGAGCTATATACTCACCGGACACTTTAACAGGAATTTGTTTTTGATTCTAAGATTCCTGTTCTTGGCTGTAGGAGTGGAACCCAATATGTTCTTCTGGGCCCTGTACTACGAAGCGGGTTTTCTGGCTTACCAGGGTAACTTCGAGAGTAACTTGATCACGTGCAGTGTAACTTCCCGATTAACCCATACTACGAAAGTTGGCTATGTTCAAACCGAGGTATGCTGCCATGGCAATTTACGCTGCATCTCAAACCTGCTCGTCTCAGGTTATGTTCTTGGTTAACCCGAGGTTTCCGATTAACCACACCCTTTTTAAACACCACCTCTCCACCGACATTTCCTCTAGAGACAATGCCAGCGTACCTGGATGACCCGTGCGATATCGGAGCGCAGATTAGAGATGGGATTTATGGCTCTTTGATGGGATCCGCATCTTTGTGATCCGTTCTTTGAAAAGAGCCGTTCAAAAGACTGGCTCATTTGGCTCTTTTTAAATATTTATTCAGTTTAAAGAAGACAGCGTCTAAAGAAGCCAGATCCCTCTGCTTAGACAGTGACATCAATATTTCTGGACATACCTTTTATATAAAGCAACCTAGACTTACATTATTGTAACCCCTAAACGCTCATAAATAACCATTAAAAAACAATGAGGGCTTCAATGAATGTCCATGCAGAACGGCTTTTCTGTAAAAAAAAAAAAAAGAACCCACTCAAGAACATAGTTATCAAGAACGCAAGAATATTTTATAGAAAAACACTTGTTTTACAAAAATATTTAAGTCTGAGATACAAAATAGATAAAACTACAATAAATATAACACAAGAACTAGTTATCACACAAGAACATTTTAATAGAAAAAAACAAACTTTCTATATTAAAAATATTGAAATTGTAACAAAAATAGATACAACTATAAACAGTCAGATAAATAGATAAAGTTATAACAAGAACACAAGATTATTTTAATAGGAAAAAAACAAACTATTAATGCAAAAAATATATTATTAGAAAAATAGATACAACTAGACAAACAGATAAATAAATGAAATACACAAAAATAGAACAAACAAAATGACGATAGAATAAATTAAATGAACGTCCGTGCAAAGTAGTTTTCCCACAATATTATCATTAATATCACACAACAACATTATAAACTATATACAAAACAATTTGAACTATTAGGCAAACAGATAAAACTTGAATAAATAAAAGGCAAATGAATGCTTGCCTGCACGCGCGCGCACGCACACACACACACACACACACACACACCATTATGAATGATGTTTTTATATTTCATTTTCACCTGTTGCCAGGTGCGTTTGGCACTGCTGTTGCCTCTGAAATGTTCAAAGGACATACACCAACTTAGTCAAAGGGACCAGGGGCGATTCTAGCATCTGATCTTTGGGGGTGCTTAGCCCCCAGAGCTGACAGAGGCACCTGACTTGAACGACAGTGTTTCCACATTTATTCCGCATTTAGACTAGACTTAACTAGACAAGAAGACTAGACTAGACAAGACTAGACTTATGCAATGTTTTAACAGAAGCTGACCCAATAAACTATGATATCTACACATTTACAACCACTGACACAAATATTTACGTTATATTTTTAACTAAACAAGACCTACTACTGCATTTGTAATGTTGGAGCTATTCATTTTGAACAGTGGTAATTGTTAATTAATGTGTTATTGTGTATTGTGTAATAAGTGTGTATTATTATGATTTTACATTAGTTTACATTAGTAAACACTATGTTACATTAAATAAAATTGACTAACACACGGTGGTCTAGCACCATAGCACTTGTACAGCTCTGCACAAAAG
Source organism: Neoarius graeffei (assembly GCF_027579695.1). Classification (NCBI taxonomy): domain Eukaryota; kingdom Metazoa; phylum Chordata; class Actinopteri; order Siluriformes; family Ariidae; genus Neoarius; species Neoarius graeffei. Next base: position 14,749,998 of record NC_083576.1, on the reverse strand, counting down.
TATCTCGATATGGATGATAAATGTCGTTTTTATCATTCTGTTCATAGACCAGGGAACATCAATATTGCATTATGCATATTATTGTGTTGTGTTTAACAATTGTAACTCCAGTCCGTACTTTCACATCTCGCTATGTCAGTAATACTCAGGTGCTACTTTGAGTTCCTCATCGGCGTGGAATCCAGTTTAAAAAAACACCATGTCGTAGCAAGCACTCGCGCGGACAGGCAACCCAATCAGAGGGGACGCAAGGGGGGGGGGGGAGGTATTTTACTGCTCATAGAACTATCACGTAACAGGTGAATTCAAGAACACACACGCCCGCGCTGCCGCGCACACATTCATTGCGCAGTGCGCGAGGGCACTTATTTCTGAAAATTACTTCCAAAAGCAGTGTTTTTGAGGGTGCTGAGCTAGGGGGTGCTCAGCTCGTTTTTGGGGGTGCTTGAGCACCCCCAAAAATAGGCTAAACACGCCCCTGAAAGGGACTGAACAGTCAGTCATCCTAATTCATGTGACTCTGTGCACATATCAGCTTAAGTAGGCTACTCCATGAATTTACCATACCAAATTTTATTCAGGATTTTTCGGACATTAAACAAGCTATATGACTGGGGCCACGTCGAAGGACCATTTTCTGTGACTTGTGATTGATCATGAAGCTTTCTCTCATCCTATACTTCTGTTCTGGAACATGTAGAGGGGAGAATGTACTTACGCATTTACCCGATCGGCAATTCGTTGCCAACATGCTTGCCGCTCCTTATTGGCAGCCGCTCTGTTAGATTTTGCTCTTAATGTTGTTTTGAACTCCTCGTAGCTTTGCATTATGACAGCGCATTCTTCCTCCATGAAGTACGGCGACCGTGCCATTGTGAACAGTGGGGATTTGCGCTGATAACTTCCCCTTTAACGTGAACGCGCATTAACCCTGATTAGGTTAACACAGGTTCAACAAATCAACTTCATAACTGGCGTCGTAGTACCGTTTAACCCCAAACAAGATAACCAGGTTTTGTCAACCCCGGTTTAGCGGGGGAACCCTGGGTTACTTCTGGGTAGGTTGACCTCTGTTCGTAGTACAGGGCCCTGCTGTTGCATGCTGAGATGCTTTTCTGCTCACCACAGTTGTAAAGAGTGATTATATGAGTTACTATATCCTTCCTGGCAAAAAAGCTCAAACCAATCTGGCCATTTTCCTTTGACCGCTCTTATCAACAAGGCATTTCCACGCGTAGAACTATCGCTCACTCTGTGTTTTCTGTTTTTCACACTGTGGCAGCGGGGGCGTGGTCAAGCGCCGGTCTGTGACAGGAGGGCGGAGTCAGGGAAGGTAAGTGGCAGAATCACTACACCTGACGGCAATTAACCTGTGTTTGTGTGTCTTCCCAGTGACCGCGCCCTATTTAAGGAGGGAGAGCGAGAGCAGAGGAGCTCTTCCCTGGACGAGACGCTGAGCTGCATGTCTCGGAGTGGTTGAAATATATTGTTGTACTGAAAATTGTGGCAATAAAGCCTCTGTTTACACTTGATCTCTGTCCTGCCGTCCTCTGTGCTCCACCCACACGTATTGGGCCTTACAGTGGTGCTGAAACCCGGGATCCAGAGTGGAGCACCAACCGATCAGCCCCATGGAGTCCTCCCCGTTCGCCGACCTGGTCCACGCCCTCGCCATGGCCCAGCAAAGCCAGCACCAGGCGCTCGTCACCCTCCGGAAGGAACAAGAGCGGCGCTTCGAAGCCCTGGTGCTGGCCCAGCAGGAAGACCACGAGGCATTCTGGCACCTCCTTGCGTTGGCGGGGTCCACCAGCACTCCGGCCGCGGGCCCGTCTCCCCTCACCATCACCAAGATGGGCCCGCAGGACGACCCCGAGGCGTTCATCACGCTATTCGAACAGGTCGCTGAAGCCTCGGGGTGGCCGATGGAGCAGCGCGCGGCACGCCTCCTCCCCCTCCTAACGGGAGAGGCACAGCTGACCGCGCTACAGCTCCCCGCCGACCGCCGGCTGGCCTACGCGGACCTCCGCCGGGCCATCCTCCAGCACGTGGGGCGCACTCCTGAGCAACAGTGCCAGCGCTTCCACGCTCTGCGCTTGGAGGAAGTCGGCCGGCCGTTCGCGTTCGGCCAGCAGCTCGCGTTCGACCGCGACGCCGAGGGGATCATCGACCAGGTGGTGCTAGAACAGTTCATTGCTCGCTTGCCCGCAAGAACCGCGGAGTGGGTCCAGTGCCACCGCCCGGCGTCGCTGGATCAGGCAGTCGAGCTGGCGGAGGATCATTTGGTGGCTGTTCCGGTGGCAGGACAGCAGATGGCGTCTACTCTTCTCTCCTCTTCTCTCTCTCTCTCTCTCTCCCCCTCCTTCTGTGTCCCTTCCTCGCCCCATTCCCCCACCGCGGAGACGGGGGCAGGCACCACCCCAGCCGGCCCGCCGCACCCGCGGTGCCCTCCCGTTTCTCCCTTCTGTGTCTGTCTCTCCCCCCCCTCAGGTGAGTGAGCCCCAGAACACCGGTGCAGAGGGAAAGCCCAGGCCGGTTTGCTGGCGCTGCGGGGAGCTGGGCCACCTTCAACAACAGTGCACGGCAATGGAGGTGGGCGTGGTGGTTCGGCTTCCCGATGCGCCAGAGGCCGCCCTTGATTGGGCCGGAGCGTATCGCATACTGGTGAGTATCCAAGGGGCTACATATCAGGCGTTGGTGGATTCGGGTTGTAATCAGACCTCAATTCGCCAAAGCCTAGTGCAAAACGAGGCACTGGGGGGAGCACAGGGGGTGAAGGTGTTGTGTGCGCACGGGGATGTTCACAGCTACCCTTTGGTGTCGGTCCACATTTTTTTCAGAGGGGAAAAATTTATAGTGAAGGCAGTGGTTAATCCTCGCCTTACCCACTCTTTGATTTTGGGGACTGATTGGCCAGGATTTCAGGGGTTAATGACACGCTTAGTAAAGAGTAGGTCCTGCCATTTGACAGGGGGAGGTCCCGGTGTTGCTTTGGCGGGAGCAGCTGTCACAGAGCCATCTACGTCATCTCCGTGTCAGAGTGAGGAGCCGCCGGCTCCTCCTCTCTCTATTGGGGAATCCCTCGCGGATTTCCCGTTAGAACAATCGCGAGACGAGACTCTGCGACATGCGTTTGACCAAGTGAGAGTAATCGATGGTCAAACGCTCCAGCCAAACGCCACCCCGTCCTTCCCCTACTTCGCAATTATGAAGGATAGGTTATACCGAGTGACGCAGGACACTCAAACTAAAGAGCGAGTCATGCAGCTTTTGATTCCGAAGAGCCGCCGGGAATTGGTATTCCAGGCGGCTCACTTTAATCCCATGGCTGGACACTTAGGGCAGGATAAGACACTAGCCCGAATAATGGCCCGATTCTATTGGCCGGGGATTCGCGGCGATGTTCGTAGGTGGTGTACGGCATGCCGCAAATGCCAGTTAGTGAATCCAGCGGCCATTCCAAAAGCGCCTTTGCGCCCTCTTCCATTGATCGAGACCCCGTTTGAAAGAATTGGGATGGATCTCGTCGGGCCATTAGATCGGTCAGCACGAGGGTACCGCTTTATATTAGTTCTGGTGGACTATGCAACGTGATACCCGGAAGTAGTGCCTCTGCGCAATATCTCAGCATGCAGTATTGCAGAGGCACTCTTCCGCGTTATCTCCCGAGTCGGAATCCCGAAAGAGATTCTGACTGATCAAGGCACTACATTCATGTCATGGACACTGCGCGAACTGTATGGGTTATTGGGGATTAAGCCGATCCGCACCAGTGTGTATCACCCACAAACGGACGGTTTAGTGGAACGGTTCAATCGCACCCTCAAAAATATCATTAAAAAATCCGTAAGTGAGTACGCACGTGATTGGGATAAGTGGCTCGAACCCTTGTTGTTCTCAGTGCGAGAGGTTCCCCAAGCCTCCACAGGGTTCTCCCCATTCGAATTATTATATGGGCATAAGCCACGCGGCATCCTAGACGTGCTGCGGGAAAATTGGGAGGAGGGACCTTCACAAAACAAGAACGAAATTCAACACGTTATGGACCTGCGCGCAAAACTCCACACGCTCACCCACCTAACTCAGGAGAATTTGCGGCAGGCCCAGGAACGGCAAGCCCGCCTGTACAACAAGGGTACGCGCCTTAGGGAGTTCACCCAGGGAGATAAAGTACTCGTACTGTTGCCCACTTCGAGCTCCAAATTGATCGCCAAGTGGCAAGGTCCCTTTGAGATCATACGGCGAGTCGGGGACGTTGACTATGAGGTGAGGCGAATGGACAGGGGTGGGGCGCTGCAAATTTACCACCTCAATCTGCTTAAACTCTGGAACGAGGAGGTCCCCGTGGCATTGGTGTCGGTGGTTCCAGAGAAGACGGAGCTGGGGCCAGAGGTTCAAAAAGGGGCATTGGCATCCCATACCTCTCCGGTCCCCTGTGGAGACCACCTCTCCCCGACCCAACTCACGGAGGTCGCCCAGTTGCAGACCGAGTTTTCGGATGTGTTCTCGCCCCTGCCCGGTCGCACTAACCTCATAGAGCACCACATAGAGACGCTCCCGGGGGTGGTAGTGCGTAGCCGCCCTTACAGGCTACCCGAACACGAAAAAAAGGTGGTTCGGGAAGAACTTGAGACCATGCTCGAAATGGGCATCGTCGAGGAGTCCCACAGTGACTGGAGCAGCCCGGTGGTCTTGGTACCCAAGGCCGACGGGTCAGTCCGGTTCTGTGTGGACTATAGAAAAGTCAACGCGGTGTCTAAATTTGACGTGTACCCAATGCCTCGTATTGATGAGTTGCTCGATCGACTCGGCACGGCTCGCTTTTATTCGATGCTGGATTTGATGAAGGGATATTGGCAGATCCCCTTGACTCCACTATCCCGAGAGAAAACGGCCTTTTCCACACCGTTTGGTTTACACCAATTCGTCACCCTTCCGTTTGGGCTGTTTGGGGCGCCCGCTACGTTTCAGCGGCTTATGGACAGAGTCCTCCGCCCTCACGCCACTTATGCGGCCGCCTATCTGGATGATATTATCATCTATAGTAATGACTGGCAGGGGCACCTCAAACATCTGAGGGCCATCCTTAGGTCGCCGAGACGAGCAGGACTCACAGCCAACCCAAAGAAGTGTGCGATTGGGCGGGTGGAAGTATGGTATCTGGGCTTCCACTTGGGCAACGGGCAGGTGCGTCCCCAAATTAATAAGATGGCAGCGATTGTGGCCTGCCCGAGGCCCAAGACCAAAAAGGGGGTGAGACAGTTCCTGGAGCTGGCTGGCTATTACCGTAGGTTTATACCTAATTATTCGGACGTCACCAGCCCGCTGACTGACCTCACTAAAAAAGGGGCACCAGATCCGGTCCAGTGGACGGAGCAATGCCAGCGGGCTTTTTCTGAAGTGAAGGCTGCACTGTGTGGGGGGCCACTTTTACACTCCCCTGACTTTTCTCTCCCCTTTGTGTTACAGACCGATGCGTCGGACAGAGGGCTGGGGGCGGTTTTGTCCCAGGAGGTGGAGGGGGAGGACCGCCCTGTCCTGTACATTAGCAGGAAGCTGTCAATGTGTGAGGGGCGCTACAGCACGATTGAGAAAGAGTGTCTGACGATCAAGTGGGCGGTCCTCGCCCTCCGTTACTACCTGCTGGGGTGCCCTTTCACCCTCTGTTCGGACCACACGCCCCTCCAGTGGCTCCACCGCATGAAGGATGCCAACGCGCGGATCACCCGTTGGTATCTGGCACTCCAACCCTTCAATTTCAAGGTGGTCCACAAGCCGGGGGCGCAGATGGTCGTTGCGGACTTCCTCTCCCGTCCGGGGGGGGGGGGGAGTCGGCTGCAGGCCGGACAGCAGCCCGGCCTGAGTCGGGCGGTGGGGGTATGTGGCAGCGGGGGCGTGGTCAAGCGCCGGTCTGTGACAGGAGGGCGGAGTCAGGGAAGGTAAGTGGCAGAATCACTACACCTGACGGCAATTAACCTGTGTTTGTGTGTCTTCCCAGTGACCGCGCCCTATTTAAGGAGGGAGAGTGAGAGCAGAGGAGCTCTTCCCTGGACGAGACACTGAGCTACGTGTCTCGGAGTGGTTGAAATATATTGTTGTACTGAAAAGTGTGGCAATAAAGCCTCTGTTTACACTTGATCTCTGTCCTACCATCCTCTGTGCTCCACCCACACGTATTGAGCCTTACACACACCATTCTGCGTAAACTCTAAAGACTGTTGTGTGTGAAAACCCCAGGAGCTCAGCAGTTTCTGAAACACTCAAACCAGTCCATTTGGCACCACAGTGAAAGTCACACTTGGAGATCACAATTTTTCCCATTCTGATGTTTGAAGAAGTGAACATTAACTGAAGCTCTTGACGCATGATTTGATGCATTGTGCTGCTGTCAAATGATTTGCTGATTAGAGCATGGCATAAAACAGCAGGTGGATGGGTGTTCCTAATAAAGTGGCTGGTAAGTGTAGTTATGTCATATCCTTTTCTTAGAAACCCATCAAACCAAAGTGCTACAAGTCACCTTTCATGCTTGAGGTGACCATGAAGCTCACTTTTAGTGTCAGTGTAATTGTCATGTGTGCAAGCTTTACTTTGATATCAATCCAGCGGTTACCATGTCGCAGCCCGGAGATTAGCCTGGAGGTGTGTTTGTTGATTGTAGTAGTTGCATTATTCAACGAGTGGCATTTCATCATGAACACCCATAAATGAGCATTTATTAAAGGAAGAATGAAAAGTTTTGTTCGTGAACATGTGCACAAACAATAGGTTGGAAAATGAGAGAAAGAAATGATTACAGGATTACACTCAAACCATCTCCATATTTTACCACTGACAGAAGGACAAAAACACATTTAATATCAATAGTCTTCTGAAAAGTCATATGGCAGAAGTCTGGTGTACAATTCACACTTAGTTGTACTTTGGGCTTTGAGAAACATGAGATTCATGGAAATGTCTTTATTAGGTTACAGTAGCCCGTTCTTTATAAGACATAATTTGAGTGAAAACATCTTCATGAGACTGTAGTCGAATATTGCTTCACACTGCATGAGTATACTCACAATCAGCGTCAATACTAATCCATTTAGTCCTTTTCCATCTAATGGACGCACCATCGCCTATGTGCTGGATGGCAGAGAGGAGTTTTGTGTTACTGAAGGACTCAGTGAACCAGATAATCTGAGAAGCAGAATGAGTAACCAGCCCCAAGGACTCATTAATCCAATAGCACTCTGAAGCGCAGTGACATTCTCAAACAGAGGTTATGCTCTACGTTACCCAAGACTGATGTCCCTTCACTGTAGCTCACGCTGATCCACACACAATGTTTCAATAAATGAAACTGAGATTGCCACAGGTGGTTGGCATACGGTTTTGGACAGAGGTGTTGAAGCTTTATTAGCCAGGATCACAGCTGTATTTTTTTCTTTTAAAAGTCTCATTGGCTAGAAGTGATGACAATGATCACATTGAGATTAACGTGCCATATATTTTAGTTTCAGTGTGAATTTTTGACTCTAATCCATACTCATAAGCCTATCCACTATATCTGGTCCACTGCATTATGCAGTAACCAGGACTGCATACAACAATTAGTGGTGGTGTAGTGCAGGCTTGTAGTACTCGAGTCCAGCCCTAATTTTAAGGACTCATGACTCGACTTGGACTTGAGCACTGATGACTTGGACTTGGACTCAGACTCGTGCATTAACTGCATTAGGACTTGTAAATTGGAGATGAGGACTCTGATTTTTTCTGTATTTTTTGTAACATGCCATAATAATTTGCCATAAGATATTTATATCTACATTACTTTTTGTACTAATTTTGTGCAAGAGTGTCACACCTGTGTGCCTTGGCGTGTGCAGCAGATACACTCTCAGGGCCCGTTTACATGAGGACGCTGTCGGGTAAAAACGACTAAATATTTTATCGGAAGTGCCTTTCGTCTACACGGGGACAGCGTTTCCGAGGCTGAAAAACGGAAAAAATTGAAAACGCCTTCCAGAGTGGATAAGTTAAAAACAGCCCCCGTTGCATATCCGTCTAAACTACCCAATACGCGAAACTCTGCTCGGATCTGCTCACGTCGGGTACGCGTTTACGTCATACATATGTCATATACTGTACATGCCAGCCCGGGAAGTAAGAAAGTAAGTAAAAAAGTAAGAGCATGTCTGATTACATCAATCCAACGGACCTTCAAGCTGCTCTGGCAGCTTTAATAAACGTCCAGGAGTCCTTCGAACATCTATACCGAATCTGCACATATACCGTTAATGAACAGAGGTGGGTATAGTATGCTCTTACTTTTTTACTTACTTTCTTACTTACCATAGCCAGAGTAGTCAAAGTTTTTGCGGCGCAGATGTGCAGATCAGACAAGACGGAAGACATTGCGCATGCGTGCAGACATAGTGGAGGTCTTTCACAGCACCACGTAGCCGCCTGGCATTCACATCCAATTGAACTCCACACATTTATGCGTCACCGTATAGACGCAGATTTCCTCCTTGAAAACGGTCGTGTAGACGCGGAAAAAAGTGAGAACGAAAACGGACTTTTGCGTTTTTGTTTCAGACCGTCCCCGTGTAAAGTGGGCCTCAAGCACGCTCCGGACAGCATGCACACGCCAAGCAGACTCTCGTACGTGCACCGTAAATGACTTGCACCTGCACAGGATTAAGGTGAAATCAGTGCACCTATATAAAAACTGTGATAATGCACTTACTTTGCAAAGTATTGAGTTGTGTCGCTGACATATTACCGAGCCTTATTTCCTTGTTTGGTTTCCTGATACTTGATTTCCTGTTTCTCGTCTTTGATTCTGCCGAGTCTACGATAGCCTGTTTGTGCCTCGCTCGACCTATTGCCTGTTTCACTGTTTTACGATTTTGCCTGCTGTTCTGGATTGTTTACCGTCTTCACTTGGATTAATAAACACACTGTCTGCACTTACTAGTGCATCTCAAAAAAATAGAATATTGTGAAAAAGTTCAATATTTTCCATCAGTTATTTAAGAAAGTAAAAATGTTATATATTATAGACTCATTACACATAAACTAAAATGTTTCAAGCATTTTTCTATTTTAATTTTAATCAGTATGGCATACAGTACAAAAACATAAAACCCATCTCAAAATATTAGAATATTTCATTTCGAGTTTGAGTAAAACAGTATGAACACAATGTATCTCTCGGTCTAGTTCAGTACACACAACCACAATCATGGGGAAGACTGCTGACTTGACTGTTCTCCAGAAGATGATCACTGATGCCCTCCACAAGGAGGATAAGCCACAAAAGGTCATTGCTGAAAAGGGTGGCTGGAAAAGGTGCACAAGCAACAGGGATGGCCGCAGTCTTGAGAGGATTGTCAAGAAAAGTCGATTCAAGAACTTGGGAGAACTTCACAAGGAGTGGACTGAGGCTGGTGTCAGTGTATCAAGACCCATCACAAACAGACATCTTCAAGAAAGGGGATACAACTTTCGCATTCTTAATATCAAGCTACTCCTGAGCCAGAGACAATGTCAGAAGTGTCTTATCTGGGCCAAGGAGAGAAAGAAATGGACTGTTGCTCAGTGGTCCAAAGTTCCCTTTTCAGATGAAAGTACATTTTGCATTTAATTTGGAAATCATGGTTCTAGAGTCTGGAGGAAGAGTGGAGAGGCACAGAATCCAAGGTGTTTGAAGCCCAGTGTGAAGTTTCCACAGTATGTGATGATTTGGGGTGCCATGTCATCTGCTGGTGTTGGTCCACTGTATTGTATCAAGTCCAAAGTCAATACAGCCATCTACCAGGAGATTTTAGAGCACTTCATGCTTCCATCTGCTGACGAGCTTTTTGGAGATGCTGATTTCCTTTTCCAGCAGGACTTAGCACCTACCCACAGTGCCAAAACTACTACCAAATGGTTTGCTGACCATGATATTACCGTGTTTGATTGGCCAGCCAACTTGCCTGACCTGAACCCCATAGAGAATCTATGGGGTATTGTCAAGAGGAAGATGAGAAACACCCGACCCAAAAATACAGATACACTGAAGGCTACTATCAAAGCAACCTGGGCTTCAATAACACCTCAGCAGTGCCACAGACTGATCACCTCCATGCCACACTGCATCGATACAGTAATTCATGGTAAAGGAGCCCCAACCAAGTATTGAGTGTATAAATGAATATACTTTTCAGAAGTTGGACATTTCTGTATTGTAAATCCTTTTTTTGATTGATCTTAGGGAATATTCTAATAATTTGAGATACTGGATTTCTGATTTTCATGAACTATAAACCATAATCATCAAAATTAAAACAAAAAAGGCTTTAAATATTTCACTTTACATGTAATGAATATAGAATATATGAAAGTTTACCTTTTTGAATTAAATTATGAAAAAAAGGAACTTTTTCATGGTATTCTAATTTTTTGAGATGCACTAGTACATCCATCTCCCAACCATCTCTGACAGAATACTTCACACTCCCTGACAAAGAGAATGTACATTCACCTGTTCATACGTCATGTTCAGGAACAAACTAATGTTAATGTCACTCAAACAGCCACCGTCAAATGGTGCAGCTAGAGTCTTGTTCTCGGACTCGACTCATATCAGTAGTGGATTCGACTCAGACTCGACTCGAAATTTTTTTTAATGACTTGGACTTGACTCAGACTTCAACGCTGGGGACTCGAGACTGGACTCGGACTCGAGGTTTAGTGACTCGACTACAACACTGGTGTAGTGGTTAGTACTGTTGCCTCACAGCAAGAAGGTTCTGGGTTCGAGCCCAGCGGCCAACGGGGGCCTTTCTGTGTGGAGTTTGCATGTTCTCTCCATGTCTGCATGGGTTTCCTCTGGGTGCTCCGGTTTTCCCCACAGTTCAAAGACTTGTGGTGAGGTTAACATGGGGCGGCCTTGGGCTGAAATGCCCTTGAGTGCGGCACCCAACCCCCAACTGCTTCCGGGGCACTGTAGCATAGATGCCCACTGCTCTGTGTGTGTGAATGTGCTCATTGCTGACTTGTGTGTGTGTGTGTGTGTGTGTGTGTGTGTGTGTGTGTGTGTGTGTGTGTGTGTGCATGCATGTATTCACTGCTTCAGATGGGTTAAATGCAGAGGAAGAATTTCACTGTGTTTGAGTGTGCATGTCACAAATAAAGGCTTCTTGTTCTAATTATAAGGATGAGGGGTGAAAAATCAGTTCTTACCCTAGGCTGACACTTGCACGACTTTTGGCCACGATTTTGTCGTGGCAAGTCGTGCCATTTTGGGGCACGAACTGGGAGGCTCCCGCACTGTTCACGACTAGTTCACGCATAGTTCACGACGAGTTCACGAATGCGTGCCCGTCCACATTCACGAACTGGCACGACGAGTTCACGCATAGTTTGCGCATAGTTTACGCACTTCCCGCATTGGCATGACGAGTTTGCGCAATTCGGACGGTGTCGTGCCGACTTGGGCAGTGTCATGCACAACCTCATCCTCATCAGATACCCAGATGCAATTTCAGGAGTGGACCGCAAAGATCCGGACACACATGATCTGATCCCTGGTGGATGGAGGACTGACCGACACCTGCAGGGGCTGCTGCCTCTAACCGGCCATCATACCCAGAAGGATGCAAAGGATCAGCGAGACTACCTGTCACATTACTACATGTCCCCTGCTGGTGCTGTCCCTTGGCAAGAAAGAATGGTAGTAGCTTCATGAGCTGCATCCACAGTTGTTCCATTTTTGAAATAAAAGAAACGAAACTCCCCCCCAAAAAAAAGTCATGAAGGAATAGAAAATAAAAGACATTAAAGAAAAAAGCAAGAAAAAAAATTGCGAATGGCGAGAAGTGTCCGGGAAGCCTTATATATACCCCCGCACTGACGCGAGCGCCACTGTCGCGCAGTAGTCGTGAACTGCTCGTGAACTGCTCGTGAACTCGTCGTGAACTGCTCGTGCCATGTGCAAACTGTTCGTGAAGTGTGTAAACTAGTCGTGAACTGCTTGTGCCATCAATGCGTGACCGTGTCAGTGGGAAGGCACAGCCGCGCTGCGACGCGCACCAATTCGTGAACATGTCGTGAACTACTCGTGAACTCAACGTGAGCTGTTCGTGAACTATTCGTGGCAGTTCATGACAGTCGTGGCATGGCGCGCGCTTCCACACACTGGCACGCATCCTCCCGCATCGTCCCGACGAGTTCACGACGAGATCACGAACAGTTTGCGCATAGTTCACGACCCGGTCGCGAAATTTTGTCGTGACCAAAATTTTGAACATTTCAAAATTCTCGTCCCGACATGGCACGCAGTCATGACGGGTTTACGCACACTTTACGCCAGTTTACGACTAGTTTGCGCACTGGCACGACTCGAGTCGTGCCAATGCATGCCACGGAATCGTGCAAGTGTCAGCCTAGCCTTAGACCTTCTCATTTCTGTCTTTAAACAATTTTGCATCAATGCACAGAACACAGAATGTGAAACAAGTCTTATAAAGAATTTTTTGGGAGCCACAAGTGTTGATCACTTGGGTGATGAAACGTCCTACTTCTGGCTGGAGTCTCGTCACATCACTCCTGTGGAGGACGGCCCCATATGGACAGTTGAAAGTCACACTTGGAAGACGGCTCTGGACACTTACAGTAATGCATCTATGGCTGAGAACTACAGTTAACATGCTAACTTTAGGACTGCAGTGTCATGAACAGTTTTGCACTCAAGTTTCCATCAGTGAACAGTTTATAACTTCAACAAAACAGACTTCATGTTAAAACTATAATGAATCTCCTGGTTACACAGTTATACTTTGTGACTATATAGGACATAGTTATAGAAGCAAGTTATTTATAATTGTGCTATCTATTATCACCCAGACGAGGATGGGTTCCCTTTTGAGTCTGGTTCCTCTCAAGGTTTCGTCCTCGTGTCATCTGAGGGAGATTTTCCTTCCCACCGTCACCACAGGCTTGCTCATTGGGGATAAATTAGGGATAAAATTAGCTCATGTTTAAAGTCTTTAATTTTCTGTAACGCTGCTTTGCGACAATGTCTGTTGTTAAAAGCGCTATACAAATAAACTTGACTTCACTGTCAATCCAATTCTGGATTTTATGAATTAAAAAGGACAAAATGTTATGGGAAACAGACATGCTCTGTAGAAGCGCTGTCATCCTAAGATCAAGTACAACCCCGATTCCAAAAAAGTTGGGACAAAGTACAAATTGTAAATAAAAACGGAATGCAATAATTTACAAATCTCAAAAACTGATATTGTATTCACAATAGAACATAGACAACATATCAAATGCCGAAAGTGAGACATTTTGAAATTTCATGCCAAATATTGGCTCATTTGAAATTTCATGACAGCAACACATCTCAAAAAAGTTGGGACAGGGGCAATAAGAGGCTGGAAAAGTTAAAGGTACAAAAAAGGAACAGCTGGAGGACCAAATTGCAACTCATTAGGTCAATTGGCAATAGGTCATTAACATGACTGGGTATAAAAAGAGCATCTTGGAGTGGCAGCGGCTCTCAGAAGTAAAGATGGGAAGAGGATCACCAATCCCCCTAATTCTGCGCCGACAAATAGTGGAGCAATATCAGAAAGGAGTTTGACAGTGTAAAATTGCAAAGAGTTTGACCACATCATCATCTACAGTGCATAATATCATCAAAAGATTCAGAGAATCTGGAAGAATCTCTGTGCGTAAGGGTCAAGGCCGGAAAACCATACTGGGCGCCCATGATCTTCGGGCCCTTAGAAGGCACTGCATCACATACAGGCATGCTTCTGTATTGGAAATCACAAAATGGGCTCAGGAATATTTCCAGAGAACATTATCTGTGAACACAATTCACCGTGCCATCCGCCATTGCCAGCTAAAACTCCATAGTTCAAAGAAGAAGCCATATCTAAACATGATCCAGAAGCGCAGACGTCTTCTCTGGGCCAAGGCTCATTTAAAATGGACTGTGGCAAAGTGGAAAACTGTTCTGTGGTCAGACGAATCAAAATTTGAAGTTCTTTATGGAAATCAGGGACGCCGTGTCATTCAGACTAAAGAGGAGAAGGACGACCCAAGTCAGTGCTCAGTTCAGAAGCCTGCATCTCTGATGGTATGGGGTTGCATTAGTGCGTGTGGCATGGGCAGCTTACACATCTGGAAAGACACCATCAATGCTGAAAGGTATATCCAGGTTCTAGAGCAACATATGCTCCCATCCAGACGACGTCTCTTTCAGGGAAGACCTTGCATTTTCCAACATGACAATGCCAAACCACATACTGCATCAATTACAGCATCATGGCTGCGTAGAAGAAGGGTCCGGGTACTGAACTGGCCAGCCTGCAGTCCAGATCTTTCACCCATAGAAAACATTTGGCACGTCATAAAACAGAAGATACGACAAAAAAGACCTAAGACAGTTGAGCAACTAGAATCCTACATTAGACAAGAATGGGTTAACGTTCCTATCCCTAAACTTGAGCAACTTGTCTCCTCAGTCCCCAGACGTTTACAGACTGTTGTAAAGAGAAAAGGGGATGTCTCACAGTGGTAAACATGGCCTTGTCCCAACTTTTTTGAGATGTGTTGTTGTCATGAAATTTAAAAATCACCTAATTTTTCTCTTTAAATGATACATTTTCTCAGTTTAAACATTTGATATGTCATCTATGTTCTATTCTGAATAAAAGATGGAATTTTGAAACTTCCACATCATTGCATTCCGTTTTTATTTACAATTTGTACTTTGTCCCGACTTTTTTGGAATCGGGGTTGTATTTAAAGAAGAAGAAGAAGAAGTGTGATTTTGGGAATACAATAAACATGTGAAATCAGAATGCACATTTCCATTCATTGTTGAAGGAAAAATTGAAATCTTCTGATGCACCTGCTCAACAGAGAACCTTCCATCCAATGGCAAAGCTTCCATAAGAAGGGAACATAAGCTTCCATTAAACCTGTATAAACTCTAAACAGAATCATCTTCTTCTTCTTCTTTCGGCTGCTCCTGTTAGGGATTGCCCTAGCAGATCCTCCTTCCCAATTTATGAGCCACATATTTGATTTGGTATAGGTTTTACACCAGATGCCCTTGCTGACACAACCCTCCCCCAGTCTATCCAGGCTTGGAACTGGCACCAAGTATGCACTGGCTTGTGCAACCCCACTGGCTGGGTATTTTACCGAATCTGCATTTCTTTGAACTGTGGGAGAAACAAGAGCACCTGAAGGAAACCCACACAGACACAGGGAGAACACGCAAACTCCACAGAGAAAGGCCCCCATCAGCCATGAGGTTTGATCCCAGAACCTTCTTGCTGTGAGGCGATGGTGCTAACCACTGCATCACGGTGCCGCAAAACTCTAAACAGAATAAGTCCTATGAAAAACCTCAATTTTCTGAAAACATCAACTTTTGGTATCTTCCAGTGTTGTAGTCGAGTCACTAAACCTCAAGTCCGAGTCCAGTCTCAAGTCCCCAGTGTTCAAGTCCGAGCCATTAAACAAAATTTCGAGTCGAGTCTGAGTCGAGTCCACAACTGATCCGAGTCAAGTCTGAGAACAAGACTCCAACTGCACCATTTGACGGTAGCTGTTGCTGCCTTTATGTGAAAGTATCTCTGCTACTGTGTTGGGCTAACGTTACTGCTTGACTGCCCCATTTTAGTTAATAGGCTACAGATAAAAAGCTTGTTCATCGCTCAGCAAGCCCCGCCCACTATCAACAGGGCAAATAACATGAGAGAGGGTTAACACTAGCTAGTTCATCCCTCAGCAAGCAAGCCCCGCTATCAACAGGGCAATGAACATAGCATGTCACTTACTTCTCTTGGTGGCTTCTTGCCAAATGACGATTGAAGTTCGAGGTTGTCCCCGTCATCTTCTCGATAGTTCTTCTACATATGGAACACATAGCAGTGCATTTTTTCCCACTGCACGAGAAGTCTGTATAAGCAAAGCGGACAATCTTAGGGGTGTTCTCTCCAGGCATTTTAGCGCCATTAACGCTAGTTTGTTCCTGAACATGACATATGAACAGGTGAATGTGCATTCTCCTGCACAAATTTAGTATAAAAATTAATGTAGATATAAATATCTTTTCCCAAATTATTATAGCATGTTACAAAAAATAAAGAAAAATCCGAGTCCTCGTCTCCAATTTACAAGTCCAACTGCACTCAATGCATAAGTCCAAGTCCATCCATCCATTATCTGTAGCTGCTTATCCTGTGTAGGGTTGCAGGCAAGCTGGAGCTTATCCCAGCTGATTATGGGTGAGAGGTGGGGTACACCCTGGACAAGTCGCCAGGTCATTGCAGGGCTGACAAATAGAGACAAACAACCATTCACACCTACAGTCAATTTAAAACCACCAATTAGCCTAACCTGCATGTGTTTGGACTGTCAGGGAAACCAGAGCACCCAGAGGAAACCCATACAGACACGGGGAGAACATGCAAATTCCACACAGAAAGGCCCTCATCGGCCACTGGGCTCAAACCCAGGACCTTCTTGCTGTGAGGCAGCAGTGTTAACCACTACACCACCGTGCCACCCCAAGTCAGGTCACGAGTCCTTAAAATTAGGGCACAAGTCGGACTTGAGTCCGAGTCCTGGACTTGAGTATTATAAGCTTCTATTAACAATCACTTTCTAAATGGACTAAATCGTCATGAAGGACAGGTGGACCATCAGCACTTACTTTATAATGTATAATTACAATACACCAATTACCAAAGATAATTGGTTACCTATGATAAACTTCCACAACCATGTGTTGTGAAGATCAGACTTTGATAGATCCCTGTTCTTGAAATAAAACAGGGTGCCCACTCACACCTGATTGTCATCCCATTGATTGAAAAAACACCTGACTCTAATTTCACCTTCAAATTAACTGCTAATCCTAGAGGTTCACATACTTTTGCCACTCACAGATATGTAATATTGGATCATTTTCCTCAATAAATAAATGACCAAGTATAATATTTTGGTCTCATTTGTTTAACATGGTTCTCTTTATCTACTTTTAGGACTTGTGTGAAATTCTGATTATGTTTTAGGTCATATTTATGCAGAAATATAGAAAATTCTAAAGGGTTCACAAACTTTCAAGCACCACTGCAATTCAGTTTAAATTCCACATCAAATGTAATGTAACTCCCCAAAGACTACATTGTACCCAAACAGTCTGATTCATCCGTGATGTGTTTGTGCTGTCAAAGGAAATCTTGCACGGTTTTATTTATCACCCTGCACAAATGAATCACAAATGAATCCCATCACAATTGGAGCAATCTGGAAATCAATGGGGTGCTGAGTCGTGTCATGGGTGGGTTCAGTTTTTGGTAAACAATATCAGCACAGTGCCAGTGGAGAAAAAAAACAAGTGTATTTATAGTACACTTACCGGAGGACCGGCCTCCGACTGTAACCGTAGATATATAATAGGCGAGAGGTTGAGGGCTATAGAAACAGAGATCGGCACCGCCCAGTGCACCTTAAGGGCCTGGTTAGTATTGGGACGGGAGACTGCCTGGGAAGACCAGGTCCTGGCACAGGAGGGACTTTGATTTTGGCTTTTGCCATTACAAACACAGCACTAATAAGCATAAATACAATCATACCTAACAGATTTAATTTCATAACGCTTTAAAAACAGTTTCTCAACAAGCATTTTTAAATAATTATGTTGATGAAACATACACACAGGTCGTGGCTAAGGTTTGTGCAAATTGGAATGTGCATGAATTCCTAGACCCTAAAAATAAAAAATTTAAAAAAATAAAAATAACCACCATGAAGCTACACAGTATTTGTGTATATCTTCATCAAAAGATGAGAGAAATTCTAAAGCAAGAACATTTTTCACACCATGTTATTTTGTGAGACAGTACAGAAGGTCAGACCTGAATCTAATGACTGGATGAGAAAAAATGTGCTCCAGTTGCAGTGTTAAGCAGCATACATCTTACAGTAATCTGAAAATTGGTTTGTTTGTTGGAAAACTGGAAAGTGCTACCTGCCCTCTTCCACATACATGGGCTCACAGACACCCATGATTACCTAATGCCCCTACGATTGACAAGGAGAAGAGGATTCCTCGTTTGCAACCACGTGACCAAAACTGCTTGTGTCATTGACCGCTGCCATGTTGGAGGATATATATATATATATATATATATATATATATATATATATATATATATATATAGTGGTAAGATACAGACTGGAAGTTAGAGAAGTTACAATTAGAAGCTTGTAGTCATTTCTCAAGTTTATTTTAAAAACAGTCATTTTGACTGCTTCAAAAGATAGGTATTTAACACACTATATAACATATTTAGTTATAAAAGAGCACTCACCAGGCGAGGAGGCTGCAGTGTTTGAGGTAGTGGATCGACATGAATCTTGTTCGATTGCCTCTGTAATCGTTTGGGAAGATTCTTCAATAAATTTGCGTTTTGCATTTCGAGCTACCACTTTAGTACCATCTTTGATTTTGTTGTGGCCCAAATTTTGTATTGGGGACCAGTCTGGATCTGTAACATTGTAGAGATCAACTGGTTTCCCGAATGGAAAGAAAAAGCTAAATAAAAGCAGATCATCAAAAATTATATACAGCTCCTTTTAAAATTAAATATTCGTAGAAGCCTTTGATTGTCAGATCACACACTCGATGTTCACGGCTTTGTCATGTTTGACAGCCGCGAGTTTCTGCACAACCAGGCTATTAAATGATCCAATATTTATTATATATTGCGATCTTTCATTAATTACTAGTTCGTAGCACTTACTTTTGATAAAATGTTCATTGCAGACTCGTGTGGTTTTTGCTTTCTCGTCGCTTAGATCAGCCCGGTTTATGTTGGACAGCCATTGACGTCTGCACTCCGTGGACAACTCTCTTGTTGTTTCTCCTTGATTATTTATAATTGCTGGAATTCTAAAAAACTTATAAGTCCCCTTGTCTCGAATAGAGTTGTGCCCGCATCTAATTACAGCACAAAGAGTCAGCATAGCGAAGAAACAAAAGGAATTCTTGAGCATAACAACCTTTCAAGCATATCTTCGATAGTACCGTAAATGTGCGCCATGTGAGTTTGTGGATATCCTCCAACATGGTCCACTTCCGGTTCAAAGCTTCATGCATAAATATCTATGATGTCACGTCCAAATGAAGAATACCATCCCTCTGACCTAGACTCAGAGGTGGACAGTAATGACCTGCACTTACTTGAGTATTGTACTTCAGTACACTTTTTGAGTATCTGCGCTTTACTTGAGTCGTATTTTTTTTTTAAACTTATGACTTTAAACTCACTACATTTGAAAGACAAATATTGTACTTTTGACTCCACTACATTTCTATCCAGGTCCTTGTTACTCGTTACCATGAAGCAGCTTTGAAAGTGGATGGGTTTTTCTTTTTTTTTTCTAAAACATGATTGTTTTTTTTTTTTTGCAGTTGTCACTGAGACAGCCTATCAGTAATCACGAGGGTCACGTCACGTCCATGGACCGTATAAAATCAAGTTCAACGATTTCTCAGCAGCATTATTTGAACAAGGTCAATTGATGGCAGAATGGAAGGAGGCGGTTCTTCTGGGGAATGCTCTGGGGAAAGGATTAAAGATTCGTTTCGTTTTAAATGTTTGTTTTATTTGCTTAAAACAAACCACATCATGGCCTACAAAAACTCACTGTCCAGCCTGCAGAAGCATAAGTAAACATTTTATTTCAAGAGAAGGCTTGCAATGAAGTTGTCTGTGCTTTTAGAGCTAGCGATAATGTTGCAATAGCTATACAGTCTGGCTAGTCAAATGACTTTCTATGGATTTGCCCACCAAGTTGCCGTAGCCTTGTCCACGGCTAACGTTTACACATAGCTAGTTAACTTGGAGACTGTTAGTTAGCATGTAAAAATGGAGTTATGCTAACATGAATAATGTTAACTTATCTGAAGTCCTTTCAGAAATATGTTTTAGCATAATCTTGCCAAATAAACAGAATGTAGAAATATTTATTTTCTAGTAACGTCAGCTACCCAATATGATTTCGAGTTTGAAAAGAGTTTGCTAGCATGTCAGGTGGTGCTTCACTGACTAGCTAACTTAACATTAAACCACCATGATGGCACAGCATGTGTTCATTTTGTGAATTCACATTTCTGTCTTTGGTAATGTAAACATTGTAGCTTTTGTGACCTTGCAATAATTACTATAGCTACTACGTATTTTTTACCAGTAGCCAAAGAGAAAAACTAGCTAGCATCTTATTGATGATTCTGCTTGGTTGTAAGTTGTGTTTCATTTTGTAACATTCTACCAGGTGTTTATTCTACAGGTTCTACAAGCTAATCAGTAAATCCAGTCGGTTGCTTCAGAGGCGTTAGGTTTTGCAAGTATTGTGGCAATTACGCAATGCATTGACAGAAAATGTGCTTCTAATACTTAAGTATTTTTAAAAGCAAGTACTTCAGTACTTTAACTTAAGTAAAAATTTGACTGTACAACTTTCACTTGGATCGGAGTAACATTTCACCAGTGGGATCTGTACTTTGACTTAAGTAATGAAGTTGGGTACTTTGTCCACCTCAGCCTAGAGTGCATGACGAATTTTATTCCATTGGCCTCCAGACACAGATTTGTTCATTAGTTTTTTCAAAAGAAGGAAAGAAAGACAGGCAGAACTCTCATTCTACAGAGCTGATCACAGACCATATCACTAGAGCATTTGTCTCAGACCATATAAACTGACCTACACAAAGTAACCAAATTTTAAATCATCAAATTTAACACATTTGGGGGAGAAAACAGCACTGTCAATGTCTATGAGTAAAAAAAAAAAAAACCTCAAAGATTTTTACAGCCGTTTTCACCATCGGTGTTTTTCTACAGTGCCTTGTTTACTCTCTCTGACCTGATTTTCATGAACACATACCCCTGACACCACAGAAACCACACTAATCCTGCCTCAGGTACACTCCTAAATCCCACAGAGAGGGAACAACCCTACCATCTGTGTGTCTCTGTACTGATCTGGCATCCCTGAGAAGATTCTGGAAGGCTGGAGGACCACCCATATGGTCACCAGGTTGGATTCATCAGACCAGCTCA
The DNA here is from genome assembly GCF_027579695.1 of Neoarius graeffei. Classification (NCBI taxonomy): domain Eukaryota; kingdom Metazoa; phylum Chordata; class Actinopteri; order Siluriformes; family Ariidae; genus Neoarius; species Neoarius graeffei. Next base: position 14,728,867 of record NC_083576.1, on the reverse strand, counting down.
TGTGCTATATATTGGCTCCAATTAACATGAAGGAATGTCTTAAACAGGATGGAAAATGTGCTGTTCGGATCCAAATCAGGAGTTCCAAAGAGTAGAACATAAATGTAAATTTAAGGTACTTCCTGCTTCTGAACTGGACTCTATTATTCAGCTACGGTGGAGAAGCTAAACTGCTTATGGTGTATATTCAGAGACTAAACTAAGGAGTTATGCGGATATATAGATATATTAGCATATATTTTGCTGTGTGTGTGTGTGTGTGTGTGTGTGTGTGTGTGTGTGTGTGTGTGAGAGAGAGAGAGAGAGAGAGAGAGAGAGAGAGAGAGAACAGTGTGACATTGGCCAGCCCTTGCTCAGTGCCTGGTTGTACCTAAGTGCCATGGGCAGGTCGACCTTCTGTGGTGGAGGGGGGGGCAAAGAGGGGAGTCCCCATTCCATACCAAACCCTGCAGAGAGGGCCATCTGTGCTGGGGAACCTCACGCCGAGGACCTGGCTGAGTTCATGGAGCCATGTGACTCATCCTCTCTCTTTCTCACACACACACACACACACACACACACACACACACACACACACACACACACACACATATGCACACTGACAGTGACACTGACACTAACACTACTCTTCCATTCCAGTAGTGTCAATCCTCACTGACCAAAGCAGTAACAAGTCCACCATAATATACATAATTCACTTCTCTTTTCAGCAATCTTCACCAATCGTTTTATCCTGGTCAGGGTCATGGGAATACTGGGAATGAGGTGGGAGTATATGGACAGAATTCCATAAATCTGTTTTTTTATTGGATGGCAATTAAATGAATAGAAACCTGAGGCCTGTAAACAGTGTTTGTCAGAGAGGACTAGTGTTACAAAGATAATACTTTGTTGTAAAGATATCACATTACAATGTGATTTATTCCTCTTATACCACAGCAAAAATTTGCCAACTTTTTTTATGTTTCATTTATTTATGAATAACATCAGGATTTTTAACTGTTTGTAGTTACATTGATGTTGTTGAACATCGGCAAGACCAGTTCATTTTCTGTTATCATTAACGTTATTGAATAGCAGCTCTTCATCAGACTCTCAAGGTTAATAAGACAAAAAAATGCAGCTTGTGAAGTTTCCAAGAAACCAGAAGTGCAAATATGTGGTGGGCGGTGGGTGGAATGGTGGTGTAGTGGTTAGCATGGTCGCCTCACAGCAAGAAGGTTCTGGGTTTGAACCCAGCGGCCGGCAAGGCCTTTCTGTATGGAGTTTGCATGTTGTCTGCGTGGGTTTCTTCTGGGTGCTCTGTTTTCCCCCACAGTCCAAAGACATGCGGTTAGGTTAATATGGGACAGCCTTGGGCTGGGGTGCCCTTGAGCAAGGCACCTAACTCCTGACTGCTCTGTTAGCATGGCTCCCCACTGCTCTGGTATGTGTGTGTTCACTGCTTCAGATGGGTTAAATGCAGAGAGGAAATTTCACAAGTGTGTGATGAATAAAGTTGTGCTTTCTTTCTTCATAGCAAAAATGTTATCTTTGCCAGTGAAAATATCTTGAATATTGAATATGATGTAATGTATCTAGTATGTCCTGTTATAAGATTGGAATAAACCAAATGTAAGATTGTTGAACCTACAATATTTCTATACTTCTTCACAACAGATCATCCAATTTATGATCTGCATATTTGATTTGGCATAGGTTTTACACCGGATGCCCTTCCTAACGCAACTCTCCCCAGTCTATCCGGGCTTGGGACTGGCACTAAGTATGCACTGGCTTGTGCAACCCCAGTAGCTGGGTATTTTAGCTAACCTACATGTGGGAGGAAACCGGAGCACCTGGAGGAAACCCACACAGACACGGGGAGAATATGCAAACTCCATACAGAAAGGCCCCTGTTGGCTATGAGGTTCGAACCTGGAACCTTCTTGCTGTGAGGCAACAGTGATAACCACTATACCCATTTCTATACATTTATACTAATTTCAAGATATATATATGCATGGAGGGTTCCACCCCAAGTCCAGCGCCCTGAGACTATACACTAAGCAGAAAGAGGGAGGCCGAGGGCTAGTAAGCATCAAGACCACGGTCCAGGATGAAACATCGAAAATCCGAGAATACATCAGAAAGATGGCCCCAAAGGATGAACTGCTAAGTGAATGTCTCAGGCAGCAGAACCCTGATGAGAGCGCAGAGGAGGAGGAGGAACAGACAACCTGGAGGGACAAACCCCTACATGGCATGTACCACCGTCAGATAGAGGAAGTGGCTGATATCAAGAAATCCTACCAGTGGCTGGATAATGCAGGACTGACAGACAGCACAGAGGCACTAATCATGGCAGCACAAGAACAGGCCATAAGCACAAGAGCCATAGAGGCCAGGATCTACCAGAGTAGATCAGACCCAAGATGCAGACTGTGCAAAGAAGCCCCTGAAACAGTCCAGCACATAGTAGCAGGGTGTAAGATGCTATCTGGATCAGCGTACATGGAGAGGCACAACCAAGTGGCTGGGATAGTATACAGGAACATCTGCAACCAGTATGGAATAGAAGTACCCAAGTCCCAATGGGCCATACCACAGAAGGTGGCTGAGAACAACAGGGCCAAGGTTCTGTGGGACTTCAGCTTCCAGACTGACAAACAGATCCTGGCTAACCAACCGGACATAGTGGTGGTGGACAAAGAGCAGAAGAGGGTGGTGGTGATAGATGTGGCAATCCCAGCTGACACCAACATCAGGAAGAAGGAACATGAGAAACTTGAGAAGTATCAAGGGTTGAAAGAGCAGCTGGAACGGATGTGGAAGGTCAAGGGTTGCATGGTCCCCGTGGTAGTGGGGGCACTTGGGGCAGTAACCCCCAAACTGGGAGAGTGGCTCCAGCAAATCCCAGGAACAACATCTGAAGCCTCAGTCCAGAAGAGCGCAGTCCTAGGAACATCGAAGATACTGCGCAGAACCCTCAAACTCCCAGGCCTCTGGTAGAGGACCCGAGTTTGAGGATGACATGGATACCACCCCGCCACCCCACCGGGGGTGAGAAGGAGATTTATATATATATATATATATATATATATATATATATATATATATATATATATATATATATATATATATTTATTCTTTCTTGAAATAAATGCTTAAAATTAGCAAAGATTATCTGCCAATAGAAAAAGTTGTGACAGTATGTTGAAATTGAAATTAAAACTGAAAACAATGATTTGTAAATAATCTTTTACCTGTATTGCACTCAAAACAATACAACAGCACTTTATTTGATGTTTTACCTCATGAATTTCATTGTTGCATTTGTTTGTTTTTTCAATAAACACTTATTTCAATTTTGATTCTTGCAACGTTTCAAAAAAGTGGGGACGGTAAATCATTTACCACTTTATAATGTTGCCATTCCCTCTCACAACACTTAAAAGATGTTTAGGGACTGCAGACACCGAGTGATGAAGTGTTTCAGGTGTTATTTTGTGTCATTCTTCCTACAAACAGGTCTGAATGTGTTCAACAGTAAGGGTTCGTCATTGTCATATTTTTCATTTCAAAATTCTCCACACATTCTCTATTGGGGACAGAGGGGACAGACACCCTCTCCTTCCGCACCCATGCCTTTGTAATGTGTGCAGAATGTGGTTTTGCATTGTCTTGTTGATGTATCCCTGGAAAAGAAGTTGTTTTGAAGGCAGAATATGTTGCTCCAAAATATGTTGCTTTTCTGCATTAATGCTGCCATCACAGAAGTGTAAGTTACCTTTGTCAAGGGCACTGACACAACCCCATACCATGACAGACCCTGGCTTTTGGACTTGTTGCTGGTGACAGTCTGGATGGTTCTTTTCATCTTCGGTCCAGTGCACATGGTGTCCATTTCTTCCAAAAAAGACCTGGAGTACTAATTCATCTGATCATAATACATGTTTCCACTGTGCAGTGGTCCATCCCAGATGCCTCCGAGCCCAGAGAAGTCGACAGCACTTCTGGACACAGTTAACATAAGGCTTCCTTTTTGCACAGTAAAGTTTTAACTGGCACTTGTGGATGTAACTCTGTATTATATTGCTAGACAAAGGTTTGCCAAAGTAATCCTGAGCTCATGTGGTTCTATCAGCTATAGATGAATGACGGTTCTTGATGCAGTGCCGTCTGAGGGCTCGGAGATCACAGGTGTTCAGATTAGGCTTGAGCCCTTAACCTTTACATATTGAAATTCCTCCAGATTCCTTGAATCATTTCATCATATTATGCAATGTAGAGGGTGAAAAATCCAAATCCCTACCTATGTTTCTGTAAGGAACATTGTTTTTAAACATCAACAAATTTCTTACGCATTTGTTGACAAACTGGAGATCTTCAGCCCATCTTTGCTCCTCAGAAACCAGGCCTTTCCTGGATACTGATCTTGTACCAAATCATGATTACAATCATGGGTTGACATCACCTGTTTCAAATCACATCATCATTATTTAATTGTTTTATCTCATTACTAGCCCTAAATTTCCCCTGTCTCAACTTTTTTGGAATGTACTGCAGGTCTGAAATGCAGGAATTTATGTATATTAACAAATGAAATGAAGTTGACAACATGAAATATCTTGGGTTCATACTGACTGTAGTAAATTTAGAAGTCACTGCTTTCTAGGTTTTTTTGTTTTTTTTTGTGCTTTCCATACCATCCCAACTTTTTCTGATTTGGGGTTATACATTTCATGTGAAATTGTCTGAGATTACGTCTGAGCATTTGAGTTTCAGCTTAATATGGCAACTTTTCACAAAATCACACATTCATTAGATGTGATAGTGTCCAAAGAGTTACAGTATGGGGAAACAGTCACATCTGGCCCTTGGAATTTACCTCTGGTGAAGAACCACATTTGCTCTGAAAATAAAATGTTTCTGAAGAGAATTTTCCAGGTCAGTTGAAAAAAAACAGAGAACGAACATTGAAGGAACAGAAAGAATGAATGCTGAAGGTAAAGCCATGCACATCAAATTCACCCTAATATGATTTTGTGTTCTGTGTCTATTCAAGTCAGCCCTGATTTGGTTTCCAACACTAATCGCATCAGTCAACAGATTTGCATGGCTCCTTTTATTCTTGCCCCCCACCCCTACTCCAACCCCCTTCCTTCTTTCCTTATTGGAATTTGTATCAGGCATCGTGACGCAAATCCCTTCTGATAAATTAAAAATGATTGATTCTGAGTCAAAGATGAAAACAGCACCAAAGGGGGGAAAAAAGAGGAATCCTTTTGCGTGTTGCATGTGAGTGAAGAAACGGTGTCCACATTCATTTTAGCGAAAGCGGAGGCTTGTAATCACCTCTGAGGCATAATGCAGTCAGCCTCAGGCACTTCTACTGCTCTGTCAATTAGCATTAACTTGTTCCAGAAAACATTCGTGACCCTGATAATCCACAAAATATGACTTCTAAAGATTTATTAGATAAAGAAATATCTTACATTGGTGTGAGTTAAGAGTGAGTGAGTGTGTGCATGAATCAGTGCTGTGGGCTATTTTCACTATTTGGAGATAAACGTAATGGACTCTTTTATAGAGATCGATGGCATAGTTCCGGTTGGTTTATCAGGTTAATCCTCAAGCAACACCGCAGTGGAGTTCACAACATCATTTAGAACCAAATCAACAGATTAATGAGTAACAGAATCGGCCTGTTAAACTACACACAAACTTTCAGTGCCAGAAATGATCGCACACACACATGCATGCACGCACACACAGGGCGACATCAAAAAACAAGTTCTGACTACAAATAAACACAAATCCGTTCAAGATTAGCACATAAACACAAAATGCTTAGTGTAATTTGTGTTTTTTTTCCTAAATCCAAGACGCCAGTAGTTCAATTGCCTGGAAGTTCCGCCTCCTTCCCCATCTCATGTGCTCTTGACTAGATTCAAAGGGCATCCTCACTTTCTGCCAAGAAAAATGGAGTGTTTTGAGTTCAATAATGTGAAATAAAATCTATTATTGTGTGTTCATCTCATCTCATCTCATTATCTTTAGCCGCTTTATCCTGTTCTACAGGGTTGCAGGCAAGCTGGAGCCTATCCCAGCTGACTACGGGCGAAAGGCGGGGTACACCCTGGACAATTCGCCAGGTCATCACAGGGCTGACACATAGACACAGACAACCATTCACACTCACATTCACACCTACGGTCAATTTAGAGCCACCAGTTAACCTAACCTGCATGTCTTTGGACTGTGGGGGAAACCGGAGCACCCGGAGGAAACCCACACGGACACGGGGAGAACATGCAAACTCCACACAGAAAGGCCCTCGCCGGCCACGGGGCTCGAACCCGGACCTTCTTGCTGTGAGGCGACAGCGCTAACCACTACACCACCGTGCCGCCCATTGTGTGTTCAACTTAGTTAATATTAGAAGAGTATATAGATTATCAATTATCTATATTTATTCATGATGCTACTGAAATATTTCGGTCAGAAACAGCACTTAAGTTTTTTTGTTTGTTTGCTTGTTTGTTTGTTTGCTGAAGGAGAAAATGGCTGAAAAAATCTAGCTAAAAAGTTCTACAGTGAAAAATGTCCACCATATGGACATTAGACAACTGATTATATCAAAAATGCGCTGTTATGATTGGCACTGCCTATCAGCAGCTCCCGACTACACAACTGATTATATAGTTAATCCAATTTTTATTAGTAAATTGTGAGCAGGGAATAATCAAAACTGCACAAGTCTATTCTGAAGTGCTCATTACATACAAAAGTACTGCCACAGAAGATAGTAAATATTGCACTTTCTTCTCTGCTAATTGTTAGTTTCTTCCATAAATGGTTAAAACTGTACTTTGAAAGTATCTTAGTAAGCTCGCTGCACCATTTAACCCTGCTTTTGCTTATTTCCAGGTTTTATCTTGTTGTTGTTACCTTGCCCGGGACAGAGTCCATCGGGGGGCGCGGTATTGTTTTCAGTCGTGTTTCTTTGGTTTTTGTTAATGATATTACGGGGAAACAGCTGGATCAATCTTCATGAAACTTTCAGAATATATGGACATTGGTCTCAAATAGAACCTCCAACTTTTTTGGGAGTCATCTGGTCAAGGTCACCAAAAAGGTCAAAATCGTTTTTTGTTGTAGCTACTGTCTCATATAGAGGCGCTAGCCACTATGTCATCGTGCTGTAAGAATGTAAGAGTGTAACAATCGCGCACTGCGCATGCGCATACACGTGTTCCGATTAAAATGGCTGGTGAGTGTATACAATTTGGTTCACCATTTGAAATAAATGGACTAGACCAGGGCTTTTCAAAGTGTGGGGCGCGCCCCCCCGGGGGGCGCCAGAGTTCTTCAGGGGGGGCGCAATGTGAGAGACAAAATGGATCGATTTTTAGTACCTAAAGCTACAGTGAGTGAGGAGACAAAGTCTGGGCCAAGCAAAAAAAGAGAGCCTCCAGGATGTTGCGATTTGCAACTTCAGCACAAATTCAACCAATCCCCGCGAATTCAGGGCGGTGTTGCAATTATATCCAATCACCGCAACTTTCCCGCAAATTTGACCAATCGTTGGCATCGTCTTGAGGTGACGTCGACAAACTACCTTCCGCCTTACTTCCATGTGTTCAAGAGAAGCAGCATGCACGTCGTGTTGCCAGATTGGACGATTTCAAGTGCATTTTGATGGGTTTTGAACATATTTTGGACTGGAAAATGTCAGCAGTATCTGGCAACACTGAAAGTGTGTTATGTTTACAGTGAAGGACTGTGTGCACTTTATTTTTTTTTACTTAATACAAGAAGTTAATGGATGCCAACGTTTTTGTCAAAATGGTATTTTATTTTCCATTGTTTAGGCAGCTTCAGCATCATACTGTGAGATTCTGTTCAAATTGTTTTTTTCTTCTCTGAAGCCTGAACCATTTATTTTATTAGTTTATAATTATTGTTTAATTTAGTCTTCAGGAGAGACTGCCTGCACACAGTACTAGTATTAATAGTTTTTTTCTTACATGAAAGCTGAGGCATTTATATTATATTTTAAGGTAACTTCATGTTGTGCTGTGAGGTTCTATGCACTTTAACTTTTGAACCAACAGGTACATTTGGATAAGTGAAGCCTATTTTTCTGCATTTTTGTAGTCCTGGTAATCTTTTATATTGGTAAAGTTGTTTATAGGACCATTTCTCTTTGTTTTTTTAATCAATAGTTTTTCAGTAATAACTTAATATTTAACATATCACTCAATTTTAATCACAAAAAGAGAAAATCGCAACAATTTCTCGCAACTTTCACTTCCTCCCGCAATGTAATCGCAACAAAAACCTAAAAAACACCACAACTTTCATCGCAATTTTTTTTGGAAAACCCCCCGCAACATCAGACATTTTAGCCCGCAACAAATCACAAAAAAGGCCCGCGGAATCCTGGGGGACTGGAAAAAGAAGGAAGTATGACCACGATTATTTAAAGTTTGGATTTTCATGGACTGGATCTGAAGATGCTCCACTGCCACAGTGTGTTGTCTGCCAAGAGGTGCTAGCTAACGATGCTATGGGATGTTTAAAATGTGTAAAACAAGATGTTTTAAAAAGCACAGATGTTTAAAATGTGAAAAAGAAAAAAATAATGTGTACAACAACCATTTTTTAAAAATACGAATGGAACATTAAGTATAGCAACAACAAAAATTGTAAGGGGGGGCGCCGTTGTTTATTTGCTCTCCGAGGGGGGGCTGACTCTCCCACACTTTGAAAACCCCTGGACTAGACTAAAGAAATCGCTTTCAGACATGTTTATGCTTATTACAGAGGGAAAGTGTGTTCCACTGAGCTCTAGCACCGGGCCATTTTCTGGGAAATAAGAGTTTTGGTCATGGCGACAGCGTGTGTATGTCAGCCTCGGTTCGGAGGTTTCAGTTTCAAAAACTGTAAGAGGTAAGAGTAGAATAATATAAAAGTATTGACACTTGGTATATTTTACTTCTGTGATTTTTAAATTGTTCATTTTTGGATTACGCTTCATTTTTGTGGCTACTGCCTCATAGAGTAAATATATATGCTATATTTACTGTATGGAGATGGGATCAGAAAACAATTTTATTTATAAGCAGTAGCCACATGGACCCATAGGGTACCTATTTTTTTTGCGAAATCTTCCTTCATATTCATCATAAGTGCTACCAGGCGAGGTTTGTTTTGCCTGGCAACACTTGTTGTTGTTCTTCTTCTTCTTCACCCATCCAGTGTCTTCTGGGTTGGGTCCCTTTCCTAGGGTTTCTTGGCTCCAGGACATATCAAAAGGCTCCACTCTTCTGTCCAATTATGAGCTCAGAAAATAAGCTCCACATCATTGGACCAATCACATCCAATATGCAAATTACTAGCAAATGTTGTAAATGAAAACATTGTTTTACGGACCCTGCATGGTAGCTTCACTAACGTCAATATGGATTTGTTTCATGTTGTGTATTTTATATACAGGTCTGGCTACTCATGTACTCCCTGAGAACATGATGAAATTAAACACTTAAAACGTGGCCTCCTCTTAAAGAAGCTATTTACTAGTTTATACTAATTGATACATTTAGCTAGCTATACAGTACAAGGCCATAGTCGTGTTTACAGGATCAGGATTTGTCCATATTCATACACTGATAGCATGTGATCAGTCTTCAACATAGGCCAGTTTTTCACAAATATCAGTGTGAGTCAGCATGCCATAGCTATTTTCATCTTTATTTGAGATAAACATAATTAATCTGCTTACACGAATAAAATAAGTTGTTTATGCTTGCTGGATCAAATGATGAGTACACGTGTCTGGTGTAAGAACTTGATCTTAGTTTCTAAGCAACCTAAATCAACACGAACCAAAGTTTTTTCCAAACTTGCTTCTATATGAGAGAGAAAAGAGAGACATAAAGAAAGAGACGTCAAAGTCAGTCAAATCATCGTGCGTCTACAAACAAAGCTCTGGTCCCGGCTACACTCCCCTGCAGCACACTGTAAAATCATTGTTATTAGCACGTACGTACAAAGTAAAGCTCAGGTTTCCCTCTGCTCCTAATGCAGAAACACACACACGTTCTCACATACACATTCTCACACACACACACAGAGCTCCAATTAGGCAGGAGTGTTGTGTAGCGTCAGTGTCGAGGGATTCGGCTTTCTTCTGCGCTGTCAGGTCCCATCAGAAAGGCGGCTCATTAGTGTCAGGTTCAGCACTGCCACTGCCTCTCCCTACACACACACACTCTCTCTCTCTCTCTCTCTCTCTCTCTCATCTATCTATCTATCGCTCAATGCATCCCTTTTCAAACAAACAATTTCAAATGATTCATGCTTCGGCTCAACCTTCCTCCCTCCCTCTCCTCCTCTCTTCTCTTCATCACATCTCATCATATCGCTGTCAATTTTTGTTGTCTTTCATGACATTTAACAATATCTGTCCTATCTATATAAATCAATCAATAAGAGAACGTGAACATAAGTGTGTTCAAAAGTGAGTCAACATTTATGTTTGAATCAAGCGTTAAATATAAAATCTTGTCTTTTTCGATTAGTTGCTTCTTCTTGAATTCTCGAATGTGATTGGTTGATGACTGTAACTGTCTATAGCTGCAGCTATGACAGTAGTTTCCAATTTCAATGCAAATCACAGGTTTATATTCATGTAATCATTCGAATTCTTTAATGTTTCTATTGTAACAGCTAATCCATGGGGACTTCATCGAAGACTGCTTAGAAATGTAATAAAAATATTATTTATTTAACAAAGAAAAATGTATAATTATGTTCTGGTTGAGAGGCGGCACAATGGTGTAGTGGTTTAGCCTGGGCCCGCCCATCCTAAGCGTGACGCAACATGAGGGCCTGTTGCGAGCTTAGTCTGGCCAGGCAAGCTATCTACAGCTCTTCCAAGCTCCCGAAAAATCGGGAACCAATCAACTTTGAGCATCTCCAACGGCCCTGGGTAGAGGCGTGTTCAAGGCAGTGACGTAGTAGAACTGCGACCGGAAGCCATAGATTGTTTACAGAATCTATGCCGGAAGCGCTTCATTCACTAGAAACATTATGAACATGGAGCAAGTTCTCATTGAAAACGGAGCAAAGAGCAGCCCTGGAGGTATTTATTGAAAGGAAGGACGTTTTCGCCTTGCTCCCGACCGGCTTCGGTAAGAGTTTAATCTACCAGTTAGCTCCGTCGTGTCACATACGTCAGAGGAAAGAGTGATGTGATTGGTTTAAGCTTCGTCACAGCCTTTTCTGGCTTCGACCAGTAGCAAACTGAGGCATTTCAGGGAGGCGAGTCAACCACGGGCTCTGGGAAACGGTTGGGCTTAATATCTTGGCCAGACCAATAGCTCGGAGAGCTTTGAAGTCACGTTAGCCAGACTAGTAGTGGTTAGCGCTGTCGCCTCACAGCAAGAAGGTCCGGGTTCGAGCCCCGTGGCCGGCGAGAGCCTTTCTGTGCGGAGTTTGCATGTTCTCCCCGTGTCCGCGTGGGTTTCCTCCAGGTGCTCCGGTTTCCCCCACAGTCCAAAGACATGCAGGTTAGGTTAACTGGTAACTCTAAATTGACCGTAGGTGTGAATGGTTGTCTGTGTCTATGTGTCAGCCCTGTGATGACCTGGCGACTTGTCCAGGGTGTACCCTGCCTTTTACCCGTAGTCAGCTGGGATAGGCTCCAGCTTGCCTGCGACCCTGTAGAAGGATAAAGCGGCTAGAGATAATGAGATGAGATGAGATGTTCTGGTTGACATTATTTAGTATTTATGGAAGGAGTCAGCGCTCCACTGTCAGCACTTTGTCACAGTCTGTACATGTAAAGGAAATTTATTGGACATAGATTATTCTTCAGTAGTCAAAATAGTCATTAGGCATACTGTATCAGATGTTCACTGGCCGTGGTGAGAAAATTGTCCATGCAGACGCTCATCTAAGTTTCCAAATCTGTCATTGTTTAACTCTTGAATATTTATATCATGAATACTATCATTAAAAAGCTTATAATCTCTGCTTTCCAAAGAAATTAATCTCGTTAAGATCTCGCCTGAGTTTCCCAAAAGCATCACAGCACAAAGATAATCATTAAATGGTAGCGCAAGCAGCACAACAAATGCTCTCTCTCCTAGTTAAGATGCTCTTAGCATTAAGAGGCTTTTGGGAAACCCACCCCTGTTCGGTACTTTGCGAGTAATGGCAGGTTGAAGTTGGTACAACAGAGTTCACTCTCTGCTCGCGTGATGTCGGGAAACTGCCAGTGTTTTTCACGGGAAAGCGGTCAGGCTCTCTCTCTCTCTCTCTCTTTTCTGATCAATTTCCGACTGGATTACTCATGAATATCAATCAGATAACTTTTATAGGGATGATCTCTCGCTCTCACTGTTTCTGATGAAGTATTCAGCAAAATTTTCCGTCAGCTAGTTTTGATGTTATGCTTCATGGGAGACTTTGAAGTGAGTTTCCATAGCTTTACCTACTTATTTTCTCAAATCAAACTGATTCATGTAAATAAATAACTATTTTAGAATATAACTGGAGTTGTTTTGATGAAAAATTTTAAGATCTTAGTGGTCAGAATGAGATTTAAAAAAAACAAAAGTCAGAAATGCGAGTGTCAATTTCAATTCAATTAATTGAATTGTTTATTGGATGTGGATTAGACAGTTTTTTCGAGGTTAACCTTGAAAGCTGTGAATATTATCATTTATATTCTTGAATATAAGCACTACTAGGCCCTATTTTTGAGAAATACGAAGGTCTACAGAGCATAAAGAGGGTATTAGAAATAATCTTTTATTACTTTTTTACTGAGTGTACCAATTTAACAGTTTTACCTAATTAGCATAATTAATACTAATTAAACACTAATTTTCATAATTTGTTTTTACTCATTTTTCAAACTTTGTATTCAGTATACAACCATCTATGTGCCTGCCAATTTCCACGTACATATCTTGAAAAGTAAAAAAGTTAAGAAAAAACATTTCATTCCATTGGTTAATGAGGCCCATTTTGGACCTAATACATAATATTACAGCAGTTTTTATAAAAATTAAGCCATTTTTTCCAATCTTTGATTTGTAATATCTCAAGAATGGATAAACATATTTTAATTCTGTAAAAAGTATGTTGTCCTGCATTCAATTCCGAATTCAGTGAGAGCAGTTTCAAGTAATTTGGGTTGAATTTGACTTTTCACCTGATAGGCCTGTAGTCTTTGTTCAAAAGTTGGTCATGTCATATTGTTAAAATCATTATAAATGTTTTAAAACATTTTTTTACAATTATTTTAAGCAGCCTGGGGAAGGCGATAGCTGTAAAATGGACTGTGTTATGTGATCATAAAGTTTGAGGTGAATTATCATGAGTCGGTGTGTATCAGGGGGTGTATTTATTCACATTGCCGGATGAAGCTGCAGCAGCAGACTGAGACTGGCAGCACTCGCACAGGGAAAGCAGCGCTAATGGTCTCAAAGTGTCAGCAGGTTCTCACTCCATCATAGATACACACACACACACACACACACAAGTCACTGTAAAAATCAGGGAAGCTGACACACACCGAAGCCCACAATCAGTGCCGTTATTAAAGATATTTACAGCTCGCATCAGTTGCACTGACAACATGCAGTCGTCATTATGTGTTCCTGGTTCTGCAGTTCATCTTCTTTTTAGCTTAAGTGTTCCTTTTTCAACTGTGTTCTACAAGCTGAGTTAGCTTAATGAAAAAACATTATTAATCATACATTTAAAAAAAACACTCCAAAATACACTCTCCACTGACTCCTGACTTTTCACATGAAAAACATCAAGATGAAAACAGCTCCAGCTTGGGAGACGTCACACAGGAGAAACGTCTCGCTGGTTTGTCACATGGGAAAGCTGCAAATCAAGCTCCTCTGAAGCAGTCCAGGATGAAAAGGTTAACTGTTGTGTCTTTTTTGTCTCGTCTTCCCAATCAAATGAGCGCAGATCCATTTCTCTTCAGCTCAGCCTCTTTCTAATTACAAGCTTTAATGAAGAGAAGAGGCTGTGAGTTCCTCAGTGGAAGCGGCGTCAGGTGTCACTCTGCACTGTCACACTGTAGCCTCCAACGACGCCAACCCCCTGTGGACCACTTCCCTTTCTTCCTTTCTTCCTTTCACTTTGTCATGCTCTCTTCTCCTTTCTCCATTTTTTTTGCTCATGTGCATTCTTTTCTTCCTTTCTTTCTCAATCTTTGTCTTTCTTTTTTGCACATTTCCTTCCTTCCTTCTGCTCATTTGTGTTCCTTTCTTTCTTCCTTTCTCTGAGGAAGGAAGGAAGGCGTGCCTCAATTAATTCTTTATTTATTTCTTCCTTCCTTCCTTCCTTCCTTTCTCTATCTTTTCTTCCTTAATTCTTTCTCTTGGTTTGTCTTTCTTTTTTGCTCATTTGTGTTCATTTCTTGCTTCCTTTCACTCTTTATTCATTTAATTATTTTTTTATTTCCTTCCCTCCTTCATTTCTTTCTTGATTTCTTTCTCACTATTATGCTCACCTGTTCTTTCTCCCCTTTTGCTCATTTGTGTTCCTTTCTTTCTTCCTTTCTCTGAGGAAGGAAGGAAGGAAGGAAGGAAGGAAGGAAGGAAGGAAGGAAGGAAGGAAGGAAGGAAGTGCCTCAATTAATCCTTCCTTCCTCTATCTTTTCTTCCTTAATTCTTTCTTTCTCTTGTTCTCTTTCTTTTTTGCTCACTTATGTTGCTTCCTTCCTTTCATTCTTTATTTAATTATATTTATTCCTTCTTTCTTGCTTGCTTGCTCACTATTATGCTCGCCTATTCTTTTTTCCCTTTTACTCATTTGTGTTCCTTTCTTTCTTCCATTCTTTGAGAAAGAAAGAATTAATTGAGGAAATAGAGTTCTTCATTTAATTCTTTCTTTCTTTTGTTCTGTTTTTCTTTTTTGCTCATTTGTGTTTCTTCCTTCCTTTCACTGTCTTTCTTTATATCTTTCTTTATTTTTCTTTATTTCCTTCTTTCATTCCTTTCTTTCTTACTCGATCATGCTGGCCTATTGTTTTTTCCCTTTTGCTCATTTGTGTTCCTTTCTTTCTTCCTTTCACTGAGAAAGAAATAGAACGGAGGAGGAAAAGTTCTCTCTTTGTATCTCTCTCTCGGTTTCTCTTTTTATCTGTCCCTCCCTCTACATCTGTCTGTTTCTCTCTTTCTCTCTGTCTCTCCCTCTCGGCCTGTCTTTCTTTCTTCCTCAATTCTTTCTTTCTTTCTTTCTTGTTTTGTCTTTTTTGCTCATTGGTGTTCCTTCCTTCCTTTCACTGTCTATCTTTCTTTCTGTCTTGTTCTATTGTTTTTCTTTGTGGCTAATTTGCATTTTTTTTCCTTTCTTTAGTTCTCTCTTCTTGCTCAGTTCTTTTTTCTCTCCATCTGTTCTTTTTTGCTCAGTTCCCTCTTTCTTTCTTTCTTTCTTTCTTTCTTTCTTTCTTTCTTTCTTTCTTTCTTTCTTTCCTTCCTTCCTTTCTTTCCCTGCAACAAGTCTCCCGATTTAAATCTCTCTCTCTCTCTCCCTCTCTCTCTCTGTGCCACACTCTACCAAAGACATGCTAATTAGCCTCAGAGGTTTGTCCAAAATTCATTGTGCATTTTAATTAACTGTCTCATTCATGTGCTGTCAGAATTACAGTAAACACAAACCCCTGAAAGGATTTACACAGAGCTGACCAGTGCGAGTAAAAAAGCACCAGAGGAAGACCAGTGAGGAAAAATCTGGGACTTGTTTACAAGCTGCTTGCTAATGTGTTACACACTGTGGAATGTTCACAAGACAAATTCCTGTTAGCACTTCCATTACAGCCACAATCAAGTCATTCCCTCACCTGCATCTCTCTCTCTCTCTCTCTCTCTCTCTCAAAACCCCACAGCTTTTCATTTTACAGGGAACCAGGAAAGAGTAAAATCCTGAAACTTTACAAACCGTCATGATGTTACAAAGTGTTGACACCCAGGACTCCTCCTGTCAACGCAAAATAAATCTCTCAAAAAAAATCACCACATTAATGAGTATACATTATTCTTTGTTAAACACCACATGTTCAAACCCATTTGATTCCCTGTGTATGAGCTCTTACTATAGAAACAATAGACCCCTTCGCATGTTTGTAAACAAACCGACCGTTGCCAGGATGCGTGCGCAGCCTGGACTCAGAAACAATGGCGCTGCCCATAGACCGGCATTATGAGCTGTCAGATTATGCCAAACAATTGTCGTTACAAGATCGAGAATGCTACATAAATAAGTTAACTCTAATAAGTGGACATCGCCTACCGGATCCGCATTTAATTAAAGAGTGGATGGACGATGTTAGTAAGTTCCCTGGTATACAATGGCCAGATATATACTCGTACCTTATTGACAAGACTTCAGTGTACACCCACGAAAAACTTCGCCTACAAGTCTTTAGACGCATATGATTATGTTATGTGCGGGCATGTACAACTTGATTAACAATGGGACATTCATATTCATCTCATCTCATCTCATTATCTCTAGCCGCTTTATCCTTCTACAGAGTCGCAGGCAAGCTGGAGCCTATCCCAGCTGACTACGGGCGAAAGGCGGGGTACACCCTGGACAAGTCGCCAGGTCATCACAGGGCTGACACATAGACACAGACAACCATTCACACTCACATTCACACCTACGGTCAATTTAGAGTCACCAGTTAACCTAACCTGCATGTCTTTGGACTGTGGGGGAAACCGGAGCACCCGGAGGAAACCCACGCGGACACGGGGAGAACATGCAAACTCCGCACAGAAAGGCCCTCGCCGGCCACGGGGCTCGAACCCGGACCTTCTTGCTGTGAGGCGACAGCGCTAACCACTACACCACCGTGCCGCCCCTACATTCATATTCATTTTGTTTTAATCAAATTATGCCAGTGATGTGATGGCAATGTGGTTTTAGCTACAACAGCAAATACCAACACTAAACAGCAATTTGCAGGAGGTAATGGCATGAAAGGAATGATAGTGTAAAGAGTGCAGCTAAGAGAAATCAGAGCTGCGTAAAAAGCGAGAGGCAGAGAGCAGAAATGAAGCTGAACGGGGTGGGAGCTAGGTTAGAGCAGTCAGCATAAGTTGGCATTTAGAGTGAGGGCACACAATTTTACCTTTCCATCCTTGCTTTAAAATTGTGATTTTCGGCATACACAAATAATGATGGCACAAAATCTGGACTGCTTGAGTCAAGCGAGACCTCTCCTACAAACAAAATTGCATGCAAAGCTAAGTTAACATGCTAACAATATTCATTACATTGTGTAACTATGACCCAGCTAATCAGACAAACGTTACCAAAGTATTTTGCTACATCAATAAACGAAGACTAGAAAGAATAAAAAAGAAAGATTTAATAAATAGCCTGATCTTACCTGTGATGAAGTGGGCGCTGCAAACCCGCGCATTTTTGATGGTGCTTTCATCCCAGTCTACACGTTTGATGGCTTGTAGCCATAGACGTCGGCGATTTTTTTTTTGAATGGGTGAGACCCTGCTGGAATTCTGTACATTTTAACCCCATCACTGCTACGATTCTGACACCCGACAACACAACAACTAGGCATCGCTGAGTCTTTTTTGAGTCCAGGCTGCGCGCACAATTTCCACTTACGTATGAATGACGTTTACTGCGAAGGGGTCTATAACACATTAATATAAAACTATAGCTGATGTTACAGCTGGAAAACACTGAGCCAAAAATAATGCACCTTCTGACCAATTAGATCGGAGAATTCAACTTCACTATAGTCGGAAATAATGCACACCTGTGATCAGGGACTATCAAAGCTGTTGGCATTATTATTACCGTAACTCCACCAACTTTGTTAGAGGTGGTTATGTTTTCACCTCCATTTGTTTGTTTGTTTGCTTATTTGTTTGTTCCCAACATAACTCAAAATGTAGCGAACGGAGTTTGATGAAATTTTGAGGAATGGTGGGCCATGGGCCAAGGAACAATTGAATAGATTTTGATGCAAAGCAGGATACGTATGTAAACATCGTAATATGCGGCTTAGCAGAGGTATGCACTCTACTGAGTGTCCTTCTAGTTTTAGTCATTAGATAGATAGATAGATAGATAGATAGATAGATAGATAGATAGATAGATAGATAGATAGATAGATAGATAGATAGATAGATAGATAGATAGATAGATAGATAGATAGATAGATAGATAGATAGCAAATAGAAAATTTGTTTCGCAGTGTTTGGGTTCTATAGGAGGAAATTAGAAGAAGAAGAAGACAGTAATTACTCCAAACAAATAAATATGATTGTATATTCTTATCTATTTAACAGTTATTCCATGACATCGAGTCGTACCTGAGCTGATAGCTGACGGGGCATGTAGCACCGAGTAGGCTATAAGCCGTGTATGATGAGATTGAGTGGAATAACTGTTTTATTCACTCCACATTCACTGAATTTTGAGAAACATTGCATTTTTATTTTTAGCAAGTTCAATAAATAAAAATGTTATACAAAACATCAGACAAAATAATTTCCGCTTAGAATGTAAACAAACCGGCGAAATGACAGTTGCAATTTGTGAAAAATTCTATAATAATAATTCTTGAAAAATCAAATAGATATGTTCTTCCCATCAAATATTTTTATTCCATATTTTGTTCCTCTTTTTGTATTTTTTAGGCTTTTGTTTTCGAGTAGAGTTTTTATTTTGTCCTCAGTCGGTTCAGCAACACGCTCCGCCATTTTGTTTTTCTCTATTCACAGTATATGAGCTGATAGCCTAGTAGTAGAGTAGCCCATCAGAGTGCACGATTGCTCATATCCAGTTAATGTGGATAGAATAATCTTCTATATTCTATGGAAACTGGTGGAAGGGGTTAAGTGAAACCCAGGCTGGCTCGATAGAGTTCTCCATTAAAGTTGTCCATAATTTTTTTCTACACTACACAATAACATTCTTGATGCCTAATGTGCCAAATCTTAGTATAGTGGAATTAGGTTTATAAAATAATCCTGTGCCTCAATCCAAGAGTTTTTCCCCCATTGTAGTCAGTCCTTGAGAACCTAAAATTTAGTTTTCCTGCTTGTATGAACACGCTTTGGGTTGTAAACTGAAAAAAGTGGTAGTGATTGAAAAAGCCATTCAAAAAGCAAGCCATTTTTTTCCTTTTTCTCCTCCTCTGTACTCCATTATACCTTTTTCCTTGTCCATTCTCTGCACCACACTGCATTTTCATGTCATTTGTAGCCATCTAATGAGGACATTTCTGTCAAAAATGAAATAAATCAAAACACATGACTGCCAGCATAAAATGTAGCAAGTAACCAGGTTGGTTTCCTCACCTCTTTTCTTCGTCCAGCAAATAAATACTAGGAAAATAATTGTAAAATAAAAAATAAATTCGAGGACGTTTCATTGTTATCCATGGAAGCTGGTGGAAGTGGTTGGGTTCAGTTCAGACTGATTTGACTGAGATCGCGTTAAAGTTACACATAAGTCCTACAAAAATCCATTATAAAACAGAAACACCTTGATTTAAAAAGAAATAGCCCCAGTCGTACATGCCCCACCCACCTCGCACTGATGGTCATGCATGGCCAACATTTGAATATTGGAACATGATTGGCTCTTATATTTATGACGACATAACACACACCTGTCACATTGTCAATCCTAAATCGTTGATTTTACAGCAATACTTGCAGCCAGCCGCACATACACCCTTTCACCATTTATACATTTACACTACTTTCACAAAAGGATTAACTATTAAACATATAAATTCATGCACCATACAGAGTGAACATAAACACCAATGAATAAGAAACAATAACTGGCAATCTTGAGAGGAAATAAAGGATATTACAAGGTTGTGCGAAGATATGAAGTTTATCTTTGAGTGGTGAACAAATTCACGAGTGAGTGAAGTGAACAAGTGAAAATATCTTCAACACTAAAAGATAAACTTCATATCTTCGTGCCACCATGTAGTGTTCTTGATATTATATGAACACATCCACAAAAAAATGCAAGTTAATCAAAAGAATTTTAATTTTGAACTGGTTCACCATTTTGACAATGCGCGTCTAGTCAGCAGGAAAACACTGGGAGTGACATCATCGGAGTGAAATATTGGGAATTATTATACATACAGAACACTTTTTTGATGGAATAAAAACGTGTTCTATTCTCTTCTAACAGATTTCATTCATTTGGTTTGAGAGCATGCAATATTGTTAGCATATCGCTTGTCCTATGTGTATTACATCACTCTACCCAATGGAGAATGAGCGGTGAATATGGTTTACGATACTGCATGGCTGTCAAGACAGCTTGACGTCACACATTGGAGACGTAAAACGTCCATGCTAGCAAGCAATTGTGACAATTTTTAAACAAACATGGCCACCAGGTTTGCTTCATTAAATACAGAAGATTTGGAGAGAATTTTGAAAGAGAAAGACGTGTTGAACACCCAAAAGGAATGTGTATGTATAATAACAATAATATTGGCTGGCTTTTTTTGTGGTATATCAGATATATTCCATTCAGCTAGCATGATATTGAACCCGTCTTCAACTTGTTCAGTATCATGCTAGCTGAATGGAATATATCTGATATATCACTCAACGCCAGCTAATATTATTTAAATATGTCATTCAGGTCCGCAATGTATGTCGTATGAAAAATGTGAGTTTTTCAACAGAAAATAAACTTCATATCTTTAAGCCAACATGTGATTTTCTTTTTATTGTATCGACACATTCATAAACAAATTTATCAAACCCAAATTTATCAAAACAATTATTGATTTCCTCACGAGTGAGAGATTTATGTCAAGGTTTTGGTTCTCCATGTCCCAGATGTTGCTTGTTTGAAAAATACGAGTGGTGTATTGCTCAGTCAAACAAGTAAATATATCTTGAATATAGAGAAAGTCAAGCAATATGTGTCTATTAGAATGTTTTTAAGCAAATATAAGATTATTATGCTATTAAGAAATTTCTAGATTGTTTTATTCATTTTAAGCTTGAAATTGTCTTACTGTATTAGTAGGTGATTTTTACTTATTTCAAGCATTTTTTATCTAGAAACATTATTAAGCTTGGAATTAGTAACTAGATAGAGACTGTGACTAAAATCACAGTGATTTGCGCTAGCTGTTACAAACCGGGATGTTTGGTCACCGTACCCTATAGATCCGGAAGGGTAAGAGATAGAGAATGACGCTTAGTGGGGAAATGTTGTGCCCTGCTGCCCTGAATAAAATTTACAAAAATAAAATGATTTTAAAAATCATGAAAATTGACAGAGTTAAGTGAATTTAAAAAAAAAAAATCCTGTTTTTCATGGATCATTCTGGTTCAGTGATCCAGATCAGCACCAAAAGTCATAGCAACTTAATTCAGCCCAGATGTATTCTTCATGTGAAATTTGGTGATTGGTTGAAAACTGAGGGAGAAATAGCATCCTAAAAATGTTAGGATAATAATGATAATAATAAAGTAGAAAGATCTTGAGTGAGAGTAACAATTTGTGCCAGCGCTGCTCGCATAAAATAAATGTGTCTATAAATAGGTTTAATGGTCTTACATATGTGATGTAACAGTCGCATAATGAGAAAGTACTTTAGCCAAGACATCTGCACTTGCTAAGACCTTTAAGTAAATACAGTATGGTGCCATGTACTTTTAGATGAACATCCGACTCACAAAAGAGCAAATGCTAAATGTGTTTATTATTAAAAAATTATTTATTAATAAAAGTAAGAGGGCAGTACGGTGGTGTAGTGGTTAGAAATGTCACCTCACAGCAAGAAGGTTCTGGGTTCGAGCCCAGTAACCGACGGGGGCCTTTCTGTGTGGAGTTTGCATGGTGTCTGCATGAGTTTCCTCTGGGTGCCCCGGTTCCCCCACAGTCCAAAGACATGCAAGTTAGGCTAATTAGTGGCTCTAAATTGACCGTAGGTGTGAGTGTGAATGGTTGTTTGTCTCTATGTGTCTGCCCTGCGATGATATGGCGACTTGTCCATGGTGTGCCCAACCTCTCGCCTATAGTCAGTTGGGATAGGCTCCAGCTTGCCCGTGACCCTGCACAGGATAAGAGCAATTCCAGCGTTATGGACGTGACACTTGAACTCAAAATGGCAACAAATGACCCAGTGCATGTTTTATTGTCTCCCAGTATTTAAACAGGTGTTGCATATTTTAAGGCTGTACCATACTGGAGAAGTGATAGAACAAGAACAATTCCCATAGTACATCTAGGGCATGCCAGAAAATGCCAATAAAAGATGCGTTATGGATGTGACAGAAAAAGTATCATTTTTCTTGGGTGACTGTACATTTTTATCAAACTCTGTGAAATTGTAAACCTAATGTCGAAATGGAGATATCCATTTGATAGAGGGGTCCAAGGTGAATATTAAAAAAATCTTTGTTTAAAATATTTTGTATTTCATGCAGAGTTTCGGAAGGAAAAGTCAGCGTTATGGATGTGACGAAATTCCGTTATGGATGTGACGCATCTGAAATAGACATGGCATATGTTTAGAAAATCAACAATTTAACCACCATAACTCTTTGAAAAACTCTCTAAATATCAGCTAAAACTATCAAAGTTCTTAAATAATATTTAGGATGGCTATTGTTTTGCTGTTTTGTGGATTTTAGCATACATTTCTGTGGCTTGTGGCAATAATATAGAATTGTACATGATCAAAGTTGATTTTAGCTTGGGTTGACAGTGACATATTAAGTTGGTTACAAATTGGTTCAACTTATTCACATCTGTAAAATACAGGCCTAGGTGATATCTCTGGGAGTGGTTTTGATGTATTACATGTTGCTTTATTTTTGCATGGTGAGGTTGACATTTACATGGAATTGCCCATAAGCGGTTATGGATAATGGATGGATGGATAAAAGTAAGAATCCACAGAGAAAATAGATCAGCCCAGACTTCCTGTAGAAATCTAGTGTAATACCTTTGACATTTGGTGTCATGTAATCTTCCCTCAATTGATCAAATCATGGTTTAAAAAATGGTTAGAAATCTACAAACAGAATAGAGAAAACTGTTTTGAGGAAATTAAGGAAAGATTTGAGACTATAGGCTGAGAATATGACTCTATAGGAGGAACCAGGATGTCTGGCAAGTGTGAGAGCCACAGCTACAGGCAGCCCTCCAGATTACCCATAATGCTGCACTCAGCATGGATCTTGACTTATCAGAACTGGCCGTGTTGCGGTGCTCATTAAAATGTGCTTTTTAGTGTGAGCTTATGTGGCTCTTTTTAACAAGCAAGTCTCTGTAAGCTACAGACAGACAGAATGCGTTTGACTAAAGAAAGAATTTGCAAACAAGAGAAGAAAGATTCTCATTTAGCTCCGACATCTCGGACATGATTACATGTTTTCATGTGCTTTGAGGTGTTCTAAAATACTTCTCTCTCATGTAGGGCTTAAACTCCTACACGGTCGGGGGATGTTGATCTCTTCATTATTTATTGCGCAGCTAAAACAATGCTGCTGTTCAACACAGCAGAAGTTGTCAGAAGCTGACTGTAAACTGAATCAGAAAGCTCCTACATGAAAGCACTGCACTGGGTGTAGTAAAATAATGGGGATTACTCCCTACACTGCACTATACATATGTATTCTACAGGGAGGCAGTAATCTTGGCATCGAACATGCGTGAGTGAAAAAAGTTGACGCCTTCCGTGGACAGGATGCTGATTATTTGGCACCAAGTGCGAAAGCGCAGTTCAGCTGCGGCATACAGTATCTGCATAATGAGTAACACGGCTTGAGATTAAACATAATAGCACAGTATTTCCCAATCCTGCTCCTCGAGTCCCCATGGTTTTCTGTTCTTACTCATCTGCACTCAATTCACCAGCTCCACTCACATTCCATCACGTGGATAAAATCACTGAGAGCTGGTTGTCAATGAATCTATTACATTTAGACAAATGCATGATCTCATTAGGTTTCATTGATGGTATAATAAAAATGATGTGAGGCATGCTGTTATACATACTTAATAAAGATAGAAAAACAGCTGGATTTGTGATTTTTGTAATGCTCTACTGCATTAATGCTGTGTTTCTTCCAAATACTGAACATATAGTGTTAGGTTTTTGATCTGTCTGTACCGAAGGACGTTGAATTGACAAAGTATGATCGAGGAATATAGACCTCTGCCGCCTAAGAGATTCTGCCTTGCGGCTCGATCCGGGAGCAAACGGTCACTGACACAGACACAGCTGCTTAACAGATTATTGTAGGACAAACATGAGTATATATTCACATTCAAGAGTGTGTTCTAGCTATACTACTGTTCAAAAGTTTGGGGTCACTTTGAAATGTCCTTATTTTTGAAAGAAAAACACTGTTCTTTTCAATGAAGATCACTTTAAACTAATCAGAAATACACTCTATACATTGCTAATGTGGTAAATGACTATTCTAGCTGGTTTTTGGTGCAATATCTCCATAGGTGTATACAGTAGAGGCCCATTTCCAGCAACTATCACTCCAGTGTTCTAATGGTACAATGTGTTTGCTCATTGCCTCAGAAGGCTAATGGATGATTAGAAAACCCTTGTAAAATCATGTTAGCACAGCTGAAAACAGTTGAGCTCTTTAGGCCAAGTTTACATTAGACCGTATCTGTCTCGTTTTCTTCGCGGATGCACTGTCCGTTTACATTAAAACGCCTGGAAACGCCGGGAAACGGGAATCCGCCAGGGTCCACGTATTCAATCCAGATCGTGTCTGGTCCGGTGCTGTGTAAACATTGAGAATACGCGGATACGCTGTGCTGAGCTCTAGCTGGCGTCGTCATTCGACAACGTCACTGTGACATCGACCTTCCTGATTCGCTGGCGTTGGTCATGTGACGCGACTGCTGAAAAACGGCGCGGACTTCCGCCTTGTATCACCTTTCATTAAAGAGTATAAAAGTATGAAAATACTGCAAATACTGATGCAAATACTGCCCATTGTGTAGTTATGATTGTCTTTAGGTTTGCCATCCTTCCACTTGCAAGTGGTAAGTGACGCGCATGCCCAACATGCACTGAGATCTCACACACAGCGGCTCAGTCCCGAATCACTGCTCGTGCGCTTCACTCGCGCGCTCTGTGAGCTGCGCAGGGCCGGAGTGCGCACCCTCCAGAGGGCACTCGCTGTTCAGGGTGGAGTGATTTGGAGCACAGGATGCCTGCGGAGCCGAGCGTATCCGTGTATTGGCGTTGCTGTGTGCAGGCGAATCATGCATTGGTGTTGCTGTGTGCACACTAATCGTTTTAAAAACGTTAATCTGATGATCCGCTGATACGGTCTAATGTAAACCCCACCTTAGAGAAGCTATAAAACTGACCTTCCTTTGAGCGGATTGAGTTTCTGGAGCATCACATTTGTGGGGTCGATTAAATGCTCAAAATGGCCAGAAAAATGTCTTGACTATATTTTCTATTCATTTTACAACTTATGGTGGTAAATAAAAGTGTGACTTTTCATGCAAAACACAAAATTGTCTGGGTGACCCCAAACTTTTGAACGGTAGTGTATGTGATTGGAGGGTGATTATTTAATTGGTGAAGCTAAGTTATCTAAGTATAACATAAATAGGTGATAAAGCATTACCGTACATCACTGGTTTAGACTACACTACTGTATGAAAGAAGAGAGACATGATGTACCATTGCATCACCCATCAGGATCATAGTCTTATGCAAAGAAGAAACATTACTGGTCAACATCACTTTCATGAAGCAGAGAGCAGAATGTGCGAGCGAAGATCAATCTCAAGGATTTAACTTAAGCAAAACAAGGTCACAATCAGAACAGTCTGTACCAGTTCAAGCAGGCCAGACAAATATTTTTATCATAGACACTTTGTTTCATAAACGTATAATTCAGAGAGCATGTGCTTAGTGTATCTACTTCCAATGTTTTGTTTTTTGTTTTTTTTTCTTTAGAAGGGGTGTGGTCTGGAGACAGACTAAATAATCAACCCTGTTCATATTCATTACAACTGCAACTAAATTTCACATAATGTGCAATCAAGGGCGTCACGGTAGTGTAGTGGTTAGTACTGTCGCCTCACAGCAAGAAGGTTCTGGGTTCGAGCCCAGTGGTCGACGGGGGCCTTTCTGTGTGGAGTTTGCATGTTCTCCCAGTGTCTGTGTGGGTTTCTTCCGGGTGCCCCGGTTCCCCCACGGTCCAAAGACATGCAGGTTAGGCTAATTGGTGGCTCTAAATTGACCGTAGGTGTGAATGTGAATGGTTGTTTGTCTCTGTGTCTGCAATGATCTGGCAACTTGTCCAGGGTGTACCCCACCTCTCGCCCATAGTCAGCTGGGATAGACTCCAGCTTGCCTGTGACCCTGCACAGGATAAGCGGTTATGGATAATGGATGGACTGTGCAATCACAAGACACCACTGCATGAGTATGAATCTACAGTCTGGACTACAAAGAAATCAGCCCAAGCCAAATTCTGTTACGTTCGCACCTGGTGTGTGTGGAATTTTCACTCGCATCCATGCGTGTTCACACTCTGAACAAGAACAAAAAACACGTACCTGTTCCATACTAGAGCACAATCAGCACGCACTTATAAGGTCACTGAACTCTCAGAGACTTTCCGAAGTAACTGCTCAGTACCCTCGTGTCTGACCTTACCACGCTTTCTGTTTATACTGTCCTCCTGGTTTCTGGCTCATGTTTGTATTTTGGAGTCTTTGCCTTGTCTTGTCTGTTTATGCCTTACGTGGCCCTTGTGCCTGTGCACGGTTTTGATTCTGCATAACATTTTGGAATTGTATGCCTGCTTGTTGTTTTCACAATAAACTCTTCCTGCAAATACATCCGTCTACCACCATTAACCTGACACCTTCATACCGTTGTGTATTTTTCTTAAAGTGCTGTTGCGTTTGATTCCTTAAAAGTCCAAAATAACGTGCTAATCCTCACCGCAAAGCAAAATATCCAGGGGGTGGACCTGGACCTGAAAACTCGCTTTCCTTTCTGTATCATGTGTGAAAATGTCACAGGCAATTAAGAACTCGTATATTCATCAAACACTGCCAGAGATACTTTATTTATAGAACCAGTAATGCATTCATATCCAAAAGTGCACACAAAATAAAACCTGAAGTTTATTGAAACACAAATGAATGATATTGGAGTGGACTGGTGTTCTACTCTCTGTTATTTAGCGAGCAGCATGGGAGCTGCACTCAGATCAAGCCCCCTATAGAGTTCAAAATATTTCATCACCAGGAAGCATTTATAGACAATTTAGTTAAAGGAGGTTTGACTGTGACTAAAGATACAGCTTTTAGGATGTATTTACTGGCAGACCTGGATTGGTGTTATCTAAAATACCCGGCTCCTTCCACACACTACCTGCTGTATTGCTAGGAACGGAGGCTAGTCTTGCTAGCTATAGTCACTGCATCCTCCTCACTACAAAAAAAACAACAACATATATTATAGCTCTTTCCTGGCTATATATTTATATGCATTGCCTTTTCACACATTATAACTTTGTTTATAACTGATATGACCACAGGTTTTCACAGAATAAAAAACTAGCAGGCCAACAAGCTATTTAGCCGTTGCTAAATAATAGCTGACTTGTTCATTCACATTACCTACATTTTCCCAGTGTTTGTGCAGCTTTTTAAACAAACATTCAACCATGCTATTTAACCCAGAACAAGATTTATTCATCGTATGACTTTGGTAGAAACAGCGCTAGCTAGTTAGCTAATGTTATACTAATAGTCTCATCTCATCTCATTATCTCTAGCCGCTTTATCCTGTTCTACAGGGTTGCAGGCAAGCTGGAGCCTATCCCAGCTGACTACGGGTGAAAGGCGGGGTACACCCTGGACAAGTCGCCAGGTCATCACAGGGCTGACACATAGACACAGACAACCATTCACACTCACATTCACACCTACGGTCAATTTAGAGTCACCAGTTAACCTAACCTGCATGTCTTTGGACTGTGGGGGAAACCGGAGCACCCGGAGGAAACCCACGCGGACACGGCGAGAACATGCAAACTCCGCACAGAAAGGCCCTCGCCGGCCACGGGGCTCGAACCCGGACCTTCTTGCTGTGAGGCGACAGCGCTAACCATTACACCACCATGCCGCCTGAATAATACTTTTGGGAAAATTTATACATAACTAGCAGACTGATTTCTGTGTTTGGGTAGAAGCAGTAACTGTAGTAACTTTTCTTTCTGAGCCAGTTTTAACATTGGCAGTAAGGAATATTAGTGGAATGTTAGCAAGCTGTTAAAAATGTCTGCTCATTATATGCTTCACATCCAGAGCTAGAATCAGCTAAATGCTAACATACTCAATTGCAGCTAGAGAACTTACCCAGTACTCCAGCCTCATAAAAGCAAGGAAAATGTAAGTACTTACACTACCGTTAAAAAGTTTGGGGTCACCCAGACAATTTTGTGTTTTCCATGAAAAGTCACACTTTTATTTACCACCATAATTTGTAAAATGAATAGAAAATATAGTCAAGATATTTTTCTGGCCATTTTAAGCTTTTAATCGACCCCACAAATGTGATGCTCCAGAAACTCAATCTGCTCAAAGGAAGGTCAGTTTTATAGCTTCTCTAAAGAGCTAAACTGTTTTCAGCTGTGCTAACATGATTGTACAAGGGTTTTCTAATCATCCATTAGCCTTCTGAGGCAATGAGCAAACACATTGTACCATTAGAACACTGGAGTGAGAGTTGCTGGAAATGGGCCTCTATACACCTATGGAGATATTGCACCAAAAACCAGACATTTGCAGCTAGAATAGTCATTTACCACATTAGCAATGTATAGAGTGTATTTCTGATTAGTTTAAAGTGATCTTCATTGAAAAGAACAGTACTTTTCTTTCAAAAATAAGGACATTTCAAAGTGACCCCAAACTTTTGAACGGTAGTGTACAAAATTATAAAACTATGAAATTATCAATCTATGAAATGCTTTATTCCATGAAGCTGAGTCGTACCTGAGCTGATAGCCGATGAGGCGTGTAGCTCTGAGTTGGCTATAAGCCATGTACAACGAGATTGAGTGGAATAACTGTTTTATTCTCTCCACATTCGCTGAATTTTGAGAAACAGAGCATTTTTATTTTTATTTTTTGCAAATTTGATAAATAAAAATGTTATACAAAACATTTCCGCTTAGAATGTAAACAAACCGTCGAAATGACAGTAGCAATTTGTGAAAAATGCTATAATAATAATTATTATTGAAAAATAAAAGATATGTTCTTACCATCAAATATTTTATTCCATATTTTGTTGCTTTTTTTGTATTTTTTGGGGTTTTGTTTTCGAGTCGAGTTTTTATTTCATCGTCGGTTGGTTCAGCAACATGCTCTGCCATTTTGTTTTTCTCTACTCACAGTATATGAGCTGATATCCTAGTAGTAGAATAGCCAGTCAGAGCATGTGATTACTCTTATCCAGTGAATGTGGATGGAATAATTTGTTAATAACAATTATTATTCGAAAATAAAACACATTTCAAACCATGAAAACTAAAGAAATCTGTACTTTCTGACTTACAAATACAGTGGGGCAAAAAAGTATTTAGTCAGCCACCAATTGTGCAAGTTCTCCCACTTAAAAAGATGAGAGAGGCCTGTAATTTTCATCATAGGTACACTTCAACTATGAGAGACAGAATGGGGGGAAAGAATCCAGGAAATCACATTGTAGGATTTTTAATGAATTAATTGGTAAATTCCTCGGTAAAATAAGTATTTGGTCACCTACAAACAAGCAAGATTTCTGGCTCTCACAGACCTGTAACAACTTCTTTAAGAGGCTCCTCTGTCCTCCACTCGTTACCTGTATTAATGGCACCTGTTTGAACTCGTTATCAGTATAAAAGACACCTGTCCACAACCTCAAACAGTCACACTCCAAACTCCACTATGGCCAAGACCAAAGAGCTGTCAAAGGACACCAGAAACAAAATTGTAGACCTGCACCAGGCTGGGAAGACTGAATCTGCAATAGGTAAGCAGCTTGGTGTGAAGAAATCAACTGTGGGAGCAATTATTAGAAAATGGAAGACATACAAGACCACTGATAATCTCCCTCGATCTGGGGCTCCACGCAAGATCTCACCCCGTGGGGTCAAAATGATCACAAGAACGGTGAGCAAAAATCCCAGAACCACACGGGGGGACCTAGTGAATGACCTGCAGAGAGCTGGGACCAAAGTAACAAAGGCCATCAGTAACACACTATGCCGCCAGGGACTCAAATCCTGTAGTGCCAGACGTGTCCCCCTGCTTAAGCCAGTACATGTCCAGGCCCGTCTGAAGTTTGCTAGAGAGCATTTGGATGATCCAGAAGAGGATTCGGAGAATGTCAGATGAAACCAAAATAGAACTTTTTGGTAAAAACTCAACTTGTTGTGTTTGGAGGAGAAAGAATGCTGAGTTGCATCCAAAGAACACCATACCTACTGTGAAGTATGGGGGTGGAAACATCATGCTTTGGGGCTGTTTTTCTGCAAAGGAACCAGGACGACTGATCCGTGTAAAGGAAAGAATGAATGGGCCCATGTATCGTGAGATTTTGAGTGAAAACCTCCTTCCATCAGCAAGGGCGTTGAAGATGAAACGTGGCTGGGTCTTTCAGTATGACAATGATCCCAAACACACCGCCCGGGCAACAAAGGAGTGGCTTCGTAAGAAGCATTTCAAGGTCCTGGAGTGGCCTAGCCAGTCTCCAGATCTCAACCCCATAGAAAATCTTTGGAGGGAGCTGAAAGTCCATGTTGCCCAGCGACAGCCCCAAAACATCACTGCTCTAGGGGAGATCTGCATGGAGGAATGGGCCAAAATACCAGCAACAGTGTGTGAAAACCTTGTGAAGACTTACAGAAAACGTTTGACCTCTGTCATTGCCAACAAAGGGTATATAACAAAGTATTGAGATGAACTTTTGTTATTGACCAAATACTTATTTTCCACCATAATTTGCAAATAAATTCTTTAAAAATCAGACAATGTGATTTTCTGGATTTTTTTTTTCTCATTTTGTCTCTCATAGTTGAGGTATACCTATGATGAAAATTACAGGCCTCTCTCATCTTTTTAAGTGGGAGAACTTGCACAATTGGTGACTGACTAAATACTTTTTTGCCCCACTGTACAAGCCACAATGAAAACATATTGCTGTTTTACAATTTTCTTATTATTAAAATGACCATGATCTTGAAAATGTGGTGGTATAGGAAAATAATCAACAACGTGGTCTTGTGATGTAGGGCGATGCAAAACCAAATTACCCCAAGGTTGATTATTTTCCAACAACATAGCATCCCGTAGTGTTTTATTCCTCTTATACCACAGAATTATGACAAAGCTATTTATTAATTAATGACATGCCATACTTTACTATGTTTATAATTATATTTAATGTTGTGGAACTTGCGCGAATAAGTTAGTTCCTGTTATCACTTACAGTACTGTGCAAAAGTATCAGGCACCCTATTTTTTTTCATACAAACTTTGTTATAGATAAATTTTATGACTTCTACATTACGGAGTCAGTACAAAAACATTTTAGAGTTCCAAATGTTCGGGGGGGTCGAGCACAAAATTAAATGTTACAGAAAAAAAAGTTTGTATCTGAGCAGCACTTTTCAGAGTAAAATAGAAAACATAATGAAGGCTACTGAGTTTTGGTGCAAAAATGAAGAAGCAAGTGTGACAGTCAAAGTGTCCAGAAGAACTGTGGCTGGTTCTGTAAGATGCTCAGTAAAACCTACTGCTCATTTCCTTATAAAACTGTACTCATTGTACCTGAGACTGCTACTTATCCCCTGCCCAAACGAAGTTTGGTGGGGGATATAGAAACGGGTTCCATCCGTCCATCTGGCTGTCCGTCCGTCCGGTCACATTTTCATTTCCAGGCCATATCTTTAAAATTACTGAAGATATCTTCATGAAACGTTGTATGCATATCAAGCAACATGTGAACTGGTGCCTTTTGCTATTTTGGATTTTTTTAAAAAAAAGTATTTCAAATTTTTACATAAAAAATAGAGTTTGACTTAGTTTCTAAGAGCAATGTTCATTTCCGGAGCATATATCCAAAACTATTCATGATACGGATGTGAAACTTGGTATACATGTTAATAAGGTGATGTAGATGCGCCTTTGTATGCTAAGAAATTTGAGAAATAAAAATTTTTTCATGTTTCTATGGAAACAATTTCAGACTTAGTCTCTCAGGTTAGTCTTACGTTTTGTTTCTGGACCAGAACTTGAAAACTTTGAGTGGTACGGTCTTGAAAGTTGGTATATGTGTTGATTAAGCAATGTATAGGTGCCTTTTGATACTAAGAAATGTGAGAATTTTTAATTTTTAGCTCACCTGGACCAAAGGTCCGGTGGGTTTATGCCATGGGCTGATGAGGTCAGTATAAAGAGGTAGGGTTGGTTTCCTGCAGCAGAACTTGAAAAATGTGACAAATAATATCTTGAAACTTGGTATATACAGTAGTTGGTATATAGGGTGGGAGATATAGATGACTCTGTCTTGGGTTTTTTTTTTTAAAGCAAAGGATCATCTCACACCAAATATTGACTGTTTCATTTATTATGGCTTACTGCTTACTGTTTATAGTGTTTTTTAATGTTGAAACATTTCATTTCAGTATTTTTAGGCCTTTTTTTGGTCGACAGCATTTCTTTACATAATCTGTGGTTGGTAGAAGAGAGCAACTGGACTTGCTTGAAAAGTCTTGAAGACGTTTCGCCTCTCGTCCGAAAGGCATCCTCAGTTCTGTCTGTCTAATAGGGAGTATCAAGTATTTATCCTCTCATGGATCATAATAGAATCCGAATCAGAATGCTGATGGCTGCATTGAAGGTGGCTGATAGATGTCATAGACACCCACCTCTGTTCAGTGATGGTCGTTCCAGGTTGACAAAAATGAACGATCCTCTCTGGCTAAGATGTCTGCCAGTTTTCTGGAAGTCCTCTCATACTCCCGCACTAGTCGAAGGGAACTCATCCCAAAGTGCGTAGAAACATATCTGTGAAGATACTCAGTCGTCCAGGTACATAGTAATCTGTGGTTGGTAGAAGAGAGCAACTGGACTTGCTTGAAAAGTCTTGAAGACGTTTCGCCTCTCGTCCGAAAGGCATCCTCAGTTCTGTCTGTCTAATAGGGAGTATCAAGTATCTGGACGACTGAGTATCTTCACAGATATGTTTCTACGCACTTTGGGATGAGTTCCCTTCGACTAGTGCGGGAGTATGAGAGGACTTCCAGAAAACTGACAGACATCTTAGCCAGAGAGGATCGTTCAATTTTGTCAACCTGGAACGACCATCACTGAACAGAGGTGGGGTCTATGACATCTATCAGCCACCTTCAATGCAGCCATCAGCATTCTGATTCGGATTCTATTATGATCCATGAGAGGATAAATACTTGATACTCCCTATTAGACAGACAGAACTGAGGATGCCTTTCGGACGAGAGGCGAAACGTCTTCAAGACTTTTCAAGCAAGTCCAGTTGCTCTCTTCTACCAACCACAGATTACTATGTACCTGGACGACTGAGTATCTTCACAGATACATTTCTTTACATGTGCCTAAGGCTTTTGCGCAGTACTATAGGTGTATTAGAGCAAAGAATTTGCATATAGAAGTCCATTCTTCCATCCATCCATTATATGTAGCTGCTTATCCTGTGCAGGGTCGCAGGCAAGCTGGAGCCTATCCCAGCTGACTATGGGTGAGAGGCGGGGTACACTCTGGACAAGTCGCCAGGTCATCACAGGGCTGACACACAGAGACAAACAACCATTCACACTCACATTCACACCTACGGTCAATTTAGAGCCTCCAATTAGCCTAACCTGTATGTCTTTGGACTGTGGGGGGAAACCAGAGCACCCGGAGGAAACCCACACAGACCCGGGGAGAACATGCAAATTTCACACAGAAAGGCCCCCGTCGGCCACTGGGCTCGAACCCAGAACCTTCTTGCTGTGAGGCGACAGTGCTAACCACTACACCACCCATATAGAAGTCATAAAATAGAAATCTATAACAAAGTTTGTATGAAAAAAAATAAGGGGCCTAAGACTTTTGCACACTTGTATTTCAACTTCAGGAAGAACATGTTAATAATCTGAGATTCAGGAAACATTTAATTTATGCAGCGCATAGGTACACAGTGTGTGTTACAGGGAAACACTGCAAGTGCACATCACGCTCATGGTGTTTAAAAGTATGAGAGGACTTTCTGTTAAGCAGCTACCATAATCTCAGTTTTGTCACTTAAATTAATTATTCATCTACTCTATCACAGTGTTGGCTTTATGAAGTGCAAATCTGCCGTGAAGTGAGTTACTTGAATATTTAATGTATAATTGCATTTAATTACAGTCTTCTATTAGAGGCTGTACCAAAAGAAGACATTAAAATCATAATGTGCAACATCAAACCATTCTTGTGTTTCTTGAGGGGATCTAAACACATGAAAGAACACATCAAATGCCAGGATTAGTACAAGTAATAGTGTAGATTTTATCTCATTATAAGTTTTTGTAGCTGATGTGTTGTATGAAGGTGATGCAATAAGTTAGTTCATTGCTAGGAGCTTTTTTTTCCCCCCCTTGTGTAACTGTATAATTTAATGAGAATCTGCCAGCAGCCAGTTTAATGTAGTAATCATAATACACTGCAAAGACAAACAGTCTCTGTGATTTCAATGTAAAATACAGACAGATCTTCTCCTGAATGAAATCCATTTCCATTTCAATTCAATTTTTAGTTCAGATATTGTCACTAAGCAGCTTTACAGAAATCTAGTCATAGATCTAGAGCTCCAATGAGCAAGCCATAGGCAACACTGGCAAGAAACTCACTGAGACGGCACGAGGAAGAAACTTTAAGAGGAATCAAGTCTCTTTTTTTTTTAATATTATTTGTTGAAAACTTTTACGACAAAAAAAAATCAAGTAAAAAGTATCTTGCTTTTTTTCTCGAAACAAATGCGGCAAATGAGAATATTAATCTGCCATTCGAAAAAATGTCTTGAAATAGGTTGAGTGATTTCTTTTATACATATAATGAGTAATACAGTATTAGAGAAACCCACCTAACTCAATATATTTTAACTACGTACAGTGCTAGTCAAAAGTTTGGATACACCTTCTAATTCAATGTTTTTTTCTTTATTTTTGTTAATTGAAAGACACTTCATGTCATTTCTCTTTACTTAGGCTACATCCACACGACAACGGCAATGAGATTTTTTTTTAGCGGGTAAAAAAAATATCGTGTCCACATGGGCAACGGATCAGTAAAATATCAGGTACATATGGCAACGCAA
Organism: Neoarius graeffei; assembly: GCF_027579695.1. NCBI lineage: Eukaryota > Metazoa > Chordata > Actinopteri > Siluriformes > Ariidae > Neoarius > Neoarius graeffei. Next base: position 14,693,430 of record NC_083576.1, on the reverse strand, counting down.
CGCTTGCTGAAAACGATGCAATACACATGCCACACCTCTACGTGCGCTGTAAGACGGTCCCATCGGAGACACCAGAACAATAGAAGTAGGACGCATGCACATAAACCCCTTCTTCTACCCGGCGTGAAGCACTGATAGGAACAAACACACAACAACAAGAAGAAGATGGCTGCGACTACGCAAGGAAATCGTGCCTTCTGTGTGTACAAATTAGTTTTATTAGTGTGCATAGTTTTATATAACTTAATTTTCTTATTGTGTGTGAACATTTTGAAAAGCATTTTTATATAATTTATATAACTTTTTATATTGTGTGTGAACATTTTGAAAAGCAGTCTTATCCAATAAAAAAAAAGAAATTCAAGAAATGGTTCAGTTACTTGTTTATTTAAAAGAAAAGCTGTATACAAAAGTGAATGCAATGCAGTGGTTCATACAAAACAGTCTGTTGAAGGGTCTTCTGACCCTTTTCCCCTCTGCCTCCATTATAGTCAGGTAACTGTTGCTTTGTGTGGAAGGCTGTACTTTCTGTTCATCAAAGCAGGTGTAAATTGTCTGTCTGGCAGGTCAGTCAGGTTAATGTGTAAACAATTTCAAAAGATTCTTATCCAATAGAAAGCAGGCAAGAAATGGTTTGAGTCATTTGTCTATGTACAACACCCACACGGTTTACTAAATCCACACTAAAGAATACTATATACAAAAGTGATTGGTACATTAAAAAAGCAGTGAACAGAAGTGACAGATGATGCGCGAATGATGCACGCGAGAGTGCTGCTTGTTCTAGTCATGTGGTTGTGACGTCATCGTAAACAAATCCGTTCTACTCATCCAGACGACTTTGCAATGGCGCCGTTGCCAGATTTTTCCACTCTGGAACCCGTTCTCAAAAAATATCATTTTGGGGCACCCAAAACGCCGGTGCCGTGTGGACGCCAGGCCGAAACGATACAAAATTTTATCAGATTCACCTGAATCCGTTGCCGTGTGGACAGGGCCTTAGTTGTTCAGTTTTTGACATAATATGGATTACTACAGTTGTGGTACTGAATAGGGCAATTTACTGTCTTTTTATTATTTACTATTTACTGTTTGATCTCAAACGCATCAAGAAGACAAGAAATTGCACTAATTAATGCTTGACGAGACACCGCTATTAACTGAAAAGCATTCCAGGTGATTACCTCATGAAGCTGGTTAAGAGAATGCCAACAGTGTGCAAAGTATGATTCCTGGGTATGACTTTAAACTGCAACCAGTGGGGAGTCTCAGGTCCGGGAGGACTTGAGTATTGGGGAAGGTGGAGTTATGCCTTAATCACCATTGCTCCCAGGTCTGCTCTGACCCGGAGTGGTAGCACCTGCCTGGGTTCCAGCTGTGGGTTAAACAGTACATCACCAATGGCAGCAGGGTGCTTTTCAGTGCAATGTGGCAGATGAACCCAACAGGGTCAATGGCGCACCACCAGATGGCATGCGGAAGAGCCACTCAAATGGCCAATGGATGGCATCACTCAGCAAGTCAGTTGTCACTGCAGGGCAACTTCCATACCCTTCAGGTCTGTGGCACTTTTGTGCACCACTTGGCATCAGGTCTGGAGGTCCAGAGAGACAACACAATGGGGGCACAACATCGTTTGTCTTACCTTACTGTGCAAGGTGCTTCATTAGGAGAGAACAATAGTATGTGAGAGCTCACAAGGCCAGATATTCCGTGGCGGCTCGGCTGGACCATTCATGCCGCTGCTGTGGGCGACTCTGTCGCTCTGGTGCGGGCCTCATGGCCCATCTGTGTTTCTACGCATCCTAATGAAGCAGTCATCATAGCTAGCAATAGACAGCCAATAACGACAAGTGTGCAAAGTGTCAATGTAAGTGGTGGCTACTTTGAAGAATCTAAAATCATCATTTTCTTCTCCCTTGTCCAACACTGTTGCCAGGTCAGGGTCCATGTGGACCCTATTGATCCACATGTCATATTAATTGGAGCATAGTTTTACACCAGATGCCCTTCCTGCCACAACCCTCCCATTTCTGGACTTGGGAAACAACCATTCATACTTATGGACAATTTAGGCCCCGTTTACATTATTTCGAATCAGCGGATCATCAGATTAACGTTTTTAAAACGATTCGCGTACACACACAAAATTTCTGTGCCCGCAACAAAACCGTTCCCCGTGCACACAGCAACGCCAATACATGGATACGCTGCACATCACATGATCCCAGTGCATATCGGGCATGCGCAAGTCACTCACCACTTGCAAGTGGAAGGATGGCAAGCCTAAAGACCATTTTTTCATGGACGGACGACGAGGTCCAATTGTTACTAAACATAACATTGGATTATAAAACAACGGTGTCGGCTCTTTACTGCATGTTTATACCCATGTTTAATTTTTTCTGCACCTTTTAATACGTGTTGTACTCATGTGTGGGCATTGTTTCCGCCTTGTATCACCTTTTTGTTTTTCAGTAAAGAGTATAAAAGTATGAATATAATGCTTTGCTTTGTCATTCTTAATGTTGTTCATGGTAAGATGCAAATACTGCCCATTGTGTAGTTATGATTTATCACAGAGGATTTGCAAGGGTCCGCACACCTCGAGAGTCTTTGTTTGCAGGTGCAGCTTTTCAAAGTTTCATAGCTTTCAGTGCAGAGGAAGAGCGCAACACTGCTGCTTTACGTATCACCACTTTATTTTTTAGCTTGCTGACGTTTCGGCGTCAAGCCTCTGATGAAGGCTTGATGCCGAAACGTCAGCAAGCTAAAAAATAAAGTGGTGATACGTAAAGCAGCAGTGTTGCGCTCTTCCTCTGCACTGAAAGCTATATCACAGAGGATTGACATTGGGCTAAATGACAATGTAACATGTATGATTGGGGTTACTCAGATATTACTGAAAGCAGTTTGATATGGTGTCTTCACTACAACCTTCTAGAAAGTTAACACGTGTGCCTAGCACACACATTTTGTGCAGGTGTTAATATTAGTGTAACTTAATTTATGGTTATTCACATTGACACCACTCAAAGCAAGTACTCACTAACATGTTGAAGGCTGCTGAATATATTGACAGGACAAAGAGATGTTAAAGAGTAGTTTATTAAATGTCAATAACTAATGAACACAACTAATGAACTATGAGTGATAACTAGTGATGAGTGATAACTAATGAACATAACTAATGAACACAAGAGTGTATGATATGGAATGACAGTTTGAACACACACAAAAAATCAAAATCATGCAGAGTTCTCCGACCATCCCTGTAGTCGATGACAACTAACCAAGCCTATCTTGAATGGAACCTTACAATGGTACTCATGGATCCAAAAACATCGTGACAACACGCCTCACACTCCTTCCTTCAGCTTCGTGTGTTTTGTCCGCTGTAGCTGGTGGCTGAAACTCTTGGTCATATTGCCTAGCAGCAGTCACACTACCCTCTGGCAGAGGTTCCTTCTGCAGTTCACAGTAGTTATGCAGTACAAAGCAAGCATATATCACGAAGTAAAGGTCATCCAGGTTTATATCCATAGGCCTCCTCAGAGCTGCAAACCGTGCCTTCAGGCACCCAAACGCACATTCAATCACCATACGTGCCTTGCACAGCGTTAGTCCATAATACTGTTCTTGAGGAGTGGCTCCGCCATTGGGGTATTCCTTCATTAGGAAAGGCAGCAGGGGATAAGCTGGATCACCAAGGATGAACGCAGGAACCGCATCCTCGCCCTCCACCAACTCTTTTGGGCAGGGTGGTATTGTCCCATCTCTCAGTTCACTGCACAACACAGAGTTCGCGAAGATGCGTGCGTCGTGGACACTGCCCGGCCATTTCACCAAGATGTCCATAAAACAGTAGTTGTAGTCGCACAGTGCTTGTACGTTCAGAGAATGTTTCCCCTTTCTGTTTACAAACCCTGTGGAATCAGTACTGGGTCGTTTCACTTCGATGTGCGTGCAATCAATTGCCCCCAGGCATTGTGGCATACCGTTACTGCTGTAGAAGTTGGCTACGAGCTGTTGTACCTCAGGTTCCATCTTTGGTGTGGCGATGTACTCATGACCCAAGGTGGTGCATATTGCCTTACACACTTGACAAATGATGACAGAGACAGTTGACCGGGAAAGTCCAAAAGCATTGGCAGTTTTACGAAGTCGCCCCTCATCGCACAAGTAGTACAAGGTGCATGCAACCTTGGTGAGAAGGTCGACGGGCCGTCTCATTCTCGTGGTTGTCCCTTCCAGCTGTAGACGTAGTCGCTCCGATAGGTGTATCAGTGCTGATCTGGACATTCGGAAGTTCTCATGCCATTCTTCAGCGACAACAACTTGGTCCACGAAGTTGTCCCACCAAGCGCTGCTTCTTCCCGGTCTAACCCAAAACCGGCGCTCCATGTACGGCTTCCGTTGCCGCAGTTGCAGGGTATTCACATCGCAGAAGGCTTGCAGAATCTCGCGCCTCCTCGCCAAGTACTTCTGGGCAAACTGTACTGCCAGCAGTAGGACAGAGAGCAGGTTCTGAAGATTCTGAATGCGACCGTCGTTGTCCATGTTGTTTTTCATGCTGTATTTCCGTTGACAAATAGCAGGAAGTGAAGTCCGCGCCGTTTTGTCATATGAGCAACGTGGCATGACCAACGCCAGCGAATCAGGAAGGTGGATGTCACAGTGACGTTGTCCAATGACGACGTCAGCTAGAGCTCAGCACTGCGTATCCTCGTTCCTCAATGTTTACACAGCACCGGATCAGATACGTACTGGGTTGAATACGTGGGCCCTGGCGGATTCAAATTGTTCCGCCTGTGGAGTCGTTTCCCGGCGTTTTAATGTGCACGGACAGTGCATCCGCAACGAAAACGATACGGATACGGTCTAATGTAAACACCACCTTAGAGTAGCCAGTTAGCCTAATTACATGTCTTTGGACTGTGGGGGAAACCTGAGCACCCGGATGAAACCCACACAGACATGGGGAGAACATGCAAACTCCACACAGAAAGGCCCCCATTGGCCACTGGGCTTGAATCCCGAACCTTTTTGCTGTGAGGCGACAGTGCTAACCACTACACCACAGTGCCAACCCTTTGAAGAATCTAAAATATGAAACATATTTTGTTAACTTTTTTTATTTACTGTACCACATAATTCCATAAATGTTCCAGATGTTATTTCATAGTTCTGATGTCTTCACTATTGTTCTACAGTGTAGAAAATAATCAAAATACAGAAAACCTATGAATGAGTAGGGGTGTACAAATATTTACCTGGGACTAGTATATACAGTTAGGTCCATAAATATTTGGACAGAGACAACATTTTTTCTAATTTTGGTTCTGTACATTACCACTATGAATTTTGAACAAAACAATTCAGATGCAGTTGAAGTTCAGACTTTCAGCTTTAATTCAGTGGGTTGAACAAAATGATTGCATAAAAATGTGAGGAACTAAAGCATTTTTTAAACACAATCCCTTCATTTCAGGGGCTCAAAAGTAATTGGACAAATTAAATAATTGTAAATAAAATGTTCATTTCTAATACTTGGTTGAAAACCCTTTGTTGTCAATGACTGCCTGAAGTCTTGAACTCATGGACATCACCAGACGCTGTGTTTCCTCCTTTTTAATGCTCTGCCAGGCCTTTACTGCAGCAGTTTTCAGTTGCTGTTTGCTTGTGGGCCTTTCTGTCTGAAGTTTAGTCTTTAACAAGTCAAATGCATGCTCAATTGGGTTGAGATCAGGTGACTGACTTGGCCATTCAAGAATATTCCACTTCTTTGCTTTAATAAACTCCTGGGTTGCTTTGGCTTTATGTTTTGGGTCATTGTCCATCTGTATTATGAAACGCTGACCAATCAGTTTGGCTGGATTTGAGCACACAGTATGTCTCTGAATACCTCAGAATTCATCCGGCTGCTTCTGTCCTGTGTCACATCATCAATAAACACTAGTGACCCAGTGCCACTGGCAGCCATGCATGCCCAAGCCATCACACTGCCTCCACCGTGTTTTACAGATGATGTAGTATGCTTTAGATCATGAGCTATACCACGCCTTCGCCATACTTTTTTCTTTCCATCATTCTGGTAGAGGTTGATCTTGGTTTCATCTGTCCAAAGAATGTTCTTCCAGAACTGTGCTGGCTTTTTTAGATGTTTTTTTTAGCAAAGTCCAATCTAGCCTTTTTATTCTTGAGGCTTATGAGTGGCTTGCACCGTGCAGTGAACCCTCTGTATTTACTTTCATGCAGTCTTCTCTTTATGGTAGATTTGGATATTGATACGCCTACCTCCTGGAGAGTGTTGTTCACTTGGTTGGTTGTTGTGAAGGGGTTTCTCTTCACCATGGAAATTATTCTGCGATCATCCACCACTGTTGTCTTCTGTGGGCGTCCAGGTCTTTTTGCATAGATGAGTTCACCAGTGCTTTCTTTCTTTCTCAGGATGTACCAAACTGTAGATTTTGCCACTCCTAATATTGTAGCAATTTCTCGGATGGGTTTTTTCTGTTTTCGCAGCTTAAGGATGGCTTGTTTCACCTGCATGAAGAGCTCCTTTGACCGCATTTTTTCTTCACAGCAAAATTTTCCAAATGCAAGCACCACACCTCAAATCAACTCCAGGCCTTTTATCTGCTTAATTGAGAATGACATAACGAAGGAATTGCCCACACCTGCCCATGAAATAGCCTTTGAATCAATTGTCCAATTACTTTTGGTCCCTTTAAAAACAGGGTGGCACATGTTAAGGAGCTGAAACTCCTAAACCCTTCGTCCAATTTTAATGTGGATACCCTCAAATGAAAGCTGAAAGTCTGGACTTTATGTCCATGTCCATTATATAACTATAACTTGAACATGTTTCAGTAAACAGGTAAAAAAAAACTAAATCTGTGTCAGTGTCCAAATATATATATATATATATATATATATATATATATATATATATATACACTCACCGGCCACTTTATTAGGTACACCTGTCCAACTGCTCGTTAACACTTAATTTCTAATCAGCCAATCACATGGTGGCAACTCAGTGCATTTAGGCATGTAGACATGGTCAAGACAATCTCCTGCAGTTCAAACCGAGCATCAGTATGGGGAAGAAAGGTGATTTGAGTGACTTTGAACGTGGCATGGTTGTTGGTGCCAGAAGGGCTGGTCTGAGTATTTCAGAAACTGCTGATCTACTGGGATTTTCACGCACAACCATCTCTAGGGTTTACAGAGAATGGTCCGAAAAAGAAAAAATATCCAGTGAGCGGCAGTTCTGTGGGCGGAAATGCCTTGTTGATGCCAGAGGTCAGAGGAGAATGGCCAGACTGGTTCGAGCTGATAGAAAGGCAACAGTGACTCAAATAACCACCCGTTACAACCAAGGTAGGCAGAAGAGCATCTCTGAACGCACAGTACGTCGAACTTTGAGGCAGATGGGCTACAGCAGCAGAAGACCATGCCGGGTGCCACTCCTTTCAGCTAAGAACAGGAAACTGAGGCTACAATTTGCACAAGCTCATCGAAATTGGACAATAGAAGATTGGAAAAACGTTGCCTGGTCTGATGAGTCTCGATTTCTGCTGCGACATTCGAATGGTAGGGTCAGAATTTGACGTCAACAACATGAAAGCATGGATCCATCCTGCCTTGTATCAACGGTTCAGGCTGGTGGTGGTGGTGTAATGGTGTGGGGAATATTTTCTTGGCACTCTTTGGGCCCCTTGGTACCAATTGAGCATCGTTGCAACGCCACAGCCTACCTGAGTATTGTTGCTGACCATGTCCATCCCTTTATGACCACAATGTACCCAACTTCTGATGGCTACTTTCAGCAGGATAATGCGCCATGTCATAAAGCTGGAATCATCTCAGACTGGTTTCTTGAACATGACAATGAGTTCACTGTACTCAAATGGCCTCCACAGTCACCAGATCTCAATCCAATAGAGCATCTTTGGGATGTGGTGGAACGGGAGATTCGCATCATGGATGTGCAGCCGACAAATCTGCGCCAACTGTGTGATGCCATCATGTCAATATGGACCAAACTCTCTGAGGAATGCTTCCAGCACCTTGTTGAATCTATGCCACGAAGAATTGAGGCAGTTCTGAAGGCAAAAGGGGGTCCAACCCGTTACTAGCATGGTGTACCTAATAAAGTGGCCGGTGAGTGTATATATATATATATATATATATATATATATATATATATATATATATATATATATATATATATATATGGACCTAACTGTATATAACCCTAACCCAGACATAAGACACCAGTTGTGTTTTGTTTTTTCTTTTTTTTTTCTCTCTCAAAATTAATATCAAGTGGACACATTAGAGCAAAAGGCTAGACTTTCCATACTGGAAAAGGTTAAAGCCTCTTCCGAGTTCAAAAATAGCTTGATATTTTCCTGCTCCACACATTTTCATTGTGGAGTGGAGCCACACAGTAGCACTCAAGAGATCACTGGGTCAATTACCTAATCTTAATAACCGTAATTGCTGGGCTTGGAAAGCAGCTGAGCTATTAATTCTAGTGTGGCCCGCTGGAGAATCAAGGCTTGCTGCCAAAGATAAGACATACTTAAACACCCTCACATCTGAGCCTTAACACACATTTACTCCCTGAGCAGGGTAGGTCTTCAGAAATACCATCCCCCCTTTTTCTCATGAGCAGGATGATTAACAGGATTTTTCCCCCCTTCTCCTTTACAGGCCTTTTCCATTCTTTTAAAACCAGGAAAGATCAATTGACCCTAGAGTGGCACAATCGATCCACATACCATCGCCCCCAGCTTCTAATGAAGCCATCTGTGAGGGGAATCCTGCCTTTACACAATTACCCAGCAGCCCTTTCTCCATGGGCAACCCGTATCAGACTGCCGACACCCTGAGAAACAGCATGTGAGTGAGTCCTGGACATTAAACACTTACACAATTCCACAATCTGGACGCTGGTTTGAAGGTGGAATGCCAGCAGCAGGGGTGACCTGCGATCAATACGACAGAACAGAAAATAAGCAGGAGTGAAATGTCAGCTGCCGTTTGGTTATTGAGATCCATTTCTCAGTGAAGTGACAAATGAGAAAACATTCTGCCAAGCCATGAGGACTCAGCACTGGTTCTGTATAATGGGTCATCTACATAAACAGGCACATATTACGGAATACACTTGCTGATGGTTACAAGACATTTCTTACTACATGTTGGAACTGCTTTAAATGATTATCTACTGTTTTTTAGAGCTACACTGTAGGAGCTACACTGAGTGGCCCGTTTATTATGTACAAATCTAGTAACTAATAAACTGGCAACTGTCATGTCTCATCTCATCTCATTATCTGTAGCCGCTTTATCCTGTTCTACAGGGTCGCAGGCAAGCTGGAGCCTATCCCAGCTGACTACGGGCGAAAGGCGGGGTACACCCTGGACAAGTCGCCAGGTCATCACAGGGCTGACACATAGACAACCATTCACACTCACATTCACACCTACGGTCAATTTAGAACCACCAATTAGCCTAACCTGCATGTCTTTGGACTGTGGGGGAAACCGGAGCACCCGGAGGAAACCCACGCGGACACGGGGAGAACATGCAAACTCCGCACAGAAAGGCCCTCGCCGGCCACGGGGCTCGAACCCGGACCTTCTTGCTGTGAGGCGACAGCGCTAACCACTACACCACCGTGCCGCCCTATATACTCCTCTATATAGTAATTCCCTATATAGTGAGTAGGGAGTAATGAACAAGTGAGTGATTTTGGACACAGGGAGGGACTTGTATGGACTTGTATGACTTTGCATACTCTAAACCTACTAATAAACTGATTTTTTAATGCTGTAAACAAACAATTGTTGATATGGAGACGTTTTCTGCAAGATGTTTGTTTAACTTCTAGGGAAGGAGTCTCCAGTGTTAATCAAGCAGTGTTAGTCAAGCAGTTTCTTTAGGTTTTCTAACACAAGAAAGGCTTTAGAGCTGTCTTAAATAGAAAGAGGGGAATGTTCATTTATATTTAACAGTTATCCGCCTTAGGTTCAGTGAATATCAGTGAATAATAACCTCGACTTCGTCTCGGATATTATTCACCGATATTCACTGACCCTGAGGCGGATAATTGTTTTAGTGTAAATACACAGGTGATTATTTCAAAAGGATATAAAAATTTTGGATTAAAAAAGAATTTATTTCAAACTTCAAAAGCAGCATGCAAATGTAATACCGGCACGGCACAGACTTGTGTCACTTATCGACATCAACTCACAGAAAATACTTTCTTTTGAAATAGATAAAATAAATCACAATTCCACCTAACCTTTGAATAGTTTTAGACCAAACTTCATGGCATCTTTAGTGCTTTTAGGAACAGCATTTTCTGTCATAATTTGTAATTCTTTCTCACTTATGGTGGCAAAGCAATTGGCCACCATTTTACCGAGTCGCTCAAGATGATTATCGAGAAATAGTCTGAATTTCTCAACCAATCATCGCACATGATTTTACCTGGTAGATACCTGGTAGAGTAATTTAACACTTTGGGAGCAAAATTAGAAGCCACACCTGTCTTCACCTGTTTAATCAGTTGCTCTTGCATTTAAATAGACAATGAAGTTTTTGCTTGGTTTGGAATGAAAACTGCACCCACACTGGCCCTTTTTGGATAAGATTGTACAACCCTGATAGAGGACAATAATTCTAACCCTAACCCAGTAATACAGCTTCACACCAAGCTGCATTACACCACCCTATAGTTGATTATTTTCCCATAATGGCTTCTGGTGGGGGCGGCATGGTGGTGTAGTTGTTAGCACTGTCGCCTCACAGCAAGAAGGTCCTGGGTTCGAGCCCAGCAGCCGGCGAGGGCCTTTCTGTGTGGAGTTTGCATGCCCTCCCCGTGTCCGTGTGGGTTTCCTCTGGGTGCTCCGGTTTCCCCCACAGTCCAAAGGCATGCAGGTTAGGCTAATTGGTGGCTCTAAATTGACCGTAGGTGTGAATGTGAGTGTGAATGGTTGTCTGTGACTATGCATTAGCCCTGCGATGACCTGGCGACTTGTCCAGGGTGTACCCCGCCTCTCGCCCGTAGTCAGCTGGGATAGGTTCCAGCTTGCCTGCAACCCTGTAGGACAGGATAAGCGGCTACAGACAATGGATGGATGGCTTCTGGTGGTGGGGCTACAGTATGTCGGAGGTGGGGCTGCAGCATAATGGGTGTCTGCATCAGGAAGGTGATATCAATCATTGGCTTAATTGGTGATGGTTGACAAGCAGACCTGTAGTTTATTAGGGTCCGAGCACTGGAAGTGTGCAGCCTCTGGTGTCTACCGAAGGGCACTGCACTGAGGTGTAAGGCCCTATTGTTTTCCTAAGGATTCTTGTATTATTATTTTTTAATTTAAGCCTTGGCCATTTTTGAGGTGGTTCCCATGGGTGAAAACTCATGAAATTTGGTACACACATCAGTCCTGGCCACCACTACTCAGGGATAGAGGCTTGGCCCTAGGTGTGTCCAGGGGACTCCATAGTGCCCCCATATGTCATTGAGACTTTTGCCTGGTATATAGTTTCACCTATCCGTGTCAAATTTGGTAGGTGTGTGGGGTGCCCCAAGACGAACAATATTCTAATGTACATTGTATTAGCCATACTCAACAGGAAGTGAGTTATTTTTGGTTTTTTGAGTTTTGACATGTCACATTTTGACATTCTCCTCCTAGGCAGGTTGATGGATTCATGCCAGATTTGGTATACCGGAGGTGCTCGGGTGCTTCATCACTGCTTGCAACTATATTTTATTTTACATTTGCACTCTTTGAGCAGTAAATGGAATGAATATACCTGTGGCTGCAAACTGAGCAAAGTCAAAGTGGAACAAGGATAAGGGCGAGCAAACTGAAAATCTGCACTTTTATTATACCCCCCGCAAACAAAGTTTGGGGGGTATATAGGAATCACCCCGTCTGTCCGTCCATCTGTCCATGTGTCTTGTAAGCACAACTCCTCCTAAACGGTTTGATGGATTTTGATGAAACTTTACACAGTTGCAGTATACCACATGGAGATGTGCATGAAGGAAAATAATCCTGGTCCGATGTTTCAAAAGGAAGATAATTCAACTTATTCCCTTACATATGGCAATGATGACAGGCTTATAAGCAGGGGTATTCTATGGTGACTTTACTCACAGTTCTAATTTGTTTTAGTTGTACATTAAGGTCTGCTGATGACAATTACCATGAGTCCTGATACATAAAATCTCACATGCATTCTCCATTTTGGTCTGCTGTGAGCAACATACTCCTAAAATGGAAGTTCAGGAAATAACATTCCCTGTCTGTGATGCTTTTATGTAGAATAACGAGTCATGGGAAAACTTTGGGTACCCCTGTAGAGTAGGTTAGTATTACCATATAACCCCCTTCCAATCTCACGACAAGCCCCTTTATTGAAGATGTCAGTACATAATGTTGCTCTTTAGCCTTTAAGTATACATACAGAGTGTGTTCCCCGACCCAGGCATTTGTCATCTTAATGACAGTAATTTGCTTCCCTGCTACCCAACACTGCTGCAGGCTGAAGCTGCTCTCCGTGCACATGATACTGAATTTCCCACTGCCTCAAGTGGGCATCTGCCACTCTGAACCAGTGTCAGCCTACATCCCATCACCATGTCAAATCCTGTGACATGCAGCGACCAGCATCTCGTTTGTCCCGCCGATGTTTATGAGTTTGAAGACAATGTGACCTATCACTTTAGGTTTATCGTTTCTTTTTCTGGATGTGACACTGATGCCATTGTCAGATTCTAGGGGACAGCAAGGGACATCGTTGACACTTTGGACAGACTGTAGGAGGAAACGAAGGGAACCCTTGCATGAGAGACCAGCAACTGACTTGAACTAACCGTTTCCATAGATACAGCCAAGGAGCAAGGGGAGACAGTGGGACTAAAATAAGAAATGGCCACAGGTAATCAGCTGCAGCAATGGAGGTGACATGTCAGAGGTGACAGCTGGCCGAGGTGAGGGCCGGAGTAACCCTGTGCTCATGTCGAGCCCTTTGCAAACAGCCAAAAGATTATATTTGGCAAGATTAAAATTGGACTTCTGTTGATGCCCTGACAGGTTATTTTATGTCAGTCTCACTGAAAGGGGCTGCATTAAGCTTAAAATGGATCTCGGAGGAGGATGGAGGAAAGATAGGTTGCTCTGACATCAGATCTGATGATCTCTGATGATATAAAACCACATGAAAATTATTTCTGCACTGAGAGAGAGAGATAGAGAGAGGAAAGGCGAGAGAAAGCAAGACTGTGGGGCGGCTGAGAGATGGAGCAGAGAAAGTGGTTGCTATGGCAAACAAAAGTTTCGTAATGAGAAGCTGAACTGGAATGAGAGCGAGAGAGAGAGAGACTTTATATAATACAGACTGATAGATGAACAGGCAGAACAATTACAACACTTTGTCATGTTTAAGAAGCTCCAGTCAGTTTTAGGTTTACCTGAGATCTGAGAGATTTCTTGGTACAGAGGAGATTTGGCATGAATCTCTGACCTAAATCATGTTCACAAACAGCACATCGCTTCGATACATGAGCTCCTTCTTTGCTGTCTGTCACTATGATCAAGCCTAAAGCTGCTAAAGCACCATTTATGCAGACTTAACCTCCGAATTACAAACGAGAGTGCAATTTCAGCTTCCTTTATTTATAAAACCCAAAATTTAAGCCGTGTTTGAAATGCATGTGTGTAGACAAGGATATTTGATCGTGTTTGAATGCCGAGGTGTAGGTGGATGCCCAAGGCACAATCTCTCTCTCTTTCTCTCTCAGTGACTCAGAAGCTCTTCTCTAAATTCCATTCTTGATCCCAGAGCAATTCGTAAGCATATATTATACATCCTTACACCCAGGCTCAGGTTATCACTACCAACCCTGTTTCCTGCCACTGCTGGCACCATGGGTAAGCCTTCAACGTGGGCAGAGCCATACTTAAACCAAAGAGTCAACAGATTACAGAACTGAATAGGCTGAATAGGCATGCTCTGTTTTCACAGAGAGCTCAAAATTAGCACTCTTTTAAGCAGCAGTCATATATATATATATATATATATATATATATATATATATATATATATGAGAGAGAGAGATACAGGTGGTACACGGAGTATCCATTAGGAACCAAGATATGAAACACGGCCACCGAACCCTAACCTGATTTATTAAAAAAGTTAGCTACATACTTTTTCTTCCTCTCCGGAATTGACGTGAATGTATCTACCTGGTGTTTTTTGCAAGAGGTGAGGTCAGTTCATAAGCGACGCAGGGTTTTCTTCAGGTCTCTCCGAGGACACCACGCACTCTCATATTAATAAAGTCAGTGGGCAGGCGGAGAGGAAAGAGAGGCGCTCTCCTGCCATTTACAACTAATATGATTTCCCCCGCACAGCAGTCAGCACAGGCGCTGAGGTTAAAGCGTGCATCTCTCCACAGCAAACACTTATACCTGCCCATTCAGCTGATACCTTCTACCTTCTCCCTGCCTAAGAAAACAAGCTTTATTTATCCAGGAAGAATCTCAGTTCCTGCACTATTTATTTTTTTTCCACTGCCTTTCAACGCTGGGTCATCTGCAGATGGGGCAAAGTAATCAGAAGGATGGAGCTGGAAGATAAAAATGATGAGAGATGACGGAAAATGTAAATTCATTCATATACACAAGTGTTGAAGAAGGTAGTGCTATGATGATTTGGATAAAGTGGGGAAGATGAAGGTAATGAAGAGTATGAGCTCTTACCCAGGCAGCAGAGTGGAGAAATGGCCCTTACACCCCCTCATTTAAGCTGTACGATTGCTGTATAAGAGTCCATTGTGCACACTTCCATTGCTTTCCATCGTGTGCGCGCAACACACACACACACACACACACACACACACACACACACACACACACACTTGTACTTCTGTCTTTGTGGGGACTCATTGATATAATACATTCCCTAGTCTTTTACCCTAACCTTAACCATCACAACTAAATGCCTAATCCCAACCGTTACCCTAACTCTAACCTAAACCTAATTCTAACCTGAAGCCTACAACTAAGTCTTAACCCACATACAGCCCTTTAAAGAAGTGAGGACCAGCCAAAAGGTAGCAAGAACAAGTAACACACACACACTTGTCTTACTATCTTTGTGAGGACCTTCCACTGACATGCAGTTAATTAATGTTATGTGGCACCTAAATCTAACTTCAACCTTAGCCTTAGTAATTAAAAGGAAAGGATTTAAATTTTTTTAAATGCCGTTTTTGCAGCTAAAAAAAGAAAAAAGACGATAGATAGATAGATAGATAGATAGATAGATAGAGAGAGAGAGAGAGAGAGAGAGAGAGAGAGAGAGAGAGAGAGAGAGAGAGAGAGAGAGCAGTCTTCATTGTGGGAACCAGCCAAATGTCAGCTATTCATATCCCTGTTTGGACATTTTGTCCCCACTAAGATATAAAACCATGCCCACCAAGACACAAGCTAAACTTGGCGCAGCTCCATTCTAAACTGAGTGATTTTGGCTGACACGTTGAGGATCAATACTTTCTATTTCTCTTTTTATTCCCTACACACACTCTTTCCACTGTTCTATTCCCTCTCATATTGCTAATGCAGACATATTGCTTCATGTATACGTCCAGCACTGAGTCATATTGCTCGGGTTCAAAAGATTTATAGTTAAAAACTTATAATGTCCTGCAATATAATAGCACAGTTTTGCAACAAATTCTCCCTGCCTCTGCACACTCTTTAGGCTATTTGCAGATTTATACTCTTTCACTCATGCCAAAGTTTATGATCCACGGCTGCATGAGCCAACTCCGTACTCCACAAACAACCCCAGACTCTGCACTATTCACACCGTATTCGGACTACAGTAAGATCTCAAACTGCCATGTTGAGAAAATTACACATCGAGAGAGAGAGAGGGGGGAGGAGGGGAGAGGCAGCATCTACAAGTCCACACTTCTCCATGGCTTGGGGAGCCTCAGGAGCTCCGTGAGGCAGCTTAGTGGCCAGGTGATTCATGTGGTAATCTCTCCCAGCATATCAGGGTTATTGACTGCAAGAGAAAAGCTTTCAGACATAATGGAGATTCATTTTTCCGATGGCATCAAGAGGAGCCGTCTACTCATATTCATACCAAACTCTCCATCCTGAGAGATGAGATTTCAGAGCACGAGGGAATGAGGGGGAAAGGAGAGATATGGAAAAGTAAAACGAGCATTGATCTAAGAGAGAGAGAGAGAGGGGAATTACTCTAGGTTGCATTTACAGTCTTAATCTTACTGTAGCTAACCAAGTCAATGATACACATAACAACACTGTGTAGGAAGATGTTATATCCTATTGAAAATCTACTTAATACAGCAGTGGATAAATCAGTAGCCAGGTACCCAGGATAAGCCGATTTTGATTCTGGATATTAGTTTTTTATTCCTAGTTGCCCATTAGACATGTAGGTTTAACAGCCAGGAAAGAAACAAACTTTCACAAAAGGTTTTCATTTGGTATGTTTGTTTAAACCACAGTGGTGTGAGACCACTGTGAATTTGAGGTGCTTCATACAAGCCACATTTAAATAATGAGTATAAGTGCTATTTTAGCCTTTTTTACAATCCTGACACGCTGCACTAGTGTAGGAGTTCAGCAATAAAAATTAAAAAAAAAAATGGACAAATTGCCCTGTCCATCTACCTATACTAGTTCCTCAAGAGCACTGAGTATTTCTGACTCAGAAATCAAATAAATAAACACAAAGATGTTCTGAAACATGGATTTACAACTCAAATTATAAATCTGGAATTAAAAAATGTAGGCTCAGGGTTGCAAAAAATGGATAATGTCTATTTGGGGTTGTTGGCTCAAAAAGTTTGATATGAAGATTAACACATCTCATGTACAAAGAAAGAAAACAACAACACAACATTGACCAACTACTTTGACCAGCTAACTTTGTCAAGGGTACAAACATGATGTGCTACATTAGAAATCTTTTTTTAGAAGAGAATAATAATCATATACCCAGTTGTTTGCCTATATTAATGCACTTTTCTAGACTAAAGACCAAGCTGTTCTCAGATGCTTTCTGCTAACTGATAAATGTCATCTTTACATGTTTTAAACTTTACTTAACTTTTACAGTCTCTGCATGTTTTAAACTTTACTTAACTTTTATTCTATTTTATTCTGCTGTTTTTTACTGAACTTTTACTTCATTTTATTATTTTATTGCTTAATTCTTATTAATTTTTTTCTCTCTTCTTCCCCATTTATTTTATGTAATTTTATTTTCTATTGTTTACTGTTTTGCTTTTACCTCTGTAAAGCACATTGAACTGCCACTGTGTATGAAATGCGCTATATAAATAAACTTGCCTTGCCTTTACTAGAAAGCTATCAACTTTTAGCCAAATAAAAACATAAGACTGGCCTTGTGAGCTAGCTAATGAATTTATCCACCACTTTAAACGTATATAATTTTATAGTACAAGAATACTGGAAAGTAGTGAAATGTCACGTGCTAATGGTTTGGATATTTAAAAAAAATCTTTTTAATAGATGAAGCCTGCACAATCTCAGACCAAAAAGGAATGAAAGAAAGAAAGAATGAATGAATGAATGAATCAGAAAAAAACAGACTAATATTTAAAAAAATAAAATGTATCCTTACACATCCTTACATCAAGTGAGTTTTTCTAGGAGCAATTCCAAGAAGCCATTCCAGCTGTGGCATTTTTTGGTAGGTGGGAGGAAACTGGAGAACCAGAGGAAGCCATACAAAAGCAAATGTATGGAGTGTTACACAGATATGACACTCGTGTCTTCTTATACACCAGATGAATACAATAAAAACAATTGAATCCATTTGAAAATATGGAAAATATGAAAAAGTTAGATCTAATGTGACCTAACATTTGGAAGCGGAGATCTTATTGAAGATAAGATAAGTTGCTAGTTAGTGAATAAAAATATAGCTTGTAATTGAAGTAGATAAATATACTGTAAATTGACTGCTAGCATGGTCATTAGCTGCACAGAATCACAGATTTTCTATGTTATCTTAGAAATTGTGTGATCATTACAGGTACAGAATTATTTTTAAACACTACAAACTACACCTTTCAAAGGTCTTTAATGGGATTAGTGAGACTAAAAGCAGGGGGAAATTGTTCACTGAAGAATAATAATTCCACAGAGCCGTTACTCCGTCGTCCATGACAACTGTGTGGGACGAGGTAAAGCCTTCAGGCTCTCTCCAGCTACGAGCAGTACAATTAACAAAAAGCAAACAAATGCAAACACAATCCCCATGCATGCACACACACACGAAGGCACACACACACCTCTGCTGCTTGTGAGCTATTCTTTTATAAAACACAATACACACACCAGATAAGGGGCATTTATTACTTATACAACCCAACAAATTTTATCAAATTAGCCTTTTAGTTTTGCAGTGGATATGCATGAGAGAGAGAGAGAGAGAGAGAGAGAGAGAGAGAGAGAGAGAGAGAGAGAGAGTGAGTGTGTGTGTGTGTGTGTGTGTGTGTGTGTGTGTGTGTGTGTGTGTGTGTGTGTGTAAGTAAAACATGCTGTTATATATGTACAATACATAGGCCATGATGATGTTTCCAGTTCAAGGACACTGCTGGAGTTCTATTCAGGTGTAAGCAGTAATTAGACAGGCATCTGGGTCGTGTCAAACATAAGGAAAAGTATGATATGATACAGTGTGTGTGTAACTTACAAAAGTGAAAAGTGAACTACTGCCTGGTGCTGTGGTGTTTAGGTACTGTGAAGAAAACAGCCAGCGGAGTTTAGGAGAGTGTAATGGGGGAGAAACATTAGCTCCGGCTTATTGATGTAATATTTATGAAGTAATATCAAGAGACTCTTGTTCCATTATTTAGAGCGAGTGAGGGAGCGAGGAAAAATACTGGTGGTGTTAACAGATTAGCACAGCTGCAGGTGGGTGGAAAAAGGGCTTCCCCCAACATTCTCAATGACTCGCTATAGCAGTACACACACACACACACACACACACACACACACAAGCTTACTTTCCACTATACCTCAGTCAGCAAGCACACAAACACACTCACTGTTTGTACAGAAACAAAAGTGTTTCCTGTATGATATGCTGTAACTCTATCCTTTTAACCAAACACACACATTTGTCTTACTGTCCTTACAAGGACCTTCCACTGATATAAATATTAATGTCGATAACTAACACTATGTTTACACCTAAACCTAACCCCAACGTTAGTAATCAAAATAACACATTTTGACACAGTTTTCTTCAAGAGAACCAGCCAAAGGTCCCCACAAAGTCAAAACTGTCAGGTAGTCCTATTCTTGTGGGGACATTTCCCCAACAAGCTATTACAGCATGCCCCATGCATAATCTCACACACACACACACACACACACACACACACACACACACACACACACACACACACACACACACACACACACACACCAGAGAGAGAGAGAGAGTGTGTTTCTTGAGGAAGGACATGGTGACACTGCATAGTTTGTTTCTCTTTACTCTTGTCCATAATTCATGAACAGCACGTTCTGACTTGCCTAGTTTTCAGGAAGTGTGTGTGTGTGTGTGTGTGTGTGTGTGTGTGTGTGTGTGTGTGTGTGAGAGAGAGAGAGAGACTATAACAGAAAAAGGTCTTCGATGAAAGACCCACTCTTATATTCACCTCAGAATTTGCTCAATATTGTGGATCCTAGTATGAAAATCGGCGGCACGGTGGTGTAGTGGTTAGCGCTGTCGCCTCACAGCAAGAAGGTCCTGGGTTCGAGCCCCGGGGCCGGCGAGGGCCTTTCTGTGTGGAGTTTGCATGTTCTCCCCGTGTCTGCGTGGGTTTCCTCCGGGTGCTCCGGTTTCCCCCACAGTCCAAAGACATGCAGGTTAGGTTAACTGGTGACTCTAAATTGACCGTAGGTGTGAATTTAGAAGAGTGTGAATGGTGAATGAGTGTGAGTGTGAATGGTGAGTGTGAATGGTTGTCTGTGTCTACGTGTCAGCCCTGTGATGACCTGGCGACTTGTCCAGGGTAGACCCCGAAGCCGCCGCCAGGCGCTGCTAAAACCGCCATTTAGAATTTGAGCTGCCGCCAGCCAATAATTTTGTAAGCCAATTTGAGCCGCTATCTAATAAAATTTGGCTGAGCCACTAAGAATTGTGTACATCAAATAATGGGTTTATCCACATCATGAGCTACAAGAAAAGTGACACAAACATGATCAACTGTACACAGTAGTAGTAACACAATAGAGACGTATAGGCATACACTGTAGAGATTTAGAACTGATATCACAGCACAGAGAGCCACCACAAGCTTGCCGTTGTGACTACCTGTCTGGCTTCCCGCCCCTCACACCGTTACCACGATACACTGGGGAACCCGGGAACCCACCCAGAGCATCAATCGACTCCGATATCAACGAGATGGCTGCATTCTTTGCCGCTGCTGAGGGAAAGTGTAAAGGTATTTTTTGTTTGTTTTTTTGTTTCACATACTTCGAGATTGATAAAAAAAAAAGTACTCCACCACTCTACTTTCATCATAGTAAGATAGCTGCCAGTCCTTCACTGGTCATTGCTAGTGAGAGTAGATAGCTAGATGCCTTCCTCGAACAATCCAGATTAGCTTATTATTAGCATTGAACTACAATCTTGCTAGATTTATATTTACAATGAAGTAAGAGACCAGGGGACCTGTGGTAATTTGCTATTTATTCCCCCCATTTGTTTGATCCGTTCGCCCGGATATATGCCACACAGTGACGTCCAGTATCAGCCATTTGTAGCCATAAACATTTTGGTGGCTGCAGCAGCCATTAAGGTTTTGGCTGAGTCAGCTAGCCAGCCAATAATTTCATCAGCCAGCCATTATCCTGAAAACAAACGGCTTCGGGGTCTAGTCCAGGGTGTACCCCGCCTTTCGCCCGTAGTCAGCTGGGATAGGCTCCAGCTTGCCTGCGACCCTGTAGAAGGATAAAGCGGCTAGAGATAATGAGATGAGATAGTATGAAAATCGTGTTAGCAGTCAATGCTAAGTGTAATTACAATGTAATTGTAATTATACGAAGTTTTCCTAAAAAACTGACAACGTATCTGAGGGAAAATTTGATATCCCTGATGGTTCTGTCATGTTTCCTCTGTCACTAGACCTTCCTGTGTAAAAGTTCTTTTAGCTGTCAATGCTAAGTGTAATTACAATGTCATTTTATAATTAAAAAAAAAAAATCTAATAGCACATCTGAGGTAAAAGTTGATATTCCTGATTGTTTCTTCTTGTTTCCACTGTCACTCGTCCTTCACCTATGTAAGTTGTGTTAGCGGTCAATGCTAAATGTAATTACAGTGTTTTTGTTTTTGGTTTTTTTTGCACAAAGCCTTTTCGTAAAAATCTAACAATGCATATGAGGTAAAAGTTGATGTTCCTGATGGTTTTGATGTGTTTCCATTGTTATTATTCCTTCACCAATGAAAGTTCTGTTAGTTCTGACTGCTAAGTGTAATTTCAACCTGATTTTAAGTATAAACAGTCTTTTCTTACAAATCTAATAACACAACTGAGGTAAAAGTTGATATTCCTGATGGTTTCTTCTTGTTTCCACTGTCACTAGCCCTTCACCTATGTAAGTTGTGTTAGCGGTCAATGCTAAATGTAATTACAGTGTAATTTTAGTTGCACAAACCCTTTTCTTAAAAATCTAACACACCTGAGGTAAAAGTTGATGTTCCTGATGGTTTCTTCTTGTTTCTACTGTCGCTCATCCTTCATCCATGTAATTTGTGTTAGCAGTCAATGCTAAATGTAATTACAGTGTTTTTGTTTTGGGGTTTTTTTGCACAAAGCCTTTTCATAAAAATCTAACAATGCATATGAGATAAAAGTTGATGTTCCTGATGGTTTTGATTGTGTTATCACTGTTATTATTCCTTCACCTATGAAAGTTCTGTTAGTCCTGATGGCTAAGTGTAATTTCAACCTGATTTTAAGTATACACAGTTTTTTCTTAAAAATCTAACAACACATCTGAGGTAAAAGTTGATTTTCCTGATGGTTTCATCTTGTTTCCACTGTCACTAGCCCTTCACTGATGTGTTGTGTTAGCACTCAATACTAACTGTAATTACAGTGTAATTTTAGTTGCACAAAACCTTTTCTTAAAAATCTAACACACCTGAGGTAAAAGTTGATGTTCCTGATGGTTTTGATGTGTTTTCATTGTTATTATTCCTTCACCAATGAAAGTTCTGTTAGTTCTGACTGCTAAGTGTAATTTCAACCTGATTTTAAGTATAAACAGTCTTTTCTTACAAATCTAATAACACAACTGAGGTAAAAGTTGATATTCCTGATGGTTTCTTCTTGTTTCCACTGTCACTAGCCCTTCACCTATGTAAGTTGTGTTAGCGGTCAATGCTAAATGTAATTACAGTGTAATTTTAGTTGCACAAACCCTTTTCTTAAAAATCTAACACACCTGAGGTAAAAGTTGATGTTCCTGATGGTTTCTTCTTGTTTCTACTGTCGCTCATCCTTCATCCATGTAATTTGTGTTAGCAGTCAATGCTAAATGTAATTACAGAATTACAGTGTTTTTGTTTTGGGGGTTTTTTGCACAAAGCCTTTTCATAAAAATCTAACAATGCATATGAGATAAAAGTTGATGTTCCTGATGGTTTTGATTGTGTTTCCACTGTTATTATTCCTTCACCTATGAAAGTTCTGTTAGCCCTGATGGCTAAGTGTAATTTCAACCTGATTTTAAGTACACACAGTTTTTCTTAAAAATCTAACAACACATCTGAGGTAAACGTTGATTTTCCTGATGGTTTCATCTTGTTTCCACTGTCACTAGCCCTTCACTGATGTGTTGTGTTAGCACTCAATGCTAAATCTAATTACAGTGTAATTTTAGTTGCACAAAACCTTTTCTTAAAAATCTAACACACCTGAGGTAAAAGTTGATGTTCCTGATGGTTTTGATGTGTTTCCACTGTTATTATTCCTTCACCAATGAAAGTTCTGTTAGTTCTGACTGCTAAGTGTAATTTCAACCTGATTTTAAGTATACAGGGTTTTTTTTTTTTCGTTACAATCTACGTAACAACACATCTAAGGTAAAAGTTGTTGTTGCCAACTGTTTTGTCTTGTTTCTTTTGTCACTATTCCTTCAAACTGTGCATAAAAGACTTTACAACTAAATGCTAGCTAGCTAAATGATTGACCTGAGTCATTAGCTAGCTTATGCCTGGCAACAGAGTTCTCTTTACCACTTAAACAGGAAGTGTATCATGTGTTCACTTTCCCACGTTAAAAGCATGAATTCAAAAGTTATTTGAACACAAGACTGATTACTTCTTTAGTCATATAATTCATCATCACTCCCACATTACATTTCCACAGCAATGCACCCAATGGCAGAATTTATATGAACACTATATAGATTGTGTGCTTGTAATGGCTGTGTTTGCATTATGCTGTAGCTGCAGGCATTAACAACATGATTGAGTGTATTATACACTCAGTATATTTCTACATTTACTTTTGCCACCGCCACATGTCTTACATCAATGTCGCTTTCAATATCGGATTGGTCCTCCATGTAACATTCCATTTTTCCCTTTAGCCAAGAAAACCAGAGAACCCAGAGGAAACCCCACATAGACAGAAGTATCATAGAAATGTTACAATTATATGAAGCATATACTAATAGCCGATAAATTTGCTACCAGGTATGTTAAGCTATCTGGTTACCAGCATATCAGCAGCTTTATTCCTGAAGCTTTTATAATAACATGACTCAAAAAGCAAATGTCAGTGTCAAGATTTCTTTTAGACATAATTTAAGGAATTATATTACAGCGAGACAATAAACTAAAAGACTAGATTTTTTTCTTAATGTCACATGGAATACAATCAAAAGTAATTAACTGATACTAATCACTTTTGTTTGCATATAATTATTCTGACCTTCAAAAATCCTGTTCCACTCTTTTCTTTCTATCAGTGTCTGGGTGAAAATACACAAGTAAATTTTACAACCACATGATTACCACTTGTACAGTTATCAGGACTGTTGTTTTCTGATGGAATGGTTATAATATGCAGCAGTGGGTTGTTGGTGGATTTTTTTTATGTAGAAGGTTGGGCATTTTGCAGACTTGAAATTTTAAAAAAAAAAAAAAAAAAAGCTAAATGCATTATACAGGAACACAATGTTCCAAGAAATTTTGTGAAGTCTTGCTCCTGCAGTCTTGTCTCTGACACTACTAAGCCATTGTTTGTATTCCTGTCTCTCTCTGGATTTGACCAAAGCTTTTGCCTGTTTGGTTCAAGGCTGTTTGCTGTTCACCTGAGCTGTTGTTAGTTTGTGGTTTACATGTACTTTCTTAGCTTCCAGTTTTGTTTGCTTGTGTGTCTTATACTTTTAACCAATATTTAGGTGTAGCAACTCTCACATATATTAAGTGGTATGTGAGTATGTAATAAATATATATATTTTTATTTTTTTTTATTGGACCTTGTCATGAGAAACAATAATATCCATCCATTTATTCATCCATTCATTATCTCTACTGCTTATTCATCAGAGTTGTGGGAGAAACTGGAGACAATCCCAGCTGACTAATGGAGAGAGGCGGGGTACACCTTGGGTAGATTGTCAATCTATCACACGGTTACAACAGAGAAGAATAACCAACACTCATATTCATACCTATGGGTAGTTTGGAGTTGCTGGATAACCTAATCTGCAGTTCTTTGGACTGTGGGTCAAAACCAGAGCACCCAGAGGAAACCTATGCAGGCACAAGGACAACATGCAAACTCTACACAGAAAGGCTTTAATTGGCCGCCAGGTTTGAACCAAAATCTTTCTTGCTGTAGCCAATCACTGCACCACCATGCTGCCCAAACTAAAATATATAATGGTGAGAAATTTGAACTCACCTAACCATCATACCTTGTTCCAATGTTGGAACCAGTTCCACCATGACAATGTCCCTGTGCACAAAACAAGCTCCATGATGACATGGTTGGAGTGGAAGAACTTGTGTCCCGCACAGAGCCTTGACCTCAACCCCACTGGACACCTTTGGGATGAAGTGGAATGCCAACTGAACCCCAGCCCTCCTCACCCACCATCAACGAACAAAAATCCCCACAGCCGCACTCCAAAATCAAGTGATAACCTCCACTCTTCTGGGAAGGCTTATTATAACATTATAAAGGAGGATTCAATCAGGAATGGGATGTTCATAGAGCATGTGATGGTCAGGTGTCAACAAACTTTTGCCCATTAAGTGCATCCCATAGAAAAATGTGTTTTATTACAGCCTTCCAATAATCTAGCAAAAAAATGGGGCTGTAACTTATCACTCGTCATCTGTCAGCCCAAACACTAAACTGGAAAAGATGGAGAACTAGAAGGACACTCGATAGAGTCCATACCTTCACCAAGCCACATATTATCAACATCAACTCACTTGAACCTAGGTGTCAGGATGCAGGCACTTACGGATGTATGTGCAGTAGACTAAACAAGTCAAGACAATAACAAGGGCCAAGAACATGATAAGGCAAGCGGAATAACAAGGCTTGGTATGACAGGTAAGACACTGAACAATGCTTTGCATCAAGTGAGTATGGGAGAGGTGTTTATATAGTGTGGGCTGATTAACCGGGAAATGAGTGACAGGTGGAATTAATAGACAGGTGATAAAGGGCACTGTGGTTCTTGGGTGTTGTAGTTCAGATCAGCCATGTTTGTAGTCTGACTGGAAGTGGCGCTCTCTATCACATTACTGACAGAACACCCCCCAAGAAGCTCCCTCCAGGAGCTACATTCTTCCTAGGACACCCCCTCCTTTTGGGTGCGGGCTTGTCGGGGTGTTGGTTGTGAAATTCTTGAGTAAGGAGAGGGTCTAGGATGTCTTTAGCTCCCACCCAGCTTTGTTCCTCTGGTCCATAGCCCTCCCAATCTATCAGGTACTCTAGCTGACCTCTTCTATGTCTAGAGTCTAGGATCTGATTTACCTGGTAGATGGGTTCTTCTTCTGGGCCAGGAGATGGGTGGTCGGGGATGGGCATGTTCTCAGACAGGGGACCCTGGATGGAGGGTTTGAGGCAGAAGATGTGGAAGGTGGGTGACAGACGACTGTGAGGTGGGAGCTCAAGTCAATAGGAAACTTCATTGATGCGCCGGAGCACCTTGTACTGTCTGATGTAGTGTGCCTGTAATTTTCAGCATGTGTTGGGTTCCCTAAGGTCCCTGGTGAACACCCATACCCAATCGCCAGGAGAGTACTCAGTGCTTGTTGGAGTATTCCTTGTTCTTAGCATTAACTGATGTGATGCATTGGTGAACTTCCTCCCAAATCGACTGGCCATGGGTGAACCATTCTTCTATGGCCTGTACCTGTGCTGGAGAGTCATCCCAAGGAAACAGGGGAGGCTGGTAACTGAGTATACACCGGAAGGGTGTAAGTTGTGTGGCTGAGTGCTTAAGAGAGTTTTGTGTGTATTCGGCCCATGGGATGAATCAGGCCCAGTCCCCTTGGTGTCGCATGCAGAAGATTCTGAGGAAACATCCTATTTCTTGGTTGGCTCTCTCTACCTGGCCATTTGACTGGGGATGATATCCCAAAGTAAGGCTCACCAAGACCCCTCACTGCTCCATGAAGTTGGCCCACAGACAAGAGATTAATTGAGGGCCACGGTCGCTGACTATGTCTTCTGGGATGCCAAAGTATCAGAACACATGCTGGAACAATAATTCGGCGGTCTGAAATGCTGTGGGTAGGCCGGATAACAGGGCGAGTCTCAGCACCTTGGAGAAGCAGTCAATGATGACCAAAACTGTGGAGTTGCCTTGGGATGGCAGCAAGTCAGTGATGAAGTCGATTGCCAAGTGGGCCCATGGTCTCTGAGGCACAGTAAGAGGGCATAGTTTGCCAGCCGGAGGAGTTTGAGGGACCTTGGCTTGAGCGCACTCAGTGCATGAAGAGATGAAACAAATGATCTCAGTCAGCATGTTCTTCCACCAGTACTTGTTTCACAGAAGTTGGTGGGTGCGATGGCTACTGGAATGACCAGTGGCAGGAGAAGTGTGTGCCCATGCATGTGATGAGTCTGCTCCTGAGATGATTAGGGATGTACAGGCAGCCCGGTGGGCAGTTGACTGGAGGATTCTATGCTTGTGAGTCTCCTTGTTGAGGTCCCAAGTGATCACCTGGATGAAGCATTCAGGTGTCAGAATGGGATGAGGTTCCTAGTCATGAAGAGACGGGCTGAAGATGCATGAGTAGGCTCTCGCCGACTATAATTCCCTCTGGTTTGTGATCGAACACACGCTTGAATAACTCCAGAAAGCTGTTGTAGGAGGTGGTGTGTTTGTCTCTGCTCCTCCACACTGCGCTGGCCCATTGTAGCACTTTGCCGGTTAAAAGCAAAAGAAATCCGGCAATCTTGCATTCATGCGAGATGTGTGGGAGTGAGGAGAAGTACATGGAGCACTGAATCAGAAACCCCTTGCAGCTGAGCACATCCCCGGCATACTTCTCAGGACAGGGAAGTGGGAGCACGGGACTCGGAGGAGCTTCAGGGCACGTTAGGAGGGCCTGCGGCATCATAGCAGTGAGCTGAGCCATCTTGGTGTTGAGATCGGCGAGCATCTGCTGATGTCCTCCTAAGAGGCGCCCTTGAGCGATCAAAGCAGTCTGCCGCACCTCCTCTGCTGCATCCATATGTGACGAAGTATCCTTTCAGGATGCAGGCACTTACAGATGTATGTGCAGGGGAGAGCAGGGAACGCAGACTGGCACACAAATCCAAAATGCTAAGTGCTAATCTAAAGTGCAGGGGTTGATTTATCGGCAGACAGAGTAATAAGGGCTAGACTAAAGAGTAACAAGAACGAGACAATAATGAGGGTCGAGAACACGATAAGGCAAGCAGAATAAGAAGGCTTGGTATGACAGGTAAGACACTGAATGACACTTCACATCGAGTGCGTGTGGGAGAGGTGTTTATATAGTGTGGGCTGATTAACCAGGAAATGAGTGACAGGTGTAATTAATAGACAGGTGATAGAGGGCGCTATGGTTCTTGGGTGTTGTAGTTCAGATCGGCCATGTTTGTAGTCTGACTGGAAGTGGCGCTCTCTATCACGTTACTGACACTAGGATAATGCTAAAGCTGTCCACCAAATTTCATCCAAATCTGTTCACTACTTTTTCAGTTACTTTGGGAACAGGCAAAAACATCCTGGATCCACATACATATCTGGATCTGCATCAAAATCTAATCAGTTGTTCCTTGGCCCATCGCTCACCTTTCCTCTAAATTTCATCAAAATCCGTGCACTAATTTTTGAGTTACATTGGGAAGAGGTAAACAAACAAACAAACAAATGGGGACAAAAACACAACCTCCTCCAGCAAAGTTTCCAGGGATAATAAATCCCAAAACATGAAGTAACCTATGACAAAAGTAAAAGTATAGCTACCTAAATACTGAATATAAGCAAAGACAAAGTGGTAATAAAGGAAAATGTGTCTCTCATCCTTTTTTAAAGGATGTTACTTTGTCAATATAATATTCATGAGGATTTCAGTGTAGTGTACAGGGTTTGGTAGGGGAAAGGTTTTTGGAATGGCCATTGGGATACTTTTATCAAGTAGACTTGGCAACCCTCCCAGTCTGCTCCTGCCATATCTCTCTCTCTCTCTCTCTCTCTTTCGTTACTGACAAATCTGCTCCTGTCAGGCAAAGCCTGACTGAAATGTGGTGACTGACTACTGTGTGTGTGTGTTTATGTGCTCATCAATCTGGAATGGGGAAACAAATTGGTTGGTTTTCACTGCTCTGCGTCCTGTCCTGTGGGATCTTCGAGGCAACCTGTCAGAATCCCCGTGTGTCACTCACGCACCCTTAAGCATACAGCGTTTTCACGCACATGCAAAGTGCACACACACACACACACACACACAAAGTCTGAAGGGGATTTCTTTTTTTTTCCATTTTTGTGTCAGTACATATAGCTGCATGTGTATGCGTGCATGTGTGTCTGCGTGTATCAGTACCACTTTGAATTAGAGCAGTAATGAACCACGATATGAGGTGGATGTGGCTGGAACACAGCAGGTCTTGGCCAATTTGCTCCTAGCTGCAGCACCACGGCACACATCACACATCTGGATACATCTTTAAACTTGAACGGCACGGTGGGGGAGAGAACAAATGCCGACACACATCGTTTTATCATTTCCTTCACAGCAAAGATCAAGCATTGGGTTTGGCTCTACAGGGGCCTGCATTAACAAAGCCATCATTTTAATGCAATTTCGCAGTATAACACACATCAGAACATCGCAATGCAATGTTCATTTGCTGATGTTCACTTGATCTAAACCAATAAACAAACATTAAAGCCAGCAATTTTCAACTTGGTCCACAGGCAAAAAAATTTTTGTACTGAAAAAAGACCAGAAAATCACAGGACAGCTGTGTTAGAATCTCATCTCATCTCATTATCTCTAGACGCTTTATCCTGTTCTACAGGGTTGCAGGCAAGCTGGAGCCTATCCCAGCTGACTATGGGCGAAAGGCGGGGTACACCCTGGACAAGTCGCCAGGTCATCACAGGGCTGACACATAGACACAGACAACCATTCACACTCACATTCACACCTACGGTCAATTTAGAGTCACCAGTTAACCTAACCTACATGTCTTTGGACTGTGGGGGAAACCGGAGCACCCGGAGGAAACCCACGCGGACATGGGGAGAACATGCAAACTCCGCACAGAAAGGCCCTCGCTGGCCACAGGGCTCGAACCCGGACCTTCTTGCTGTGAGGTGACAGTGCTAACCACTACACCACTGTGCCACCCTGTGTTAGAATCATTTTTTAAATTTGTTAAGCCAAAGGTATTTGTGAAGTAAATTCGGAGTGAGAAATAAACCATCATAGGTGATAATGTTCAAGGAAAACAATCGTAATCGTAAAGGGGAGCATAATGCACCATGATGAGAAACAAATTTACAGTCACCACCCATCCATCCATCCATCCATCCATCCATTGTCCGTAGCCGCTTATCCTGTTCTACAGAGTCGCAGGCTAGCTGGAGCCTATCCCAGCTGACTCTGGGTGAGAGGCGGGGTACACTCTGGACAAGTCGCCAGGTCATTGCAGGGCCGACACAGAGACAAACAACCATTCGCACTCACACCTACAGTCAATTTAGCACCACCAATTAACCTAACCTGCATGTCTTTGGACTGTGGGGGAAACCGGAGCACCTGGAGGAAACCCATGCAGACACGCTGAGAACATGCAAACTCCACACAGAAAGGCCCTCGCTGGCCGCTAGGCTCTAACCCAGGACCTTCTTACTGTGAGGTGACAGTGCTAACCACTACACCACCGTGCTGCCCAGTCACCACCCAAATTTGATTATTTTCAAATAACAGCATGTCTGAAAAGAGCTACATTGCATTTATACCACAGCAGTTTGTCAATAACACATAGAACTTTTTGATCATTCTATAGTTAAGTTGAATATTTTTGTAGAAGATCGGTAAAACAAGTCATTTCTTGTTGTCATGTACGTTATACTATTTATAAAACAGTAATTCCTACACATCCTCTATTTTTCCCCTCTCTCGAGACAAAAAATCAAATGTGTGTGTGGTGTACTACGATGAACTGGCATCCCATCCAGTGTTCCCAGGATAGGTTAGGATTCCCTACAGCCTTGACCAGGTTAAAGATGAGCAAACATTTATGACATTTACGTACAGTATGTTTTAACAACTGACATCCATTATCAGTGAGACCTGAAGAACCAGGATCTCTGGTCTTATTCGAGTATAAGGAAATGCATCAAACTTTGACCACTTTGCCAAACTTAAAGTTATCTTTAACTGGTTCTATTCATAACATAGCCATGCATTTGAATGTACAGTATGTCTGTGTATTCCTAGGTTATTTTCAGCATAAAAATGAGTCATTGGGAAACTCCACTTTCTCCCATCACCACCTACACAAAAAGTACAACAAGTCTGTGTTTAATAGGTTATGTAACGCTGAAATATAAGAAGATATCCCACAAATCATGAACTAAACAGTATTCTGTCTAATCTAGCTGATTGTTAATTTAAAAAAAGATGAAAGTTTTGAAAGTGAAAATTTTAGCACCCTGCTCTGCTTGTCTTTTTACATTTTCAGTGGAATCCAGGGAAAATTTTCAGCACCATGGAGAGCTCTCTGGTCTCAATGTGAGCGAATGAAAAGGCCAATTGTGAGAAGTGTGTGTAAAGATGTCCATCTCCAGGCTTTGTTAGGCTTTGCATGCTGTTTTGCTCATGTGTGCGTGTGTGCTTCTGCATGTGCATGCTGATTTGTGAGTATGTTGTGCAAGAGAGTTTGCAGTCCTCATTTGTGTATGTGTGCGTGTGTGGTGCAGATGGTGACAGCACGCCAGGTGTCCCCTCAGCAGGAGCTCCAGAGTAAACAGCAGTAAATGCAGAGAGGGTGCTGACAAGCACTGACCTTATCCACTCTTCTAAACTCCATCTCTCCATCTCTCCATCCACTCATCTGCACGTACGCTCTCAATCCTTCTCCTCTCAGCAGGGCCAGGCTACTGCTCATCTGCCCACATTTGTCAAGGGTAAGATAAATCCTTTATGAGAGAGAGAGAGAGAGAGAGAGAGAGAGAGAGAGAGAGAGAGAGAAGGGAATGAGAGAGAAAGATCAAATCAGCCAGGGCCTTGTCATTCTATATCTGTGGACAAGCCTCCACTTTGAGACACAGGAGGAAGAACGTATGAAAGTGAAATAGATAGGAGGCAAAAAAGCAAACACATGGAAAAGAAAGAGGAAGAAAGAGTGAATTGTGAGAGGAAGCAAGATATCAGAGGCAACACTGGGTGGAAATCAGATCAGGAATATTCCTGGAGAGACAAAGCTAAAGGGGTAATGTACACTATCCCTTAAATGCAAAATACATTAACAAACTAAATACACAACAGAAAATTTGGAAATACAAAAGCAAAACCATAAACACAAGAGCAACCGGAAACAAAACAGCAAAAACATGACAGCAAATTTGTAGACGGCAAAAACCACACACACAACAGGAAATTCGGAAGCACAACACCATTAACTCACAATAGGAAGGAGGCGGTCTTTATTGAACATCGCATCCTCATTGCTGATTGGCTACAGCAGGCATCAAGTTGAGAGATGGTGAGTTTGCGGTCATGTTTTTGGTTTTGTTGTTGTGTTTTTGGTTTTGCCCTCATGTTTTTTGGTTTGTTGTGTTTTTGATTTTGTTGTATTCTTAGCTCATTATTGGGTTTTTGTTTGTTTTTGTTGTGTTTTTGGTTTTGCCGTTGTGTTTTTTTGGTTTGTTGTGTTTTTTTATTTTGTTGTATTCATAACTCACTATTGTAGGGGTTTGTTTGTTTGTTTGTTTGTTTGTTTGTTTGTTTGTTTGTTTGTTTTGCTGTTGCGTTTTGAAATTTGTTGTATTTTTGGTTTTGCTGTCATGTTTTTTGGTTTGTTGTGTTTTTTTTATTTTGTTCAATTCATAACTCACTTTTTTTGTTTGTTTGTTTTTGGTATTTCTGTTGTGTTTTTAAATTTGTTGGTTTTGCCGTTATGTTTTTTGGTTTGTTGTGTTTTTGATTTTGTTTTATTCTTAACTCACTATTGTGTTTTTGTTTGCTTGTTTGTTTGTTTTTGCTGTTGTGTTTTCAGTTTTGCTGTTGTTTTTTATTTGTTATTGTGTTTTTGGTTTTGCTGTTGTGTTTTTAAATTGTGTTTTTGTTAATTTGTTGTGTTTTGATTTTGTTGTATTCTTAAGTTACTATTGTGGGGTTTTTTGTTTGTTTTGCTGTTGTGTTTTTGGTTTTGCCATCATGCTTTTTGGCATGTTGTGTTTTTGATTTTGTTGTATTCATAACTAACTATTGTTTTTGTTTGTTTGTTTGTTTGTTGTCTTTGGTTTTGATGTGTTTTGGAATTTTCAAATGTGTTTTTAGTTTTGTTGTTGCATTTTTGTTTGTTCGTGTATTTTGCACTTACAGGCCACCCTGTAATAATAACAATGAAAAACTGCGTGACCAGAGTTGAAAGCCTGGACGCACCCAGCAGCAGTACATGTCAGTTACACAGTGATGTGTAGTGTTTTTACATTGAGAAAAATGACAGGAGTGAAGTGAGGAAAGCGTGATAGTGGTTTTGAAAAAAAGGTGGGAGTGCTCGTGAGCTCCTGCAGGACAGGTGAAGCAGCCAAGCTTGACCAAATTAGATGGAGCAGCCCTCGGCTCAGTGGAAATTCATTTCCGCATCTGAGCTGACACTGAGGAAACCTGGAGAGCCTGAAGGTCAACCTCACACCGCCTCGGCAAATCGGCCAGCTGCCTGAGAGAGAGAGAGAGAGAGAAAGAGAGAGAAAGAGTGAGATCTGACGAAGAGGAGAGGAAGGTAAAAGAGGGCTGGAGGGATCAGTGGGTCCACTTGACCCCCTCATTAGCCCAGTCTACTCTAATTAGCGCTAAGCTAAGTGCCAGTAATTAGCCACATTGTGTCACCTGCAAGAGGCTGTACACGATCTTTGCACGTTGCTATGGCTACCAAGGGAGAAGAATGGAGAGGAGGAGAAGAGAAAGAGAGAGTGATGAGAAACAACACAAACAAAGCATCAAGGACTGGACAGGACGCAAAAGCAAGCCTGGGCATGGTATACACGGACATAATATTTTTGGAGGGGGTTTTTTTCAGTAATTGTGGTTAAAAAGTAATGTCCTAATTTTTAAGCAAAAATTCTATTTGTAAAGCCTTTTGACTTTCTGCCACTTCTTTTAGCTGCTTTGACTGTTTTAGGCTCAGCAGCATCTTTTGGTTTTTATTAAGGATGCATTGATACTGGTATCAGTTATCACGCATGTTTACTCATAAAAAATACTCCTATAACAACAATCGATTCCATGTGGACATCATCACACTGATGAACAGATGACATGAAACAACAGCTGGACGTACAGTACTGTGCAAAAGTCTTAGGCACCCTATTTATTTTCATACAAACTTTGTTATAGATTTCTATTTTCTGACTTCTACATTATCGAGTCAGTACAAAAACATTTTTTGAAAAAATGTTATATCTGAGCAGCATATTCCATAAGAGACCACTTTTCAGATTAAAAAAAGAAAACATAATGAAGGCTACTGGGTTTTGGTGCTAAATGAAGAATCGAGTGTGACAAAGTGTCCAGAAGAACTGTGGCTGGTTCTGGAAGATGCTCAGTAAAACTTACAGCTCATTTCCGCATAAAACTGCACTCACTGTACGTGAGACTACTATTTTTTTTTTTTAAAGCAAAGGATCGTCTTACACTAAATATTGACTTTGTTTCACTTATTATGGCGTACTGCTTATAGTATTTTTTTTAATGCTGAAACATTTCATTTCATTATTTTTAAGCCATTTTTGGTCGACAGCATTTCTTTACATGTGCCTCAGACTTTTGAACAGTACTCTATTCCCCGATTAATGATGGCAATGAAAGCAAATCAGACTGAAAACAGTGCTCTGTAAATATTTTAAGAGAAGAAAACTACAGAATCATCGTACAATACAAACAGCTTCATAGAGCCCTTACGGCGGTTAAAGAGTATCTTTAATAGAGAGCGTAAGTGCGGCCGAGCTGTGTACACAGAGCAGCATCGATAAAAATGAGTGCACAGTACCATGAATTGACAAAGATTTTCACAAATGTGTAAAGTAACAGTTGCACCTGTGAGCACTTCAGTTCAGCAAGCACTGAGCACAGAAGCATGCACACGCTCGCTGGTGCTGCTTTGCACATTCAGAAAAGCCATCCTTGCGCTCTCTATTTAAAATATTTAGGGCAGTGGGCATGTGCCATCCTTGACCGCCATGCAATGGAGTAGTAAGGCGTCTCCTTCCCTCCATTAGCCTGGGGTGGTGCCTTGAGCAAGCACTAGTAACCCCTCACTCCCTCTGGTCAGGGTTACGACCAAAGACTGGACTCAGCAGACTGCACAGAGAAGACCCCCACCTGGTGGTTCAATGGGCAGGAAGGCAGAACCAGCAAAACATTTGTGGAGCATGATCAGGGCACAGTGCAACACGTAGAACACTGTTGGCCATCCACTGCATCCCGACCTAGCTCCAG
The DNA here is from genome assembly GCF_027579695.1 of Neoarius graeffei. NCBI lineage: Eukaryota > Metazoa > Chordata > Actinopteri > Siluriformes > Ariidae > Neoarius > Neoarius graeffei. The sequence continues at coordinate 14,658,122 of NC_083576.1, read as the reverse complement.
CCGTCTTGATTTTGTCTTGCCCCTGGACCCAGTTTGATCAAGATGAGAGAGTGAGGCTGACGGCTGTGCAACTCTCCCCTCATTCTCATCCAAGTCACATGCAAGTCATGACTTCAAATTCAAGTCCTGTGGTGATGGGCAAGTGGCGAAGCAGCAGGTGCAGAAACACTGGAAGCTGTAGATCATGAATGTGCACACAGGAAGCCCAGGGCATAGAGTCTCTCTCTGCTGGAATGAAGCAGCAGTGGAGTTCGGCAGCCCCCTGGGTGTCTGAGCAGTCCTGTTAAGGATTCGCTCTGCTCATCTCCATGGAGGAAGGGGCTAGAAAAGGTGCCCCAAACATAGCCTGCTTCACCTCAGCCTGGCCAGCACTCCGCAGCTGGTGGGGATTCCACTCAGCAGTCGAAATACAAATCGATAGTGAAGGTACTCAACCTTGGCACGTGGAATGTCAACATGTGGGCATACCTTCAACACCCAGATTGGCCTCATCAGTCAGTCACCTTCAGACCTACAACCACCACCCACCAAATTGAAGTCATGGTCACCTTTGACCCCGAAAGACGAACATCATAATATTAAAAATATTGTAAAACATAAATTGAAATAAATGATGAGTATTGATGCATTCCTAGTGTTTATAATAAAAAAAGTCAAAGTCCCTTCCACACCAGGATCTGGTCTTCCCAGGCAGTCTCCTGTCCCAGTGCTAACCAGCTCTTTTGAGGCGCACGGGTGCGGCGCTGATCTCTGTTTCCATAGCCCTCGGCCTCTAGCCTATACAGCTAGGTTTACAGTGGGGACCTAGTGCTCTGGTAACCATGAGAGTTTGACTTCCCTACTCGCATCTGTATCTGATGGCAGTAGGTACCATTTTTATGATGGTCTTTGGTATGACCTGACCGCGAGTAGAACTCACAATCTCCTGGTCGAGAAGCGGAAACGCTAACCACTAGGCCAACTCGCGGTCGAGTGTTTATAATACAGTAGGATTACTATAATAGATAAGAATGTGTGCTGCAGTGTAAGAATCCACAGTCTCACTAAAAGGAGAACTGAAGTCATTTTTAAACTTGCTTTATTTCTTAATTAACATGTTATTCAATTACGTTTTCGGTTTTAGTAACCTTATATTATGACTCGTATTGGCAACTAATTGCAATTAAATATTATACTTATCGGCCTACTCGGTTTTTAGCCGTGTTGAATTTAGTTAGTTTGGTCCACGGCAGGCGTCGCTTACCCGCGTGATCTTCACGAGACTTGTGCGAGACGTCAAAACGTGAAGTGTCAGCGCCGCCATTTTGAAAACTGTTTTCCAAACGAAATATTGCACAAAAATGAGTTTAAATGATGATTACTGCTACTTTTTTCAAACTTTCCTGATTGCTATCAAAACAAATAAAACTTCCAGCTTGATTACATCAGCGTTCGAAAGAGGGCGCGCACGTCTTTTGACAGCATTGGCAGATGTTCGTCACTTTTATTTCCGCTGTACATTTTACTTCCGTCCTACGATGTCTCGCACAGGTCTCAACGAATCTCGTTTACGGCCATTGCTTTGACATATGGACTGATATATTACAGAGCATATTTCAAACACTCATAATTTGCTATAAAAAAATTTGCCTTCAGTTCTCCTTTAATAACTTATAATAGAAGGAAAGTGTGATTTAGATATGCAATTTGCACAATGCTAAAACGAAGGCTTTCTTTATTCACTGGCTCCATTAGCCTCTTAGCTCCAGGGGCAAATTAGAGAAACGAAGCATGTCTTGTCTGAATAGTGAATTTGCAACACTGTTCCGAGCCATACAGCCGTACGAACTTTCACACTTCTGTATGCTTTAAAATAGCCTTTCAGAATTGCAGCAAGAGCCACAGGAGACTCTTTAACCTAGACACTCCTTGTCAGACCACTTCAACATGGCTAGAAACACGCATACATTCGTACATGCACAAGCACACTCGACTACAGGTGGAACCGCTCCTCGGGTCCTCGGCTCCCCGCAGAGCTGTTTTACTGCTTTTCCTCCACCGCAGAACAGAGAAACTGTGTCTGGGGTGACAGAGATGCAGAAATAGCGTATGTGTGTGCCACAAGAAGCCATGAGGACTCCTCGTTGACACAGTGACTCACCCACTAGTCACTGCTGAGGTTCTCTCTGCGACCCTTGTATTGTACTGTATATATTGTGTGCATTCCTGTGACAGAAAGAAAAACAGTATAAAGACAGGAAGCTGCAAAGAAGTAAACATTTCTCTCGCTTCAGTCACACTTCAACCTAAGAATCCGAAAATCAAGGCAACTTTTTAAATATTCCCTAACGAATGAGCTTCTCGAGTTTTACTACAGAATACATAGCACATGCTGATACACACTATCCCTCCCCTTCACTCCTCTTCCCCTCCCTCCAAGAACTCGTCACATGTAATACCATCGATGGTAAGAGACAAATGGATAAGTAATGAAGAAAATGAAGTATGGTACTGTACCTTTAGGGGTACACCGGCTTGTCACTGGATCAGTATCTTCTCAGGTACTTATTTGTACCCTTTATATATTTCCTGGGAAAATATATGTACCTTTTTGGCCCTAAAAAGCTACACATAGTTACCTTGAGGTCCATTAATGAGCCCTAGGGGGTACATTAGTGTAGATTGTACCATGGGGTACAGAAATGGACTCCGACTGTACCCCTATTTCTAACAGTGTATGACAGCGCTGTATTCTCAAATCGGATTGGTCAGCAGCTCGGGTCGAACAGTAGCTCCGGCTGTGATCCAAATACGGGTATATTTATGCACTCGTTCTCACTTTACAGTTTCTATGGTAACGACTAATACAGGGACTTGGATGATGAAGCAGATGCTCCATATAAAGGGAATACTGTTGATGTGAAGTTTTCGATCAGGAAATGCTGATTTAATTAGCCATTTTAAATTAAATAAAGGAGTCTCGCTCAGGAGTCTCCAGTATCAGTGCTTTACAATAGTAAGTTTTCCAACATGGGCTGAAAAGTTTTCAGGGTGATTTTTTTCCCCCCTCAGGAACATAAAAACTTCATTTTTATTAACTTTTTATGAGAAGAAAGAGAAGACAGGCTGGTAAGGGAATAATGTCTGAGTGTTATAGCATCTATAACGTATAATATAAGTGATAACAGGAACTTAGATGTCTCATGGGTATTTAACAGCATTGACTGCAACTTTAAATGGATAAAAAGTATCATGTGTGACTCATTAATTAATAAACAGCCTTAATAGTTGGCAAATTGATGTCGTAGAAAAGGAATACAACATTTCAGTGAAGGTTAGGGGGTTTTGTTGTTGTTTTTTTGTGAAAACTTGGTAACAGGTGGTTGTTGATTATTTTCCGATAACTGCATACCTCCCGAGTGTTTTATTCTTTACTTAATACAGTGGTGCTTGAAAGTTTGTGAACCCTTTAGAATTTTCTAGATTTCTGCATAAATATGACCTAAAACATCGTCAAATTTTCACACAAGTCCTAAAAGTAGATAAAGAGAACCCAGTTAAACAAATGAGACAAAAATATTATACTTGGTCATTTATTTATTGAGGAAAATTATCCAATATTACATATCTGTGAGTGGCAAAAGTATATGAACCTTTGCTTTCAGTATCTGGTGTGACCCCCTTGTGCAGCAATAACTGCAACTAAACATTTGCGGTAACTGTTGATCAGTCCTGCACACCAGCTTGGAGGAATTTTAGCCCATTCCTCCGTACAGAACAGCTTCAACTCTGGGATGTTGGTGGGTTTCCTCACATGAACTGCTCGCTTCAGGTCCTTCCACAATATTTCGATTGGATTAAGGTCAGGACTTTGACTTGGACATTCCAAAATATTAACTTTATTCTTCTTTAACCATTCTTTGGCAGAATAACTTGTGTGTTTAGGGTCGTTGTCTTGCTGCATGACCCACCTTCTCTTGAGATTCAGTTCATGGACAGATGTCCTGACATTTTCCTTTAGAATTCGCTGGTATAATTCAGAATTAATTGCTCCATCAATGATGACAAGCCATCCTGGCGCAGATGCAGCAAAACAGGTCCAAACCATGAGACTACCACCACCATGTTTCACAGATGGGATAAGGTTCTTATGCTGGAATGCAGTGTTTTCCTTTCTCCAAACATAACGCTTCTCATTTAAACCAAAAAGTTCTATTTTGGTCACATCCATCCACAAAACATTTTTCCAATAGCCTTCTGGCTTGTCTGCGTGATCTTTAGCAAACTGCAGACAAGCAGAAATGTTCTTTTTGGAGAGCAGTGGCTTTCTCCTTGCAACCCTGCCATGCACATCATTGTTGTTCAGTGTTCTCCTGATGGTGGACTCATGAACATGAACATTAGCCAATGTGAGAGAGGCCTTCAGTTGCTTAGAAGTTACCCTGAGGTCCTTTGTGACCTCGCCGACTACTACATGCCTTGCTCTTGGAGTGATCTTTGTTGATCGACCACTCCTGGGGAGGGTAACAACGGTCTTGAATTCCCTCTATTTGTACACAATCTGTCTGACTGTGAATTGGTGGAGTCCAAACTCTTTAGAGATGGTTTTGTAACCTTTTCCAGCCTGATGAGCATCAACAACGCTTTTTCTGAGGTCCTCAGAAATCTCCTTTGTTCGTGCCATGATACACTTCCACAAACGTATTGTGAAGATCAGACTTTGATAGATCCCTGTTCTTTAAATAAAACAGGGTGCCCACTCACACCTGATTGTCATCCCATTGATTGAAAACACCTGACTCTAATTTCACCTTCAAATTAACTGCTAATCCTAGAGGTTCACATACTTTTGCCACTCACAGATATATAATATTGGATGATTTTCCTCAATAAATACATGACCAAATGTAATATTTTTTTTCTCATTTGTTTAACTGGGTTCTCTTTATTTACTTTTAGGACTTGTGTGAAAATCTGATGACGTTTTAGGTCACATTTATGCAGAAATATAAAAGATTCTATAGGGTTCACAAACTTTCAAGCACCACTGTATATTCTACAATGTATAAATAGCATTTTCGGCTTGTCTATTAAATACATTCGTGAACTCATGGTCAAAATATGTGTGAGATATTATACGGAACCTGACTTCAAACATTTCTTTCTTTCTTTCTCTCTGAATGTACATAGAGACAACATAAAGGCTAATGTGATCTCCCACTGGTGTTGATTTTCATTTTTATCATTTCATTATTTCATTTTCATCTAGAAATATGTATTTTCTCTTAATTCAAAAGTATCAGTGATGATATCTATCTGATTAATTTAACAGTACCTGAAGTTTAGCACAAAGCTATGCGCTGATACATAAATTCACAATAAAAAGCATTTTTTTTCTTTCAGTCAGAAAAACAAATGACTCATCTGCAGACAGATTGGACATTAACCCTCGCATGTCCACAAGTCACATCCAGGTGTTGGTAATAATAGTAATAAAGCAGTAATAATCAAAATGTACTGCATATGGTGAGGAACGTAATGATATTGATGAAAGTTTTCTGCATCACATATTTAGTGCTTTTACAGTTCGTTCCTGATCTAACAAGGGCCCCTGGTGGTTACTCGCAGCATGACGGATCTGGATGGACACCGCTTCGGACCCAGATCTGAGATCTGGAATTTAACACAATCATTTCTGTACACATTCTGGGATATTCTCTGTGTGGATATGAAGTTTACAAAGTACTCCAGCATGAAAGCATGAAAGAATCTGCATTGTGCATTTGTGTACATTAGTTCTGTGAGAGCCATGTCCTGAACAGACTGTGTGAAACAGAAAACTTAACGCTTTGTTTCCTTGGAAGAATTACGCATAGAAAGAAACAGGATTTTCAGGCTTTTCTTGAACATTGAGGCGGAACTGAATGATAACAGTTTGGGACGTCAGGTCATTTACAGAAGATTCACATTCTGAGATCACACTACAAATCTGGGATTTTTTTTTTTTTTTTGCTTCATTTGAGACTTGATAAAGTTTTAGAATTATGAAAGACAAAAACAGAAAGGGGGCGGCACGGTGGTGTAGTGGTTAGCGCTGTCGCCTCACAGCAAGAAGGTCCTGGGTTCGAGCCCCGGGGCCGGCGAGGGCCTTTCTGTGTGGAGTTTGCATGTTCTCCCCGTGTCCGTGTGGGTTTCCTCCGGGTGCTCCGGTTTCCCCCACAGTCCAAAGACATGCAGGTTAGGTTAACTGGTGACTCTAAATTGACTGTAGGTGTGAATGTGAGTGTGAATGGTTGTCTGTGTGTCAGCCCTGTGATGACCTGGTGACTTGTCCAGGGTGTACCCCGCCTTTCGCCCATAGTCAGCTGGGATAGGCTCCAGCTTGCCTGCGACCCTGTAGAAGGATAAAGCGGCTAGAGATAATGAGATGAGAATGAGAAGATCCTGCATTATTGCTAGACACAAATTTTCCATTTGGCTTCCAATGAAGCGGTGTTTTATACGACACTCTATGGTGGCACGGTGATGTAGTGGTTAGCACGGTCGCCTCACAGCAAGAAGGTTCTGGGTTCAAGCCCAGTGGCCGACGGGGGCCTTTCTGTGTGGAGTTTGCATGTTCTCCCCGTGTCTGCGTGGGTTTCCTCCAGGTGCTCCAGTTTCCCTTACAGTCCAAAGATGTGCAGGTTAGGCTAACATGGGGTTAACCCTGGAGGTTGGGCTGAAGTGCCCTTGAGCAAGGCGCCTGACCCTCAACCGCTCTCTGGGCGCTATAGCATAGCTGCCCACTGCTCTGGGTATGTGTGTGCTCATTGCTCACTTGTGTGTGTTCACTGCTTCAGATGGGTTAAACAGAGAGGTTAAATTTCACTGTGCTTAAGTCTGTGCTTGAGTGTACGTGTGATAAATAAAGGCTTCTTCTTCTTCTCTGATAGAGAGATTTGATCTAATCAGGTTTTACCCAAACTTGTGCATATCATTAAAGCAAACACATGACATTCCAGATATTAAGAAATTCTGAAATTCATGGAAATATTGATAAGACGCCTTTTCACTCGAGTTATTCCTTTTTCGGAATGAAAAAATTTTACACTAAATTAGAAAAGAATGCAAATCACTCGTCATTGTCACTAATGCGCTAAGACTTTTGGACCCTACTGTACATGTGATCACATGTCTTTCACATGATTACGTGAGCAAAAAAAAGTTATTTTGCCCTGAATGCATGTGTGTGTGGTGAAATCATTCGGTATTCATTTACTGAAACTAATACTGTAAGTACAATGTATAACATGTACAATATGTCAATAGATATGAGCTGACAGAACTGTGTATCCAGTTCTGATTTCCAGTGGTGTTTAAAAGCACTTTGTTAGTGGCTCTTGTCATACGTACTTATATAAAGAGCCTTATCGAGAATAAGAAACACTTTTGCGACACAGAGAGCTGCAGAGGAAAGATCTGCTGTTGCACCAGGGGCACAGTGATGAACACTATTATAAGCATGATACATCTTGTGGTGACTCACCTCTGTAAAAAAGAAGGAGAAAGCTGAGGAAACACACACACACGTGCGCGCACACACACACCATCTTTGCTAAAATGGCCTGGCCCGTGTTGTGTAACAGGGTCCATCCCCTGACATCAGCCAGAGGGCTGTGCAGTCTCTTGGGGGGGGTGGAGAAGGAGAGAGCGAGAGAGACGGAGAAACGGGGAGGAGATAGAGATGGAGAAGGAGTGACAGAGAAATAGAGGGGGAGAGAGAGATGGAGAAGGAGAGAGAGAGAGTTGGCGAGGGAGATACAGAGAAACAGAGGGGAGATAGACAAAGAAAGAAAGAAAGAAATGCAGATACAGAGATAGAGAGGGAGAGAGATACAGATACAAAGAAAGAAAGAAAGACCGAGAGGGAGAGACAGTGTGAAAGGGAGAAACAGAGAAAGAGTGGAAGTGGAATTGATACAAGTCTAAAGCAAACCCTGGGATTCCCCAGTCATCAGTGTTATTTGGGGTTCTCTCTCTCTCTCTCTCACACACACACACCTCTTCACTGCATACTGGGACTGCAGCCTTAATGAGATTCAGCCACTGCAGAACCTTATGCAACCAATCTGGACCCCACCACCACCACCACTACCACCCAACACACACCTGACACTTGACACTGACATACACTCACTTGCACACCCAACACACACAGTAAAACAATTAAAACATGACATCACAATATATAAAATCCATTTTTTTTTACAACCCAAAATATTCATTCAGTTTGTTTGTAAGGAAGATAAAGAGCTTGATGAAAACCTTCTCATGAGGAGCCTGATGACTGAGTTTAGCTGATCAAAGCAACAACAGCAGAGGTGGGAAGAAAAGTCATCGGCTACCCGGCTTGCTTTTCTGAAAATCAGTCGTTCATCCCCATCATAGATAAAGAAATATAGATGAGATCTCAGCACGCATGAATAAATGATATTACTTCAACTCAATCCTGATCAGCAGGTTATATTACTATTATATAACAGTTAATAAAACTGTTACTAATTTAAACCCATTAAAAACACGCAATGTCATATCGAATGCTGTGAATCATTTCATATTCAGCAACTAAGCACAAACATGCATGTCAATGTATTGATTTATTTGGCTCAACCTAATTATCAGCACTGATATAATGAGCGTTTCGTTGTTTGTTTGTCCATTAGACTGTTTTAATTGCTCCAGACAATGAAGGAACTCATTAAAGGGATATAATATGCACACTACAAAATTAGTTCAGTATTAGTCATCACTCATCTCTTAAACTCACATATTGCCACGCTCAGACGCAGTAGGTTGGTGAAGAGCAGCACTCAGTGGTACAGCAGAATATTGCAGTAGAGCAACCAGGACTGGAAATGCAATAAAGACACAGAAAATCGTTCAGTCTTTAATCATCAGACCTGGAACATTTACTATATACAGTGTCTTGCAAAAATATTCATCCCCTTGGTGTTTGTCCTGTTTTGTCGCATTACAAGCTGGAATTAAAATGGATTTTTGGAGGGTTAGCACCATTTGATTTGCACAACATGCCGACAACTTTAAAAGTGCACATTGTTATTTTATTGGGACACAAACAATAATTAAGATGAAAAAAAAAATCTGGAGTGTGCATAAGTATTCACCCCACCAAAGTCAATATTTTATAGACCCACCTTCTGCTACAATTACACCTGCAAGTCTCTTCGGGTATGTCTCTATTAGCTTAGCACATCTAGCCACTGGGATTTTTGCCCATTCCTTAAGGCAAAACTGCTCCAACTCCTTCAAGTTAGATGGGTTGCATTGGTGTACAGCAATCTTCAAGTTCATCTCATCTCATTATCTCTAGCCACTTTATCCTTCTACAGGGTCGCAGGCAAGCTGGAGCCTATCCCAGCTGACTACGGGCGAAAGGCGGGGTACACCCTGGACAAGTCGCCAGGTCATCACAGGGCTGACACATAGACACAGACAACCATTCACACTCACATTCACACCTACGGTCAATTTAGAGTCACCAGTTAACCTAACCTGCATGTCTTTGGACTGTGGGGGAAACCGGAGCACCCGGAGGAAACCCACGCGGACACGGGGAGAACATGCAAACTCCGCACAGAAAGGCCCTCGCCGGCCATGGGACTCGAACCCAGACCTTCTTGCTGTGAGGCGACAGCGCTAACCACTACACGACCGTGCCACCTAATCTTCAAGTTATGCCACAAATTCTCAATTGGATTGAGGTCTGGGCTTTGATTAGGCCATTCCAAGACATTTAAATGTTTCCCTTTAAACCACTCCAGTGTAGCTTTAGCAGTATGTTTAGGGTTATTGTCCTGCTGGAATGTGAACCTAGCCTGGGAAATCCCATGCTGCTTTGCACAATCGTTCCAATCTGAAAAGACAGCATGGAAACTATGGTCTAAAGGCTCGCCTGAGTTAGGGAGCCAATCAGAGAGTGGGGAGGGGTGGAAAGACGGTGACGCGTACTACTCGACAAACGGAAGCTTGTAGTTTATTTGGGACTGTTTACGGATCACATTTAACATGGCGGCGAGCGATACGAACCAAACTTTCGATCAAGCTTTAGACACTGTTCTGAATAGTTTAGAGCGAAAGTTTGTTTTAAAAAACCTCTTCGTCTTCTTCGTCGCTCTAACTATGTCACCAGATACAATTGCCATGATTGGCCATGGGCTACATATACGCCAAATGATAGACATTCGCAACATCCAATAAACGGCCATTGACAATTGTAAACCACACCTCCCCTACGAGAAATTCAATAGGCAGATTCCAGACCATATTTCACTTGTGATATGGTCTGGTGTTAACCAGACTAATGTGAACCTTTGTCCCAGTCTCAAACCTCTGGTCGACTCAAACAGGTTTTTCTCCAGAACTGCCCTGTATTTCATGTCATCCAGCTTTCCTTCAGTCCTGACCAGCTTTCCTGTCCCTGCAGATGAAAAACATCCCCACAATATGATGCTGCCACCACCATGCTTCATAGTTAGGATGGTGTGATTTGAATAAAAAGCTTCACTCTTTTTCCTCCATGTGGTCAAACAATTCATGTCACCAGCGAACACTCCTCCAAAAGGCAGGTTTTTACAGGATGCTGATGTAAGATTCTCTTAATAGTGAATATACAGTACTGTGCAAAAGTCTTAGACATGTAAAGAAATTCTGTAGAGCAAAAATGGCTGCAAAAAATAACGAAATGAAATGTTTCAGCATTAAAAAATACGATAAACAGTAATCAGTAAGCCATAATAAACAAAAAGTCGATATTCGGTGTGAGACGAAATTCCCTTTGCTTAAAAAAATAAAAAATAAAGAGTAGTCTCAGGTACAATGAGTGCAGTTTTATGCAGAAATGAGCTGTAGGTTTTACTGAGCATCTTCCAGAACCAGCCACAGTTCTTCTGGACACTTTGTCACACTCGCGTCTTCATTTTGCACCAAAACCCAGTAGCCTTCATTATGTTTTCTTTTTTAATCTGAAAAGCGCTCTCTTGTGTAATATGCTGCTCAGATACACACTTTATTTTCTGTAACATTTAATTTTGTGCTGGAAAACGAATGTTTTGACTCGATAATGTAGAAGTCATAAAATAGAAATCTATCGCAAAGTTTGTATGAAAAAAAGGGTGCCTAAGACTTTTGCACAATGCTGTACATATTGTGGACCTGATACACTAGTTCCTTTGCTGTTGGCTTGTGGTTTAGTTTTACCTTTCGGACTAAAGTTCCTTTATGGCTAGAAGTTCATTTATGCCTCTTTTCTGAACAATCTGTGTGATCCTGAAATTTTTATATTTATGTACAATTATTTGTACCGATACTCGTGGTACCTTAAACTGTTTGAAAATCACTCCTAAGGAGAATGTGGACTTGCAGAAATGCATAAATATTTTTTCTTGGCTGAGTTGCATGACTTTTCCCATTGTATCAAGGACAATAAGGCCCTGTGTCTCAAGGTGGGCCGTTAAATACAGCTACAGAAGTACTCCCAATTAACTCTTAATTATGACCCTCAGTTGAGACATCAATTTCTGGAATCTTCTGCACTGTTTAAAGACCATCGGCTTGCTGTATGTAAAATTTTCAACCACTGGAATTCTGATATATTGAATTCAACCTGAAATAAATCTGTCTCTAGTTAATCATTGTTTTACAATATTCTCTGATGCAAACAAAAAAGAGACGTCTGAATCGATTTGCTGAACTGAGTTGTGAGAAACGGAGATTGAATATTTTTAGTCAAGGTGTATGTACAATTTGGTCTCAAATGTTCTTCTGTTGAATTCAGCCCAGTATTACTAAGGACATAAAACTATTGAGAGAGATCGCAGTCATGTTTCTCTTCACTAATGTCACAGAAAAATATACTTTGAACAAATTTGGAGACTTGTCAAACAAATTTGCGTTTAGATCAGAACTCTGGGACAGTCAACTTGGAACTTTCCAAGCTCCCAATACAATGGATTGTAGCATAAATCCCTCTGGCACCACTATCAATAGGTACAGAACCAGTCAAAAGTTTGGACACACCTTCTATTTCAATGGTTTTTCTTTATTTTTATTAAATAAAAGACACTTTGTGGATTAAAGTAATGATGGATGTTGCTTCTCTTTACTTACAGTGGATATAAAAAGTGTACACATCCCGTTACAATGATAGGTTTTTCTGATGTAAAAAAAAAAATGAGACCACGATAAAGTGTTTCAAAATTTTTCCCACCTTTAGTGTGACCTATAACCTGTAGAATTCAATTGAAAAACAAACAAATCTGTTAGGGGGAAAAACATAAAAAAAAAAAAAAAAAACGTACAATAAGCTGGTTAAATAAGCGTGCACGCCCTTAAACTAATACTTTGTTGAAGCACCTTTTGATTTAATTACAGCATTCAGTCTTTTTGGGTTCACACCTGCCATCAATGAAAATGACTCTGATTAACCCCAAATACAGTTCAGACATTTACTCAGTTGCATCCTCCAGCAAAAGCCAGGGTTCACAGAGAGCTTACAAAGCATCAAAGGGATCTCATTGTTGAAAGGTATCAGTCAGGAGAAGGATACGAAAACATTTCCACAGCATTAGATATACCATGGAGCACAGTGAAGACCATCATCAAGAAGTGGAGAAAATACGGGACAACAGTGACATTACCGAGAACTGGATGTCCTTCCAAAATTGATGAAAAGACAAGATGAAAACTGGTCAGGGAGGCTGCCAAGAGGCCTACAGCAACACTGAAGGAGCTGCAGGAATTTCTGGCAAGGACTGGTTGTGTACTACATGTAACAGCAATCTCCCTATTCTTCACATGTCTGGACTATGAGGTAGGGTCACAAGAAGAAAGCCTTTTCTTACAAAGAAAAACATCCATGCCCAGCTAAATTTTGCAAAAAAAAAAAAAAATGCATCAACTCTCCCAAAAGCATGTGGGAAAATGTGTTATGGTCTGATTAAACCAAGGTTGAACTTTTTGGCCACAATTCCAAAAGGTAAGTTTGGTGCAAAAACAACACTGCGCATCACCAAAAGAACCCCATACCCATGGTGAAGCATGGTGGTGGCAGCATCACATTCTGGGGTTGTTTTTCTTCAGCTGGAACAAGGGCTTTAGTCAAGGTGGAGGGAATTATGAACAGTTCTAAATACCAGTCAGTTTTGGCCTAAAACCTTCAGGTGTCTGCTAGAAAGCTGAGGATGAAGAGGAATTTCATCTTTCAGCACAACAATGACCCCAAACATACATCAAAATCAACAAAAGAATGGCTTCACCAGAAGAAAATGAAAGTTTTGGAATGGCCCAGCCAGAGCCCAAACCTAAATCCAATTGAAAATCTGTGGGGTGACCTGAAGAGGGCTGTGCACAAAAGATGCCCTCACAATCTGACAGATTTGGAGCACTTTTGCAAGGAAGAGTGGGCAAATATTGCCAAGTCTAGATGTGGCAGGCTGATAGATTCCTAGCCAAAAAGACTGAATGATGTAATTAAATCAAAAGGTGCTTCAACAAAGTATTAGTTTAAGGGTGTGCACACTTATACAACCAGATTATTGTCCGTTTTTTGTTATTGCTCAGTTCTTAACATAATATGGATTACTATAGTTGTGGTGTTGAATAGGGCTGTTTACTATATTTTTATTATTTACTATTTGATCTCTAATGCATTAAGAAGGCAAGAAATTGCACTAATTAACTTTTGACTATGCACACCTGTTAATTGAAAAGCATTCCAGGTGATTACTTCATGAAGCTGGTTAAGATAATACCAATAGTGTGTGAAGCGTCCTCAAGGTAAACGGTGGATACTTTGAAGAACCTAAAATATCATACTTTATTTTTTTAACATTTTTTTGCTTACCACATAATTTCATACATGTTCCATGTGTTATTTCATAGTTTTGATGTCTTCAATATTGTTCTACAATGTAGAAAATACAAAATACGGAAAAACCTATGAAATGGGTACTGGTGTACAAACTTTTGACTGGACTGGTAATGTACTTGAATAGGCATTATAGGTAATGTAGGAAACTTAAGCAAATTGAAAAACACTCATTTGTTGATGGATTTTTAAAACCAAAATTTTGAACAAACGTTTAAAAAAAAAAAAAAAAAGGCAACATTTCATTACAAAATAAATCTTGGATATCAGTATAGATGCAAAATAATTAAATTTAAGTGAAACTGTACAATTCTCTACATACAACTTCTTTCAGCTAAAACAAACCCAAAGCCACGAGTGCTTTAATCATATTTTTATTTCAGTACAGAACAGCAAATTCTTCCACATTACCATTTCCGCCTCATTCTTATTACAGGGGAGTATTGATGATTAGCACAAACGATATATTAGTGCTGAATATTGTCTCACTATTTAAAGTTCTATGCACGAGAACACTGACGGTGAACATGATGCAGGAATTATTCCCTAAAGAAGGAAAACAATATCTAAATATGAAATTAACCAGTCTTACAATACCATGAATAAAATATTCAAAAACACTCTCTCTCCCTCCAAGTCCAAAAGTTTAATTTAAAATGAGTGGAGAAAGTGACAGAATGCAGAAAAAATGAATCGTTTCGTTTCTGTAATGCAGAGCTTCTCTGAACCACATGGGAATTAGCTGATGGAAAAGAAAATCCAGAGAAGCCATGCGTTACACGCTTGACATTTTCTCTCATTTTTCTAACAATCTACAGCTAACCAAAGAAGAGAGAATGGATGCAAATTAAAAACCACACAGTCCATCAATATTTACAATACACACAAGATCCTTTTTTTTTTTTTAAAACACCTCTCCTAATATAAAAGCAAGAAATGATCAGATGATGAAAACAAGGGGGGGGGGGGGGGGGGGAACGACACTATTAGAGTAAGGCAAGCAAGCTCATTCTGTACAGTCAAAAGTATTGCAATATTTACATCCCCCCCCCCCCCCAGTAGTATCCAGCTGAGGTGCTAATATTAAACTGCCCTCAGATGCATAAAATAATAATAATAATAATATACATTAGAGCAAACTTTTTGCAGCCTCTTTAACCGTAAAATAAATTCCAGTACAGATTTAAATTATGAACACACACCAAGTAATCAATATGTACAATAACTTGGCTGTTGATTCGAGCGATACGTTCACATTAGGTGGATGAAAGCGGACAATTATTAGAGTTTTAGCATTAAAAAAAAAAAGTTTGGATTGATCCCAAACAGTCCGAGTTGCACGTCAAACCAGCTAATAACGGGGAAGAAATTATTATAATTGATAACTTTCAGTGCTGCAGCAGTTTTCTGCTCGCTCCGTTTCAATAGAACTTTGGCGCCTGCTCTTGGTCCTCTGGAGAAACTGCATGGCCCAGTTACTCGACTCAAACCCTAATCGATCCCGACATCACAGCTGGAGGCTGATACAAAACAACTGATCTGAAATCAGTATCTACACCATCTGCTAACAGGCAAAACGGATCCTCATCTACATTTAGGCATCAGTGCTCAAGCTGACATGACAGAATCCTGCCTGTGGCAAATTTAGTTGCCATTTAAAATAGAGGCAGGCAATGAAACTCACTGTCAAGGGCTGGACTGCACACAAATATCAGCAGACAGACTTTACTCCTAAGCACTAATCAGCCAAAGGGTGACTTTAGGAATATATTACAAGACTATTAGGGGGAAAAGAAAAGAAGAAGAAAAAAAAAAAAAAAGCCCATAACGAGGAGGACATAATGATTAGTCTCCAGATTGGATCTTTTACTTACTGTAGCATTCAGCAGCACTGTTTCTATTAATTCAATTATATAATTTTAAATAATAATAATTAAAAAAAAAAAAAACCACACACATACTTCAATCACACCCAACACCGCATGCTGTAAACTGTCCTACTGGACATCTGATTAAATATTTCCCCAGAATTGAATCGCATACTGTGAAGCTTATACTCCCATTAAAAAGAAATAAAACTGATAAAAAGGCCAGATTTTCATATGTAAACGCATGCTTTTACCAGCGATTCGAACGCGAGACGGTATTTACCTGCTGTCGCGACACACAGGCTGAGTGTCCTGTGAATGAAATGATTTGAGCACATGATAAACCATGCCGTGATGCACATCATACTCTCAGGAAAGCGTAGTACTGATCGACTCTATTGTTCCACAGAGTAGTTGATTGGATATTGAAGTGTCCACCCTTTGTGTCTTCCTTGTTTGTCTGTGTCTCTTTTGATTCTGTCTAAATCTCATGCGTCTCTCCCTCACTGTCTCTGTCTGCCAGTATGTCTCCATCTCTCTGTCGGTGTCTCCCTGCTTGTGTTCCATTTGTTCCTCAGCAAACCAAACACTGACGTATCACGACGTCTGAAATCTTCAAGTGATTCGATCAGTATCGACACACTGAGCCTCAGGATCCGATCCGATACTGGATCAGATTTAATGTTATTTCTGATCTGAGCTGCAAACATATTTTATGACGTGGATAACCCGTGCAACAGAAGCTTGGAAGGAGCTGAATTGGATACATAGGGCAATGAGGACCCATGTCCTCAGATACGGTTAATACTGAGAAATAGAAAATGGTGGATTGAGACATCCATCATGACATTGTTGTCATATTGCGTGTCCCTACTTTACATACCCATTATAAGCATCCATATATATTTATTTTAATTACACACACACACACACACCATTCTTACTATAATGGTAATGTAAACCCAACGAGGTGGCTCTTGTGTTCGCTGTAATAACCGTCTTGTTCACAGACATGAAGTGAAGTCTGACCATTTCCAGCAACAGTTCCAACAAAGCCCTCATTAACAGCAAGAGATTTTGGAGAAACAGGACCTCTCCCGCAAGCGTAAATCTTTCAGAGCCGATGGTAATTAGTGTTCTGTGGTATGGAGTGAAGACAAGACTGTGCTTGCAGCCCTGAAATCCACCACTTACTTTCAATCGACTCATTATTACGCTTGCATGCAAGAATCTCCGAAAACTAAGCCAATAGGCTACAAGTTCATCCCTCACCCTATTGTTTTTTTTTTTTCCCCTCTCTGCGTGCAAGTCCCACGCGGTGTGTCCTACATGCTTAAAAAAGGAACAGTGACAGGAAAACACAATGTCCTAAAACATAGGGGCGCTGTGAGAAAACGGATGACGTGTGTAAGGATACTTAGAGGGATGTTATGAGTAGTGAGAAATCTCTGCGCACGCACATACACACTCAAACACACATTACAGCATTTGGAACCAATACAAAAGCTGAAAAGCTCTCTATAATAAGCAACAATGACTATGAGTAAGACAGGAGACAGTATGTGTGCGCGCGCGCATGTGTGTGTGCGTGCGTGTCACACCCTTTCTCCAAATATATTAGTGTTTAATGACAAATATTACAATAATTAGGTGGGTGTGTACATGTGGCCTTGGCTGGGATATCAAGGTGGTGTCTCGGCGTTATTGCTGGTCATGGTGGTGCTCTTTTTCTTTGGCTGCTTCTTCACAGTCTTAACTGTCTGGAGGATAAACATTACAAAAGGAAAGAGAATGAGAAGGTGAAAAGGAGGACAAGTGTGAATGACTAAACACACACACAATCTTAAATGTGCCAGTTTAATACAACATGCTTCATTGAAGTAGGAAGGGGGGGGGGGGGGGGGGGGGGTACATTATAACTAGGAGCACAGTGCTGGTTGGCAGATCTCCCTGCAGCAGTGACTCTACAATTTGATAAAGACAAAAGACAAAACCCAACCGCAGTTTTCCACCATTGTGTGTGTGTGGGTGTGTCGGTTTGCTTTCATGTGTTTGTTCATTTGTACCTCCGTCTTTGCAGCGGCTGGTTTCTTCGCTGCTCTCATGCTGGCCGTTCGCTTGGGCACTTTGTCAGCAATGTCCTCATCCGAGTGCTCCATTCTGCTATCTGATTGGTCACCGTCGGACCGGGAACTGAGCTGCGATTCGCTGTCTGCCGGTATAGACGTGGCCCGTACTGAGCAGAACAAAAACACACTCATCGGACTTCTACTAACATTCACTCTGCACTTTCATCTCAGTTCTAATTACATTATATTGCACTATACATCTTTCTATGTACTAGAAATACATTATTAAATATTAACCGTGCAGTGCTACAGGTTCACAACATGGACTCGATGTAATGACGCAGAGTTTAACTGAGGAGTTGTTTATAGCTGTGTTCACACTTATACCGGTACGAAAGTGGTATAATGCCGCTTTTCCACTACAAACGCGGCTGAGTTGGGCTGAGCCGTGCCGTGCTGAGTCGGGCTGAGCGGGGCTGTTGGAGTTGCATTTCGACTACAACCGCGCTGAACCGTGCTGGCTGGAAGTGGGTGGACACATTGGGTGGAGTTAGCGAAAGTGGGTGGACGTCAGGTGATGTCGTTAAGCAGCGCAAACAGTGACATCAGTGAGCTTTTAAGCGGTAGTCTCACGACCCGGATAGTAAACAATAAACATGGAGGACATGGAGTCGTTAGTGTTGCTGGTCTTGGTTCTGTGGCTTGTTGTCACTGACAACGCCAACAGATACTGGCAAGAGCGTATAGATGAGGCGAGGCGCATAAGGCTTCAGAAATTCTCGTAATTCGTAATTCTTCTTCTTCCGGGTTTGCGGTGTTTACAGATCCCAGCGTGCTCGCGGGGCATGTGTGGGCATGTGAGGACACTCCTCCTCACCAATCAGTGCACAGGGGAGTGTCTGCTCACGCCCCCAGCCTCACTCGGCACGGTTTGGCTCGCTTCAGCCCCACTCCAAAACGGTGCGAGTTTTAGGGGCTAAGCAGGGCTGAAACGAGCTGAGTCGTGCTGGTTTTTGGTAGTCGAAACGCGAGCCGTGTCGGGCTGAAGTGAGCTGAAGTGAGCTGAAAAAGGGTAGTGGAAAAGGGCCATAACTGTATCGATACAAAGTATACCGGTACAGTTTAGTGCATCTGTCCACACTAGCAAGAAATGTTTGCGGTTTTCTTTCACGGTAGTTGAAATGTGCGTGCGCGAAATGTTTCCGTGGTTACCGAGTAACTTCCTTCCGAGAATATATGGCGGATGAAACAACATGTGTGTGTGCTTTTTGTTGTCCATGTACAGTCTGTATTTCTGATGGTCATTTATTCAGTCGAATCGTATACTGTAAAACGCACAAGGCAGTTGAGAAAGAAACAAACGAATCTCCGTTCTTCACTATTTTATTCAGCGAAGACATCGATTGAGGTGTGAGACTTTGCGCATGCGCATTATATTTGTATCGATACAGAGCCGCTTCATCTGTCCACACTACAGCGAAATGCTACAGTGCCGATACTGTACCGGTACGAAACCCATATATTTGTGGGTTTCATACCGATACAGTTATACCGCTACAGTACCGGTATAGTTGCTAGTGTGGACAGGTGTTGCGGTACGAAAGTAGTTTCGTACCGGTACAAAATCCCTAGTGTGGACAGGGTATAAATTGAACCAGTTCCCTCAAATATCAGCAGCCTTGTGTATCCATTACTTCAATATGGGATATGATTTTAATGTGTGAGAAAGATACAGCCCTGCAACCTTCACTAGGAGTGACTGGCACTCCTTTGGTAATCCCTACAGGCACTATGGCCACACCTCTTTCACTAGGACTAAGAGGCCCGAAAGCCACATCTACTTTCACTAAAACTGACAAGCACTGAGGCCACACCTTATGTACTGGCAGGTACTGAAGCTATGCCCAGTTTACTAAGCCCTACAGGCACACAAGTCATGCCTCCTTTACTAGGATTAACAGGCACAAACAAGAGGCACTAAGGCCACTCCACTTAGAACTAACAGGCCCCAAGGCCACACCTCCTTCACTGGGACTGATAGACACTGAGGCCACACCTTCACTGAGAATCACAGAGGCCTTGGAGGGCTTTCATAGCCGAACTAAAATGTGGAAATCAGCAGTGAAGTTGGTAACACCGGCAGTAACTATGCATGTAAAGACCAGTTAACTAACCATTAAATAATATGTTAGTTTGCTCAGTTTTGATGATGCCCTTTATTGTCGCTAGTCACATGTACCAGCGAAATTAGCCATCAACCTGTCCGTACATATACAACATACAATTGACATAGGGTAGACAGGACAGGAAGACAGGGATGAAGATAAAAAGGAAACACAACATGAGGAGAGATCAGGAAAAAAAAAAAAAAAAAGAACACCCCCCCCACACACACACACTATGCTCCTGTCAGGAGTACAGTGTGGGAACATTTAAAAAAACTTTGCACATAAGCACACAACACCACAAGTACACTTTAAACACGGGACTTGAGGGGGGGAGGGGAGGAGGTAATCCAGCGCAAGCAAGCAGCCGTCCGCTCCTGCAGCCATGAAGGCGCTGGTCACGCAGCCGCTTGTCACACTGGGGGTAAAAATGGCGACCGCGGAAAGTTAGAGAAGGAATGCGAGAGTGTCTCCCGGCAGTGACCTTCAGGGGGAAATGTTGCCTCAGCAACAGCCTGAACCGAGGCTGGTGCTGTCTCAGGGAGCCGAGACATTTTATTCATTGTCTTAGGAATGTTACTTAAACAAACTGACAAATTAATACACTTCTTTTTCCTCAAATGCTCATTAATTCATAACTGGCTGTGGTGGCCTAATACTTGGTACACAGGATCGTAGTACTCAAGTCCAGGATTTGAACTTGTATCCAACTCGTGCCCTAATTTTAAGGACTCGTGACTTGCCCTTGGACTTGAGCACTGATGACTCGGACTTGGACTCGTGCATTAACTGCATTCGGACTCGTAAATTGAAGACGAGGACTCGGATTTTTTCTTTATTTTTTGTAACATGCCAAAATAATTTGGCACAAGATATTTAGATCTACATTAAATTTTGTGCAAGAGTGTCACACCTGTGCGCCTTGGCACGTGCATCAGACAGACTCTCAGGCTCACGCCATAAACAACTCGCACCTGCGCAGGATTAAGCCACAATCAGCGTGCCTATATATAAACTGTGAAAACGCACTTACTTTGCAAAGTATTGAGTTGCGTTACTGACACGTTACCAAGCCTTATTTCCTTGTTTGGGTTCCTGTTTCTTGTCTGTGATTCTGCCAAGTTTACAATAGCCTGTTTGTGCCTCGCTCGACCTATTGCCCGTTTCACTGTTTTACGATTTTGCCTGCCGTTCTGGATTGTTTACCGTCTTCACTTGTATTAATAAACACATCTTCTGTACTTACATCCGTCTCCCAACCATCTCTGACAGAATACTTCGCACTCCCTGACAAAGAGAATGCACATTTGCCTGTTCATTAGTTTGTTTCTGAACATGACGCATGTTAATGGCGCTGCAACAGCCACCATCAAATGGTGCGGTTGGAGTCTTGCTCTTGGACTCGACTCCAATTTTTTTTCATGACTTGGACTTGAACACTGGGGACTCAAGACTGGATTTGGACTCGAGGTTTAGTGACTCGACAACACTGTTGGTACGGAAAACAAAAACTGATCACAAACATTACCATATTTACATTACACTCCTAATCCAAAAATAGGGCTTTGGACTGACATTATTGCTCCAGTTCCCCCCACTCAAGAAGTATGACATTTTGAGTCACAGCCACTGTAAAAACTTGAGAGAGAAATGAATCACATGACTCGAGAATCCCACCAAAAGCAGCTCGTCATACAGCATACTACAGTGTACAAGTTTCATTCTGAAGTTTAGGCAACTCTTTTTGTCCCCCTCTCTGCAGAGTTCAGACATTCAGCTCGCCAATCTAACAGCTTCACAAAACGGCCATTGAAATGGGTCACATTAACTACTCCTGAATGCAGCCTTGTCACCTTGTGCTGCAGGCTGCACAGGCATTGATCTCATTACCACATAAATACAACCCCAAATCATAAAACGTTAAGATGGCATGTTGAAATTAAAACTGAAAAACAACGATTTGTAAATATTTGACTTGTATTGCATTCAAAACACCACAGCAAAAACAGACCTGAATACAGATTCATCTGAAACAATACATGTTTCCACTGGTCTATCCCAGATGCCTCCGAGCCCAGAGAATTCAACGGCGCTTCTGGACACAGTTAACAAAAGGCTTCCTTTTTGCACAGTAAAGTTTTAACTGGTATTTGTGAATGCAACTCCACAATGCAGAGCTTAAAGGTTTGCCAAACCACATCCCAAGCCCATGTGGTTCTATCAGCTATAGACCCTTTTCAGTCACGTGACCTTCGTAAACGCGACCACCATTTTGGACATGTAGTGGACTTCGGTTCAAATGCGAGGAAGGCGACAAACAAAAAACATAAAAGAAAAAGGAGCGAGATGCAGAAAACACCTTCACTATCCAGCGACGTAGGGCATTTACAGGGCGAGCAGAGGGAGAGGTATTTGCAAAAATTGAGGTTAGCAGGCTTAGAGAACGACGTTTACCTGCTTCCACCAGGATTGTTCACTGACGTACGGAAGTACACGAAGCCCTCGTCTTTACCTGACTTCGGCCCACATGATCTGTATACCTATGTCGTTAAAAACCCATCGCCATACACAGGTATTGACCTGAAAGCGTATAAGAGTTTGGATGCCTACAAATATTTTGTGTCAGGCTGGGTAACATGCCTACATCAGCGGGTCGTCGCCATCTTATTACAGCTAAGGTTTGTTCACATTTTCATTTACTTTCGGTCCTCAGGATAAACAAAATGTTATTAAATGTCATTGAAATAACTTCTTAGTCTGTTGAGACATGGCCCGTTATAAATTTGCTGTTACCAGGCAATGACCAAGAACTGTATTATTAGGGTCGGTGTCTGTGTTGTAGCAGTGTACTAGCAGCTAGCTGTTAGCACTAGCTAATGTCAACAACATAGTAGCTAGTATGTTACTGTAGCAATGTTTACGTTCAGATTAAGCCCTGTACAGGTAAATAGCTGCCGGAGCCAACGTCCGAGGTTCCGGAGCGCACTCCGGCTTGCTCCCCCTCAAATTAAGCCCTGTACAGGTAAATAGCTGCCAGAGCCAACGTCCGAGGTTCTGGAGCGCGCTCCGGCTTGCTCCCCCTCAAATTAAGCCAGGGCTTAATTTGAGGGGGAGCAAGCCGGAGCGCGCTCCGGAACCTCGGACGTTGGCTCCGGCAGCTATTTACACCGGATCCTGTGTAAATAGCTGCCGGAGCCAACGTCCGAGGTTCCAGAGCGCGCTCCGGCTTGCTCCCCCTCAAATTAAGCCCTGTACAGGTAAATAGCTGCCAGAGCCAACGTCCGAGGTTCCGGAGCACGCTCCAGCTTACTCCCCCTCAAATTAAGCCCTGTACAGGTAAATAGCTGCCGGAGCCAACGTCCGAGGTTCCGGAGCACGCTCCGGCTTGCTCCCCCTCAAATTAAGCCCTGGCTTAATTTGAGGGGGAGCAAGCCGGAGCGCGCTCCAGAACCTCGGACGTTGGCTCTGGCAGCTATTTACACTGGATCCGGTGTAAATAGCTGCCGGATAATAATTACAGTAAACTAGTAAATATAGTAAAGGAAAAACTTGAGACTGAAAGGTTTTAACAGTCACCCAAATGACTGAACGTAAACATTGCTACAGTAACATACTAGCTACTGTTGTTGACATTAGCTAGTCAACAGTAGCTACTACAGAAGAACAAAGAGGTTACAATGGGTTATTTTAACCTATTTGGTTACACACTCGCCGCCACAGAATGTTAACAGCAATGTAATGCCTTTTCTGGCTAATTTTATTCGTCTTACCTCCAACAAAGTGGTCACTACACAAGCGTTGGTATGCCGAGGGCTGCCAATCTTTCCTGTTAATGGCCGCTATCCATCTTCTCCGTCGGGATCCGATAAAATGATAACCCTTGCCTTGCTTGTTGATGGTTACTACATCCAGGTGCACAACAATATAGTGGCATGATGGAAGTCTTGCTGAAAGTAAAAACTTTCTTTGCTGCCGTTCCTCAATGTTGGCTGTGGTAAACTACTGGTAGTACATGTCCAAAATGGCGGCCGCGTTTGTCGTGACGTCACGTGAAAAGGGTCTATAGATGAATGACTGTTTTTGATGCAGTACCATCTGAGGGATCAGAGTTCATGGGTGTTCAGCTTAGGCTTGCGCCCTTAACCTTTACACGCCAAAATTCCTCCAGATCCCTTGCATCATTGGATGATATTATGCATCATAGAGGGTGACGTATCCAAATCCCTGTGCATCTTTTTTTGAGGAACATTGTTTTAAACACTTCAATAATTTCCTCACACATTTGCTGACAAACTGGAGATCCTCAGCCCGTCTTTGCTCCTCAAAGACTCGGGCTTTCCTGGATACTTATCTTGTACCAAATCATAATTACAAATCGCCCATTTTTAAATCACAATTATTTAATTGTTTTACCTCATTACTAACCCTAAATTGCCCCCGTCCAAAATTTTTTGGAATGTGTATATTAACAAACGCAGGAATGGATGTATATTAACTAGTGCGGTCAAGCGATTAAAATATTTAATCGCGATTAATGTCGCGACTGTCATAGTTAACTCGCGATTAATCGCAATTTAATCGCACATTTTTGTCACACGAAAAACCATTGTAATTCTCTTATCAGCATAAAAAAGTGAATGGGCTTGTTTTGTACCAATGTTTTTCTTATTGCAAAGCATAACACGTCTTGACACAGCCACTGCAAACTGAAACCTAAGCTGAGCACCGTGACTCTTCGTCCCGAGACTAACAAGAGAACCATGAGTGAAGTAATCTACTGCTTGAGTTAGTCTATCAGAGAGATAGGTTACACAGTGACGGTAGGCTTGACATGCTTGATTATAATATAAAGTACACTATTATATCAAGTTTAAGTTGTTCGTTGATAAATATTGTATTGAATCTGATCTTTACTGTTTCAGCTCACTTAACACATTTTGTACTTTTACACTTTCTGCCTGTCGATGCGTCGCGCTGTCCAATCAGAGGCGGCCAAATTTGCATATTACAGGAAGGATTTCTGGGATAGCATTGAGTTTACAGTTCAGAGGGATCTGGCTTCTTTAGACGCTGTCTTCTTAAAACTGAATAAATATTTAAAAAGAGCCAAATGAGCCAGTCTTTTGAACGGCTCTTTTCAAAGAACGGATCACAAAGATGCGGATCCCATCAAAGAGCCATAAATCCCATCTCTACTAGCGCGCCCTGCCCGCGCTGGTTCTTTGAGGGAGGAGGGCAGAGGACTCTGGCTGTGCGGGGCGTGGCATTACAGTCTAGCTGCTATCGTTTTTCTAAGCAAAGTCTCTGTTCCAAGTTCCTGGCAGTTTCAAAAGCTTATGAAAAACCTACATCATGTCACAGAGCGTTAATCTCGCGATAAAAAAAATTATCGCCGTTAAAATTGAGTCAAGTTAACGCGTTAATAACGCGACATTTTTGACAGCACTAATATTAACAAATGAAATGAAGTTGACCAGACGCAACATAGAATATCTTGGGTTCAAACTGTCTACAATGAAATACAAGTCAAAGTAAATTTAGAAAATCACTGCTTTCTTTTTTAATTTGCATTTTCCATACCATCCAAACTTTTTCTGATTTGGGGTTATACGATCTCAAAGTTTAAAACCTTACAAGTGCACGACTTAGTTGAAATGCAAACAGCACAGTTTAATCTGGGACACAAACCTTTGAAACGAGACTGACTTCAACAGCACAATCCTTCCCCCCCCTCGACCCAGTCAGAGCACATGACCGGCTCAACCTTTTGTCTGTCTCTCTTTCTTTCTAATCACATGCTGGTCACATCAGCAGCAGTATGAAGACAAATGAGTTCGGACAATGGCTGCCTTGCTGAGCCCAACTCGGTGAATCAGCAGGTCTTACTCACACTGTAAAACATCTATACTACACACTCCACTCTGAAGAGGTTTTGAAAACTCCAGCACCTAAACTCAGACTAACTTTAAAGCAAAAAAAAAAGACTTGAAAACTGAAAAAAAAAAAAAAAAAAGAGAACCGGTATGTAAAGGTTTTGTGGATTATATTGTGCCGAGATGAAAGCGCTGTTAAGATTTACATTTAAATTTTATTGTTGATTTATTTACTGATTCTTCTGGAAACTTGCAATCCCTCATCCATGTGATATTAAAAATGTAACAAGATAAAGTGTGTGCGCGCGCACCTGAACGTGTTTTAGCACGGGGCAGTGTAGCAGCAGTGCGGGTGTCGTCATCCAGCAGCTCCTCCTCGTTCTGAATGAGTGTCAGATCCTGCAGACTGAAACTGCGCAGCTTCTCCGACAACACACCCTGACCCTGCACAACACACACTGTTACACAACTACACACACTTACATGTTGGTTAGCTCTACTTTGGCCAACAGTTGACCGGTATCTTGGTGTGTCAGGACTCTTACACAACTATAAAAACACACAAGTGTGCTCTTCCTCACCTTGGCAGCTGCAGTGACTGCTGCTGTGGCTGCGATATTCAGCCCCCTCTTTCCAAAGCGCATCATAGTCTCATAGCTACGGTCCTTTGCCTGGGCGATATACTCGTCAATCTCCTACAACACACACAGTTGTGACCAACCGGAGTACATGCATGGCTAATAGATCAGATATGGTGTGAGGAGTGAGACCTTTTCTTTGTTGGACAGCGTGGGATGCACAAACTTGCGGTACAAGACGCTGGAGCCTTTGGTGTACGGTGACAGCAGCCAGATGACAAAAGCAATCTTCAGCTCAAAATAAAAAGGAAACCTAGCAAAACATCAAATACGTACTTCACAGACTTGTACGGCATACAAACAAGTGTGCTACATCGTACAACATTAACCATCCTTGAGATATTTTAGACTAAACTAAGCAGATTCACTTAGTGACACAGAAAATATATCTAACATATCTTTTATCATCACAGATGTAATTCTCCGTCAGCTGTGTGCGTGTGGGCCACTCACCAGGACAGAACCATATCCGTGATTGTCTCTGCTGTGGTAAAGAGCGCAAACACTATCCAGTACATCATCCATTTGACCTGATGAACAGACACATACACACCTCTGGCAACTTGTGGTTGAGCTGCATTTAAGTTTTGACATATACTGATTAGCCGTAACATTATGACCACTGACAGGTAAAGTGAACAACGTTGTAATGAGAAATCAGTGGCACCTGTCAAGGGGTGGGATATATCAGGGAGCAGGAGAGCAGTGAGTTCTTGAAGTTGATGTGTTGGAAGCAGGACAAATGGGCAAGTGTAAGGACCTGAGCGACTTTGACAAGGGCCAAATTGTGATGGCTAGATGACTGGGTCTGAGCATCTCCAAAATGGCACATCTTGTGGGGTGTTCCCAGTATGCAGTGGCTAGTGCCTACCAAAAGTGGTCCAAGGAAGGACAACTGGTGAACCAGCGACAGGGCTATGGGCGGCCAAGGCTCACCGACCCACATGAGACACGAAGGCTAGTCTATATGGTCCAATCCCACAAAGAGCTACTGTACGGTAGCACAAACTGCTGAAAAAGTTACTGCTGGCTAAAACAGAAAGGTGTCAGCATGAACTTTTTCAGCAGTTTGTGCTACAGTAGCTCTTTGTGGGATTGGACCATATGGGCTAGGCTTCGTGCCCCATACAAATCAGTGAGTCTTCAACACCCATAACCCTGTCGCCAGTTCACCAGTTGTCCTTCCTTGGACCACTTTTGGTAGGTACTAACCACTGCATACCGGAAACACACCTCACAAGATGTGCCATTTTGGAGATGCTCAGACCCAGTCATCTAGCCATCACAATTTGGCTCTTATCAAAGACACTTGCCCATTTTTCCTGCTTCCAACACATCAACTTCAAGAACTCACTGTTCTCTTGCTGCCTAATATATCCCACCCCTTGACAGTTGCCACTGTAATGAGATAATGAAACGTTATTCACGTCACCTGCCAGCGGGTTTAATGTTATGGCTGATCGGTGTATACTATACACCAGGGACAGCAAGGACGTACTTCATGGCTGCTCATATCGTGCAATTCATCCATTTGAATTGAACCCTGGTGCATTTTCCATCTTGGTATGGTTCATTTGTGCAGGTATGAACATACTGCAACAATCATACTCACTCATATGGACTACAAAAGCGTCTGAGCGAGGTGGTCTTGGATGGTCCAATTCCAACCAAACTTGAGCATGGTTCAATTCAAGTGAGAAAGGGGTTCAACCCGGTTGCACAAAGTGAATGAAATATGCTATTTTTATAGATGCCGAACTGAACGAGGAGGCACAAACTGAGCCAAATGACAGAGCTGTAGAGCTGCAGAAATGCCACGTGTTCTGGATATTTGGACACAAATTATTATTTAAGTCAGTCAGTCAGTCAGTCAGTCATTTAGAGTATCCAAGTATCTATTTCGCATCAGATCCATGCTCTGCACACTAAGCAAAAGTTTTTCATAGTCATATTTCTGACCAATAGATGACTTTTGAGAGAAAGAAGAGGCATGAAAAGTATTTTTTAGCCCTACACTCCCCTCAGCCAAAAAGCGTTTTTGGTTTTGCATTGATGTAAATACATACACGAGCCAGTGTGCCAGCGCTCGAAACTAACGGTGTCCCGATGTCCCGGGGACCATAAAAAATGTCATCGGGACACAAAATTATCATATCTGGGACAATTCCGGGACAATGGAAAAAAATAGATCTAGAAAAAAAAAGTTCTACATTAATATTATTTACAAAGCCGTAAACCATACGTAGACATTCACCTAATTTGTCAATTTTAATTTTAAAACGTTAACAGCGAAAAATACATAGTAGCTACACTTTCGATGCACCTGCATCCGGAGGCTACAGAGCAGCGCATTCTGTTCTAGAATCTTCGGCCGGAGTCCGCATTATATGGACTTGGAATGGAATTGCTACCGCACACGCTGCGCCGACTCTTGCCAGAACAAAAATGCTTAACTGGTTGAAGCAGACCGACCGCGGGGAAGAAACTGAAAGCCCAGACATAACGTCTCCGGGACCTTCAGGATCCAAAGTGTCATCGCCTGGTCTGCAGGCAACGCTAGCAACTGAATAACTGAATGAACACTGTTAGACACGTTATAAAATACAACAGGAATGATGTGGATGATATTGACGGAAGATACCGTTCAACAGAATAAGTGAGTTTTCTTGGTGTCTTTCTAGTTCAGAAAGTTTAGTCAGTCAGCAGCACAACTAGGCTCGGACCTGGCACTATGTTGATGTTGCTAACATTTGCACCCACGTTTCGGCAGCGAAAGTTCATAAAATGGATAACGATAATGGATAACGGAAAGTTCATAAAAATGGATAACGGAAAGTTCATAAAAATGGATAACGGTAATGGTGAAAATTATAAGTTGGCCTTAAATGCCAACAGATATTCAAGGTATAAGTAGATGAAATGAACATAAAAGGGGTCTTATTTTCAACTAAAGTGTACTGCAGATGTAGTGAGTTGAAACATTTTCTGAATGAGCTAGTTGGCCCCTTTAAATAAACGGGTATCTATTCATACAGTGAGATCACCAAAGTTTAATAAACTGAAAATGCAATAACTAATTTTGAAGTAGATGATGTATAGGACATGTGTCACTTGTGTTTTGTGACTTATTGTAAAAATGATATAAAGGGTTCAAAATCACATAGTTACAAATATAATAGTAACTTCATATGATAATATTAACCACTGGTTATTTCAGAGAGGAAAAAAAAATGGGGACACTATTGCTTCCATTCGGGACAATACAACACAGAATTCGGGACCACTGGGGGACACAAAGAAAAAAAGTTAATTTCGAGCCCTGCAGTGTGCTGTGTAAATATTGTAAATCAATGCATTTATTGACTGACTACCAAAAATCGCAGTTCTGTCTCTCTGCATTTATGTATTCACATTGCCCACCGAGAACTTCCTGGAACTTCAGAAGTCTACATGAATCACGTAACAATCAAGCATTTTGAACTTCCATTGACAGGACTCTGGCTTGGAGGAAAGCATGTGAACAAAGAGACGCCATGAATGGCTACACTAATAAACAGAGGGATAATGGTAGGGAGGGATGGTCTGAGAACAGATCCAATTATCCTTTCCCCTCTCAGTCTCTCTCAAGGCAAAACTTTAGACAGCTGTGCCGCTTGGAATCCACCAAAAGGTCTCTTTGAATGGAGGAGTGGTGACCATGCCACGAAATGACATCAGTGTCTGGGTTACCAAAAGGTTTCCATGGTAACCCAAGAGAGGAAACCTTACCATGAAGTATAAAAGCCTCAACAGCTACCCTTTTCATATCAAATTTATTTTTTAAAATTATCCCTTTTTTATTATTTATTTATTACACCAAATCAAACCACTACTGCTGAATTCTTAAATCGGATTAAATCAGAGGATGTTGATTAATTTTCTAGAACACCAGTTCAGACCACATTTCAAATCAGAAGTTTATATTAAAACGTGTTTGTTCTAATACATTCTTTAACAAAAACACATCACTGAGGTTTAAGTGATATGATGAAGCTTTCTGTAAGAAGATGGTGATTTATGGAAGGAGTCTTCAGTTTCACTGGACTTTGTAACAGTCAGTAAATTAAATACCACCTGAAAATTTTCCAGACAAAAGGACTTTCCAGTTTCTTATTAATGTGAGAAGCTGTTTTTGTCTTATTAGCTTCAAGTGGTAGAAAAAAAAAAAAAGAAGATAGAGCATCATACATCAAAAAAACATAACAGGAACTAACTTGCAGCACAGAGATTCCATAAATAAAGTATGAAGCGTTATTCTTTAATGAATAAAAATTTTAATCACTATCAAAATGCTGTTGGACAAAATGAAAATTCACTGGTGATAACAAACAGGAGATGAGATGCTGGAATACTCACATACTCCTTGACGTTTTTCGTCTTGACTGCCTTATAGGAGGAATAGGCTGGATAGAGGGTCCCAAAGGCCAGGCTGAGAGAGAGAGAGAGAGATGTAAGCATTAGTTCAGGATAGATACATTGTTGTGTTCCAGTAAACTCATTCCAGCTCAACTTACAATCATAGATGAATCAGATGTCTTATGTTTCAGCAAAAACCAATCGGAAGTAAAATGGGGTAACTTGAAGCACAATGTCTACTGCAAAACATAGGTCCAAGTCAGAAATGGCAAATATGCCAGGAAGCAAATCTGAAGCTCCCAGGGGGCAGGAGGCGCGGCCTTCGCGCCCGGCACTCCCGGGGCCAGGAGGCGCGGCCTTCGCGCCCGGCACTCCCGGGGCCAGGAGGCGCGGCCTTCGCGCCCGGCACTCCCGGGGCCAGGAGGCGCGGCCTTCGCGCCCGGCACTCCCGGGGCCAGGAGGCGCGGCCTTCGCGCCCGGCACTCCCGGGGCCAGGAGGCGCGGCCTTCGCGCCCGGCACTCCCGGGGCCAGGAGGCGCGGCCTTCGCGCCCGGCACTCCCGGGGCCAGGAGGCGCGGCCTTCGCGTCCTTCGCGCCTGGCATTCCCAGGGGCAGGAGGCACGGCCTGGGTGCCTGGCAGTCCTGGCCCAGCCTTCGCATCCTTCGCACCCAGCAGTCCCAGTGGGAGGAGGCGGCGCAGCCTTCGCGCCCGGCCATCCGAGTGAGGGAGTATTTCGCTTGTCCTTCCCAACTCCGATCAAGATGCAATTAACATCTGGTTATTTAATGCATCTTGTCCATCATATAAAACTATATAAATTGGTATTAAGGAATATTTCATTAACTGCGTGAGAGCATAAGATAGGAACAAAGAAGAGCTACACTGGGAGCAGACACAAAGAAGCAGAGCCATACATTCAGACACGTGCTCACTCACTCACTCGCTGTCTCC
The DNA here is from genome assembly GCF_027579695.1 of Neoarius graeffei. Classification (NCBI taxonomy): domain Eukaryota; kingdom Metazoa; phylum Chordata; class Actinopteri; order Siluriformes; family Ariidae; genus Neoarius; species Neoarius graeffei. Next base: position 14,626,259 of record NC_083576.1, on the reverse strand, counting down.
ACACAGAGACACTTCCTGGATTCTATTTTGTGCTGATGAGACAAGATCCTGAGCCCCATACAGGGACAAAGGTCACTGAATTATGGAACAGACCTCACCTACTCACTGCAAACAAGCCGCATGTCAGCTGTGTTTGCATGAACGCAGATTGTGCATTTCCCAGTGAACCAAGAAAGAGCGGGTCAGATCCACTGCAGCGAGACTGTGCATAGCTAAACAAGCTCTCGGTCCTATTTACACTAGTCATACTTCCATGATGCTTTGCTGCTCCTCTCCAAAAAGTACAGCATCTCTAGTCGCAGGACATTGATCACTCAAAGCACAGGCAATGAAGGCTGTATCACCTTACAGCATAGAAATATCACGGTCTATGGATCTATATTCTAAAGTAATGGCACCCAGCAGTGGATAATGTCAGTTCTCTCCTCAGAATCAGACATATATGCCCTTTGTGCGCCATTAAATCGCAGTTTTCTCAGTGTGACCGTGGATACAGATTCGCATGAATTTCAGGATGACATTGTGCTCAGGAAACATTAAGCCCAAGAACCTGCAAGCTAAGCTAGCTATCTGGGTAAAGTAGCTGCAGTGTTGAAAAGTGATACAACAGTTGTTGTATTATGTTGTCATATTTGATAGTTTGGATACCGTTCTAAATAAAAGTCATTGAGAATTTGATGACGAAAATTGAGACACAAGTGTGCTAGTTTACTAGCAGAAATCTAACTGGTAAAGGTGAGCAATATGGCAAAAATTCCAAATCACAATATTTGATGCATCATAATATTCGTTGATATTTGAGGTTTTGCTTGCAAGGTACCAAGAAAACGTTACATTTACTGCATGTCTACCAAATGACGCCTTTATCCAGACTGACTGACAGAACGCCTTGAAGTCTACATCAGTAAAAACATCCTGACCCACGATCATGTACGAAGAATATCATTAATCTAAAAACTTCGCTCTGGAAGGTAATATAGTTAGAAAAGCTCACACTTTTAAAGTAAAGGGCTAATTTTTAAAAGATATTTCAGGAAGAGGCAAGGCTTTAGAGGTCGCTTGAAGCGCTGCCAATGACTCTGCTGTTTGGACGTCATGGGGAAGTTCATTCCACCACCTAGCTGCCAGAACACAAGATCCTCGATGCATGCCTTCTTTGTACTCTGAGATTGTGGGACCAGTCGAGCAGTGCCAGAGGATCAGAGAGAGCATAATGCAGTGCAGTGCAGGGTGTGATAAGTGCTTTGAGATAAGTGGGTGCTGGTCCATTTTTGGCTCTGCATCTGATGCAGGTAGCTACAGGAAGCCAGCGGAGGGAGCATAGCAAGTGGAGGGAGGTTGAAAACAAGTCATGGAAATGAAAACCAGTTCTGAAAATGATGCATTCTTCATCGCTTGCAGAAGCCGAATGTCACTCAGAGGCTGTGAGGAGCGAGTGAGTTACAGTAGCCAAGTCTCAAAATGACAAGGGACTGAACAAGTCCCTGAGTGGATAGATATGGACAAATTTCGGCACAAGTGTGACTAGTAATGTGAACGGAAAAAGGACAATTAATCATCCATGGTTACCCCAAGGTTCCATGCAGTGACTGAAGGCGAGATCTGAGAGTTGTCCTGACAGTGATGAATCACCCAGTATGAAGAGCAGTTCAGTTTTGCTGGGATTAAGTTTCAGCTGATGAGCTGCCATCCAGGCTGAGATGTCTGCCAGACATGCTGAGATCTGGGCGGAAACGCAAGCCAGTGTCTGAGGGAGGGAAGAAGAGGATGAGCCGAGCGTCATCCGCATAGCAGTGGTATCAAACCCCATGGGAGGATATGACCTCATCAAGAGATCGAGTTTAGAGAGAACAGAAGTGGACCAAGTAATGAGCCTTGTGGGACACCAGTGGAGTGGAGAATCTGCATGGAGCAGATGCGTATCCCCTCCATGTCAGCTGATATGACCGACCCTCCATATAGGAGTCCAAAGTAGGGATGTTAACCGATGACCGTTTGACCGGTGGTTGACCGAATCAACGTCAACCGGTTAATTTTTTTTTGGTTGTCGGTTAAAAAAAAAATCAATCGTTTTGAAGCTGCCAATTTTGGAGCGGAGGACTTGGAATTCCATGTTGTAAACGCTTGGGGCATGCCATGCGGTGTAAGGACGACAGCTGACAAATCAGAAACACCCATTCAGTCATGTCCCGCCCCAGTTAAAGACAGCTGACAAATCAGAAACACCCATTCAGTCATGTCCCGCCCTCCCGCTGCCACTCTGCAAAAGTGTAGACACAGGCTTTTTAGCTTACAAATTACTATTCTGTTTTTTTTTTTTTTTTAATTATTATTAGAAGGCACATCGAGTTTAGTCCTGCCTTGGCCAGCGCATTCTGAAAGTATGTTTCGGTCTGTAGCCAACAATTCATGTTATTGCAGATCAGATCTCTCCACACAAACTAAAGGCGCAGATGCCAACTTTTTTTTTTTGAATCGCGCCGATCCGTTTTTTTTTGGGGGGGGGGGGGGGGGGGGGGGGGGCGTTGGAGTGTCTGAATGTAATTTCAAGGTAGATTCTGTATTAAAATTACTAAATAGGCGGGTGCCGTTGCAGTCCATGAGGCGTGGGGGGTGTGGGAGGAAGGCAGTGGATCGGGGGGCTGCGCGTGTTTGCGCGGAAGCTGGGCACATTAAATTTTGCGAGGCTTCGGCGCGGGCATGCGCGGCTTTCTGATTTGCTGTTTTCTTCTCGTGCTTGTACTTCCTGTGTTTCGTGGACTGTGGCGGCATTTGCTTATATGCAGAATTTGCGGTCGGACACTCCAACGCCCCCCCCTTGGGAAAGGAAGGTCGGATCTGCGCGATTCAGCCGTGGAGAGGGCGGCATCCGCCAAAAGGCGCGCCGTTTACATCCCTGTAATAATTCCAATTCTAGAATTTTAAACTCATAGGTTAACCGACTTTAACCGGCTAATGAGGCTCGGTGGTCGGTCAAGATTTTTTTTTAGTTTTCGCCATCCCTAGTCCAAAGTCATTTACAAATATGATAGGAGGAACAAAAGTAACAAAGTAAATTAAAAGCTGAAGTTAAATTCAGATCCTTGTTATGGTAAGTAACAACACTGTAGGAAGAGCAGGAACATAAGGCAATGCTTATAATATCCATCACCCAGTTGTACCAGCCTCCTAGCTTTCTGGAATCGCAGAAGGAATGGAGTGGTTTCAAATTACAAACAGTTATTATAGCCAATACTTTTTAGTGACAATACATATGTTGCTATATTCCTAAGTCTTTGTTAGTACTTACTTATGCATTTGAAATGATTAATTTATTCATCTTACGATGGATCCAGAGCCAATCCCTGGAGAAAGACTGGGCGAGAAGAAGTGGATATATTAGAGTCCATCATGCACATGAACACGTTTTTGGGTGGCAGGAGGAAACTGGAGAACCCACAGGAAATCCACATAGGGATTGGGAAATCATGCACAACTCCAGACACCAACACTTACTGCTGCACCACTGTGCTATGCGTTTGACATGCTTATTAATTATTTTTAACCATGGTACTTCAGGAGCCACTTGAATTCCACTGAGACATCTCAAATCGCTGCGTCAGTGCGGATGTGACCGCGCCGATTTTCCAGTTCTGTGCTCAAGCAGTGACCCTTTAACCACAGAAAATACATGGTCCAGATCATCTCCGAGGTTCACGCCGAGAGGGAAATTGCGTGACTCATTCTCAGACACATTACTGCCAACACCTGAGTCGAGTTTAGTCCACTTAACCACTTACAGCCAAAATACAATGCGAGAAGTAAAGTGAAGTGAGAGCACAAAATGTTCCAGTCATCAAGACCAGATTAGAAACTTTCATTACAGAGAAGTGCCCTGTGATTAATTGGTGTCCCATCTGGTATGCATTTCCACCTCACACCCAGTGTTCCCGGGATAAACTCTGGAACCACAGGGACATTTTCCAGGATAAAAAGATTACTGAAGATGAACAAATGAATGATTACAGAGGAAAACAGAGAGCTCGTCCCAGGTGGCAGTCTTGTTACTGATTTAAATGGATATCCAAGCTGATTTTTAATTCATATTTGAATACATTTAGCCTTGGTCAAACTTGTTAAAGGTTTTATATAGAGAGAGAAAGAGAGAGTACTGTGCAAAAGTCTTCAACACATGAAAAAAAAAACGTTTTCAAGGAAAGATGCCAGCAAAAATAATGAAATTATATGTTTCTACTTGAAAAAATAATACTATAAAAGAGTAGTAAATACAACCCCTGGCAAAAAGTATGGAATCACCAGTCTTGAATGAGCACTCATTCACACGTTTTATTCTGTAGAACAAACTCAGATCACAAATATGATACAATAATAAAGTCATTCCAAAGTGCACCTTCTTGGCCTTCAGGAACACTAAAAGAAATGAAGAAAAAGCATTGTGGAAGTCAGTAAATGTTACTTTTATAGACCAAGCACAGGGAAAAAAAAATATGGAATCACTCAATTCTGAGGAAAAAAATATGGAATCATGAAAAACAGACAAACAAAAGAACATTCAAAAACACATCACTAGTACTTAGTTGCACCACCTCTGGCTTTTATAACGGCTTGCAGTCTCTTAGGCATGGACTTGAGTGACAAACAGTATTCTTCATCAATCTGGTGCCAACTCTCTTTGGCTACGTTCACACTGCAGGCTGAAGTGACTCAAATCCGATCTTTTCGCCCATATGTGACCTGTATCCGATCTTTTATTGACAATATGAACGACACAGATCCGATTTTTTCAAATCCGACCCAGGCCGTTTGGATATGTGGTCCTAATTCCGATTCCTATCCGATCTTTTCATATGCGACTTCAGTCTGAACCGCCAGGTCGCATTCATCCGACTTACACGTCATCAACAAGCCACAAACGTCACTATTCTACGCTGAAGTAGGCGGCGGGTCTCTCAAAAAAAGTTACAACACCACCCAGATTTAAATTCACTTCGTTCGGTCCCCCCCACTTATAGGGAGGAAAAAACATCTATGCTGTCTTTCTTTGCATAAGGCAAACCTCATGGAAAAATCAAAAGACTAATTACCATTCGGTTTATTGAGGTGCACGGCAGTGTATACATAGTTGCAACAACTCACATAAAACAAAACAAAAGACTGATATTTGGTTGGTTGAGCTGCGCAGACTGCACAGGTTGCGAGCTCGAGCTTGGTTGCTATGGTTACTAACAACAAGTTTGACAGGCATATCGGGGTTGGGGTTGGTTTGCTGGCAGCTTTGTCCCCCCCAGTTTTTTGTCCCCCCCCAGTTCAAAAAACGTATCTGCGCCCCTGCGCATGACATCAATGCGAGGGACGCTTCGGGCTGTGAAGGTTCTGAATCTTCTCAGTGGAAGGCCGCAGAGGTTAGGGAGCTGATTTCCATTTGGGGGGATACAGCTATTCAAGCTAGATTGGATGGGTCATACCGCAACCGGGCGGTTTTACTTCCGTAAACACTGGCCATGCTCACTGCGTGTGACGTCATCGTATCCTGCAATGCGCATGCGGAACACTTTTAGGTCGCTTTTCGTTCATACTGAGGATCACATACAAGTCGCATATATTTGTTAATGTGAACGACCTCACAAAAAAATCGGATTTCACAAAAAAATCGGAATTGAGCATTAAGCCTTGCAGTGTGAACGTAGCGTTAGATTGCAGTTGCCAGATCAGCTTTGCAGGCCGGAGCCTTGTCGTGGACCATTTTTTTCAATTTCCACCACAAGTTTTCTATTGGGTTGAGATCTGGACTATTTGCAGGCCATGACATTGACTGGATGTGTCTTTCACCAAGGAATGCTTTCACAGTTTTTGCTCTATGGCACGATGCATTGTCATCTTGGAAAATTATTTCATCATCCCCAAACATATTTTCAATTGAAGGGATAAGAAAACTGACCAAAATGTCAATGTAAACCTGTGCATTTATTGAAGAAGTAACCACAGCCATCTCCCCAGTGCCTTTGCCTGACATGCAGCCCCATATCATCAAGGATTGTAGAAATTTGGATGTTTTCTTCAGGCAGTCCTCTTCATAAATCTCACTGGAACGGCACCAAACAAAAGTTCCAGCATCATCACCTTGTCCAATGCAGATTCGTGATTCATCACTGAAGATAACTTTCATCCAGTCATCCACAGTCCATGATTGCTTCTCCTTAGCCCATTGTAGTCTTGTTCTTTTCTGTTTAGGTGTCAATGATGGTTTTCTTTTAGCTTTCCTATATGAAAATCTCATTTCCTTTAGGCGATTTCTCACGGTTCGGTCACATACATTGACTCCAGCTTCCTCCCATTTATGCTTCATTGGTTTTGTTGTACTTTTTCGGTTTTCAAGACATATGGCCTTAAGTTTTTTGTCTTGACGCTTTGATGTCTTCCTTGGTCTACCAGTACACTTGTGGCCCTTTTCCACTACCCTTTTTCAGCTCACTTCAGCTCGCTTCAGCCCGACACGGCTCGCGTTTCGACTACCAAAGAACAGCACGACTCAGCTCGCTTCAGCCATGCTTAGCCCCTAAAACTCGCACCGTTTTGGAGTGGGGCTAAAGCGAGCCAAACCGTGCCGAGTGAGGCTGGGGGCGTGAGCAGACACTCCCCTGTGCACTGATTGGTGAGGAGGAGTGTCCTCACATGCCCACACACGCCCCGCGAGCACGCTGGGATCTGTAAACACCGTAAACCCGGAAGAAGAAGAATTACGAATTACGAGAATTTCTGAAGCCTTATGCGCCTCGCCTCATCTATACGCTCTTGCCAGTATCTGTTGGCGTTGTCGGTGACAACAAGCCACAGAACCAAGACCAGCAACACTAACGACTCCATGTCCTCCATGTTTATTGCTTACTATTCGGGTCGTGAGACTACCGCTTAAAAGCTCACTGATGTCACTGTTTGCGCTGCTTAACGACATCACGTGACGTCCACCCACTTTCGCTAACTCCGCCCAATGTGTCCACCCACTTCCAGCCAGCACGGTTCAGCGCGGTTGTAGTCGAAATGCAACTCCAACAGCCCCGCTCAGCTCGACTCAGCCCAACTCAACACGGCACGGCTCAGCCCGACTCAGCCGCGTTTGTAGTGGAAAAGCGGCATTGGCTTTAAAAACCTTCCCATGCTGTTTGTACTTGGTCCATATCTTAGATACAGCTGACTGTGAACAGCCCACATCTTTGGCAACCATGCGTGGAGTTACCTTCTTTAAGAAGTTTGACAATCCTCTCTTTTGTTTCAAGAGACATCTCTCTTGTTGGAGCCATGATTCTTGCCAATCCACTTGGTCCAGCAGCCCTCCAAGGTGTGATAACTGCGCTGTTTCTAACTGCAGACTAACGAGCAGATCTAATCTGAGGCAGGAGTCAATTTAGGGAAAGGAAATTGACTGGGTGAGTCCTTATTTTCTACCTGAAAACTGAGTGATTCCATATTTTTTTCCTCAGAATTGAGTGATTCCATATTTTTTTCCCTGTGCTTGGTCTATAAAAGTAACATTTGCTGACTATCACAATGTATTTTCTTTGTTTATTTTAGTGTTTCTGAAGGCCAAGAAGTTGCACTTTGGAATGACTTTATTATTGTATCATGTTTGTGATCTCAGTTTGTTCTACAGAATAAAACGTCTGAATGAGTGCTCATCCAAGACTGGTGATTCCATACTTTTTGCCAGGGGTTGTAAACCTACCCCTAAGACTAACCTGAGGGACCAAGTCTGAAATTGTTTCCATGGAAACATCTCATCTCATTATCTGTAGCCGCTTTATCCTGTACAGGGTCACAGGCAAGCTGGAGCCTATCCCAGCTGACTACGGGCGAAAGGCGGGGTACACCCTGGACAAGTCGCCAGGTCATCACAGGGCTGACACATAGACACAGACAACCATTCACACTCACATTCACACCTACGGTCAATTTAGAGTCACCAGTTAACCTAACCTGCATGTCTTTGGACTGTGGGGGAAACCTAGTCTGGTTAACACCAGACCACATCACAAGTGAAATATGGTCTGGAATCTGCCTATTGAATTTCTCGTAGGGGAGGTGTGGTTTACGATTGTCAACGGCCGTTTATTGGACGTTGCGAATGTCTATCATTTGGCGTATACGTAAGCCCATGGCCAATCATGGCAGTTGTACCCGGTGACGTAGTTAGAGCGTGAAGAGGCGAAGAAAGATTGTAATGCCAAACGCTGTTCTTTTTTTAAAAAGAATTTTCGCTCTAAACTATTCAGAACAGTGTCTAAAGCTTGATCGAAAGTTTGGTTCGTATCGCTCGCCGCCATGTTAAATGTGATCCGTAAACAGTCCCAAATAAACTACAAGCTTCCGTTTGTCGAGTAGTACGCGTCACCGTCTTTCCACCCCTCCCCACTCTCTGATTGGTTCCCTAACTCAGGCGAGCCTTTAGACCATAGTTTCCATGCTGTCTTTTCAGATCGGAACGATTGTGCAAAGCAGCATGGGATTTCCCAGGCTAGGGGAAACCGGAGCACCCGGAGGAAACCCACGCAGGCACGGGGAGAACATGCAAACTCCGCACAGAAAGGCCTTCGCCGGCCACAGGGCTCGAACCCAGGACCTTCTTGCTGTGAGGCGACAGCGCCAACCACTACACCACTGAAACCATTTTTCATGTTTCATGGAAACATGAAAAATTTAAGTTTCTCAAAATTTCTTAGTATGAAAAGGCACATCTACATCACCTTGTTAACATCTCAAATCCGTATCATGAATAGTTTTGGATATATGCTCCGGAAACAAACATTGCTCTTAGAAACCAAGTCAAAATCTATTTATGTAAAAATTTGAAAAATACTTTTTTTCAAAAATCCAAAATAGCAAAAGGCACCAGTTCACATGTTGCTTGATATGTATACAAAGTTTCATGAAGATATCTTCGGTAGTTTTAAAGACATGGCCCGGAAACGAAAACGTGACCGGACAGACAGCCAGACGGAACCCGTTTCTATATCCCACGCCAAACTTCATTTGGGCAGGGGATAAAAACTCTATCGTAAAGTGTGTCTAAAAAAAAAAAAAAAAAAAAACCCAAGGTGGTGTATGTGTGCATTTTGTTCAATGCAGATTTTTAAGGAAGATAGCAAAGTTTAATTGATAATTATTCAGGGTTCCTGCCGGCGCTCGTCACTGACAAACATAATCCATCAGTGGCGAAGACAAAGCTACCATCAGTCCTCACAGTGACAAATGTATTTGTCATCTTTATCATAAGTCATTTTTTCTAGCAAGCCCTCCACAAATCACTCCGTTTGCCAAAATCCAACCCCAGTGAAGAGATGGCGGGAAGCCAGAGTGTAAACAATGAGCACGTGCTTGTGACCAATAAAAAAAAAATAAAAATAATAATAATAATAATAATAATAATAATAATAATAATATTATTCGACTACACATAATGACCAAATTAGTTCCAATCACAATGTGAATTAATCAGCCTGGTATGATGGTGTAATTATCTCTGCGTGAACCAAATAAATTTTTTTCGGTAGGCTTCTTCAAGCGCTGAAGATGATTTAAAGTGAGACAGCCTATCGATTTCATAAAAAACACAGTCAAGCAGACACAGGAAGTCCGTGTGTGCATGCACAGGTTTGCCACCTTCTTCTTTTGGGTTTTACGGCAGCTGGCATCCACAGTGTTGCATTACTGCCATCTACAGGTTTACCTTTGAGCGTGCACTGACAGTTACATCATTCTGTCACTAAACAAACAGCTGATCACACCGAGGTGCTCGCTGACCGCCGATATTTATTAGTTTGGTCCTACTTTTCCTTTCCTTCGAATATAACATAACGTCTTCTCGCTTTCCGTTACTGTAGTCGGTCTTTCACATTTCATTTACACACTCACGTCCTCCATTATTCTCTCCTGTTTCAAGTTTATATCCCACAATGCCTTGCGTGAACAGAGAAAGCCCACCACGTGATGCATGATGTAGTATCTTGAATTGGGTCATGGTGAAGCAGGAAAAAATAGCAGAGAATTTAGGGCCAAGTGTCTTTAAATTAATTAATTGTTCTATTTTTAAAAACCTAATAAAATTGAAGTCTGTGACTCGAATACAGTAGCTTTCGGTCCACTAAACAAAAGTAATTGGGTGTCGGGGAAAATTATTTTTATGACCTGCACTTAAAATTTGAAACGCAGTACAGCTTTAAGGGCTGAAACAGCCACGAGCCCCTACCAGCCACGGGCACATCAGACTGCGTCAGGAAGACAGGGGTCAGTTTATAAATAAATAAATAGTCAAAGTGCTGTCAGCCGACAAGTAACCGAAGGGAGCATGGCGTGTTGAGTTCCCATGGTGAACGCAGTGGCGTCATTAGGCCCCATCACTCGGGGATATAGCCCCCCGGGTTATTTTTGCCCTCCAAAAAAAAAAAAAAAAAAGAGGTTAACAGTAAACAACTGACTTGGATGTCATCTGGGATTTTGAATGTTGTCATATAATAACGTGGCTTAGAATTAGTGTCTTTGTGGTCCTAAAGGAGAGATATGCGAGTGAGAAATGAGATGTTTATTAAACTGATGATAAATTTTACTCATGATATTCCAGTCAATTGACACATGCTTCAGTTTTCTGAGACATTATGGGCGTTGATGATAACTTAATAAGGAGACAGAAACTGAAGTGAACGACATAAATTTAAAAAGAGCAGTGCAAAAAACTCACTAATAAAGATGGCATTACCTTAGAATGTGTGTGGGTGATATTTCGTCTAAAGTTAGATACAACCTCCCCAACCTATCTATGCCAATCTCTGTTTATTTATTTATATATATACACAGTTGAACTCAAAATTATTAGCCCCCCTTAAATTTTGGAACATTTTCCCAAATATCCTCCAAATGTTTAAAGCATTGATAAAAACTGATATACACAAACAATCACCAGTACTATTCAGATGTTTGTGGTGCATTTTGGAATATGAAATTAGTTTTAGGCTGTCTTTATATGAAATATGGTAAAAATGAGTTGGTCAAAAATATTAACCCCCATGTGGATTCTTGCTTTTAAAACACAGTTAATTAACCAATCAGCTTTTAAACAACACCTGTGCAATCAATTGGCTTCCTAGCAACACCTGTAGTCAATTGGCTCCATTCAACAGTTTAAAAGGACTCCAAGGAACAGGGCATTTGAATGAATGAGGAGGATTACTATTTGTCACAATGCCGAAGACTAAAGAAATAAGTCTTGAACTCCGACAAAAGATTGTGGAGGCTCATGACAAGGGCCAAGGCTACACTGCCATTTCGAAGAGGTTTACAGTCTCCAGAACTGCAGTTCGGTGCATCATTGCCAAGTACAAGGAGACAAATTCGGTCAAGAACAAACCTGGTCGTGGACGCAAGTGTAACATCTCAAGAACTCTGGAAAGAAAAATTGTCAGAGATGTCCGTAAAGAGCCCCGTACATCTGCAAAGGAAATTGTTGCTGACCTGGCCTCTTCTGGAGTTTGTGTGTCAAGGCACACTGTTGTGAGGGCTCTTCATCGGAATGGGCTTCGGGGCTATCGTCCCAGAAGAACCCCCTTACTAAAACATCGTCACATCAAAGCCCGACTAAAGTTTGCCCGTGAGTACTTGAAGAAGAAAGATGAGTTTTGGAAGTCTGTGCTTTGGTCAGATGAGACGAAATTGGAGCTGTTTGGGCATATGGACATTGCCTATGTATGGCGAAGAAAGGGAGAGGCCTTCAACCCTGTGAACACAGTTCCCACAGTTAAACATGGTGGTGGCAGCATCATGCTGTGGGGCTGTTTTGCAGCCTCAGGTACAGACAGTCTGGTTCGAGTGCATGGCACCATGAAAAAGGAAGATTACCTAAAAATACTGAAGGAAAACATGCAGAAGTCTGCTCTCACTTTGCGCTTAGGTCGTCGTTGGGTCTTCCAGCAAGATAACAACCCAAAGCATACATCTAAAATAGTCCAGCAATACTTCAAGGATACCAAGACCAACGTCATACAGTGGCCTGCACAGAGCCCAGATCTCAATCCAATAGAAAACCTGTGGCAAGTGCTGAAAAAGAACGTCCATGCACGAAAACCATCCAATTTGGGCCAGTTGGAACAGTTTGCAATGGAGGAATGGGCCAAAATTCCTCAGGAGACCTGTGCCAACCTAGTGAAAAACTATTCCAAGAGGTTGTTGTCAGTTGTGGGTCAAAAAGGGTACACAATTGACTACTAATGGTCAGGGGGCTAATAATTTTGAACATCTCACTTTTGCTGTTTTTGGTTGAAACTCAGTGTGATAAGATATCGTAATGAAACATGTTGGACAATGTCTTCATAGTGCATTTATTTCAAGAATAAAAACATTTGTTGTCAATGGTCATTTTCATGGAGAAATCAAGAATTATGTTCAATTCCACAAGGGGGGCTAATAATTTTGAGTTCAACTGTATATATATATATAAAACTCCAGGACAATTTAACTCAGCCCAATGATCTCTATGTAAAATATCTAGATCGCTCATTATCTAATCCCTGCTGTAGAGACAAGTGAAGCCGCCATATTACCACACACACTGCATGTATTTGGTTTGTGTGTTAAACCATTTTATCCGATCAAATTTTCCCCAAGAAAAGTATTTCCTGACTTTTTATTCCCTCTCATTACCTCCTATTTTCTCACCTTTACCCCCATTCCGTACATAGTGGTGTTTGAAAGTTTGTGAACCCTTGAGAATTTTCTATATTTCCGCATAAATATGACCGAAAACATGATCAGATTTTCACACAAGTCCTAAAAGTAGATAAAGAGAACCCAGTTAAACAAATGAGACAAAAATATTGTACTTGATCGTTTATTTATTGAGGAAAATGATCCAATATTACATATCTGGGAGCGGCAAAAAGTAAGTGAACCTTTTGCTTTCAGTATCTGGTGTGACCCCCTTGTGCAGCAATAACTGCAACTAGACGTTTGCGGTAACTGTTGATCAGTCCTGCACACCGGCTTGGAAGAATTTTAGCCCATTTCTCCGTACAGAACAGCTTCAACTCTGGGATGTTGGTGGGTTTCCTCACATGAACTGCTCGCTTCAGGGCCTTCCACAACATTTCCATTGGATTAAGGTCAGGATTTTGACTTGGCCATTCCAAAACATTAACTTTATTCTTCTTTAACCATTCTTTGGTAGAACGACTTGTGTGCTTAGGGTCGTTGTTTTGCTGCATGACCCACCTTCTCTTGAGATTCAGTTCATGGACAGATGTCCTGACATTTTCCTTTAGAATTCCCTGGTATAATTCAGAATTCATTGTTCCATCAACGATGGCAAGCCGTCCTGGCCCAGATGCAGCAAAACAGGCCCAAACCATGATATTACCAACACCATGTTTCACAGATGGGATAAGGTTCTTATGCGGGAATGCAGTGTTTGCCTTTCTCCAAACATAATGCTTCTCATTTAAACCAAAAAAGTTTTATTTCGGTCCCATCCATCCACAAAACATTTTTCCAATAGCCTTCTGGCTTGTCCATGTGATCTTTAGCAAACTGCAGACAAGCAGCAATGTTCTTTTTGGAGAGCAGTGGCTTTCTCCTTGCAACCCTGCCATACACAACATTGTTGTTCAGTGTTCTCCTGATGGTGGACTCATGAACATTAACATTAGCCAATGTGAGAGAGGCCTTCAGTTGCTTAGAAGTTACCCTGGGGTCCTTTGTGACCTCGCCGACTATTACACGCCTTGCTCTTGGAGTGATCTTTGTTGGTCGACCACTCCTGGGGAGGGTAACAATGGTCTTGAATTTCCTCCATTTGTACACAATCTGTCTGACTGTGAATTGGTGGAGTCCAAACTCTTTAGAGATGGTTTTGTAACCTTTTCCAGCCTGATGAGCATCAACACTTTTTCTGAGGTCCTCAGAAATCTCCTTTGTTCGTGCCATTATACACTTCCACAAACATGTGTTGTGAAGATCAGACTTTGATAGATCCCTGTTCTTTAAATAAAACAGGGTGCCCACTCACACCTGATTGTCATCCCATTGATTGAAAACACCTGACTCGAATTTCACCTTCAAATTAACTGCTAATCCTGGAGGTTCACATACTTTTGCCACTCACAGATATGTAATATTGGATCATTTTCCTCAATAAATAAATGACCAAGTATAATATTTTTGTCTCATTTGTTTAACTGGGTTCTCTTTATCTACTTTTAGGACTTGTGTGAAAATCTGATGTTTTAGGTCATATTTATGCAGAAATATAGAAGATTCTATAGCAGGGGTGCCAGGGTGAAATTGGTAAGGGGGCCAGATTTTTTTCAAGTGGGACCTTGGGGGCCAAATTACACTTTTGGCCTGAAAAGACCAGACACTAACTCAACAAAAGGACATTATTTTATATGATTTTTGAAGGCCTATACGCCCAAAAGGAATTGTAAAGCTAGAGCCTCAAAATGAGGCGCACAATAACATGGCAGACAAAAGCAATTTACCCTCTGAAAATGTAACAGTCTAAGCATGCAATTAGCCTACATTTATTTAAAAAAAAAATGCTACAGAAATGGACTAAGACACAAATAACACAAGTGTAAACTGTAAATGACTTAGATCAGATTTATTGATCTTGCACATCAAAAACATAATGCATAGACCTAATTAGGCCAATTAAAACGATTGGCAAGTAGGCCTAAACGAGTCAAAAGAAAGAAGTGCCAGGGTAAATAATTCCACCAATAGGTCAAGTGACTAAATATCCAGTAGCATTAGTTTAAAAGAGCCAAATATGACTGAACATACCAATAAAAACAAACCACAGATGGCACATTAACTTTGCTGGTCAAGTCCCACATATATTTCCACACACCCATCCTGTTTATTCCCCCTCAAGCACACAGCACAAGGTTACATGGGGGAGAAATACCAGCTACATTTTACATGTGGAAGCCAGAAGTCTTTTACTTTTTACCAGCTTGTCGACATTGGGGGACAGACTCTGGGCAGTTGCTATTTTCATGACATCGTTGAGATGTCCATGGGTCAGACGACTACGCAGTTTCGATTTATTAATATTCATTACTGAAAATGCCTGTTCACATAAATATGTTGTCCCGAACATACAGAGTATTTTACCGGCAAAGGCCGTGATAATTGGGTACTCTGGTGGCAATGACTGATAGAAAGATTGGATTCCAACAGATGCGTATTTATCCTTGACGAATGCACCCTCCGAAAATGGCTTGGACACTTTTGCGATCTCCCACGCGATGATGTAGCTTGCCTTCACTGCCCCTAACATGACATAAAATGTACAACAAAGATATTGAGATACCCCTCTTTGAAAACAGCCGCATTTAACATTAAAGGAGAACTGAAGATGATGTATGATATTAAAACGAACCTTCATGGGTCTCTCGAGACTTTGAGAAAGCTGCTTGCTGTTTTTGAAGGTTTGAGGCAAGCTCATTTAGCTTTTCAGTCCTGCGTTGCCCGGTGAATTGGCTGTATTTGTCGGCGTGAGTCTCGTAATGTCTTTTGACATTGTATTCCTTCGGTACAGCCACTTGTTGCGAACAAATCAGACAAACAGGTTTTCCCCCTACTTCCCAGAAAAAGTATTTCTCTCTCCATTTTTCCTGAAAGATGCAACCCTCAGAATCAACTTTTCTCTTTTTAGACTGTTGTTGCTTGTGAACGAGCAACAACTAGCCTACTCTACATTAAATCCGGGTCATTGCACCTGCGCGTGCTGCAGCAAGCAGAGAGCAGCTAAAAACGAACCGATGGATTACACGAAAATGGAATCAAATTGAAACATTAGATTTAAAATCATTACGAAAAAAAACACAACATTCGATTTTTATTAATTTATTATTTAAAAAAAAAAGTCTCATGAACCACCGGGCCAAATGTGATGACCAATCGGGCCGTATCCGGCCCGCGGGCCGTTACCATGGCACCCCAGTTCTATAGGGTTCACAAACTTTCAAGCACCACTGTATCTTTATAGCGCTCCCCTTCATTGTTTTTTCCCCTTTTCCAGTTCAGTCTCTGTTTTTTGAACGGCTCTTTTACTACTAAAATTATTTTTACAGAGATTATTTCAGTTTTTTTCCCCTCTTACAGTGTCTTTTTCCCTCTCTATTTAAGACAGTTGTTGAAATAGGATTATTTTCTCAAGTTATTTGCCATTTTCACTTCATTCTCACAGTCATGTCTTAACAGTATTTATGGGCCACATAATGCACATCACACATGAATCGATCCTGATAGAGTTCAGTAACTTATAGATAATTCCTCAGTGCTCACACTAATATCTCACATCTCATTTTCTTTAATACATGTTGGCTTTTTTATACTATTAAATTGTAATATTGATTTTATTTTTGCTTGATATAGTTATAAATAGATATTACAGGGGGGGGAATAAAAGCGTGTTGGGGTGAATGGACGGAGGAAGAAACATTATAAACGGACATTCAAGTATAATTAAAAATAGTAAGCGAATAGAAAATAAGCTAAAATGGAATAAGACAAAATACAAGAATAAAAGTTAGAGTGCAGAGTGAGGAATTAATCAAAAGCCTCAAATTTGATTTAATAAAAGGCAGCGGTAAAGAAGAAAGTAAGTATTTAGGCTTGATTTAAAAGAACTGAAAGATGCAGGCACTTTGTATTTATTAATGTGGGAAATACACTCAGTATATGTTATCATCACAAAAATACATGCATGTATTTATTAAGTTTGAAAACCCACCAGCTGACTGATCTGGCACGTTTTAATTCTGCGACAGTAATGACGTAAATACCAGCGCGACGGACTAGTGTCCGAAAGGATTTTTTCATTTTACCAATGAGCTCACTATGTAGTCCTCTAAATAGTAATTCCCTATATAGGGGGTAGGGAGTAGTGAACGAGTGAGCGATTTCGGACACAGGGTTAGAATAATTTATTGTTTTGTTATAATTATGCAGTAAATTTTAATTAATGAAGGACTTGTTTAATTTTATTATTATTATTAGATGATTGATTATACATAATTTGTAACTCTACAGATCGGGATCAATCTGTTTCTAAATAGTTAATTTGTAATATTGACATGTAACACTCTTGGCCCTTTTCCACTACCCTTTTTCAGCTCACTTCAGCCCGACACGGCTCGCGTTTTGACTACCTCAGAGCGGCACGACTCAGCTCGCTTCAGCCCTACTCAGCACCCAAAACTCGCACGGTTTTGGAGTGGGGCTGAAGCGAGCCAAACCGAGCCGAGTGGGGCTAGGGGCGTGAGGAGACACTCCCCTGTGCACTGATTGGTGAGGAGGAGTGTCCTCACATGCCCACACACGCCCCGCGAGCACGCTGGGATCTGTAAACACCGTAAACCCGGAAGAAGAAGAATTACGAATTACGAGAATTTCTGAAGCCTTATGCGCCTCGCCTCATCTATACGCTCTTGCCAGTATCTGTTGGCGTTGTCGGTGACAACAAGCCACAGCACCAAGACCAGCAACACTAACGACTCCATGTCCTCCATGTTTATTGTTTACTATCCGGGTGGTGAGACTACCGCTTAAAAGCTCACTGATGTCACTGTTTGCGCCACCTAACGACAACACGTGACGTCCACCCACTTTCGCTAACTCCACCCAATGTGTCCACCCACTTCCAGCCAGCACGGTTCAGCGCGGTTGTAGTCAAAATGCAACTCCAACAGCCCCACTCAGCTCGACTCAGCCGCGTTGGTAATGGAAAAGCGGCATCTGTTCCATCCATTATCTGCATGATGAGTTTCATTTCATTTTTCATTCGATACAATAGAATGTATGTTTGTTTTTTAATTGCTGATCTGGAACAGCCTTTGTTTTCTTCTCTGTTACACATGAATCATCTATGTATTTCCTATTCGGCCGAATAATAATAATAATAATAATGAGCGGCAGCTACAATTATCAACACCTTAATGATCTTTTGGCCATTGCAAAAGTAGAAAAAGACTTTCAATATGTAAATTGTGCTTGAATAATTACTCAAACTTCCACTGGAAAAAAAATGAGTAGATTCCCGATTACTTGGTGTGTCAGATCACGTGACATAGTTCCACAATTATTGACACGGATGTCGGTGCTTTTGTAAATGAGGAAGTAATTCTAATGTTTGTAAACAAATGAACTGATGTTTAACTTGTGTCAGAAAATCTTTTTGTTCCACTTTCGAAGTATTTTCATTCATCTCATCTCTAGCCGCTTTATCCTTCTACAGGGTCGCAGGCAAGCTGGAGCCTATCCCAGCTGACTACGGGTGAAAGGCGGGGTACACCCTGGACAAGTCGCCAGGTCATCACAGGGCTGACACATAGACACAGACAACCATTCACACTCACATTCACACCTACGGTCAATTTAGAGTCACCAGTTAACCTAACCTGCATGTCTTTGGACTGTGGGGGGAAACCGGAGCACCCGGAGGAAACCCACGCGGACACGGGGAGAACATGCAAACTCCACACAGAAAGGCCCTCGCCGGCCCCGGGGCTCGAACCCAGGACCTTCTTGCTGTGAGGCGACAGCGCTAACCACTACACCACCGTGCCGCCCGAAGTATTTTCGTAGATCACATTTTGTTAACCATTCGCTGTTTGTATTAATTTCTAGTTTACCTAATTAAATTTCTAGCTTAATTTCTAGGTCAAAGGTCGCACGTCATTCCTCGAACCAAAATATAAAATATGTCTACTGATATTGTGGTAGATTGACACAACAAACTGCAAAAAAATACATTTTCTGAATGGAAGAGAAAAATCTGAATATTTCCAGCATGTAATTTTTTTTTTTTATATGCTCGGAATTTAATTCTGGTCTATTTATTGCAATAGGATTCCAAATACTCTATAAGCATCCCATTCTGTTAAGAATCAGAAAAAAATTATAAAATCACAGCACTTATTTTTTTAAAAGTACTTCATCTACTTCAACAATGTTGCACAAAGATCGATCCACAACAGTTGTAAATGTCACTTAATTCCACAGGGTGTCGATAATGTTGGTCACCGGTGAAAGTGATCACCATTATCGACACCTCATGTGACTTCTCAAATGCGCATTTTGACACAAAATGGCGACTGTCAAATGAAAGAGTAAGAAACAAAATAGGTTTCGACAAGATTACAAAATATCAAGTCAAGTTTATTTGTATCGCGCTTTTAACAATAAGCATTGTCGTAAAGCAGCTTTACAGAATTTGAACAACTTAAAACATGAGCTAATTTTATCCCTAATCTATCCCAAATGAGCGAGCCTGTGGCGACGGTGGCAAGGAAAAACTCCCTCAGACGACATGAGGAAGAAACCTCAAGAGGAACCAGACTCAAAAGGGAACCCATCCTCGTTTGAGCAACAACAGACGGCATGACTATAACATTAACAGTTTTAACATGAAGTCAGTTTCGTTGATGTTATAACTGATAATATAATTGATGGAAACTTGAGTGCAAAACTGTTCATGACAACTGTAGTCCTCAGCCATAAAAGCATTACTGTAAGAGTCCAGAGCATCCTCCAGGTGTGAAATATCAGTGAATTTACAAGTAAAAACAACATGTCCATGATCTTTCCATCATGCTTATGATATGCAATGATAACAGCCGGGTTTTCCTCAACTTCAACTGATCGTGCTTAAAAAAAAAAAAAATCAATCTCAGGTAACGAGCTGTGTCATCAGATGACAAGATCAAAGAGCGAGGCGGGTCTTCCAGTTGATGAATTCACCAATAATAACTGTTGTAACTGAAACTCACCTTTGTAAAATTGTTTTTTATTGGCAAATCTGAAAAAGGTGTCGATAATTATGGATTGTCGATAATTGTAGCCGCCGCTCTAATAATAATAAAATCTAGGGTTGCACGGTGGTGTAGTGGTTAGTGCTGTCGCCTCACAGCAAGAAGGTCCAGGTTCGAGCCCCGTGGCCAGCGAGGGCCTTTCTGTGCGGAGTTTGCATGTTCTCCCCGTGTCCGCGTGGGTTTCCTCCGGGTGCGCCGGTTTCCCCCACAGTCCAAAGACATGCAGGTTAGGTTAACTGGTGACTAACACTACGTTCAGACTGCAACCTGAAACGACCCATATCCGATTTGTTGTGAAATCTGATTTTTTTGTTAGGCCGTTCACATTACCAATTATATGCGACTTGTATGCGATCTCCAATATGAACGGAAAACGACCCAAAAGTGTCCCGCATGTGCAAATTGACATGTAATAAGCAGATCTACATAATACGTAAACAAAAAAAAGCGCACTCTTCATGTTTAATGATTTCTTTTTTGTTTGTTTAATTATCTGGTTAAAGTGTGAGGTCTCGTGTGTGTTTTTGTTTCTGAACTGAAATGAAAACGTGTAGCCTGGTAACGAGGGTTGACTCTAATTTCTATACAAGTCCACTACATGTTACTAGGAAGTAATGGATTTTTAAACTCTATATAGTGCACTCAAGCTTCAGTAGGCAGTCATTTGGGATACAGATGCTGTATTACCAAACTCTTCAGGCTTAATAATTTGCACATATTTATTTCATCATATTCATCTCATTCTCATCTCATTATCTGTAGCCGCTTTATCCTGTTCTACAGGGTCGCAGGCAAGCTGGAGCCTATCCCAGCTGACTACGGGCGAAAGGCGGGGTACACCCTGGACAAGTCGCCAGGTCATCACAGGGCTGACACATAGACACAGACAACCATTCACACTCACATTCACACCTACGGTCAATTTAGAGTCACCAGTTAACCTAACCTGCATGTCTTTGGACTGTGGGGGAAACCGGAGCACCCGGAGGAAACCCACGCGGACACGGGGAGAACATGCAAACTCCACACAGAAAGGCCCTCGCCGGCCACGGGGCTCGAACCCAGACCTTCTTGCTGTGAGGCGACAGCGCTAACCACTACACCACCGTGCCGCCCCTATTTCGTCATATTAATAAACTTTTTCCACATTTTTTATAAATATTTATTTAGATTGTTTATAGCCAGCTGAATTCTGCAACTTCTCTCAGCACTGGCTCAAGGTGCAGAAACACCAGTGCAGTTTGCTATGGAGATGAGGTGAGACCTGGCGATGTGGTTTTTGTGGCGGCGGCGGAACTCACACAATAATCTGATTAATGTGGGCAGCAGACTAATGAGACCGAAGGTGTCAAATTACTGGAAATTTCCAGAACAATCTTATAATCTTGTAATACAGGATGGTTTAAGTTATAAATCAGTTATAGAAACTGTTTTATTTAATCAGGCTAACAGATCAACATCCAGGTCCCTACCAAATCCACCATTAGCTTGATCAATTCTATAAAAGTCTATTTAAATTCTGAAAACTGTACAAATGTTGTTGTTTTCCACCAAAGAGGCGGGATTAGCCAATGCAGAATAGTGATGTTTGTCTCTTGTTGATGACGTGTAGGTCGCATGAATGCGACCTGTCCGGTCAGACTGCAGTCGCATGTGAAAATAACGGATATGCATCGGATTTAGGACCACATATCCGAGCGGCCTGGGTCGCATGTGAAAAAAATCGGATCTGTGTCGTTCAGATTGTCAATAACAAATCGGATACAGGTCGCATATGGGCAAAAAAATCGGATATGGGTCGTTTCAGGGTGCAGTCTGAACGTAGTCTAAATTGACCGTAGGTGTGAATGTGAGTGTGAATGGTTGTCTGTGTCTATGTGTCAGCCCTGTGATGACCTGGCGACTTGTCCAGGGTGTACCCCGCCTTTCGCCCGTAGTCAGCTGGGATAGGCTCCAGCTTGCCTGCGACCCTGTAGAACAGGATAAAGCGGCTAGAGATAATGAGACGAGATGAGACTAGATGAATAATATTTCCAGTTTGACGAATAACATGTCCAGTTTTGTGTCAGAAGAGATGTGTGGTCCATCTCACTTTACCTCGCTCATTTGCACTATTCCGCACTACCTCATCTTAACAGCTGCTCGTTTGTTTATACTGCTTATTTCATGTTTACCTGAAGTGCCCTTGACTGTTTGGTTATTTGAACCAATTTTTATATGAGTGTTTAGTCTACATCTAATTCATATCTAGAGTGTTTATACTGTTTATATTGTCTGTTTGAGTGTTTAGTCTTTGTGTAGTTCTTATCTAGTGTTTACACTGTTTATATTGTCTGAGTGTTTAGTAGGGCTGTAACGATATGCGTATCGAAATCGCGATACGCAGAGCCACGATCCGTATCGCGATACAAGAAGGCAGAATCGCGGTACACCCTTTCAAACTTCTCCTCAGCCCAAAAACAGAGGCGCTTCCAAACTTCAATTTATGAATACTTTACTTTTTATTTAAATTACATTTTAAACTTACTTAAATTACTTTTTTTTTATATCTATTAGTAAGTCGTTTTTTCGCCGACCTGCGACAATCTTCTGCGAGTCACGCAACGTCCACACTCGCCACTGGCAGAGCATTCATTTCTTTTAAGCGGTCGCCATTCTGGTTGCGACGCGGGGAGCGAATCTGTAAACAAGCAGCTCATTGGCTGGCTAGGTGTGCCACAAGCCAATCACAATCACTTGACCGGAAAGGCATGCAGTGTTGCCAGATTGGGCAGGTTTAGGTGCTTTTTGGCTGGTTTTGAACATATTTTGGGGTGGAAAACGTTAGCAATATCTGGCAACACTGAAGGCATGTCTGCTTGGGCGGAAGCCTTCTGCGGCAGTTACATTTTGACAGGCGAGCAATGTTTCACCATAAAAATTCCGTAATTTCCATCTGTTTTCCGCGATCACAGAAAATCATTGGCCCTACGAGAGTGAGACAGTGAGAGAGCCACCCCCCAAAAAATATCTTAACGGATTTACACGATTTGGAAAAATGACTTTTTCAGAACCGAAAAAAACAGAGCTTCCGGCTCAACAGTATTATTTTGAGAAATAAAACAATCTTTGGATATACGGTTGTTCATTTTTGCATACATATTACTCATTCTCTGCAGTGGTCTGAATTATTTGTTATTAAATAGTTAATGTAAGTAAGTAAATGTTAATAAGTCAAATTTACTACTTTAAAAAAACATTTTTTTTAAAATCGTGGGCGTATCGAATCGTGGGTCAAAAATTGCGATACGAATCGAATCGTGAGTTGGGTGTATCGTTACAGCCCTAGTGTTTAGTCCATGTCTTGTTCTTATCTAGAGTGTTTATATTGTTTGTTTTTTTCAATTATTCTATTTTTATTTATTGCATTGTCTGTTTGCACCGTGGGTCAGAGAGGACTGATATTTCATCTGTGCTGTATGTCGAGCATGTATAGCATATTTGACAATAAAGTTGACTTGACTTGATGATCGTACCCATCCGATGTGCGTGGTAATATGGCGGCCAGATCGCTTCATTCTGATTGGCCAGTGAGCTTGCCAGATATTTTACACAGACTGAGCTCCTGCTCTAACTAACGCATGAGGTAAAACACAGTGCTGTTCTGCGTTCGGTTCCTAAATAAACGGGAAAATCGGATTCCTTCACTGTTGCTTGTTCCAAGACTCTTCCTGACTCCGTTCAGTCAAGTTTTGTGAAGGTTAAAGGGAGTCCTAATACCTCTTTTGAACGATTCCATGCTAAAATAACCTTCAGTAAGCTCAAGAGGTTTATTTTTGCTTGATGGTGCACAGGCTGCTTAAAATCCAGTCTTTCTGATCAGAGGCTGGAGTGGAGCCCAAATGTTATATGTAATAGAGAGGCCTAGCTGTATCTGTACAAATATACAGCTTGGTAACCCTAACCCTACTTAATTAAAAAAAAAAAAAAAACAAATTAGACAAAGTGAAGGGGGAAAAAAAGTGGAGAATATTTTCCAGAATCCGGAGGAACCCTGATAATTAAGATAACTATCCTGAAATTATATTGAAAACTGACAGAAAGGAAGTTTTTTTTTCGTGCATTTAAAAGCAAAAGGAATAAAAACACATAAGCCTAACACTAACAGGTCAATCTGTTGAAACCTCCATTGAGCTAATGCCTATCATTATTATTAAAATACATATACTCGACTAAAAATGTCCCTTTTTTTTTGCTAAGTATACTATCCAATTAAAATATTTACTATTTTATACTACACTTATTATTCAACATTTTTTTCTTTTCCACAAAAGATAGCTAATTTAAAAAAAAAAAAAAGCATCCTTTCACACGATGACAAGCAAAACAGCTGTTTTCCGTCTATTAGCATCCAAGCTAATCGTTCTCAGGAAGTAAATATCTACATTATACTCTGAGAGGATTTTTTAAAATATGTGCATTTTGTGTGTGTGGATTTTTTTTAAATTATTATTATTTTGTGAAAGCTTCAAAAGGCAGGATGCAGGAGAACAGACATGGCAGCAAAAAAAAAAAAACAGGGCAATACCAGAATAACATTACTCACACCACCATCCTGGAAATTATCCACGACACCATAATGAGGACAGCTTCTGGATGGTTCACTTATTCCCGGAAATCACTTTTCACCACCATTTCTACCACTACAAACAAATAACGACGCTGTCTCAAATCAATCACGGATACCTTTTGGACACTACACTACACCAGCATCTCGCCTGCTCACTGAGATCTGCTCCACAGCACACGGACTGGTCGTGTCCTAAATGACTCCCTATGCCCTATAGAAGTGCACTGTGTAGGGTGTGTGAAATAACGGCTTGCACGCGCTGCGGTAGGGAACTATCTATAAAGCAGGAAGTCATTTGAGCTCGAACCTGCTTTTTAAAGAGACAGTAGCCATTTAAATCAATTTGTCCTTCATGTGAAGAAAGAACAGCAGCATCTTGCTTATGAAAATGTTTGTGATAATGGTTAACACAATGGTAAAGACAGAAATATATATCAATAGAATAAATAAATGACGGCTGAGATATCAGATTTAACTTTTGATGGCCGAAGGTTTGTGGACACCTGATCATCATGCCCATATGGAGTTCTTCTCCAAACTTGCCACAAAGTTTGAAGCGCACAATTGTCTAGGATGTCTTTGTATGCAGGAGCATTAATGTCCCTTCACTGGAGTTAAGAGGTCCTTTCTACCATGACAATGCCCCTGTGCATAATGCTAGCTTCATGGAGACATGGAGTTCCAAGGGTGGAATGGACAAACTTGAGTGTCCTGCACAGAGCCCTGACCTCAACCTCACTGAACACTTTTGGGATGAACTAGAACACTGAATACACCCCAGGCCTCCTCACCTGATATCGCCTGATCTCACGAATTCTCTTGTGGTTGAATGAACACAAATCCTATAGCCACACTCCAAAATCTAATGGAAAGCCTTCCCAGAAAACTGGAAACTAAACCTGTAATGAGATGTTCAGCAAGGTGACAGTGGGTCTGGAGTCCATCCCAGGAACACTGGGTGTGAGGTGGGAATACACGCTCGAGTGGATGTATTGCCCTCCAGTGTAGAGCACCATGCACACACACATTCACACACTAGGGACAGTTTAGTGTGGCCAATCTACCCACCAGCATGTTTTGGGGGATGGTTGTCAATATTCTTTTGTAGTTGTAGTCTATGGGCAGGTGGGGAACACGCCAGTCAAAAGGGCAGCATGGTGGTACAGGACACTGGTTTGTGTTGCCACCTCACTGCTCAAAGACCTCTAGTTTAATCTTAAGGTCACTGTTCTTCTATGTTTCCTCCCACATGCCAACATGAGGACTGGTTATGCTAACTTGGCCCTTGTGGTGAAGGTGTGTGTGTCCATCCATCCAGGATTTTCTACCAAATCCCTAACCAAGATAGAGTGCTTACTGAACGTGAAGGTACAATGGTGCTTGAAAGTTTGTGAACCTCATCTCATCTCATCTCATTATCTGTAGCTGCTTTATCCTGTTCTACAGGGTCGCAAGCAAGCTGGAGCCTATCCCAGCTGACTACGGGCGAAAGGTGGGGTACACCCTGGACAAGTCACCAGGTCATCACAGGGCCGACACATACACAGACAACCATTCACACTCACATTCACACCTACGGTCAATTTAGAGTCACCAGTTAACCTAACCTGCATGTCTTTGGACTGTGGGGGAAACCGGAGCACCCGGAGGAAACCCACGCGGACACGGGGAGAACATGCAAACTCCACACAGAAAGGCCCTCGCCGGCCACGGGGCTCAAACCCAGAACCTTCTTGCTGTGAGGCGACAGCGCTAACCACTACACCACCGTGCCGCCCAGTTTGTGAACCCTTTAGAATTTTCTATATTTCTGCATAAATATGACCAAAAACATCAGATTTTCACACAAGTCCTAAAAGTAGATAAAGAGAACCCAGTTAAACAAATGAGACAAAAATATTATACTTGGTCATTTATTTATTGAAGAAAATGATCCAATATTGTCAGCCCTGTGATGACCTGGCGACTTGTCCAGGGTGTACCCCGCCTCTCGCCCATAGTCAGCTGGGATAGGCTCCAGCTTGCCTGCAACCCTGTAGAAGGATAAAGCGGCTAGAGATAATGAGATGAGATGAGATGAGATGATCTAATATTACATATCTGTGAGTGGCAAAAGTATGTGAATCTTTGCTTTCAGTATCTGGTGTGACTGTGGGTGGTAGAAATGGGCAACTGGACTTGCTTAAAGATTCTTGAAAACGTTTCACCTCTCCTCCAAAAGGCTTCCTCAGTTCTGTCTGACTAATAGGGAGTATCAGATATTTATCCTCTCCTGAATCAGAATTCTGATGACCAGCTCATCTAAGGTGTCATTGAGGCATCATGTTGGTGTGGGTCACTGGAGGCTGGGTGTGAACAGCGAGTCATTAGAGTGATCAAAGGATTGTCCGTTAGGGTGATCAATGGCAATCTGACCCTAACGGACAATCCTTTGATCACCCTAATGACTCGCCGTTCACACCCAGCCTCCAGTGACCCACACCAACATGATGCCTCAATGACACCTTAGATGAGCTGGTCATCAGAATTCTGATTCTGATTCAGGAGAGGATAAATATCTGATACTCCCTATTAGTCAGACAGAACTGAGGAAGCCTTTTGGACGAGAGGTGAAACGTTTTCAAGAATCTTCAAGCAAGTCCAGTTGCCCATTTCTACCACCCACAGTTTACTATGACCTGGATAATTGAGAATCTTCACAGACATATCTGGTGTGACCCCCTTGTGCAGCAATAACTGCAACTAAATGTTTCTGGTAACTGTTGATCAGTCCTGCACACCAGCATGGAATAATTTTAGCCCATTCCTCCGTACAGAACTGTGGGTGGTAGAAAAGGGCAACTGAACTTGCTTGAAGATTCTTGAAAACGTTTCACCTCTCGTCCAAAAGGCTTCCTCAGTTCTGTCTGACTAATAGGGAGTATCAGATATTTATCCTCTTCTGGCTCAGAATCAGAATCAGAATTCTGATGACCAGCTCATCTAAGGTGTCACTGAGGCATCATGTTGGTGTGGGTCGCTGGAGGCTGGGTGTGAATGGCGAGTCATTAGGGTGATCAAAGGATTGCCCGTTAGGGTGATCAATGGCAATCTGACTCTCTCTGTCCTCCTGTGAGTCCCCGAAAACAGCTGGGTCCTGGCGTACACCCAGCCTATTGTGGCTAATTTATACATGGAGGAAGTGGAACATATAGCTTTGACCACTTTTGCAGGAGTTGCTCCCAGCCATTGGTTTAGATACGTGGATGATACTTGGGTTAAAATCAAAATCCAGGAGGTGGAAGCTTTCTCGAAACACATCAATGCAGTGGATAGCAACATCAACTTCACTCGGGAGGATGTCAGTGGGAATAATCTAGCCTTCTTGGATTGTGATGTACACATTAGACAAGACAGAAGCCTTAGTATCGAGGTCTACCGGAAACCCACACACACAGACCAGTACCTACTTTTCGACTCTCACCACCCACTGGAACATAAATTGGGGGTCATTAGGACCTTGCAACACAGGGCTCAGAACATTCCTACAACATTAGAGGGAAAAGAGAAGGAGCAGAACCATATCAAGAAAGCACTTCAGAATTGCGGTTATCCCAACTGGGCTTTCCTAAAGAGCATAAAAAGGAACATAACTGACAAGGATGATAACAGGAACAAACGCAAGAACATTGTCATTCCCTACATTTCTGGTCTATCTGAGAAACTCAGGAGGATCTTCTACAAACACAACATTCCAGTACATTTCAGACCCAATAACACCCTGAAGCAGAAACTGGTCCACCCTAAGGACAGAATACCCAGACACAAACAGGACAACGTAGTGTATGCAATTCAGTGCAGTGAGAATTGCACAAATTCGTATATTGGGGAGACGAAGCAACCGCTATACAGGCGCTTGGCCCAACACAGGAGAGCCAGCTCCTCAGGCCAGGACTCGGCTGTCTACATTCATCTTAACAATGAAGGACACTCATTTCGGGATTGTGACGTACGCATTTTAGCCAGAGAGGATCGTTGGTATGAGCAAGGAGTCAAAGAAGCCATTTTTGTAAACCTGGAACGGCCATCACTGAACAGAGGTGGGGGTCTAAGACATCATTTGTCAACCATCTACAAGGTGGTCTTGGACACTCTTCCCAGACAGCTGGGTGTACGCCAGGACCCAGCTGTTTTCGGGGACTCACAGGAGGACAGAGAGAGTCAGATTGCCATTGATCACCCTAATGACTCGCCATTCACACCCAGCCTCCAGCGACCCACACCAACATGATGCCTCAGTGACACCTTAGATGAGCTGGTCATCAGAATTCTGATTCTGATTCTGAGCCAGAAGAGGATAAATATCTGATACTCCCTATTAGTCAGACAGAACTGAGGAAGCCTTTTGGACGAGAGGTGAAACGTTTTCAAGAATCTTCAAGCAAGTCCAGTTGCCCTTTTCTACCACCCACAGTTTACTATGACCTGGATGATTGAGAATCTTCACAGACATGTTTCTCCGTACAGAACAGCTTCAACTCTGGGGTGTTGGTGGGTTTCCTCACATGAACTGCTCGCTTCAGGTCCTTCCACAACATTTTGATTGGATTAAGGTCAGGACGTTGACTTGGCCAATCCAAAACATTAACTTTATTCTTCTTTAACCATTCTTTGGTAGAACGGCTTGTGTACTTAGGGTCGTTGTCTTGCTGCATGACCCACCTTCTCTTGAGATTCAGTTCATGGACAGATGTCCTGACATTTTCCTTTAGAATTCACTGGTATAATTCAGAACTCATTGTTCCATCAATGATGGCAAGTCGTCCTGGCCCAGATGCAGCAAAACAGGCCCAAACCATGATACTACCACCACCATGTTTCACAGATGGGATAAGGTTCTTATGCTGGAATACAATGTTTTCCTTTCTCCAAACATAACACTTCTCATTTAAACCAAAAAGTTCTATTTTGGTCTCATCCGTCCACAAAACATTTTTCCAATAGCCTTCTGGCTTGTCCACATGATCTTTAGCAAACTGCAGACAAGCAGCAATGTTCTTTTTGGACAGCAGTGGCTTTCTCCTTGCAACCCTGCCATGCACACCATTGTTGTTCAGTGATCTCCTGATGGTGGACTCATGAACATTAGCCAATGTGAGAGAGACCTTCAGTTGCTTAGAAGTTACCCTGAGGTCCTTTGTGACCTCGCCAACTATTACACGCCTTGCTCTTGGAGTGATCTTTGTTGGTCGACCACTCCTGGGGAGGGTAACAATGGTCTTGAATTTCCTCCACTTGTACACAATCTGTCTGTCTGTGAATTGTTGGAGTCCAAACTCTTTAGAGATGGTTTTGTAACCTTTTCCAGCCTGATGAGCATCAGCAATGCTTTTTCTGAGGTCCTCAGAAATCTCTTTTGTTCGTGCCATGATACACTTCCTCAAACATGTGTTGTGAAGATCAGACTTTGATAGATCCCTGTTCTTTAAATAAAACAGGGTGCCCATTCACACCTGATTGTCATCCCATTGACTGAAAACACCTGACTCGAATTTCACCTTCAAATTAACTGCTAATCCTAGAGGTTCAGATACTTTTGCCAATCACGGATATGGAATATTGGATCATTTTCCTCAATAAATAAATGACCAAGCGTAATATTTTTGTCTCATTTGTTTAACTGGGTTCTCTTTATCTACTTTTAGGACTTGTGTGAAAATCTGATGTTGTTTTAGGTCATATTTATGCAGAAATATAGAAAATTATAAAGGGTTCACAAACTTTCAAGCACCACTGTAGTTGAGTCTGCTGTGGTAAAAGTGGAATATAAAAATCTTGATTATTTTCCTATAACAGCACACCCTGTGCATTTTATTCCTTACATGTTAAACATTTACATTCTTTAGCAGATGCCCTTATCCAAATCAACTTCAGATATCTTGAAGCTAGTTTAATAGGTTAAGACTTGGGAATACCATCCCAAGCCGAACATCTGAGAATATATACCAAGATAGAGTAAATTAATTAATCTCGATGGGAGCAAAAGTGGAACAGTTCCAGTCTCAGAAGAGGGCGTCAACTTACAGTGGTGCTTGAAAGTTTGTGAACCCTTTAGAATTTTCTATATTTCTGCATAAATATGACCTAAAACAACATCAGATTTTCCCACAATTCGTAAAAGTAGATAAAGAGAACTCAGTTAAACAAATGAGACAAAAATATTATAATCTGTCATTTATTTACTGAGGAAAATGATCCAATATTGCATATCTGTGAGTGGCAAAAGTATGTGAAGCTTTGCTTTCAGTATCTGGTGTGACCCCCTTGTGCAGCAATAACTGCAACTCAACGTTTGCGGTAACTATTGATCAGTCCTGCACACCGGCTTGGAGGAATTTTAGCCCATTCCACTGTACAGAACAGCTTCAACTCTGGGATGTTGGTGGGTTTCCTCACATGAACTGCTCGCTTCAGGTCCTTCCACAACGTTTTGACTGGATTAAGGTCAGGACTTTAACTTGGCCATTCCAAAACATTAACTTTATTCTTCTTTAACCATTCTTTGGTAGAATGACTTGTGTGCTTAGGGTTGTTGTCTTGCTGCATGACCCATCTTCTCTTGAGATTCAGTTCATGGACAGATGCCCTGACATTTTCCTTTAGAATTCGCTGCTATAATTCAGAATTCATTGTTCCATCAGTGATGGCAAGCCGTCCTGGCCCAGATGCAGCAAAACAGGCCCAAACCATGATACTACCACCACCACGTTTCACAGATGGGATAAGGTTCTTATGCTGAAATGTAGTGTTTTCCTTTCTCCAAACATAACGCTTCTCATTTAAACCAAAAAGTTCTATTTTGGTCTCATCCATCCACAAAACATTTTTCCAATAGCCTTCTGGCTTGTCCACATGATCTTTAGCAAACTGCAGATGAGCAGCAATGTTCTTTTTGGAGAGCAGTAGCTTTCTCCTTGCAACCCTGTCATGCACACTATTGTTGTTCAGTGTTCTCCTGATGGTGGACTCATGAACATGAACATTAGCCAATGTGAGAGAGGCCTTCAGTTGCTTAGAAGTTACCCTGGGGTCCTTTGTGACCTCGCCGACTACTACATGCCTTGCTCTTGGAGTGATCTTTGTTGGTCGACCACTCCTGGGGAGGGTAACAATGGTCTTGAATTTCCTCCATTTGTACACAATCTGTCTGACTGTGGATTGGTGGAGTCCAAACTCTTTAGAAATGGTTTTGTAACCTTTTCCAGCCTGATGAGCATCAACAACGCTTTTTCTGAGGCCCTCAGAAATCTCCTTTGTTCGTGCCATGATGCACTTCCACAAACGTGTTGTGAAGATCAGACTTTGATAGATCCCTGTTCTTTAAATAAAACAGGATGCCCACTCACACCTGATCATCATCCCATTGATTGAAAACACCTGAATCTAATTCCACCTTCAAATTAACTGCTAATCCTAGAGGTTCACATACTTTTGCCAGTCACAGATATGTAATATTGGATCATTTTCCTCAATAAATAAATGACCAAGTATAATATTTTTGTCTCATTTGTTTAACTGGGTTCTCTTTATCTACTTTTAGGACTTGTATGAAAATCTGATGATGGTTTAGGTCATATTTATGCAGAAATATAGAAAATTATAAAGGGTTCACAAACTTTCAAGCACCACTGTAGATGAAATTTGCTGAGGTTGAAATGCCATATAGCTGCAGGTCCTGAAACATTCAGTTTTTCCCTAAACAGTTCGCTGTAGAGATATCGTCATCTCACAGTGATCAGAGGTAACTGGGAATATGCTGTAAATTCTTCCAAATATCTATTAACCCTCCCAGAGGAAAAATAATAGCCAACGTTTGGTGAAATCCATAATCCATGGACATCCTCATTGACTTTAATGGAGCGCTAGGTCGTTCTGATCTGCATAAATAGGACATCAGTCCTCCCTTCCCCTTCCAAAAGTGGAACAAGGAAGTGGTCATACATTTGCAGCTTTGGCTCCACCTCAGTCCTCTCTGATCAAGCCCTGATCAAATCCAGTTAGTCAGAGTGATGTAAAGACAGGAAGAAATGAGAACACACAAGTTAACGAAGTGGTCATTTAAGTGTTTGGTCAGGAGATAGCAAGTCTTTGTTTAAAGACAGCCAGTGACTCAGCTGATCAGATAGCTAGATAGTTTGTTCCACTTCAGAAAGACAAATATGATCCAGCTTTGCTTCCCTTGCACTACTAAACCCTTTATTTTTACTGGCAGTCGCAAAAATTAAAGCCAATTTCACTGGACATGTACATCTAGGCACCATAACTACTTCTGTTACTTCCATTTTCTACCCAATTTCCCTTTAAATGCTTGTAAACTGTTCAACAAGGCATTGGAGTAGAAACAATGACATATCGACCTACACCAGCTTAACTATTCTGTTTATTACAGTGTCATCCAGAACCCATAAAAAAAAAGATTTAACAACAGAGTCCAAATTCCAATGAGATGTCTTTGTCTTTCAGCTGCTCCTGTTTGGGGTCGCCACAGCAGAGCTGTACTGCGTATTTGATTTAGCATAGGTTTTACACCAGATGCCCTTCCTGACGCAACCCTCCCCAATCTATCCGGGCTTGGGACCAGCGCTAAGGATGCACTGGCTTGTGCAACCCCAGTGGTTGGGTATTTTACCCAATCTGTACGTCTTTGGATTGGAGGAGGAAACCCACACAAAACACGAGGAGAACATGCAAGCTCCACACAGAAAGGAAAGGCCCCCAACGGTCGTGAGGTTCAAACCTGGAACCTCCTTGCTGTGAGACAACAGTGCTAACCACTACACCACCTTGCCACCCTTCCTATGAAAAAGTGCAACCTTTACTTAAAAAAAAAGCACAGCTACTTTTTTTTGTAAACTTTATTTTCAAAAATCATACACACAGCTAAGATCAATACATATTGATACATATTAAATGACCAGTAATTCATAACTGGAATTCTTAATATTTCAACAAACATTTCTCAATGCCAGCCTAGCGTTCATCAGTGAATCAAATTGCCTAAAGGACTATAAAAAAAGGAAATGAGACCAAGATGATTTCATTTTAGTTGAAATTACAAACTAAAAATACAAAACTTTGGTCTAGTTCCATTCAAAATTCATGTCCACCTCAACCAGAGTGTGGAAGGAATCTTTTTTTTTTTTTTAATTTTTTTAAAGAGCCTTTCAATTCTTTTACATACAGAGCTGAAGAAAAACCACTTAAGTTGGCTAAAAAGAAACCCAGTGCTCACATTTACTCAGAAGCTGATCTGTTTTTAGAAAGATCCTTCAGCTTCTTAATGAACAGTCCAACAGACGTTCCACATTTAGAAAAAGACGGACACATTTTAGATACAGAGAAAAATGAACAGTCGTTTACAAAAAAAAAAAAAAAAAAACCCTAAACGATGGTGTTTAACACTGATGAAGCACATCCTTCATCGCAGCCTGAAGCTGACAGATGTCTCAAACTCAGGAGCGTGTTTCTGTGAGCACACCGGCACTCGACAAACTCATTTTTAGTGCCCATCAGTACCCAGTCTCTCTGCATCCATAGTCAAGTGGAACTATGAACGGGCCAGCTTTGCCTCGTGAGCTTTTAGCGTTCCTACTGCGTCCTTAACAGCGTGGTAAATGATGTTCTTCACCTGTAAGAGTCAGACATTAAACAAAACACTGACTTGTTAAACAAAGTCTTTCAAAAGCCATCCATTTCTGAGGAGCTCAAACAACAGGCAAAAGAGCTTGCTTTGCATTTTGGCTTGAGAAATCATTAAAAATCTCAGGATCACAAACCTGTAGCTTGTCCTCGTGGTTCGTGTGTGTGGTGGAAAGATGCCGGAACTCCTGCGTCAGTCTGAAGCAGTGCTTCACGTGCTCAGGGGAGACGAAATCCTCCGCTACCTTAATGCAGCTGTACAGGTTGTGCACCTAGACACAAAACACACTATATTCAGGGATGAGAGTGGGTGGTCATCAAAAAAGCAGAAAACAAGATGCCCCACCGGAACATTTTGAAAAATAAGGCCTTACAAACCACCTGTCCTGCAATCTGAGCTGTAGTAGATAAAAAAAAAATACATCTGTTGTCTTTTTTATACATTTACATGAAAATATGTTTCAAATCAATAGGAGTATTGTTTGAATTCAAGATAAAATCACATTCTACATTCAAGGGATATGGTTATAATTCATGATCAACAAAAACGACAAACTAAATTCACATTAAACGCAAGTTTTATTAATTATCAAAATGTTCATATATTAAATAAAATTTTAGGGTGACTGACCTTTTCTCCCTATGTCCTCATTAGTTGCATATGATTTCTTCAAAAAGTCTTTTGAAATATTTAAGTTTTCAAAACTGTCAGCATTAATTCAGATTTACTGACCATCATATACATGTTCAATGTACTAAATCAAACGAATGCTAAGTTTATGGGATAATGTCTATGTACACTTTATACAATTATTTATAGTTCACAGTCACTTCTCATTTTCATTTGATCATTTCGACGACTTCTTCAGCTTTTTGGACAAAGACGAGAGCTTGTCAGTCCTCTCTGTTTTTTATACCAGCATTGATTTCACGTACCTTTGCTTCGTCTCGCTTGTCAATTGTATTCGGCATTTTGAGTAAAAAAGCCGATACGAAAGAGAAACGTATTTTTGAAGAGCAGCGACGATGAACATGTGCAAGTTTCGATAAAATAGAACAGATGCGGGTACTTTTGTAAGAACTGTTATGATTGGCTTTTGTTCTCTCCCACACTCTTGGAAGAACTGTTATGATTAGCTTTTGTTCTCTCCCACACTCTTGTAAGAACTGTTATGATTGGCTATCATGCTCTCGCCAGCGATGTTTTGGCCAATTACATTGTAGATAACATGTATTCTACCGCGAGACTAAAGATGGCAAAAATGTAAACATGTAACATCATTGTAGGAATGAATTATGCTCGAGTATCACGAAGGAA
Source organism: Neoarius graeffei (assembly GCF_027579695.1). Classification (NCBI taxonomy): domain Eukaryota; kingdom Metazoa; phylum Chordata; class Actinopteri; order Siluriformes; family Ariidae; genus Neoarius; species Neoarius graeffei. The sequence continues at coordinate 14,590,798 of NC_083576.1, read as the reverse complement.
CATACCCCAACCCCCCTCAATAAATTGAAAAAAAAAATAAAAAATCTCAACGGATTTGGCACAATATAAAAAGGTTGATTTTTACTCAGAAAAAGCGGAAATCTGCAGAAAAGCGGAAAACTCTCATCCCTGTATATTACTAGACAGCAAAGCTCTAGTTTCACCTCATGGGGGATGCAGAAGGCACTTGAAACCCTCTACTGATATTAACGTGCGACATCGCTACCTCGACTGCCACGCCTAACATGTCTGTAAGAACAGAATAACATGGCATTGTTGACCAGAACCTAAATGAAACAGCATCTGAGTTTGGTTAAACAGCCTTGCACACTGCCACACCAATTAGTTTTGGGTGGTTGTGTGTGTTTTGTTCCTCCCCCCCCCCTTCCCCCAGGGCACTGCCTTTCCTTGCACACACACACACCCTCAGCTTATAACAATAAGCCAGATCCGAATGGATTTATTAGTAAATTATTTGGCTAGCAAGCGGGTCCGTATCCTACGATACGGACCCCGGTTACGGACCTCTGGCGACTCGCTCGTTCACAACAAACATAGTAGCATTTTTCGTCAACATTTATCTTTTTTTTTTTTAATAAGATTTATTTATAAGATTATCAAAAATCTTATAAATTTTTGCCAGCATTTCTCAGCATTAAAGCATTAATGTTACAGCATGGATAGCGATAACAACAGTCTTCACAGCGAAAGCGAGTTTTACTACCCTGAGGAAGAAGAAATAAAATAAAACATTTCAGGAAAAAGCTAAAAACCTTTAACTGTTGCTAACGCCGAGCAAAAACATGGCTGAATCCTGAATGACTCAATTTTGTATAAATAGGGGACTACATAGGCAGCAAAATGTAGTTTTTTTTCCTGCCATGGAAGTGCACTTGTATACCGAGGAGGAAGCAATTTGCATTACAGCCGTGAATGAGGATTCAAAATGGCGGCTCGGCTCGGTTTTCCCTTTCAGGCGCTCTCGTTTTCTGTTAGAATTTGGTAAAGAAAAAAATAAACATATCATTTACCAGCTTAAGGTCAATCCGTATCGTCAAATACCGTGACCCCGGCCTTGAATACTGACCTCGGCCCAGAGGGCCTCGCTCAGTACTTTCAAGACCTCGGTCACGGTATTTCACGATACGCACCTCCCAGCTGGAGCTGATTCTAGGTTTTGTGCTTTTCACGATACGCTTTTCACGATACGCACCTCCCAGCTGGTAAATAAAATTCTAGGTTTTGTGCTTTTCAAAGGCTTTTTATGCTGTTAATATTTTTACAGGCATAAACATAAAACAAAATAACTCACTTCTATTTCCAAGAGCCTTTCTTCACCATTTATTTGTCATTTCCCCTCCGTGAGCTTTGCCTTTTATGGAGTTTTTATAGGTGTCTGTAAATCAGCCGTGCCGTGTACGCACTAATTTACAACGACCGTCATTCATCAACCTACACACACACACACACACACAGAAAAGCCAGCCTGTCCAAAACTTTTGGAAATCTAGCAGAATTTTTTTTTTGTTTGATTTGACTTACGCACACTGAACTTTACGAAAAGATTGACAAATGAGGTTTATTGTTGGCAAATTTTAGGGAAAAGAAAATTAAAAAGTTGTACTCGACACCAACAGCATTAACTGATATCGCCACTAACAAGTCTAGTCCTTATTTCTGGTTTGTAGATCAGGAATGACCTTAAAATGTACTTTAACCTGAAAGAAGATATTTAACCCCCCCACCATTTCAGACACTTGACCTTGCTGTGACCTTGACCTTGTTTGGATCAAGTCCAAAATCCAATTACTCCATCAGGTGGTCACAATGATAAATCAATATAAATCCTATAAGCATTCAAACACTTATTCGAGATATCACGCTAACAAAATCTAAGTGGGACGGAAGGACGGACGGACACACAACCCGAGAACACGCCACCTCCTGTCGGTGGCAAAGACGACAGTTTGGGAATCTGATATTTTGTTTCCTTTCAGCTTATATACAGCAGTGCATCTTTTATATTTAACAATTATTCACTGAAGGCAAAGTGAACATAGGTGAATAATATCCGAGATGAAGTCAAGGTAATTATTCACCGACATTCATCGAACCTAAGCTGGATAATTCTTTTAGTATAAATACACGGGTGATAATTTTAAAATAAAGAAATTCAAACTTCAAAAGCGGCATGCAAATGTAATAACTCTGCGCAGACTTATCTACGCTGACTCACATAAAATACTTTATAGATTTGTGATTTATAATCACTATTCCACCTCATCTTTAAATAGTTTGAGACCAAACTTGATAACATCTTTAGCGTTATCAAGTTTCAGCATTTTCTTTCATAAATCTGTAATTCTCTCACTTACGACGACAAAGTGATTGGCCGCCATTTTGCAGAGTCGCTTGAAGTGATTATCGAGAAACAGTCTGAATGTCTCGCCCAAAATCAGTGCGCGTGATTTTCTATAAATCACCTGCATATTTATACTAATTATATTTAACCCTATAGGAAGCAGGTGCACGGTAATGAAAATGACGAGTGTTAAAAGGCCAACAATCTCAGGTGGCTGGAAAAAGCAAGCTGCAGATCAGAGTTCTGGTAGGAAAACCAGTCTAATTGGATAGATTTAAAAAGCCAGTTATTACACTGAAATGGTGAAATACTGGATTTGATAAGTCACAAAGCTTCTGTATTCATAGAAAAGATTTTTTTTCAATATTTCAAAGCATTATGCTCAGGCAGGAAGCAGCTCCTTCCTGCCACATTCTGATCTTTTTGCAGCCAAGTAGACACGAAATGCTGAGGAAACATCTGACTCGAAATGTCAAAAAAGACAACGTAGGCAGTTTTGAGGCAAATGAAATCATTACTGAGCGCATTCATCTTGTTGTCTTGAATCACAACACAGTTTCTGCTGTAGACATAGCTAGGCTCCAGTATCTCACAATCCACTTGCTTCCATATCTCCTTACTTCACATCACCGAAGCACAATTCATCAGTATCAGCCACTTAGAGTAAATAAAGCTCGCCTTTTATACGCGAAAAGAATGTGAATGTAATGGTTCACGTGTGATTTTCCTTTCACTCTGTCTTTAAACCGATGTCAGATGCTCACCTGATGAGGTGCTCCAGCTGGAATAAACACGGCGTCTCCCAGGAATTGGATGATGGACCAGCCCTGAACTCCATACTCTTCATACAAGCGGCGGCGCAACACCTGATCCAGATACCAGCTCTGGTCGTGGATGGGGTCGTGATCTGGAGGGTTTTCCTGACCCTGCTCTTCTCCTACCTTAACAAAACACAACAGAGGAATGGTTCTTCAGTAAAAGCTGGAGCTAGGATTCCGTATTAGTGACCAGAGCGCCTTTAATCCTCAACCGCTGAGCAGCTTGCTGCCCTTCCATTAATAGCTACACTAACGTTCAAAAGTTTGGGGTCACCCAGACAATTTTGTGTTTTCCATGAAAAGTCACACTTTTATTTACCACCATAAGTTGTAAAATGAATAGAAAATATAGTCAAGACGTTTTTCTGGCCATTTTGAGCATTTAATCGACCCCACAAATGTGATGCTCCAGAAACTCAATCTGCTCAAAGGAAGGTCAGTTTTATAGCTTCTCTAAAGAGCTCAACTGTTTTCAGCTGTGCTAACATGATTGTACAAGGGTTTTCTAATCATCCATTAGCCTTCTGAGGCAATGAGCAAACACATTGTACCATTAGAACACTGGAGTGAGAGTTGCTGGAAATGGGCCTCTATACACCTATGGAGATATTGCACCAAAAACCAGACATTTGCAGAGATGCCGACCCCAAATTTTGAATTTCAGTATTCTTGAAAACATTTTTCAGTATTTTGGAATGACTTTCAGTAACATTAATTTATGCACATTTCCATTATAAAGAGGTATATATACACCAATATGTTTAACATTTAAATTATTAAAAAGAACTGTTTTGTGTGAATTGAACAAACAAAACGTGAGCAGCCATCTCAACTGAATTTCCACTCAACAAATTTCTAGAGCATGCAATATATCACATTTTTATAAATACAATAGTGTTCCCTGTTTGCAGACATTACGGTTGACTACCAATCAGTGGTATTGAATGTAACTCCTCAAAAGTATTATATAATATTGCCTGGCAAAATGTTCTACCTGTTAACGGATTCTAATAAAATGAAAAAAAAAAAAAATTCTTATTTCATGCCAAAGAGAGTCCGACATTAAGATAATGTCCCAATATATAAATACTTCAGCATAATGCTTCAGAAGAGACATTGAATAAAATGACATTTATAATTGTATTTAAAACAGTGGAATGATCAATTTTTTGCCGCAATCCCGACAGCACTAATCATAAAATTCTGTTTTTGATCATACTACATGTACATTTGCACTTGCAACACTGAAAAGACTTTGAATTAAAGAAGTACAGCCAGTGTTTGATATTTCAGTGAATAAAAATCAGACATGTAAAAAGAAACTGAATAAGTTTAACTCACATTTCATGGCACTAATTGGCAAGTTCAACTCCAAGCACAGGTCAACCATCACCGCTTCAGCACGCGTCACGTTCCGTGTCTTTTCATCCACAGATTTCGTAAAAAACTGCTGGATACCCCCAGATTTACTTTCCGCCTGACTCGCCATTTCAGCATACTCCATATGGTTTTTTTTGGAGTTGACATGCCGCGTGCAGTCATCGCGACCACCATGAGTGATGTTAATGTCAGTTCTACACAGTTTGCAGTGCGCGTATCCATTGCCCTTTTGACTGGGTGTAACGCACGGCCATTCTACCGCATCGAAAATAGCGCGAACAAATGTGCGGAATCTGCGCATGTCACACACAGCATGTGCGGTTGTCGTAAAAATAAATAGCCTAGCCATGAATCGCGCATGGATTGAAAAAGTCGCTTGGACATTTAAAAACAACTCACTGGAATTTAAGACTTTATAATAATTCCGTACAGAATAACACTGTTTGCCGTAACATCGTATTTACGTAACTTTTCCGTACAAAATACGGCCAATCCGTACTAGTAGGCATCTCTGCATTTGCAGCTAGAATAGTCATTTACCACATTAGCAATGTATAGAGTGGATTTCTGATTAGTTTAAAGTGATCGTCATTGAAAAGAACAGTGCTTTTCTTTCAAAAATAAGGACATTTCAAAGTGACCCCAAACTTTTGAACGGTAGTGTATTTTGGATAAATATGAACAAACAGAAATGAATAACTGATGCAGAAGCACAGGGATAAGGAGAAGGTCGCCATTGGAGCGGTCCATGGATTTTACTACAGCCTGTTATTTGTGGTATGTATAAATAAATAAATAAATAAATGAGAAATTGATTTTACACAAGAAATGAACGCTTGCTTTTACAGTAGCCACTCATGCAAATAATCAGCAGCGATTATTTGCTTCACATCACTCAGAATCACTATGCGTTTCGAGTCGGCTTTGAGCGTCAGTTTACTGCCAGTTGCCATGGTTACACCATATCATTTGTAGCCTCGTGCTAGCCATACAACTCAGCAATAGAATCTAGACAAAAGTAGCTTTCTAGGCACAGATACAAACCAGGGAAAAGTTAAAAAAATGGATAAGATGCAGTGCATCATTTACAAGCATTGAATGAGACCTTGTTATAGACGGGAAGAGAACAGTATTGTTATAAAGAAGCACAGCGAGTCTCACCAACTGGAACATGGATGTAGAAACCAAGACGTATGAAAAATTCATATTTGAGAGAGAGAAAAAAAGAAAGAAAAAAAACCCCCACCACCATCTACATGCTCCTCACTCCCATTGGACGGCACCAAATCATTTCAGTTCTCGTTTCCATGAAATGATTCCAGCGCTCTCCCTATCCACTTTGCAGTTTCGATTACTCTGATCCGTCTTTATCCACCTTTTCTTGCCACTCATGTCACAGGCGAATACGAGATCGGTTTTTACCCCCAGGTCATGCCTTACCTTGCGTAGGAGCTCACGGATTTTCTCAGCGTCTTTAGCGGCATAGATGTGCCAGAGTGCTCCCGGCCTCTCCTTCCCCTCGGTCACCCTCCTCTTCGTCATCTCGTCCACGTCCCCCTCCTCGATGGTGATCGACACCTCTGCAGTCAGAACAGAGCGGTCAGTGCACCAACACAAACCTACGTACAAAACTGTACAGAAGTCTGCTTTTTGCCTTGACTAAAACTGAGCTGAGGGTGCTGGAGGAACGTTCATTTACTTCACCACCACAGAGGAGCCGTTTCCCCTACACACACACACACAGACTAAGTGCTTGACTAAATTACACTAATGGTGATTCACTTATGGGAACTTTATTGAGTCCTGGGCAGTTTAATCAAAGGCATGAGATCAACATTAAATACGATAATTAACAAAAATTATTTCAGACAGAGAAGCTATATAATGATAATTACTTGTAGGAACATGTTCTGCTCGAATGTGTCTTTAAGGAAAGCTGCTGAATTGTTTTACAAACTTTCAGTTAAAATATTTTTATCCCCCCCCCCCCTTTTTTTTTTTAATTAAGAAGCCAAAAGATCTATGGACCCTTTTCACGTGACGTCACGACAAACGCGGCCGCCATTTTGGACGTGTACTACCAGTAGTTTACCACAGCCAACATTGAGGAACGGCAGCAAAGAAAGTTTTTACTTTCAGCAAGACTTCCATCATGCCACTATATTGTTGTGCACCTGGATGTAGTAACCATCAACAAACAAGGCAAGGTTTATCATTTTATCGGATCCCGACGGAGAAGATGGATAGCGGCCATTAAAAGGAAAGATTGGCAGCCCTCGGCATACCAGCGCTTGTGTAGTGACCACTTTGTTGGAGGCAAGACGAATAAAATTAGCCAGAAAAGGCATTACATTGCTGTTAACATTCTGTGGCGGCGAGTGTGTAACCAAATAGGTTAAAATAACCCATTGTAACCTCTTTGTTCTTCTGTAGTAGCTACTGTTGACTAGCTAATGTCAACAACAGTAGATAGTATGTTACTGTAGCAATGTTTACGTTCAGTCATTTGGATGACTGTTAAAACCTTTCAGTCTCAAGTTTTTCCTTTACTGTATTTACTAGTTTACTGTAATTATGATCCGGCAGCTATTTACACCGGATCCAGTGTAAATAGCTGCCGGAGCCAACGTCCGAGGTTCTGGAGCGCGCTCCGGCTTGCTCCCCCTCAAATTAAGCAGCGCGCTCCGGCTTGCTCCCCCTCAAATTAAGCAGCGCGCTCCGGCTTGCTCCCGGAGTGCTCTGGCCGAGGTTCCGGAGCACGCACCGGCTTGCTCCCCCTCAAATTAAGCAGCGCGCTCCGGCCTGCTCCCGGAGTGCTCCGGCCGAGGTTCCGGAGCGCGCTCCGGCTTGCTCCCCCTCAAATTAAGCAGCGCGCTCTGGCTTGCTCCCGGAGTGCTCCGGCCGAGGTTCCGGAGCGCGCTCTGGCTTGCTCCCCCTCAAATTAAGCAGCGCGCTCTGGCTTGCTCCCGGAGTGCTCCGGCCGAGGTTCCGGAGCGCGCTCCGGCTTGCTCCCCCTCAAATTAAGCAGCACGCTCCGGCTTGCTCCCGGAGTGCTCCGGCTGAGGTTCCAGTGCGCGCTCCAGCTTGCTCCCCCTCAAATTAAGCAGCGCGCTCCGGAAGCCGGAGCGCGCTGCTTAATTTGAGGGGGAGCAAGCCAGAGCGCGCTGCTTAATTTGAGGGGGAGCAAGCCAGAGCATACATCAGTGAACAATCCTGGTGGAAGCAGGTAAACGTCGTTCTCTAAGCCTGCTAACCTCAATTTTTGCAAATACCTCTCCCTCTGCTCGCCCTGTAAATGCCCTACGTCGCTGGATAGTGAAGGTGTTTTCTGCATCTCGCTCCTTTTTCTTTTATGTTTTTCGTTTGTCGCCTTCCTCGCGTTCAAACTGATTCGAGCCGAAGTCCACTACATGTCCAAAATGGTGGTCGCGTTTACGAAGGTCACGTGACTGAAAAGGGTCTATACAATATATTTAGGAAGAAACAAAAACAAACAAATGACAGAAGAAATGAGTAAAGGAGACGGTATTCATCCACCAAACAGTATGAAACATCCAAGACTGTATTCATGTGTTCCCATTGCAGACCTGCACCACGCCAACTTAAAATGAAACAAGGAAGAACTGAAACAGAATGACATCATTCACTCAGGAGAAAATGACCAGAGACAGCTGTGTGTTGCAGTAAAAACAACATTTTTAAGGCAAAGCAGATATGACCTAGTTTGTTCAGTCACATGATGGAGAGAGAGAGAGAGAGAGAGAGAGAGAGAGAGAGAGAGAGAAAGAGAGAGGGAAGAAAAAATAAAATAGAGCATGAAAGCGTCCTTGACCTGAAAAACTTTTTGCATAACCATTAAACTACGGCTGGTTGGCGTCTCCATCATCTCCCTGAACACATCCTTGTTGGTTTTCTACCAGCCCTTTGTAAAACGACCCAGCTATACCATGCAATATATGTTAATAACCCTGAAGGTCTTACATTTTCTTCAAGGGAGTTTAAACAGAACTGTCTGTTTAAGCGAAGACACACAACTTGTTCAAAAATATGTACATACAACACATACCCTCCATGAAGTGCCACAAGACATCAAGTGATATTTGGACCAAACAGAAAACAGCAAGCGCACGCGTGTACACATGCACAATATGAACTCATGACATCACTGATTCTTTTCTGCTTAAAAAAAAAAAAAAAACCCTGTGCAAATCATTGATCTGTGCTTTGGTTTAAAATGTGCGAGAGATCAATATACATCAAGTATGTTATTTTAGGCAGTCGTCCTAAAATTATGGACACTGGTTTTGATTTCTATCAGCATTTTTTTTCCTACTGACTACACAGAATACAGCAGAGAGAGAGAGAGAGAGAGAGAGAGAGAGAGAGAGAGAGAGAGAGAGAGAACCAGAGAGAGAGAACCAGAGAGAGCGCGAGTTGAAGTGAAAAAGAAGGAATGACGGCAAAGTTAGTCTGAAGCATCATGCCTATGAGGGAAACAAATATTTAAAAAAAAAATATGCACAGACCTTTGTATCCAGCGGGGTCTGCTTCTGTGAATGAGAAATGGTTCCACAATCAAAAGAAGCAAGACCCTGAGCACCTGAGCCACCAGAAGGTGACTACCAGGATGCTCTTGATTTTCTACACGTCAGTTGCAACTTCAAAATGCTTAATAGCCAACTAACCTGCGTAACAGCAAAGCTATCTGACTCCTGCTGCTGTTGAGGCATATATCAAGAGGGATTGGCTGAGTAACACTAACCAGGACCCATCAAGTTTAAACTAAATGAGCAATCAGAGGTTTTGCCAGAGAGCTTGACAACACGGAGACCAGGGCCCTGTCCTTCGTACATCACTCAGGAAATCCAAGATATATGACCTATGCCAGATTTGCTAATCATAATTTGGGCTAGCTTTTTTTTTTTTTTTAATGCACCTGAGAATCTGATAAGCACAGCAATAACGAGTCGTTTGAGATAACTGTGCGCTCCTGCTTTGCATTGAAAGGGTAGATATCCTGAGCAGGAAGCTAATAAGAAATATACCGGAAGCCTGGAATGACAACACGCGCACGCACAAAAAAAAAAAGGGGGGGGGGGGGGGGGTACGCTCTGTAAAACAAATGTGAAAAAACATTGTAATTTGCAAACCATGAAAACCCTATATTTCAATTAAAATAGTACAAAGGCAACATATCAAATGTTGAAAATGAGAATTTAAGGTACGGTAAGGGTACGTACATATTGAATTTAATGCCAGCAACATGTTTCAAAAAAGTTGGGACAGGGACAACTAAAGTCTGGAAAAGATGTGAAATGTTTTAAAACCAACAAAACAGGTTAGCTTAATTGGCAACAGGTCAGTAACATGACTGAATACAAAGAGAACATCCTAGAGAGGCAGAGTCTCTCAGATGTAAAGATGGGGAGGGGGTTCACCGCTCTATGAAAGACTGCATGGGCAAACAGTGCAACAATTTAAGAACAACAGTCCTCAATGTAAAAGAGCAAAGAATTTGGGGATCACAATCTACGGTACATCATTAAAAGAGAATCCGGGGGAATCTCTGTGTGCAAGAGACAAGGCTAAAAACCAATATTGGATGCCCGTGAACTTTGGGGACCTGACACAACACTGCATTAAAAACAGACATGATTCTGGTGTCGAAATCACTGCATGGGCTCAGGAACACTTCAAAAAAACCAGCGTCTGTGAAAACGGCTCATCACACTGCATCCACAAACGTCCCATCTTTACATCTGAGAGACTCAGTTAGTGCATGGGTGGCTTGCACATCTGGGAAGGCACCATTAATGCTGAATGATGCAGCCAGGTTTTGGAGCAACATGCTGCGATTCAGATGACATCTTTTTCAGGGAAGGCCTTGCTTATTTCAGCAACACATTGCCAAGCCACTTTGCAGTTATTACAACTGCATGGCTCCATAGTAAGAGTCCAGGTGCTAAACTGGCCTGCCTGCAGTTTACCTGTCTCACATTATACATTTAAAAAAATTAATTAAAAAAAATCTTTTGGCGCATTACAAAGTGCAAAATACAACAAAAAGAGCCCCCAAACTGTCAAGAAGAAGAAATTGTACATCAGGCAAGAATGGGACAAAATTTCTCTTTCAAAACGACAATTGGGTTTCTCAGTTCCCAAATGTTTACAGAGTGTTGTTAAAAGTAGAGGGGATGCAACACTGTAAACATGCGCCTATGCCAAATTTTTTTTGAAACATGTTACTGGCCTCAAAATGAACATATATTTTTCAAAAACACAAGAAAAATTTCTCAGTTTCAACATTTAATATACTGTCTTTGTATGATTTTCTATGACATATAGAACTTCCGTGACATGCAAACCATTGCATTCTGGTTTTTTTATGCTTTAAGCCTCGGTCACAACCGGCCGTACGTGCTCCTACGGCTGGTCTACGTGCAAAAAACGCAAGAAACGCACGGAGGGCACGCGTGTGACGTGCTGATTTTCGAGCCGTAGACTGGCCGCAGAGGTTCTTTGTCATGTCAAACAAGCTCTACGGGCGCTTACGTTTTTTTCAGGTTGCAAGACAAGCTTACGGCCAACGTGCATCTTTCTCCACGGAAAAAAAAACGCAGCGATTTGGGAAACGCCAAAAATCGCACGGCCAAAACATCGTACGTCCGGTTGTGACCTAGGCTTTACACAGCATCATCCCAACTTTTTTGGAATCAGGGTTGTGTGCACACGTATAGCAAAGTCTAATCTTGTTTATATTTAATATAAAGCTTAATGAGCTGTAATGCTCTTATACTCATTATCCAATTAACAAGTACTCCAAAAACAGTGCAAAAAAATTGGACAAAACCTGAAATCATTTGAAATAATCAATAATCCAATCCAGATAACTCCGTAATCGACGTACGAATGTTGGGGCCCAGGACCGTAGCGAATAGCTTATAACGATACAAGACATTGCGCAAACTTAACAGAGGAGGGACAACACAGGATTGAAGCTGGGTTGAAGCAAAATTAAGGGACACACACACACACACACACACATTGCAAACAGACAGTGAAATAAATTCAACACAGTTGGACAAACACTGAACATGGGGGTTGCTGCAGGAAAAAAAAAAAAAAAAGGGCAACACTGATGCATTTTGGTGTTGAATACAACACTGGATGGAACTTAACACACACACTTGGCTATTTGTTAGACTTCCACTCTAGCACACTATGATTATTTCTTTTAAAAAAAAAAAGTATGATAATACATTTTAAAAACTGTAAAAACTAATAACCTAACCACCATACAGACACATTCACACGAATGTGTGAATCACATGAGTGCTTACCATTTTCATGATCATTGTCTCCCACAGGTATTCCCACATACACCATCACATTAACAGCATCGGACACATCCAGATGCAGGTTAGTGGTGCCAACCTTCCTATCTTCTGTTGATATCAGACCTGAAAGTAAAAAAGGAAAAAAAATAGAAAATACAATAAATTCTAATAATTAATCCAAGCTAATAATAATAATAAATAATAATAATCCTCCTTCTCCTGTAGACTGTTTAAAGAATAACCAGATGTATCCATTTTAATACCATGACAGCATATTAGGGCCATTGAAAATTGTAATATTTTTATTAGTGCTGTCAAAAATGTCGCGTTATTAACGCGTTAACTTGACTCAATTTTAACGGCGATATTTTTTTTATCGCGAGATTAATGCTCTGTGACATGACGTAGGTTTTTCATAAGCTTTTGAAACTGCCAGGAACTTGGAACAGAGACTTTGCTTAGAAAAACGATAGCAGCTAGACTGTAATGCCACGCCCCGCACAGCCAGAGTCCTCTGCCCCCCCCCAAAGAACCAGCGCAGGCAGGGCGCGCTAGTAGAGATGGGATTTATGGCTCTTTGATGGGATCCGCATCTTTGTGATCCGTTCTTTGAAAAGAGCCGTTCAAAAGACTGGCTCATTTGGTTCATTTTAAATATTTTTTCAGTTTTAAGAAGACAGCATCTAAAGAAGCCAGATCCCTCTGAACTGTAAACTCAATGCTATCCCAGAAATCCTTCCTGTAATATGCAAATTTGGCCGCCTCTGATTGGACAGCGCGACGCATCAACAGGCAGAAAGTGTAAAAGTACAAAATGTGTTAAGTGAGCTGAAACAGTAAAGATCAGATTCAATGCAATATTTATCAACGAACAACTTAAACTTAATATAATGGTGTACTTTATATTATAATCAAGCATGTCAAGCCTACCGTCACTGTGTAACCTATCTCTCTGATTAGAGTTGTAGACTAACTCAAACAGTAGATCATTTCACTCATGGTTCTCTTGCTAGCTCCGCACCGGTGCTCGGCTTAGGTTTCACTTTGCAGTGGCTGTGTCAAGACATGTTATGCTTTGCAATGAAAAAAAAAAAAACATTGGTACAAAGCAAGCCCATTCACTTTATGCTGATAAGAGAATTACAATGGTTTTTTATATGACAAAAATGTGCAATTAAATTGCAATTAATCGCGAGTTAACTATGACTGTCGCGACATTAATCGCGATTAAATATTTTAATTGCTCGACAGCACTAATTTTTATACATGTAGATGACACGTTATTCTTATATAAACTGCAAAGACAAAAAAATAATAATAATAAAATAAAATGCACCACACCCAAGACACGGATAAACAAGGCTGTATGGTTTATACATTCAATGCCCACTGTGTCCAGGAAGCCTGCAGTGCATTCTGGGAAATATAGCTGAAACTCTTAGCACTTTTTTCCTTTTATATTGAGCTTTTTCACCTGACGTCACAGGGTCACGTGACGCCCCGGTGTCCACCATTTTGAACGGCAAGCTAGCTAATGTCAACATCATAGTACCTAGTATGTTACTGTAGCAACGTTTACGTTCAGTCATTTGGATGACTGTTAAAACCTTTCAGTCTCAAGTTTTTCCTTTACTGTATTTACTAGCTAGCTAGCTAGCGCCAGCCAGCCCGCCCCGGAGCGCGCTAGCTAGCTAGCTAGCGCCAGCCAGCCCGCCCCGGAGCGCGCTAGCTAGCTAGCTAGCGCCAGCCAGCCCGCCCCGGAGCGCGCTAGCTAGCTAGCTAGCGCCAGCCAGCCCGCCCCGGAGCGCGCTAGCTAGCTAGCTAGCGCCAGCCAGCCCGCCCCGGAGCGCACTCAGTAAACTAGTAAATACAGTAAAGGAAAAACTTATAACGGGCCATGTCTCAACAGACTAAGAAGTTATTTCAATGACATTTAATAACATTTTGTTTATCCTGAGGACCGAAAGTAAATGAAAATGTGAACAAATCTTAGCTGTCAGTGAACAATCCTGGTGAAAGCAGATAAACGTCGTTCTCTAAGCCTGCTAACCTCAATTTTTGCAAATACCTCTCCCTCTGCTCGCCCTGTAAATGCCCTACGTCGCTGGATAGTGAAGGCGTTTTCTGCATCTCGCTCCTTTTTCTTTTATGTTTTTTGTTTGTCGCCTTCCTCGCATTCAAACTGATTCGAGCCGTGACGTCCAAAATGGCAGCATCACATGACTTGGTCACGTGAGTGAAATACCTCAATAGAGCGATTGAGGAGGAAAGACTGAATTTCCTATAACTCCCGGCTCAGCAGTGGTATCTGTGCCCTGATGACAATCCAGCCTTGCAATGTGAAATGTTTCCCCATGACCAAAAAAAAAAAAAAAAACCCCTCTCAATAAATAAAAAAGTGGTGCTCATAATTTTTGGGAAGAAATTTGTAGCTTCCCCCCCTCAAAATTATGACTTTACAATCTCAGAGATTAACCAACTTTTCGCATACATTTATGACTTTAATCTTGGAAATTGAGTCTTTTCTGAAAATACTATCCTCCACCCCACTCGAATCATTTTTTTAAAAAACCTACTAATGCACCATTGTATAACACGGAGTACACAAAAATCTCCAAACAAAAATACACCTCGAATTAATGAGCAACAGATATCAATACCAGAAATGTCCTTTGTCTTACCATAGGCATTGTACATCTTGGGGCCCAGATCAGGCCGCACAAAGAAGTTAGGAAGACGGGATGCCAGGTTTAGTCGTCCATCTCTTTTTGTATACTCAGGTAGAGGAAGGTTATCCATAAGGTCATCAAACCTGAAGGCAGGAACCAATGTTTCAGTGTGTTAAAGTGTAAAGGAAATCCCACCAGTTTGAATCTCTGACAAGGTCACGAACAGCTTACCGTGTAGGCATCATGTCTCGGAAATCTTCTCCAGGAGGCCAGTCTTTGAGTTTCAGTACCATTGCTTGCCCATCAGCACCTCGCAAACGTTCTGCAGAATCCATACGTATGTAGCTCAAAAATCAACACAAAACTGTTCTATGGTGCTGAAGAATATATAAAATGGTGCCTTGCAACCAAAATTACAGAATCATTACAGTCCTACCTGTAGTATTCAATACTCGAAAGTTACTTACTGGAGATGACCTGGAAGCCATCCCAGAAGTCTCGGACCTTGACGTCAGAGATGATTGCACAGTTCCTGCAGTTGACCAGGTCTACATCCTGGTCTCCAAACTCCTCACTGAAAGCATCCGGCATCCACAGACACGCCTTAAGCTTCTTGTGGATACCGGACACCAGCACCGGCTAAAACAAAAAAACAAAAACAACTGATTTGTATTCTTGAGTACTGATCCCTTGCATGAGTACCGTACTCCTCCTCCAGTATCACACCGCCTCCACAAGTGCTGAACCCCTTCATAGCTGGAACACCTGCTCAAGTCCTGGACCCCGTCCTCAGGTTCTGAAACCCTCCTCAAGTACTCGAACCCCCTTTACATAATGAACGTCTTCAAGTACGGAACCCCGTTCTCAAGTACAGGAGCTGAATCCCCTCCTTAAGAAGCGTTAATGTACTACTGAACCCCCTGTAGCTGGAACATCGCTTCAAGTACCAGACCCCATGTCAAGTATTAAACTCTGTCCTGAGCCTACTTTGCAGGCTCCGAGAGCCTCCACAACACCCTCTACCTAACCCAAGAATGATCGTGACCATGGTTTTCACAGACAAATCTCCTGCTTACCTGGCCCTGTTTCCAGCACTCGCGAAAGATCTTCCAGTTGTTACTGTTACTGGGGTCCTGCAGGCAGAGGAGACGGCCATCACATAGCCACGTGTGGGAGGTGTGGGGATCGAGTACACTCAAGCCCATCATCCCTTCTCTCCGCGCAACACTGCTTGACTCACTGGCCTCCGTCGACCCCGAGACACGGCGACCTTCTGCCTTCTTGTTCTCCACCACAGAGGCAATGATATGGTCAAGGATGGTAGGTAGACCTCCCTTTGCTTTATCAGCCTGCCCGGAAGGAAGAAAGGAAACTTAACTCTTCCCCCGCCAAAGGTCAGTCATGCAGCAACAAGTGAAATGTTCTCTAGGAACAAACCCAACCTGCACTGTCTTTCAGCTAGCCTCCCATTAAGAGGTCACTGGCCTAGTTAGGCTACATCAACGACAACTACAAATGCCCACAGGGGCATTTTAAAGATTATCGTGTGTCTACATTAAGCAAAATAAGACGACTTAATTTTAGACTATGCACGCACAAATGTCGAGCAGAATATCTACTCACCCCTGCCGAGGAGGAGAATACTGACGGAAAGGGGACTCCACTATCTGGGGCCTGGGGCAGTTTGCCTGGGCCGGAGTTGAGCAGGTCCCGCAGGCTGGTGCCCTCGGCTTTGGGCTGGGACGGCCCAGAGCCCAGCAGTAGGCTGTTGAAGAGCTTGGGAGTGGGGCCTGCTGGTTTGGATAGAGTGCTGAAGGCATCCAGACCGAAGGGAGAACGAGCATCACGACTCATCATAGCCCGGAGGGAGCCAGAGTCTTCAAAGACAGACCAGGAGTGATAAAGGGACATTACCAAAAGTATTCGTGCAATGTTCAATTTATGAAACATAAAATAATGCCAGCTTGCACCACACAAACGCATGAAAATGTTGCCAAACCTTTGAAGATGTTTCAGCTGATATTGTCATGCAGATAACACAGCAGCTCACCCACCTTTAGAGTCATCTTTAGCTTTCTGTGTGGCTAGGTCAGCCAGCCAGTGCAGAGCAGAGGAGGAGTTACCCTTGATATCTTTAGAAACAGGGGCAAGGGTACTGGCAGGCCCTGCTGTGCTGCTGTTAGCGCTGCTGCTGCCGCCTGATGTTTCAGCACTGTTTCCCTCTGCCCCGGGTTCTACCTTCACTACCACAGCTGTCACAGGATCTCCGTCTGGACGAGGTGTTGCTGAAGTGGACGCAGCCCCGTTTCCTGTGCTAGAGACTATACCTGACTGCAAAATCAAAAAAATTCCTAAGTAGTTGTGTCAAATGTTGCTCAAAGATTGTATTTATGTTATAATGTAAATCAGTAATGCTACCCTATACAGTACACTGACATCACAAATTTAAAATATATTAAAAAAAAAAAAGCATTGCTTTTTTAGACAAAGGAAAAAAATGAGAATGGTCTCTTCTTGGTTATCAAACTTTACCATGGGTAAAAACAGTGACACCTGAAACGATCAACTGTGAGCTACTGCTCACTTGCATATCCCCCCCACGCTCGCTTATATCAGAATGCAAGCAAGTGAAGGAATAGGACACTTATTATGAATGTTGACTTCAACAAATAATTAACCCTGAAACAAGTAAGTAAAGAGTAGTCTCTCTCCCCAGGGATTTCAAATAGCATCCTGGTAAACTGTCATTTTGAAATAGCGTCAAAATCCACCCTATATGTTTGGTAAATATGTTCAATCGGTAAACAGGAAGTCGATGTGCGACAGACCTGAAAATGGTATACACGGTATAGAACCTCAAGCTGAAGCTCGGTACCAAATATCAAGCAGCTGTGATTTGCAGTTGCTAGGAAAAGTGTTACAAAAATTGTGTAAATCCACGGAATAGGTTTCGTAAATACGCTCAGTTGGTAAACAGGAAGTCGATGTGCAACAGACCTAAAAATGGTATAGAACCCCAAGTTGAAGTTTGGTACCAAGGGGCTATGATTTGTGGTTGCTGAGGCCCTGTCCACACGGCAACGGATTCAGGTGAATCCGATAAAATTGTTTATCGTTTCGGCCTGGCGTCCACACGGCACTGGCGTTTTGGGTGCCCCAAAACGAAATCTTTTGAGAACGGGTTCCAGAGTGGAAAGATCTGGCAACGGCGCCGTTGCGAAGTCGTCTGGATGAGTAGAACGGATTTGTTTACGATGACGTCACAACCACGTGTTTTGCGCCGGGTAGAAGTGTAACGAACTCAATGCGAGTTGTCAACAAATCCTATAACTTGGTTCATGAAACGCGCTTACAAAATATTCTCACTGTGAATATTTATTGTGTAATGGTGCAAAGTGAGAGAGAGAGTCAATCCCGCCAGCAAAAATAGGGGAAAAAAAAAAAAAAAAGGAGCGATCTCACCTCTTCAGATGTTGGTTTAAGTCCTACAATACATTCCTCAAAAAGGGCGTAGAACAACAAATTAATCCATCAACGTGTAGCATTCAATTTATTCCGGACCATTAAAGACGCCGCCTTCCGCGTAGAACCATACGTCATCCTCGCCGCCATATTGGATGGGTCAAAGCAGAGAATAAAGATGCCTCATTCATGTGCTACGTTTAACTGTACCAACAGGTTTGCCGTCCAAACGAGATCACATGGGATTACCTTTCACAGGTGAGACTGGAAAAATACTTTTCATTGTATTTGGTCATTATAATGTAATTTTACGAACAGATTTTTCTGACTTTGTGGCTAATATGAAGTCTCGCACATAATAGTTTATGCGCATGCGTCCTTACTTCTATTGTTCTGGTGTCTCCAAAGGGACCGTCTTACAGCGCCCCTAGAGGTGTGGCATGTGTATTGCATCGTTTTCAGCAAGCGTTGCGTTGCCATATGGACCTGATATTTTACTGATCCGTTGCCCATGTGGACGCGATATTTTTTTAATAACATCTCGTTGCCAT
Organism: Neoarius graeffei; assembly: GCF_027579695.1. NCBI lineage: Eukaryota > Metazoa > Chordata > Actinopteri > Siluriformes > Ariidae > Neoarius > Neoarius graeffei. Next base: position 14,572,219 of record NC_083576.1, on the reverse strand, counting down.
TGTCGTGTGGATGTAGCCTGAGAAAAAGGGTGTTTCGGACAGAGGTAAACCAGTACCACCACCACCCTCGGAGCGGGAGTATAATAAAGCATGTCACGTGATAGTCAGCTAGAGTTTTACAAGACTAAATACTTACTTACAGGTCAGACTAAATATTGAAAACATATTGGGGGGGGGGGGGGGGGAGAGTTATGGACTAACGTGAGGAGACTAAAAGCAGAACATGCTTTATGGATATTGTTTGCTTCCTAATACAATACATTAGTGAAAATCTGAATAGAATTTGAATGGTGAAATTTATTACGGATACGAAAACCGTAATACTGATACAAATAAGTGAGAAACACAACATCCCAAATGTCAAAATAATAATAATAATAATAATGCTATACTTGTGCAAGGCCGTTGGGTGCATTGGGCCGCGCTGCAGGTTTACTGTGCCGGCTGGTGCAAGGACAGTTGGCTTTAATTCCCCACTTGCCTCGTGCCGCGTGTACCATGTCCCCTATATTATAGAGTGCTAGGAGGAGGTAAGGGACAAGTTAGTTAGCACTGTAGAGCACAACACACTAGGCATTACACAAACTATCATTGTCTCAAATATCGGAATACGAAATACAGAAAACGAATCTGCTGCTCGCATTGTGCATCGGGATATTTCCTTTAAAGGACATGGGACATGAAACATAAATGCATGCTATATCAGTTTCGTTCCATTAAAAATATGAATTAATTGCATCAACAAATACAAAATCATCTATTAAATTCAGCAAAATTGTTATATTCGTGATTATATGGCATTTCTGCTCGAGCTCCGATATGCATATTTTACAACCGGAAGAGCCGCTGTCACGTGATCATACGTCACAAAAACTTTCGGGCACAGCACAAGCGGGTAGATGAATGGAGAAGTGAATGACAAGAAAATTGTTTTATAGTCTTTAACGTACATTGAACATCATGGTGTATTGTGCTGCTTATGGTTGCAATAATTCCAATGGGAAATGCCCTGGAGTAAGTTTTTTTGCATTCCCCAAGGACCCGAAGCTGAGGAAAGTGTGGGCTCACTACTGCCGTAGAAGAAAAAAGAAAAAAAAAAAAAAAAAAAAAAAAAAACTTTGCACCTACTGTTTCCCACAAACTTTGTTCGGACCATTTCACTGAGGATTCTTTCAACATTAATACTCAGGTACTGAGCGATATTAATTGCCGAGCCAAATTTAAGAGGCCGTATAGCCGGGTTCATGGAGGCAGTGATGGCGCCATAATATACAGGGCCTAACATTCCTACAACTGTAGAGACAGTCAAGAAATCCTGTAACATTAATGGACATTTAAATAAATGTTATGTTGGTAAGTTTGTTTAACTTTTCTTAATTTTCATCTCTTTCGCCAAACGGCGTAGTGTTGTTAGCTGTGTGATGGCGTTTTGCCATTTTGAATGTTTTCATCTCGGACTCTGGAAGCATTGTATCTCAATCAATCTCGAAAAATATCAGCAAAAAAAAAAAATAGCTTGCAACGGACTTCAGCTAGATCTATGATGAACTTTCAATGTATGATACAAAAATAATACTTCTTTCAACAGATCATTAGCCTTTGAGCAGAATTGTTTTTAATTTACCAGGAAGTGTTATCGAGCCGACCGCTTTCAGTTTCATGGGGATTGAATGAACTCTCACTCTCGGAATCATCTGACCCGTCAGCGTAAAGACAAGATCCATGGTCATGTGAATTTCCAGCTATCGGTTCGAATTGATAGGGTCTAACTTCACATCTCTGTGAAACATCGGGAATGTCACTGTCGATGGTGTCCATTTCGGTAACCTGTTTACGTTAGATTCCCAAGCGCTGGCTCCTTGGAAAGTTTTTGTGACGTCACGGGTCACGTGACCACCTAGCTCATTAACGAATCCTTGTTTTACGCTGATGTATAAAAAAGTTGAATAATGTGATGATTTTCACATTTTTGACGCCCTGCAGTGATTTAGATGGCATTTCTTATGTCCTTTATACATAATTATGCCCAGAAAAAAATCCATGTCCCATGTCCTTTAATACTCATCATAAGCCCCATCTCTACTTACACACTAGGCAGCAGTACCAGAGTTAGGAGCATACAGAGCACGAAAGCTGCAAGTCAGATCCTAACTGCCTCAAAGCACGCTAACTAAATAGTTTAAAAATTTAAGCTAAGTTAATCAAAAGGAAGTGTTATAGCACATTGCATCAAACATAAGGCCCATCGCCTTGTTTTATTTGGCTCAAGTGAACTTGGAAAAATAATAGAAATAGTCCACTACTCTCTGCTCAACTTCCTCAAGATCCAAAATTCACAGCAGAGCCGTAAACTCGACAGCAGTCTTGATCGCTGCAATAATATTAACACCTATGTGCTGCACTAATGCAGTCACACTCTTGTCTAAAAACGATTCAGAATCACATTGTGCTGGTAGTGACATAACCAGAAACTAATTTCAGAGATGATGAAATGTACAAAAAAAAAAAAAAGGAATATATTTGTCACCTGTACAATTAAACTGATAAACGAGGCACATGTCAGGAGTGGTGATGACCAATTTATTTATTCTCATCATTTAAGGTACAATCTACCCAACATGCTAATAACGGGAAAATTACACCTTGACTGACACACTGTTGCTTAAAGGGATAATTCGGGATTTTTGACATGAATCTGTATGGGATCCCCATCAATAGTGTCGTGCAAACACACTGACTTACCCCCGACAGCATCCTGTGAGTCCAGTTCTTGTCCAGACGAAAGTAGTCCGGCAAGTTTGTTGGGGTCACGAAAGTAAAACGTTTTTCATCTCAAAACAGTACGTGTTCAAAAGAGTGATATATTTGCATCACAAAACCGTTGCCAAATAAAAAGTCAGACCTCGAAATCGCTTGGCACTATTTTCTCTCCCTCGGTATCACTGCGCGCTGTCATGTTGACATCTGCGCAGGAATCAACACCTTTCCCATTGTTTGGCAGTGATTAGGAGTTCAGATCAGCGGCGCTAACAAGCTAATTTGAGAGCAAGAACAGCGACAAATTTATCACCTTCTATAACCTATACAATAATATATTTGTGAAAATGGTGCGCACTTGCGACTATCCAGGCTGTAGCAACAAAGATGTGGCTGAATCTCCGCACACATTTCACCGTCGTAGTCAGACATGTTGTCGCTAACTTTGCTAGCAGTAAACAATGTAGTGATGTGTCGGTCGCGAACGATCCGGTTCAAAGAGCCGGCTCTTTGAAGTGAACGACGGGAGCCGGCTCTTCGGTGGGAGCCGAATTAGTTTTTTGTCCTTAGGTGCCTCAGAGAGAGAGAGAGAGAGAGAGAGAGTTCAGCTCAGCTGAAGGATGATTGTCTATTTGACAACCATGATCATTGTTCATTGTTTTATTGCCGTGAATTCCTAAAGCTCATGATATAAATTGTTGCTCATAAATTGACAGGTTCGGTCGGCAACCGCCTTGGCATGGCCAGATTAATCTGCGGTATACAACGAGACAGCAGTCATTATAACAGGAGCATATTTGCTGTTCCAGCAGCTTCTCATTACTGGTGGAGCAGAGTGCGGCACTTTTTTCTCTTTTCCCATGCGCTCAAGGTGCCACATATTTTGTTGCACATTGTTCTGTGTTTGTTAAAATAATTTCCAACTTTGCTTCATAGTTTCTTAGGCCTGATTTATACTTCATAATTTATTTTGTGGCATTTTGTTCAAGGTCGAGTGTGAAATAAAGCCATAAAGGATAAACAGTTGATGTCTTCTGTGTATTTTATATTGGTAATATAACAGTTTTGCATTATGTTTGTGAGAAAATAATTTATTAATTGGTAAGTTAGTTTTATTTCTATAGCTAGAACATTGTTACACTGCTATACTTTACAAAGCTTTACAACGGCTACAAAAACTAAAAAATAAAATGGAAAACATCCTATTGATAAAATATAAATAATAATGTAATTAATTAACTAGTTAATTGCAGCAATTAAATCAAAAATAAAATCTCAGGAGCCGTTTGGGAGCTGAAAGAGCCGGCTCCTTATAGTAAGAAGAGCCAAAAGAGCCGGCTCCCGAAAAAGAGCCGAAATTCCCATCACTAAAACAATGAATGAAACAGCCGTGGCTGTCACCTGGTGGCAGCGCGCAGTGATACCAAGGGAGAGAAAATAGCGCCAAGCGATTTCGAGGTCTGACACTTTATTTGGCAACGGTTTTGTGATGCAAATACATCACTCTTTTGAACACATACTGTTTTGAGACGAAAAACGTTTTACTTTCGTGACCCCAACAAACTTGCCGGACTACTTTCGTCAGGACCAAAACTGGACTCTCAGGATGCTGTCAGGGGTAAGTCAGTGTGTTTGCACGACACTATTGATGGGGATGCCATACAGATTCATGTCAAAAATCCCGAACTATCCTTTTAACAAACTGGAAGTTCTCATTAAACAGTGATACCTACCTGTGCCAGGTATAATCTGAGTGGGCATGAGGTTCTGGGGTTCATGAGGCTGGCCTTTTGCACACTTCAGCCAGGAGAAGACTTCATCATCTGGGCTGTCCTCCACATCTGCATGAGCAGTGTTTAAAAAAAAAAAAAAACACGCAAAAATAATTATTTAAAACAACATGTATCTGCGGGTTCATCCTTAAGAGATTAACTATTAGCTACCAGACGGTCATGCTCACCATCATGTGGCTGGTTCTTTCGTAGCCGGTAACAATCTAGGCATACGCCAAAACCGCATTTGCGACACACCCAGTGGATGTTGAAGAGCGTCGTCTCACACACGTCACACATCTCCCTCACACCCCTAACTGCCCGCTTCCACGCCACCTTTTCTGCTCGAACACATACACGACACATCAACACACAGGCAAGAGGAACAACTGTTGCAGTCCAATCAACCTTAAATTCAAGAACTTTCATTTGTAACATCCATAAATAAGGACAAATACAGTGGTGCTTGAAAGTTTGTGATCCCTTTAGAATTTTCTAGATTTCTGCATAAATATGACCGAAAACATCAGATTTTCACACAAGTCCTAAAGGTAGATAAAAAGAACCCAGTTAAACAAATGAGACAAAAAGATTATACTTGGTCAGTTATTTACTGAGGAAAATGATCCAGTATTACATATCTGTGAGTGGCAAAAGTATGTGAACCTCCAGGATTAGCACTTAATTTGAAGGTGAAATTAGAGCAGTTCTCACATGAACTGCTCGCTTCAGGTCCTTCCACAACATTTCGGTTGGATTAAGGTCAGGACTTTGACTTGGCCATTCCAAAACGTTAACTTTATTCTTCTTTAACCATTCTTTGGTAGAACTACTTGTGCGCTTAAGGTTGTTGTCTTGCTGCATGACCCACCTTCTCTTGAGATTCAGTTCATGGACAGATGTCCTGACATTTTCCTTTAGAATTCGCTGGTATAATTCAGAATTCATTGTTCCATCAATGATGGCAAGTTGTCCTGGCCCAGATGCAGCAAAACAGGCCCAAACCATGATGATACCACCACCATGCAGGGCTCAATATTAAGCACTGCCCGATTGCCAGGGGCAAGTGAAACATGCATTCTGGCAAGCGGGATAGGTCCCTGACATGCCCAACTGGGCAAGTTGGAATGAGCATATATTATGAACTAGAACCATAAAAATTAAGCTTTTTGATCTTTTATTTCAGTCCCTTACTACATATCCGCCATTATGTCTTGGCTGTTTTCTTAGTCCCGGTTTCATTTACTGCTTTGCAAGTTATTTTATATACCCCCGCTGTTGTAGTATGGTACACACACTGTTTATAGATCCCTTGTGCATGACGTCACGCATCACGTGATAATTACAGCTGGGGTCAGACAGACACCATCTTTCATGCAAGCAAGGCTTAATCCGTCTTCAATATGGTTAATTTTTGCACTGATTTTGCTTGTTCAAACAGAGAACTAGATAAAAGGCATTACTGTCTCCCCACTATCAAGAAAAATGTTAACAAATCGAAGCATATGCTTCAACAACAGGGAAATGAGTGGTTAAAGAATACGACGAGAGGAGCTAAACCTGAAAACTCCAGAGAAATTTACGATTACATTTAAAATGTATTTTACAAAAACAAAAGTCAAACGTGAGTATGGAAGAGTTTGCTTAAGAATCTTTTTTTTTTGTTTGTTTTTTTCTGTTCGCATTCAAGTTAGTGCCTTCATAAAAATGTTTGATTTTCTTACAGGTGAAGCAGCTTCCCTATTCGACACAGAAAACCCAGATTGGTTTCAAACAACTCTGGCATTAAAAAAAAAAAAAAATCCTCAAAAGAGTGACATGGGCAATAAATCCTGAAACAGCAGAACAGAGAGAGCTGGAGCTTTGTTTCTGTTATCAGAGGAACACAGTCCTGTGCAAAATATTTATATCCTTTTTTTTTTTGGGGGGGGGGGGGGGGGGGGTACATCATCCACCTCTAGGTTTAAAAAAAAAAAAAGCCCACCCCACTGCATCATGACAGACTGGCTGCACTGATTCAGTTACAGGTTGCCAGGTCTGTATGTATATTTAAAAAAAAATAAAATAAAATAAAAATAAAAACACCCACAACCTACACACTAAATTTTAAACTCAAACATTATCCTGTCCATCATGAGATGGCACAGGTCCCCCCCCCCCTTTAAACCTAGAGGTGGATGATTATTATTATTATTTATTTTATTTTTTTTTAAGGGCCATATTCTCAAACGCAGTGCTGTTTTTGGCACCCTATTGTTTTCTTCATACAAACTTTGTTATAGATTTCTACATTATCAAGTAATGAACCTACAGTCAGAGTTCTACACAAACACACTGAACTTTACAACAGCTGAAATGGAAATAAATCGACTAAGGCAGGAAAAACTATTTTGGATGAAATTGTTATTGTCTGTTACAAGCAAAAAGTAACCAATAACCGAACTTCAGCTCAATGTGTGATCATTTTATGTTGCAATTCACAGCTATTCTATGGTTTTCCTAAAAAATAAATAAATTAAAAAAAAAAATAGTACTTGCAAAATAGGGGGCAAGTGGAAATGAATCCCCAATTACCCCCCAGGGCAAGTGGGTTTAAAAGTTAATGTCAAGCCCTGCCATGTTTTACAGATGGGATAAGGTTCTTATGCTGGAATGCAGCGTTTGCCTTTCTCCAAACATAACACTTCTCATTTAAACCAAAAAGTTCTATTTTGGTCTCATCCATCCACAAAACATTTTTCCCAATAGCCTTCTGGCTTGTCCATGTGATCTTTAGCAAACTGCAGACGAGCAGCAATGTTCTTTTTGGACAGCAGTGGCTTTCTCCTTGCAACCCTGCCATACACACCATTGTTGTTCAGTGTTCTCCTGATGGTGGACTCATGAACATGAACATTAGCCAATGTGAGAGAGGCCTTCAGTTGCTTAGAAGTTACCCTGGGGTCCTTTGTGACCTCGCCGACTATTACACGCCTTGCTCTTGGAGTGATCTTTGTTGGTCGACCACTCCTGGGGAGGGTAACAATGGTCTTGAATTTCCTCCATTTGTACACAATCTGTCTGACTGTGGATTGGTGGAGTCCAAACTCTTTACAGATGGTTTTGTAACCTTTTCCAGCCTGATGAGCATCAACAACGCTTTTTCTGAGGTCCCCAGAAATCTCCTTTGTTCGTGCTATGATACACTTCCACAAACGTGTTGTGAAGATCAGACTTTGATAGATCCCTGTTCTTTAAATAAAACAGGGTGCCCATTCACACCTGATTGTCATCCCATTGATTGAAAACACCCGACTCTAATTTCACCTTCAAATTAACTGCTAATCCTAGAGGTTCACATATTTTGCCACTCACAGATATGTAATATTGGATCATTTTCCCCAATAAATAAATTACCAAGTATAATATTTTTGTCTCATTTGTTTAACCGAGTTCTCTTTATGTACTTGTGAGAAAATCTGATGTTTTAGGCCATATTTATGCAGAAATATAGAAAATTCTAAAAAGGGTTCACAAACTTTCAAACACCACTGTAATAACTTACGGTGAGGTTCCACCATCATCATAGCCTCTTTCTCGGACATGACAAGTTGGCAGAACTGGTCACCCACATTGGCAAGGATGTACTTAGATGTATCCAGGTCGAGGCCTTCCTGTGCATTTGTAGATGGCAGCCATAAACCCATGGCCATGCTGTCACTCTGCTGCGGGGTCAGGAAACCCTCCACACGAAGCACCCCCTTCTTTGTGAACGCTAGCCTGGGTATAGAAAAATTAAAGATAAAGGTGGCATCACTGCTAATAATTTGAGCAGGCTTGAACAGAAGTGTTTCAAATCTCATCTCTCTACTAAAACCATGTATGCTTTGACAGGCAGCACCAACTTCCATGCTACAAACAAGAAACTTAAAAAAAAAAAAAACTAGATATTTATAGAAACTATTTTCATCACAATCCTAGACATAGTTTGAAAGAAATTTCAACAAAGTGCACCTGCGGAAGTGGAAGAAGCGGCAGGCCACATTGGGGTCATCGTCCTCCAAATCCTGCTCACGGGATTTACGGTAGCGCTCAAGGCGACACTCTCGGCACTTGTGCAGGTGCGGAGCTACGTTTATGCAGGAGCCGTCCTGCAGGAAGGCTTCACCAGACTGCTTCAAACGTCGCACCTTATTCTGGTCCTTCAGCACTGACTGACCAACTGCAACACAGCACCACAATAGAATTCTCTCACGGTCCGTACTCTTGCTTAATAATAATCCTTCTTAAAAACACCATCTTATTTGTTAAACGACCATTTTCTGCACTTCTCTGAAAGAAAACATAAGCTATAGATAAAAATACAAACACACGACAACATAAAGGCCTTTAAAGGAACAGTCCACCGTACTTCCATAATGAAATATGCTCTTATCTGAATTGAGACGAGCTGCTCCGTACCTCTCCGAGCTTTGCGCGACCTCCCAGTCAGTCAGACGCGCTGTCACTCCTGTTAGCAGCTAGGCTCAGCATGGCCAATGGTATTTTTTGGGGCTGTAGTTAGATGCGACCAAACTCTTCCACGTTTTTCCTGTTTACATAGGTTTATATGACCAGTGATATGAAACAAGTTCAGTTACACAAATTGAAACGTAGCGATTTTCTATGCTATGGAAAGTCCGCACTATAATGACAGGCGTACTAACACCTTCTGTGCGCTTCGACAGCGCATTGATATGGAGCTCAGATATCAATGCGCTGCCGAAGCGCGCAGAAGGTGTTAGTACGGCTGTCATTATAGTGCGGACTTTCCATAGCATAGAAAATCGCTACGTTTCAATTTGTGTAACTGAACTTGTTTCATATCACTGGTCATATAAACCTATGTAAACAGGAAAAACGTGGAAGAGTTTGGTCGCATCTAACTACAGCCCCAAAAAATACCATTGGCCATGCTGAGCCTAGCTACATTGCTAACAGGAGTGACAGCACGTCTGACTGCGTCTGACTGACTGGGAGGTCGCACAAAGCTCGGAGAGGTACGGAGCAGCTCGTCTCAATTCAGATAAGAGCATATTTCATTATGGAAGTACGGTGGACTGTTCCTTTAATAAGTCATACAAAATGTGAATAAAATAGTAAATAATGGAAAATCCCATTAATCCCAGGGGGAGCCATGGCCTAATGGTTAGAGAAGCAGCTTAGGAACCAAAAGGTCACTGGTTCGATTCCCTGGACTAGCAGGACTGGCTGAAATGCCCTTGAGCAAGGCACCTAACCCCCAGGCTGCTCTGGGTATGCTGTACGTCGCTCTGGATAAGAGCATCTGCTAAATGTCATTAACATAACGTAATGTAATGTAATGTAATCCATGAAGGCTACCTTTGAAAGGTTTGCTCCTTGGTCTGTTTTTAGCGGCCTGGGTTTTGGTCTTCTGCAGATCAGACCCATCAGCAGCTCCAGAGTGCATGCCAGGCTTTTGGGTTTGATCGGTGGCATCTTCAGCCTCGCTCAGGTCAGACAGGTCACTGTTTCCTGAGTCCGAGTCCGAGTCTCGTTTGCTCGACTGACCACGCTCATCCAGAGAGAATTTCTGCGAAGCTTTATCAAACAGCATAGGGACTGCCTGACCTTCTACAAACACGCCTTCAGTGTTGACACAGGCTCCAGTCCCACCATTGTTGGTCTCCTTGTTCTGTTTGAGCGCTTGGTCATCTTTGTGCTGTGACATAAAAGATGAAGCAGAAGAGGAAGAACAGCTGGCAAACTGGGAAGAAAGAATTCCTTTGGGAGGTTCGACCATGGTGAATAAATTTGACTGGCCATCAGTGGCAGGTGGATCTTGGCCAAGAATACCAGTGCCACCTGGAGGCTGAGTAGCAGACGCTGATGGGGACAAATTTGGAGTGGTCAAGCCGCTAAATGGGCTATTCGGGGCTGCTCCAGGATAAGAAAGAAACGGATTAGCCTCTTTCGAGGCTGCCAGAAAGAGGTTCTCATGAGAATCTGAACCCTTGCTGCCTGATAGTAGACCAAATCCACCAGCAGGGGTAGCACTGGTTGTATTTCTCATACCAGCACCAGGACTCGTCAGTGCAGCAGAGCCCAGGCCCAGAGAGGTCCCGAGCCCTAAAGCAGGTTTCGAAGTGTCCCCTGAACCCAAAACAGAGCTGCTGCTTACAGCCGGCATGAAACCAGGGGCCAATTTCGCCAGTGTGTCTGCTCCAGTTCCAAAAGGTTTGTTTATTAAAATTCCATTACCTGCTGGCTTGACATCAGGCACTTTGGGCTGCTCTTTAATAGATGCCAGGCCACCAGCTGGTGCAGAACCAAACAGTCCTGCAGATGCAGAGGCAACAACGGCCTTTTTCAGGCCATCAGAAGCAGCGGCAGGCTTGAAAAGGGTCGGTGGCTCCTTACTGACATTTTTCGCCAAGGCTGTGAAGTAGTTAGTGTCTTTTGACTGACCTTGAGTGATGCCTGGGCTCTGATTCTGCGTCTGAGACATACACTGAAAGAATAAGTTCTGTGATGGAACAGATGGCTGTTGCTGAGGTTCCTGCGATTTAGTAAAATAAAATCCAAAGGGCTCCTTGCTCTCCTGGGAAGCTCCATTTGTCTGTGCAGGGATGTCACCGAACACAGCCCCACTGGTCTGCTTAGGCTGGGAAGGACTGACTCCCACAGCAGCGAGGGTGGTTGGTTTGGGTGTCTAATATGGGGGGGAAAAACATATCTGAGAATTATCTCCTTATAAACATTTAAAGCACTCAAAAGAGCACAAATTTGAGTTTTCAACTACATAAACAAGATTTATGTGCATTAACAGAATCGTGTTTTATATCAGTCATATGAACAGAGTCTAAGAATCACTAAAGGAAACCAGATAACGCTGGCAAATTAACACATCGACATGCTGACCTGACTTGCTTCCGGAAGTGATCCCCAAACAGGTGCTTGCTGGTTTAGTTCGGGGCTTGCAGAAAGCACCACACTGGGAGCATTGTCCTGGGAGGGTGAAGAGATGGTGACAGGGCCTGGAGATATCAGAGGAGCAGATCTGGGGAAGGCTGAAAGAACTCCATTGTCCTTTTCAGGTGCCAGGGCTGTGGAAGCAACCTTGGGTGCAGGAGCTCCAGGCACCAAACTAGGCATCTGACCCAAAGAGGGAAATGTGGTAGAAAAGGCAGATGGAGCAGGCTTCAGAGGTGGTGGAGTCAAGGTGGATGTGGGAATTGCTGTGGATGCCAGAGAACCTATTTTGTCTTGGCTCAGGGTGACATTGCCATTCTCCTTAATGACACCAGTCGATCTGCTGTTGGAATGGTCCTGCAGAGAAGAAGCGTCGTTAGAAATGCAGTTAGCTGAACCTTGGTGAGCAATGGAGTTTTCCCTCCATCTAGGGCTGTGCGATATGGGAAAAAATGAATATCCCGATACATTTTCTCCATTTCACGATATACATCTCGATATATTTAAACCTCCTCTAAAGGACCCCATGAAATCTAACTTTTACTCTTTACTGTTTTCACTACAATCCCTGCAGATTAAATAACATTCTTGGTTAACTTTACAGGTGGTTTTCAACAACACATTTTAAATTTTCATGTTAGTGATTAATCGCAATTGAATTGAAATAAGACTATTTTTATTCAACAAAGATGTGGCACAAACTGCAAAAACAATCTTGAAAATTGCAACAAAGGGGCAACACAATACAGAGCTGCTCAGAGCTCAAATCAATAAAGTGCAAGCTCAACACTGAGAAAGACATTTATGGCCCTTTTCCACTACCCTTTTTCAGCTCGCTTCAGCCCGACACGGCTCGTGTTTCGACTACCTCAGAGCAGCACGACTCAGCTCGCTTCAGCCCTACTCAGCACCCAAAACTCGCACGGTTTTGGAGTAGGGCTGAAGCGAGCCAAACCGAGCCGAGTGGGGCTAGGGGCGTGAGGAGACACTCCCCTGTGCACTGATTGGTGAGGAGTGTCCTCACACGCCCCGCGAGCACGCTGGGATCTGTAAACACCGTAAACCCGGAAGAAGAAGAATTACGAGAATTTCTGAAGCCTTATGCGCCTCGCCTCATCTATACGCTCTTGCCAGTATCAGTTGGCGTTGTCGGTGACAACAAGCCACAGCACCAAGACCAGCAACACTAACGACTCCATGTTTATTGTTCATTATCCGGGTCGTGAGACTACCGCTTAAAAGATCACTGATGTCACTGTTTGCGCCGCCTAACATCACGTGACGTCCACCCACTTTCGCTAACTCCACCCAATGTGTCCACCCACTTCCAGCCAGCACGGTTCAGCGCGGTTGTAGTCGAAATGCAACTCCAACAGCCCCACTCAGCTCAACTCAGCCCAACTCAGCACGGCACGGCTCAACCCAACTCAGCCGCGTTGGTAGTGGAAAAGCGGCATTAGCCTAAATAAGAAAAGTGCTCATTCATTAAATTATTTTAAAAAATAGATCTCCAAGCTATTAACCTGACTACTGAGAACCACTGGAACATTCACAATAGAGAGAGAGATTGAGGGAGAGAAGAGAGAGATCTGCAAAGCATAATTTTCCTCTTTGCACACTTTTGAACTGAATGCTTTCTGGCTCTGCCTCTCAGATGTGTATAATTCCGCTATTGCCTTCTCTGTAAAATGTCTGCGACCAGGCAACTCATATTTGGGATCGAGTGTGTTTGGTAATTTTTGGAAGCCTGGTTTTTCCACTATATTAACTGGGATCATGTCTTCGGCAATGAAGTTAGTGATTGCATCCGTTATAGCTCTCCATCTCTGACTCGTTTTCCCATATGGGATGGCTTTGGAGAACGAGGCCGCTATGGTCATTTGTTTAGCTTGGGTTAGCTCGTGGGCAAGTAGTTCAGAGTTTAAGAGACTCTTCATACTGTACCGGGTGAGTTTTCAGGTGATGGAACATATTTGTAGTGCTGCTGCCTTTCGTGATGACAGGTTTTTTTGCACACTTTACAAATTGGCATTTGCTGTTCCACGTCCTCCTCACGGTATCCAAAAAAATGCCAGATGACTGACCCCTTACTAGTTCTTTTAGGAACCAATTCGTCCGCTTCCATTTCTAATGTGTCGCTGAAATTGACAGAGCTTACACGGTAGCCTACGCAACACCAGCGATTGCACGAACTGAGTTAGTGCTGTAAACCGGAACTAGGAAATCTTCCCGCTGGCAGTGTTGCCAGATACTGCTGACGGTTTCCAGCCCAAAATATGTTCAAAACCCGCCAAAATGCACTTAAAACCACCCAATCTGGCAACACAACCGAAACTAGAAAATCTTCCCGGAAGTTCCTTTCAGCACCAAGATGTCACCCGGGATTGGTTGGCGAGTGCGTGACGTTATTGTTTTCTTTACCCTTAAGCAGCCTCTCACATTACTGCCTGAGGGACAGGGAAAAAAAACACCGGGAAAGGTTTTAAACAAACGCAACAAACACAAGTCGGAAGATTACCATAAAATACTCGATAGTTACGATATAATAATTTTATGTATCGCACACAGAATTTTCGGCGATATATCGAGTATATTTGATATATCGCACAGCCCTACTTCCATCCCTAAAGACCACTGCTAGCATCTCTTTGCCCCTTATTACCGTCGATTCGCTGTCTGCAGTCACGGACCCGCTGTCAGTCTGGCCATTTGGCTCACCCTCCCCTGTTCCTTTGAATCGTTTCAGGGTCACATCCTCGTCTCCTTCAGAAGCTGTCCGACGTCGACGCCCACACTCACCCTTCGCGCCGTCTGCCTCCTTCCTCCGTCGATCCTGAAGGCCGCAGAAACACATCTGTAACTGCAGCCTTTGACTCACCAGTGCCAATAAAATAAAATAATCATGCCTAGTTAAACTAGTGTACCTCATCTGTTGGCTCCGCAGCAAGCGTTACATGAATGACTCGTGGATCAACTACCTGGGTCTCTTCTCTCTGAAATGTAAAATCCGAGTGAGAAAAAAAAGGACTTGGAACGTTCCTTCCTAACAATCCACCTTTCTTACTTTAAAACAAAACAATGATACAACACCATGGCAGTTTGATGAGTAACACACAAACCTGATCCATGGTAATCTCCATAATGTGTGTGACAGGATCGTGCTGGGACACAAGCCCCTGCGCCCACGACTCTTCAAACTCCGGCTGGTACACCTGCACCCTTCGGCCCTGGATTGTGTACGTCCCTATCAAAGTCAAAAAACAACTTACGCATTTCGTTTAAACAGTCATAACTGTTTGAGATGAGCTACAATAAATCTACAACCCCGATTCCAAAAAAGTTGGGACAAAGTATAAAGCGTAAATAAAAATGGAATGCAATAATTTACAAATCTCACAAAGTGATATTCACAATAGAACATAGACAACAAATCAAATGCCGAAAGTGAGACATTTTGAAATTTCATGCCAAACATTGGCTCATTTGAAATTTCATGACAGCAACACATCTCAAAAAAGTTGGGACAGGGGCAATAAGAGGCTGGAAAAGTTAAAGGTACAAAAAAGGAACAGCTGGAGGACCAAATTGCAACTCATTAGGTCAATTGGCAATAGGTCATTAACATGACTGGGTATAAAAAGAGCATCTTGGAGTGGCAGCGGCTCTCAGAAGTAAAGATGGGAAGAGGATCACCAATCCCCCTAATTCTGCACCGACAAATAGTGGAGCAATATCAGAAAGGAGTTCGACAGTGTAAAATTGCAAAGAGTTTGAACATATCATCTACAGTGCATAATATCATCAAAAGATTCAGAGAATCTGGAAGAATCTCTGTGCGTAAGGGTCAAGGCCGGAAAACCATACTGGGTGCCCGTGATCTTCGGGCCCTTAGACGGCACTGCATCACATACAGGCATGCTTCTGTATTGGAAATCACAAAATGGGCTCAGGAATATTTCCAGAGAACATTATCTGTGAACACAATTCACCGTGCCATCCGCCGTTGCCAGCTAAAACTCTATGGTTCAAAGAAGCAACCGTATCTAAACATGATCCAGAAGCGCAGACGTCTTCTCTGGGCCAAGGCTCATTTAAAATGGACTGTGGCAAAGTGGAAAACTGTTCTGTGGTCAGACGAATCAAAATTTGAAGTTCTTTATGGAAATCAGGGACGCCGTGTCATTCGGACTAAAGGGGAGAAGGACGACCCAAGTTATCAGCGCTCAGTTCAGAAGCCTGCATCTCTGATGGTATGGGGTTGCATTAGTGCGTGTGGCATGGGCAGCTTACACATCTGGAAAGACACCATCAATGCTGAAAGGTATATCCAGGTTCTAGAGCAACATATGCTCCCATCCAGATGACGTCTCTTTCAGGGAAGACCTTGCATTTTCCAACATGACAATGCCAAACCACATACTGCATCAATTACAGCATCATGGCTGTGTAGAAGAAGGGTCCGGGTACTGAACTGGCCAGCCTGCAGTCCAGATCTTTCACCCATAGAAAACATTTGGCGCATCATAAAATGGAAGATACGACAAAAAAGACCTAAGACAGTTGAGCAACCAGAATCCTACATTAGACAAGAATGGGTTAACATTCCTATCCCTAAACTTGAGCAGCTTGTCTCCTCAGTCCCCAGACATTTACAGACTGTTGTAAAGAGAAAAGGGGATGTCTCACAGTGGTAAACATGGCCTTGTCCCAACTTTGAGATGTGTTGTTGTCATGAAATTTAAATCACCTAATTTTTCTCTTTAAATGATACATTTTCTCAGTTTAAACATTTGATACGTCATCTATGTTCTATTCTGAATAAAAGATGGAATTTTGAAACTTCCACATCATTGCATTCCGTTTTTATTTACAATTTGTACTTTGTCCCAGCTTTTTTGGAATCGGGGTTGTACACTAAACACTGCGTGTCATTTAACACGTCAATGCCGCTCACCTTTTCTCAGTATCTCCTGGAGCTCGGAGTCACGGTGCCAGCTGCTGATGGCTGCTTGGAGTGCTGGCTGCTCCTGCAGGAGTGGATGCCTCACGTCTTTCTCAACCTGCTCAGGGACAGATCGCCTGACCTTGAACACCAGTCTAATGTTTACATAGGCAGAAGCATCTCTAATACACTACAACAGCAAACCTGTCTTTCGACCACTGGGACGTTATTGGGGTGAGATTAAAATACTACCAAACTTTTTCTGTTTTAAACACAGTTTTACTTTGGCTGAGCTGTTCCTTCCATGCAGGTAGATCTCACAAAGGGTTGTAATATAGCAGTCACATAGCCAACCTCAAATCTCTGCAGCGAACTTCCACTTGGGAGAAATTCCAGCTTTCTAGTTCCGAAGAACTCAACAGGAACCAGGGATCCTAAGCCGACGCGGTCCACGAGTGGTTGAAACACCTGGAGGAATAGCAGGAGTTTCACATCACTTCATTAACAGTCAAAAATGCTCCCAGGAGATGCAGAAATTCTGCAAATGAGCTGCTCAAGAGACACAAAGTGCCCAAAATACTGATTTTACTGATATCTCTGTGTTAGTTAAGCAAGGAATCAGACACGTTGTGTATCCCCCTGCCCTTTCCCCCCCCCCAACTCTGATATTACTGTACTATTATGTGAAGGCCAATTAAGATGACAGACACGCTACAGATCTTGATGCAATATATTTTAAAGCTCACCGTAATTACAATATTGTTTCAAGACAGCTAAGCCACCAAGAATTCGCTGTATCAGTCAATACAGTGGGGCAAAAAAGTATTTAGTCAGCCACCACTTGTGCAAGTTCTCCCACTTAAAAAGATGAGAGAGGCCTGTAATTTTCATCATAGGTACACTTCAACTATGAGAGACAGAATGGGGGGAAAGAATCCAGGAAATCACATTGTAGAATGTTTAATGAATTAATTGGTAAATTCCTCGGTAAAATAAGTATTTGGTCACCTACAAACAAGCAAGATTTCTGGCTCTCACAGACCTGTAACAACTTCTTTACGAGGCTCCTCTGTCTTCCACTCGTTACCTGTATTAATGGCACCTGTTTGAACTCGTTATCAGTATAAAAGACACCTGTCCACAACCTCAAACAGTCACACTCCAAACTTCACTATGGCCAAGACCAAAGAGCTGTCAAAGGACACCAGAAACAAAATTATAGACCTGCACCAGGCTGGGAAGACTGAATCTGCAATAGGTAAGCAGCTTGGTGTGAAGAAATCAACTGTGGGAGCAATTATTAGAAAACGGAAGACATACAAGACCACTGATAATCTCCCTCGATCTGGGGCTCCACGCAAGATCTCACCCCGTGGGGTCAAAAGGATCACAAGAACGATGAGCAAAAATCCCAGAACCACACGGGGGGACCTAGTGAATGACCTGCAGAGAGCTGGGACCAAAGTAACAAAGGCCATCAGTAACACACTACGCCGCCAGGGACTCAAATCCTGCAGTGCCAGACGTGTCCCCCTGCTTAAGCCAGTACATGTCCAGGCCCGTCTGAAATTTGCTAGAGAGCATTTAGATGATCCAGAAGAGGATTGGGAGAATGTCATATGGTCAGATGAAACCAAAATAGAACTTTTTGGTAAAAACTCAACTTGTCGTGTTTGGAGGAGAAAGAATGCCGAGTTGCATCCAAAGAACACCATACCTACTGTGAAGCATGGGGGTGGAAACATCATGCTTTGGGGGCTGTTTTTCTGCAAAGGGACCAGGACGACTGATCCGTGTAAAGGAAAGAATGAATGGGGCCATGTATCATGAGATTTTGAGTGAAAACCTCCTTCCATCAGCAAGGGCATTGAAGATGAAACGTGGCTGGGTCTTTCAGCATGACAATGATCCCAAACACACCGCCCGGGCAACGAAGGAGTGGCTTCGTAAGAAGCATTTCAAGGTCCTGGAGTGGCCTAGCCAGTCTCCAGATCTCAACCACATAGAAAATCTTTGGAGGGAGTTGAAAGTCCGTGTTGCCCAGCGGCAGCCCCAAAACATCACTGCTCTAGAGGAGATCTGCATGGAGGAATGGGCCAAAATACCAGCAACAGTGTGTGAAAACCTTGTGAAGACTTACAGAAAACGTTTGACCTCTGTCATCGCCAACAAAGGGTATATAACAAAGTATTGAGATGAACTTTTGTTATTGACCAAATACTTATTTTCCACCATAATTTGCAAATAAATTCTTTAAAAATCAGACAATGTGATTTTCTGGATTTTTTTTTCTCATTTTGTCTCTCATAGTTGAAGTGTACCTATGATGAAAACTACAGGCCTCATCTTTTTAAGTGGGAGAACTTGCACAATTGGTGACTGACTAAATACTTTTTTGCCACACTGTATGGTATAAAAGGAACACATAAAACCTGGGTGCTATTGGAAAATTACAAATGATAGTGAGGTGTGATGTAGTCCAACGCAAAGTGTCAACCTTATTGTAATAACGTGAAGCTTGTGAGTCAGAATGTAACAAACACGCACCATTAGTTTCAAAACAGTCTTACCAAAATATATTTAGACTGTCCTGTAATAACCGGTGTGAAGAAAAATCCATATCACACACATAACTCTGCTTCAAAATATCAGCATAGCGTCCAATCTGGACCATTAAAACGTACCATTACTAATGTCTCCGCCATCTTTTTTTTTTTTTAAACCTTACCAGCAAACATTTTAAAGTTTGATATCAAATCCGACAGCTCTATCCTCTGTGTTTCACTGAACCAGTGCACCAACCAGGCCACTTCACTAAACAGATGTTCTGCTGCGTTGAGAAGTAAACACAATGAACAAGCTTTGGCTGTACACTCACCAGGGCAGGCCAGTGGCTAGGAGGCGTCCCTCCCGCTGCGGGAATGGAGGAGTCGCTTACAGGAGCCCACACGATGGTGTTTTCCATCAGAGCTGCTTGGACCTCTTCACCATACACCTGCACCCAGGAGCGCTGCCTCCACGGGCTGTCCTCAAACTCCAAGAACACCTGTGGGGCAAGTGTGAGTTTCATTTACGTCATTCAGTGCTGCAATCGCAACTGAGAAACATGTCTATATCTACATGGGTTTTTAAAAAAAAAAAAAAATCCTAAACATCCTAACTACCAAAACAAAACACAACTGAAAAAATCTTGTCCTGGTTTAAAAACGTACAACCCATTTTCTCTTACACCCTTTAATAATCCTGCAGCAGGGATCATGTTCAATTCATCTATCAAAGCTCCGAGAATGGTTATTGGGGCTGATACTGACCTGAAATACTGGATCAGTACTAGACCGGACTTAATATTATCCCCAATCCGTGGTGTTGATTTTGACGGACATGCAACAAATCTTGAACGTAAACGCTAAACACGCCACGCCACAATCATACCTTTTATACAAGTTGGCGACCAAGAGGATGTCATTATCGGCCAACATGACAAGTAAGGAATAAGAGACTTGGAGGTGTGCCGTTTTAGGAAAATAATCAACGTCTGGGTGGTGTGATGTGACCCAACACAAAGCAGAGCCACTGTTATCACTCTGGAGTTGATCAATTTCCTAAAACAGTGCGTGCCAAGATGATTTATTCCTCTTATACCACAGCAATTTGCTTTTAAGTTTATAAACAAATGAAATACTTTTTGTCCTTACACGGAATGTCGAGGAACGTCCGTAAGACTATCCTGTTATCACTGACATTATAGCCAGCCTCTGTTCACAAAGTTAATCAGATCCAAAACAAATAAACAAACGTACATTGTGCTACTGTGAATAAGAACTTTTTTTAATTATTAACCTTAGATTGTGTAGGGAATCCAACATACAATTTTTTTTTTTTTTACAAATGAAAACGTATTAGAACGAGCACATTAATAGAAACAAGTGATTTGAATTACAGTCTGCTCTTTCAGAAAATTAACAAACTGGAGAATTCAACAGCGCTGTGGTATAAAGACATTACATCAGAAACAGGGGGGGGGGAAAAAAAAAAGTGTTATCGATGAGTTCTTACCTGATACTGACATCCTCTTAACAGAAGCTTGTAGGGAACAGATTTGGTTAATAAGTTATGCGGAACATCACCTGTGGTCCTCTGGATTGTGTTAAACATAAAATACAATCAATGAATCGCTTGGGGAAAATACACTATATGGCCAAAAGTTTGTAGACACCTGACCAGTAAACCCGTGTGTGCTTCTTTGGACACCCCATTCCAGATTAAATCCCTCTGTTGCTACGATAATAACCTCCACTCTTCTGGGAAGGCTTTCAACTTGATTCTGGAGTGTGGCTGTGCGTTCATTCACCTACAAGAGCATTCGTGAGGTCAGGCACTGCTGTTAGGCGAGGCGTTCCAGTTCATCCTAAAGGTTTTCAGTGAAGCTGATATCAGGGCTCTGTGCCGATGTTCTGTAAAGTTATCCTACCTCTTGGATTTGTCCTACCAAGCCTACTGCGCATGCGCAGAACACATGACATCATATCTTGGAACTTGGACCGAGTTTTGTCCTACCGATCAGCTGGGCTGATAGAAAATCGGTGAGTTTTTCACGCATTTGTAATGCGTAATGTAGGCATATTTGCAATTCAGAAACGTATAAAATACAGTATTTTATAAACAAACGAAACGCTGCCCCGTCATAACTTTGACTGCACAGTGCCCACTGCGTGACAGAATTAGCAAGTTCTCATACAGATCGTTCTATTATTCAAAACAAGTCTCATTCTCATCTCATCATCTCTAGCTGCTTTATCCTTCTACAGGGTCGCAGGCAAGCTGGAGCCTATCCCAGCTGACTACGGGCGAAAGGCGGGGTACACCCTGGACAAGTCGCCAGGTCATCACAGGGCTGACACATAGACACAGACAACCATTCACACTCATGGTCAATTTAGAGTCACCAGTTAACCTAACCTGCATGTCTTTGGACTGTGGGGGAAACCGGAGCACCCGGAGGAAACCCACGCGGACACGGGGAGAACATGCAAACTCCGCACAGAAGGGCCCTCGCCGGCCCCAGGGCTCGAACCCAGGACCTTCTTGCTGTGAGGCGACAGCGCTAACCACTACACCACCGTGCCGCCCTCGAAACAAGTCATTACAAATTATTTGACTCGGCCAAAGGCTCGACCAATACGCACAAAACAATCGGCAAATGCGTGAAATACTCACCGATTTTCTATCAGCCCAGCTGATCGGTAGGACAAAACTCGGTCCAGATTCCAAGATATGACGTCATGTGTTCTGCACATGCGCAGTAGGCTTGGTAGGACAAATCCAAGAGGTAGGATAACTTTACAGAACACCGGCCCCTGGAGATCCGGAACGCCAAAATTTTCTTCCAGAACGACAGAGCTCGCTTTGTGTGAAGCGAAATGGTAATGCGAGAACAGGTTTGGGATTCTCTTTAGTTACAATGAAGGAAAACTGCGATGTCACAGCACACAAAGGCATTCGAGACCATTTCGTGGGTGAAGACTGATGTATGAATGTACCGGTAATGGTCAGGTGTCCACAAACTTGTTCACCGGATAGCGTACGTTCAAGCCAATCAGTTACGGATCCAGCATTTTGGGGCAGTACAGACCCAAATACCGACACTCGGTATCAGATTGGTGCATCCTGAAAAATTTCACTGTGGATAGAATGGAGGAATGAACAAAAAAAAAACAGGCTTGTGTTCATTTCATTCAGGGTTTTTTTTTTTTGTCAAAACCACTAAAGTTTCCAGCATTTCCAACAATAAAATGGGTTTGTGAAGTGACAAAAGCTTTACAACATACACACAAGGTAAGTGACTAACTTATCTACAGTACGTACACTTTAAAAAGAAAAAAAAGGCAGTTAAATAAATATACTATATAGTTTTACAACAACGCACTGTATAAATCACTTTCTCTCAGCTTACACAGATAAACCCAGTTTTTATTTTTACCTCAGGGAAGGTTTCTTCACTAGCCAACTAGCTAGCTTCCTTTCACTAAATATAAATAAAAACGAAATTATCTAGAAACCTAAAACTGGATTAAATACCAAAATTACACGTTTATTTACACATTACAACAGTGTGTTTTATATTTCTGGGCTGATATCTGGAGTAAGTGTTTGGGGCCTGTGGTTGTTTATTCACACTGCTAGCTCACTTAGCAGGTTCTTACAGCTAGCTAATATGCTAGCTACAGGATAATAAACACAAACATTACAGTACATAATGAATGAGCATCAGAAATTAGCTCAGGATTAAAAACCCAAATGTATATAGAGTAGAAGGCACTTTTATAATATAATATAATACAATAATAGATTAGATTGTATGTAATAAGCGCGTTTTTGTTTTTTTTTTTTAAACCCGAGCTCTGTTTTGTTTGCTGTTTAATGGCACAATCCCAATCGGCTCACTGCTCACTGTATAGGCGCACTATAGAGGGTGTGAAAGAATAACACATACAGCCTGTGTAGTGAACTAAACAGTAAATAAACAGGCATTTGGGACTCGGAAGGCATTTGTGTGTCTTTTGAGGGAATTTATAATCTCTGTCTCAGTTGTGTGTCTATATGTGTATGTATGGTTTACGTCTGATTTTATTTGGTCATTTTCATCCTGTTATTTTCAAGTTTTTTTGAGATATGTACCTCCACCCCGGGACTCGCCAGCCCAATAACACTGACTGCCCGGACGGTCCCCCGGAGCCAGGCCGCCTGCACAGCGCTTTCATTAGCGGCAGCAGCAGAGGCGGCGGCGGAACCAGCAGCAGAGCCTCCGCCATCATTCAGGAGGAGAAGCAGTCTTTTCCCGATCAGCCCCAGAGAGTCGCCCATATTCATAAAAACACCATGAAGAGACAGAGAGGCTTCTTCTTCTTCTTCTTCTTTCCCGTGCTTCAAAAACACCCGATGGAATTAGCTGTTAGCAAGCTCGCCCACGGCAAGCCTCAAAGCGATGAAAACGGAAATCCGTAACTACCGTCTAGCTTCATATGCACAGACGCACCTTCTTCCAAAAGAGTGCTGTTATTAATACCGAATCACCTCACACTGCTTTCTAAACAAGGAGCTGAAATGTTATTGTTCCAGCTACGGTTTCTTCTCTGCATCCGCCATTTAGACTCGCAGTAACCAAACGCACTCCTCGTACAAACTCGCTCATGTGAACAGAAACAGTGCCGCCTGCTGGACATCTCATGAACTGCATGAATAACTATATTTACAATCAGGGTTAGACTGGCATGTTTTTTCGTAAATATAATATATAATCTTGCATTATTATTATTGTTGTTTTTGCTTACAAATATGTTTCAAGTAAATAAACTCGAGTTTGTCAGATTATGGACGCATTGTATTAAATCATTTAGTACAGATTGACGCTGATAATAACAACACTGACCACTAGATGTCGCCAGAGATCTCATTATTTTATCTCATCTCATTATGTCTAGCCGCTTTATCCTGTTCTACAGGGTCGCAGGCAGGCTGGAGCCTATCCCAGCTGACTGCGGGTGAAAGGCGGGGTACACCCTGGACAAGTCGCCAGGTCATCACAGGGCTGACACATAGACACAGACAACCATTCACACTCACGGTCAATTTAGGTCTTTGGACTGTGGGGGAAACCGGAGCACCCGGAGGAAACCCACACAGACACGGGGAGAACGTGCAAACTCCACACAGAAAGGCCCTCACCGGCTACGGGGCTCGAACCCAGACCTTCTTGCTGTGAGGCGACAGCGCTAACCACTACACCACCATGCTGCCCCCTCATAATCTTCTACTTTTTATTATTATTATCGAATAGACTAGAATAAATCTTTATTGTCCACCAACGTGGAAAATTATTTTTGGCTCACCATCACACATAACATGCAAACAACACACATTTCAACAACACAACTTGACAAACAGCAACAGACAACAAACACAGAGGGTTGTGTAAAATAGAATAAAATAAAAATAAAGTAAAAAGACAAATACAGTAGCAGTTATCGGTATCTGTGGATCACTCACTTTGTTGAGTTAAGAATGCTAATGGCATTTGGAATAAAAGATTTTTTTAAATACACTTTTAGCCAGAGGGGCCCTATAGCGCCTCCCAGACTTCAGAAGCTCAAATTGGTTTAAAAAAAAAAAAGGGTGGAAACAGTCTGCCGCTATTCTTGTAGATTTCCTCCTCAGCCTTTCAGTGTAGAGGTTAGCTAGATGTTTTTGGGGTTTTCCCACTATTTTGCTTGCCATTGACACAATCCTATTTAATTTATTTTTGCACTTACACAGAGCCGGCCCATGGCATAGGCAATATAGGCAAATGCTAAGGGCGCTGCGTCCATCCAGGGGCGCAGAAACGGGGGGAGAAAACTTATGACTTCCACTATTCTGAAAACGAGTCAGCATTATAATGTCTTAGCCTAATTTAATTGTACAGCAAAGCATGTAATCAGGGTGCGATTTGTCAAAAAAAGTGGGGTGGTGGTGGTGGTTGTTAATCATGAAACAATAAGCGCTCAACAGTGGTTCGCCCTGTTCGCCTGTGTCTTCGGGCGCGCAAGTGCGCATCCGCGGCTATTCTCTGTTTTGGCCATGTAATAGCCTAAGTGCAAAGTGTGCCCAGGGGCGCCAAGGGTGACCAAAACCCCACCAAAAAGGAGGGATGGAGTTATTGAATGGAGATGTTACCAAATGCATCAGTGGTGTACAGTGTTTTCAACCACTGTGCTGCCGAACTCTAGTACCGCGGAACAGTGTGCCGTGAGAGATCACCAAGTGTACCGTGGAAAATTATAGAATGACTGTATATTGTAAATATTGGCAACAGCGTTTTAGTTTCAGTCAACATTTTCTATTGGTGATGTGCCTTGAGATTTTTTCATTGAAAAAAGTGCGCCCTGGCTCAAAAAGGTTGAAAAACAAGTGTAGCCTACGCAGTAGTGGTCGGTGATTTCCTTATGCCTACTAAAAATGCACAATGATAGGTTATAAGGGGGGCGGGGGGAGCGGTGTTCATCGGGGAATGAGAATGGCTATCCACTGCAAAAAGTAGCCCAGACTACAAGTGCTTAAATGAAGAAATACAAACTCTCGGGTGCGCAAGGGCGCAAACGAAGGCTACAGGAAGAAACAAATAGAGCGAAGTCGTAAGTCTGATCTAATCTCTCATATCAACCATTATAGTGGCAAATTAATATTTTAGACGCCTGAATCAATGTCTGCCTAGCTAACTAGATGCAAACAGCAATAGACTTCAATAACAAAGTACCCATAATAGCACTGTTGTTTGAAAATACAGCCCATTGATGTCCTAACAGGGTGCTTAAGTTTGCACAATTTAGAAATGTAGAATTTTTTATTCATTTAATTTGTTAATTCTTCAGAGATGACTTCACATCACACATCACATCACATTATCTGTAGCCGCTTTATCCTTCTACAGGGTCGCAGGCAAGCTGGAGCCTATCCCAGCTGACTACGGGCGAAAGGCGGGGTACACCCTGGACAAGTCGCCAGGTCATCACAGGGCTGACACATAGACACAGACAACCATTCACACCTACGGTCAATTTAGAGTCACCAGTTAACCTAACCTGCATGTCTTTGGACTGTGGGGGAAACCGGAGCACCCGGAGGAAACCCACGCGGACACGGGGAGAACATGCAAACTCCGCACAGAAAGGCCCTCGCCGGCCCCGGGGCTCGAACCCAGGACCTTCTTGCTGTGAGGCGACAGCGCTAACCACTACACCACCGTGCCGCCCCGACTTAACTTTTAATAGCAAAAAAGAAACTAAAAATAATTTCTTGTTTATTGTCCATGCACTATACTTTGAACAGGGTGCGGAAGAGTTTTTGCCCATTATATAGAGATATGTATTGAATTTGTGTGGTCATTTTACTTTGTGACACTTTATGTTAATAATGATAACAATAATAACAATAATGAAAAAGATAAAAATGACTTCTTGTTTATTGTCCATGCACCGTACATTGTTTAATAGTAATAGAATAGAGTGGGCGGCACGGTGGTGTAGTGGTTAGCGCTGTCGCCTCACAGCAAGAAGGTCCTGGGTTCGAGCCCCGTGGCCGGCGAGGGCCTTTCTGTGTGGAGTTTGCATGTTCTCCCCGTGTCCGCGTGGGTTTCCTCCGGGTGCTCCGGTTTCCCCCACAGTCCAAAGACATGCAGGTTAGGTTAACTGGTGACTCTAAATTGACCGTAGGTGTGAATGTGAGTGTGAATGGTTGTCTGTGTCTATGTGTCAGCCCTGTGATGACCTGGCGACTTGTCCAGGGTGTACCCCGCCTTTCGCCCGTAGTCAGCTGGGATAGGCTCCAGCTTGCCTGCGACCCTGTAGAAGGATAAAGCGGCTAGAGATAATGAGATGAGATGAGAATAGAGTGATTAGATTAAAGTGTTATTTAGATGTTATAAGAGGGTTTTTTTTCTTGGGGGGGGGGCAAAACTCAATCTCGCCTAGGGCAGCCAAAGACCTAGAGCCGGCCCTGCACTTACAACTTAAGTGTCCGAACCAAGCAGGGAGATGGAATGTTAAGATAATTTCAATATGTGTTGTGTACACAAGCTCTAGAATCTGAGGGCTAACCCCAAGACAGCTCAATCTTCTGAGAAGGTTGAGTCTCTGAGAACACTTCTTAAAAATATAATCTGTGTTCTCAGTGAAACACAGCTGACAGTCAAGAAATGTGCCAAAATATTTAAAAGTTTGCACAGTTTCAACACATTGACTATTGAGTGAGACTGGCTCTGTTGTCAGGCCTCGCTTCATACAGAAGAGTAGCTCCTTTGTTTTTATCACATTTATTTTTAACTGGCTGTTATTACACCATGCTTCCAGGGCCTTCACATGGGCGGAGTAGGTGGCCTCACCAGAGGGATAATTTTTTTGATTTTTATTATTTTTTAAATTATTATTTAGCTTTTTCCATAGCGAGATCTATATGTACAGCTTGCGTCAGTTACAGTGGCGCTAATTTGCATATCTTTGGACTGTGCGAGGAAACCCACGCAGACATGAGAACATGCAAACACAACACAGAAAGGCCCCATCGGCCATGAGATTCGAACCTGGAACCTTCTTGCTGTGAGGCGACAGTGGTTCTTCTTCTTCTTCACCACAGTGGATAATGTCCCTCCATCTCTTCCTGTTCTCCATATCTTTTTCTGTAGCACCAACCATCCTCATGTCCTCCTTCACTACATCCATAAATCTCATCTTTGCTCTTCTTCTTTTCCTTCTACCTGGCAAATCCATCTCTAGCATTCTTTTCCCAATATACCCTGGATCTCTTTTCTGTACGTGTCCAAACCATCTCAATCTCGCCTCTCTCACTTTGTCTGCAAGCTGTGCTACATGTGTTGTTCCTTGAATATTCTTGTGTCTAATCCTGTCCAACTTTTTCACTCCCAATGAAAATCTCAGCATCTTCAAATCTGGCTTTTTATCAGTGCAACATAGTTGGTCTTAAGCAAGCAAGAACGAAACCTTTATTTATTACACGTACACTCAATCACAGACAATTCCTCTCTGCATTTAACCCATCTGAAGCAGCAAACACACATATGTACACACAAGTGAGCAATGAGCATACACACATACCCAGAGCAGTGGGCAGCTTTGCTACAGCACCCAGGGAGCAGTTGGGGGTTAGGTGCCTTGCTCAAGGGCACTTTAGTCCAACCTTCAGACCATGGATGCCCCATGTTAGGCTCGAACCCAGAACCTTCTTGTTGTAAGGTGCAAGTGATAACCACTACACTACCATGCTGCCCTACTACTGTTTTGTACATGTTCCCTTTCACTCTTGCTGGCAACCTTCTGTCCTGACCCTCTCCTCCATCCATTCCAACCTACTTGCACTCTCTTCTTCACTTCTCTTCTGCACTCACCATTACTTTGTACAGTTGACCCCAGATATTTGAACTCATCTGCTTTGATCACCTTTACTCCTCATTCCTATTCCTCGTAGTTTTCCCTCATCATTGGGAGATATTTAAAGATCTGGTGTCTAGACTTGACTTTTTGTCCCTGGGTGAGGTATTACATTTTGCATTCATTGCATTAAATAAGTAATGAAACCAGTGTCTTTGTTACCACACTGAAGTTGTTTGTTTTACAATAACAGCGCATCCTGAAGTCTTTTAAAATGCATAAGAAAAAAAAATTACAGAACTTGTCATGTTTTGGAGGAAAAGTAAAGGACAATGTCCACTGACCATGGAGACTCCTTCCATAAATAATAAGCAAACATCTCCTGACAGAAAACTTCATCATATCAAAAATTACAACTGTACATCTTTTTTTTTCTTCAAATTTAAGGAGCTTGTTTGATGGATGGGCTATGCAAGTTTTTAAAACATGTATAATCATTGATCTAGTGAAGGGTTATGGGTTTTTTTCACATTATTGGAAGGAGTCTCCAGTGTCAGCGCTTTGTAACATCAGTCGGAAAGCTGTAACGTTAACTTTTCGAATTTTTTGTGCTTTGTGGTTTCACTGTAACATGAAAGACTACTTTTTTTTGTCCTCACATCAAGAGAGAAATAAAGTGAGGCAGTGAGGTAATGATTGTTTACAGCTGTTTATATTTAAGGTACATTTGTAGTGGTTTTTTTAATTGTTGTGGTATCGCACAACAAATTTATTCATTACTATGAATGAATGAATGAGCGAGTCAGTCCAAGCTTTGACTGGTACAGTGTATTGAGGTATTTCACCCACGTAACCAAGTCACGTGACGCAGCCATTTTGGACGGCACGCTTAAGTCCTTCAGTGCAAGGCGGTATGAGATGGTGGAGACCTTTGCACATTTTAACAAGAAAGTAAGCTGTGATTCGTGTTAAATTGGATCCGTCTTTTATCACAAACACTGTACCCAGCCTTGGTATGGAGCCCTGTTTATTTATTTCTGTGTCCCGTTTCTTTCTAGCCTCTGTTATTGCGTTTTATGTCTGATGTCTGCTACATGCAACCCTAGACAAATTAACACTGCCTTGTTTCACTGCTCAGATGGGTTAACAAACACTGACCCATTTATTTTTTGCTATATATTTTATCAAAATTGCGTTAACTGATAAACTAACCTGAAATGAAATGATCACTGCAAAGTCTGGAGTACTCTGTTGGCTCCCAACCCTGTCTCTTCACAGCTGCAATCCATTTGGCCCTCTTGTCTGGGTCAGTAGGAAACCGGTAGTGATGTGTCGGTCGCGAACGATCCGGTTCAAAGAGCCGGCTCTTTGAAGTGAACGACGGGAGCCGGCTCTTCGGTGGGAGCCGAATTAGTTTTTTGTCCTTAGGTGCCTCAGAGAGAGAGACTTTCACAAAAAAAGTTGCTGTCCGATTGCGTCTTTGTGTTGTCTATTACCATTCAAAGGAAAAAAAGTAGCATGGTGTACGCCTACTTTTTTTGGTTGGGGGGGTTGATGTCATTCACAGCTGCGAAAATACGAAAATTGGTGTAATGCTTAAAGCTGTGGAGCGCAGGGGAGAGGAGTCTGCGAGGCACCTGAGGAGGGGAAAATCAGCTGTGTATTTTATATTGGTAATATAACACAGTTTTGCATTATGTTTGTGAGAAAATAATTTATTAATTGGTAAGTAAGTTTTATTTCTATAGCTAGAACATTGTTACACTGCTATACTTTACAAAGCTTTACAATGGCTACAAAAACTAAAAAATAAAATGGAAAACATCCTATTGATAAAATATAAATAATAATGTAATTAATTAACTAGTTAATTGCAGCAATTAAATCAAAAATAAAATCTCAGGAGCCGTTTGGGAGCCGAAAGAGCCGGCTCCTTATAGTAAGAAGAGCCAAAAGAGCCGGCTCCCGAAAAAGAGCCGAAATTCCCATCACTAGAAACCGGTAAAAGGCGTGTCCTGCACCCTGTCCCTGTCTGTTGTGGCAGCCCACAGCACAACAAGCAAACACCATGGTTATTTATAGAGTGCTTACTGACAAATTAATCTATTCTAGGTGTCTGTAACACGTTTTTTTTCAAGCTGGTTCTCGCTCTCTGCTGTCTGCAGCGTTAGTATGTAGCTTGACGTTCAAAATGGCGGACACCGGGGCGTCATGTGACCCTGTGACGTCAGGTGAAATACCTCAATAGCAGTGGTGATCATGATGCTGGCTTTTAAGACACTGGTTTAAATATTTGTGAGAGACAGATCTTTTTGCGGTTGAGTTAAGCTGCCTCTGACTGGTCATTGATACAGACCTGGCAATCCTGCTACACATTTTTAGCTTGAAGGGTTGATAATGAGGAAATATCTGAATCCCTGAAATACCAAGACCAATCAATGAGTCCAGGCTTAAATTCTTCACCTTCAACTACAAGTACAATAAGTTTTACTATAGCCACAGAGTAATTCTGAATAATACTCTATCCACATTCACCGGATATGAGCAATCGCATGCTCTGATTGGCTACTCTACTACTAGGCTATCAGCTCATATACAGTGAGTAGAGAAAAACAAAATGGCAGAGTGTATTGCTGAACACTCGAGGATGAAATAAAAACTTTTCTCGAAAACAAAACCCCAAAAATTACAAAAAAGCAACAAAATATGGAATGAAAGTATTTGATGATAAGAACATAGCTTTTTTTTCAAGAATAACTTTTGCATTTTTCACAAATTGCTACTGTCATTTCGCCGGTTTGTTTATGTTCTAAGCGGAAATGATTTTGTCAGACGTTTTCTATAAATTTTTTTAATCAAATTTGCAAAAAATAAAAATGCTCCGTGTCTCAAAATCCAGTGAATGTGAATAGAATAAAATAGTTATTCCACTCAATCTCGCCGTACATGGTTTATAGCCAACTCGGCACTACGCACCTCGTCAGCTATCAGCTCATGTATGACTCGATTTAGTGGAATAACTGTTAAATAATAAGGCTATATTTTCAGGGGTCCAAACAATTATTTTAGGTGTGTTATAATATGACAATTCAAATATTCAGTTTTAAGGTGATCCATTTCAAATAGGAAATCTCTTATACTGCAGTAGTCTTTTTAAGCTTGAGGCTTTAATTAAGCTTTAAAGGCAGATTGCTTAGTCTTAGAGTTAATGAATGGCTTTGTATCCCTGCAAATCAAAGGCCACAAGGGAGAGCTGTGCGTTGTTTAGACTCGTCCTCAAGCTGCTGTTGTGCAGCTGTTGATTGGGCGTCTCTGAGGGGCTGGAGTGAAGACCTTTGAGCTGTGCGGGATGTGGTGTGTTATCGTTACACCAGGTGTGTGTGTGTGTGTGTGGGGGGGGGTTGGGGGGGTTGGAAGGAGGGGCTGTATGAGGTTGTACGTTAAGTCATAAGCCCACGATATGAGGAAATGTGCATTTTAAGGCAAGATACTACACAAAGAGACATTTTTTTCCCCATGCAAGCCTTCAAAGAAAGCTTGAAGCTCAGGCCACTTGGCCCAGCCACAGTCATATATCCCTGGAAAAGCTTGTGATGATCCATGTGTCAAATCACATGACTTTGAATGGGTACACATGAAATCACATTGTGATTTTAAAACCATTTTCCTCAAAATCATTTTTTCTTCCTATATTCAGAACCAGGGGCGGCACGGTGGTGTAGTGGTTAGCGCTGTCGCCTCACAGCAAGAAGGTCCTGGGTTCGAGCCCCGGGGCCGGCGAGGGCCTTTCTGTCTGGAGTTTGCATGTTCTCCCCGTGTCCGCGTGGGTTTCCTCCGGGTGCTCCGGTTTCCCCCACAGTCCAAAGACATGCAGGTTAGGTTAACTGGTGACTCTAAATTGACCGTAGGTGTGAATGTGAGTGTGAATGGTTGTTTGTGTCTATGTGTCAGCCCTGTGATGACCTGGCGACTTGTCCAGGGTGTACCCCGCCTTTCACCCGTAGTCAGCTGGGATAGGCTGCAGCTTGCCTGCGACCCTGTAGAAGGATAAAGCGGCTAGAGATAATGAGATGAGATATTCAGAACCAAAAATCAGCAAGAATGAGCCACACTACATGAAATTCTACATGTTCAATCCTCTCACAATGTGAATTTGAGAATTTCCAAAAAAAAAATGTTGATTATTGTTGGATTGAAGCTCATCTCATCTCATTATCTCTAGCCGCTTTATCCTGTTCTACAGGGTCGCAGGCAAGCTGGAGCCTATCCCAGCTGACTACGGGCGAAAGGCGGGGTACACCCTGGACAAGTCGCCAGGTCATCACAGGGCTGACGCAGAGACAAACAACCATTCACATTCACACCTACAGTCAATTTAGAGTCACCAGTTAACCTAACCTGCATGTCTTTGGACTGTGGGGGAAACCCACGCGGACACGGGGAGAACATGCAAACTCCGCACAGAAAGGCCCTCGCCGGCCACGGGGCTCGAACCCGGACCTTCTTGCTGTGAGGCGACAGCGCTAACCACTACACCACCTGGATTGAAGCTTTTATACAAAAAAATAGCATTGCAGAATTGCATTTTCTTGGTTAAACAGTAAAGAAATGAATTCAGACAAACTGTTTTTCTCTTGAGAGTTCTTCACGACATCCAAAAAATGTTGGTTTCTGTGTCCAAATTTACACATATTTAATAAGTCAAAGGCTCATTTTGCAGAAACAAATGCAAACTTTTTGGAAAGGTTCCAAGAGAAAAAAATAATTGTAAGAATATCAGCAATCTACAGGTAAGATTAATTATATGTTTTGCTTTTTTTTTATTCACCTGTAGCATTTCTTCACTGTTGAAGAACTTGTGTTTATTTTGTTTTTCATTTCTTGATGCAGAAAAGCAGATCTCAAAGACAGAAATTTTATCCTGAAGAAGAGGAGATGGTGTGCTCACCAGAAAGGGGTTCTGTCATAGTTTAAAAATAAGCCATTATTATTCCTGCCAATCCATTTCACTTCAATTTTCCTTTAAAAAAAAAGAGGCAATGGTAATAAAGCACAAGTTTGTACTTGGAGCTTCAGCTATGCTTATTCGTTCAACAGAGGACATTTCCTTCCACTGCTACTAAAGTTTATAAGCAACAAAGGGTTTGATAGCAAAAACATGACACTCACAGGAATGACATTCACATATCTGTGTTTGTGCATCCTAATTCAGGAACATCACTTTAAACGAATAAACATGAAGGACAATTGTTAGTTTGAGTGCCAGTTATATGTGCGGTTAAGTAAGCATGTTAATATATTTAATATATAGTTCAAAGGATACTTAAAAGGTACAATTGGTAATTTGTAAAACTCTTTCTAGACGTGTAATAATAATCTCATTTGAAACGTACCTTAAAAAAAATCTGTGAGTCACAATACTGCCATGTAATGGATCTGGCTAATTTCTTCATTCTAGGCTTGTGTGTAAATTTTTTCTGGCCCAGAAATTAGCTTCACCTCATTCAGAATTCAAAACCCTACCCCTTATCCTTAAAAGGCAAAGCACAAAACAGATATAACTGTGACAGAGTTTGGTTGGAAGTGCACCGTTCGGGAGAAGTGCTAGATGGCGCTGGGCTCTAAAAATGACAAATGGCTTCTTTAAACTAATGAACATTTCATCAGCAATTGTTGATTAAGTATAGCTGGAAAGAAACTGTTCTTGAACAGCTGAACCACCTCCTTTTGTTATTATTGGTTTCTAAATATTTTCATCTTCATCCTCAGGTAAAATTTAATTCGGTACTAAATAAATGGTGTTTGTAGACATTTAAATAAATGTATCATAGAGTTTAGTTGTTTTACTATATTTAAGCAATTTTGCTGTCAGTTTGTTGGCATATATATATTAGATACTGTAGATAGATAGATAGATAGATAGATAGATAGATAGATAGATAGATAGATAGATAGATAGATAGAATTACATCATGGAAAAATGTTTTCCAAGTCTTTACACGTAATCTTTACACATATATACAGTGGTGCTTGAAAGTTTGTGAACCCTTTAGAATTTTCTATATTTCTGCATAAATATAATCTAAAACATCATCAGATTTTCACACAAGTACTAAAAGTAGATAAAGAGAACCCAGTTAAACAAATGAGACAATAATATTATACTTGATCATTTACAGTGGCATGCAAAAGTTTGGGCACCCTTGCTGAAAATGTCTGTTACTGTGAATAGTTAAGTGAGCAGATGAACTGATCACCAAAAGGCATAAGGGTAAAGACAAGACATTTCTTTAATATTTTCCGCAAGATTACATGTTTATTTCCATCATTTACAGGCGTAAAATACCAAAAAATGAAAAGGACCTGAAGCAAAAGTTTGGGCACCTGACATGGTCAGTACTTAGTAACACCGCCTTTGGCAAGTATCACAGCTTGTAAACACTTTTTGTAGCCAGATAATAATCTTTCAGTTCTTACCTGGGGGATTTTCGCACAGACGTCCTTGCAAAAGGCTTCCAGTTCTACAAGTTTCTTGGGCTGTCATGCATGCACTGCTCTTTTGAGATCTATCCACAGATTTTCAATGATGTTTAGGTCAGGGGACTGTGAGGGCCAGGGCAAAACCTTCAGCTTGTGCCTCTTGAGGTATTCCATTGTAGATTTTGAGGTGTGTTTTGGATCATCGTCTTGTAGGACCCATCCTCTTTTTAACTTCAACTTTTTTACAGATAGTGTGATGTTTGCTGGTATTTATTCGAATCCATGCTTCCCTCGACCAATGAAATGTGCCCTGTGCCACTGGCTGCAACACAACCCCAAAGCATGATCGATCCACACCCATGCTTCAGAGTTGGAGAGGTGTTCTTTTCCTGGAATTTGGCACCCTTTTTTCTCCAAACATACCTTTGCACATTGTGGCCAAAAAGTTCTATTTTTGATTTCGTCAGTCCACAGGACTTGTTTCCAAAATGCATCAGGCTTATTTAGATGTTCATTTGCAAACTTCAGACGCTGAATTTTGTGGCTAGGACACAGGAAAGGTTTTCTTCTGATGACTCTCTCATGAAGGTCATATTTGTTCAGGTGTCACTGCATAGTAGAACAGTGCACCACCACTCCAGGGTCTGCTAAATCTTTCTGAAGGTCTTTTGCAGTCAAACAGGGGTTTTTATTTGCCTTTCTAGCAATCCAATGAGCAGTTCTTTCAGAAAGTTTTCTTCATCTTCCAGACCTCACCTTGATCTCCACTCTTTCTGTTAACTGCCATTTATTAACAACATTGCAATCTGTGGAAACAGCTACCTGAAAACACTTTGCTACGTTCTTGTAGCCTTCTCCTGCTTTGTGAGCATCAATTATTTTATTATTCAGAATGCGAGGGAGTTGCTTAGAGGAGCCCATGGCTGTTGATTTTAGTGGCAAGTTTGAGGAGTCAGAGAATTTATACAGCTTTGAAATCTGCATCATCTGACCTTTCCTAACAAAGAATTTGAACAAGCCACAGCTCAATAAGCTAATTAAGGTCTGGAACCTTGGTAAAAGTTACCTGATAACTCAAATGTATTGGGGTGCCCAAACTTTTGCATGGTGTTCCTTTTCTTTTTTCAGTCTCCAATTGTACAAAAAAAATACACAAATCTTGCATAAAATGCTGAAAAAATGTCTCATCTTTACCTTTATGCCTTTTGGTGTTCAGTTCATCTTCTGCTCACTTAACTATTCACAGTAACAGACATTTTCAGCAAGGGTGCCCAAACTTTTGCATGCCACTGTATTTCTTGAGGAAAATGATGCAATATTACATATCTGTGAGTGGCAAAAGTATGTGAACCTCTAGGATTAGCAGTTAATTTGAAGGTGAAATTAGTCAGGTGTTTTCAATCAATGGGATGACAGTCAGGTGTGAGTGGGCACCCTGTTTTATTTAAAGAACAGGGATCTATCAAGGTCTGATCTTCACAACACGTTTGTGGAAGTGTATCATGGCACGAACAAAGGAGATTTCTGAGGACCTCAGAAAAAGCGTTGTTGATGCTCATCAGGCTGGAAAAGGTTACAAAACCATCTCTAAAGAGTTTGGACTCCACCAATCCACAGTCAGACAGATTGTGTACAAATGGAGGAAATTCAAGACCATTGTTACCATCTCCAGGAGTGGTCGACCAACAAAGATCACTCCAAGAGCAAGGCGTGTAATAGTCCGTGAGGTCACAAAGGACCCCAGGGTAACTACTAAGCAACTGAAGGCCTCTCTCACATTGGCTAATGTTCATGTTCATGAGTCCACCATCGGGAGAACACTGAACAACAATGTTGTGTATGGCAGGGTTGCAAGGAGAAAGCCACTGCTCTCCACAAAGAGCATTGCTGTTTGTCTGCAGTTTGCTAAAGATCACATGGACAAGCCAGAAGGCTATTGAAAAAATGTTTTGTGGATAGATGAGACCAAAATAGAACTTTTTGGTTTAAATGAGCAGCGTTATGTTTGGAGAAAGGAAAACACTGCATTCCAGCATAAGAACCTTATCCCATCCGTGAAATATGGTGGTGGTAGTATCATGGTTTGGGCCTGTTTTGCTGCATCTGGGCCAGGACGGCTTGCCATCATTGATGGAGCAATGAATTCTGAATTATACCAGCGAATTCTCAAGGAAAATGTCAGGACATCTGTCCATGAACTGAATCTCAAGAGAAGGTGGGTCATGCAGCAAGACAACGACCCTAAGCACACACGTCGTTCTACCAAAGAATGGTTAAAGAAGAATAAAGTTAATGTTTTGGAATGGCCAAGTCAAAGTCCTGACCTTAATCCAATCGAAATGTTGTGGAAGGACCTGAAGCGAGCAGTTCATGTGAGGAAACCCACCAACATCCCAGAGTTGAAGCTGTTCTGTATGGAGGAATGGGCTAAAATTCCTCCAAGTCGGTGTGCAGGACTGATCAACAGTTCCCGGAAATGTTTAGTTGCAGTTATTGCTGCACGAGGGGGGTCACACCAGATACTGAAAGCAAAGGTTCACATACTTTTGCCACTCACAGATATGTAATATTGGCTCATTTCCCTCAATAAATAAATTACCAAGTACAATATTTTTGTTTCATTTGTTTAACTGGGTTCTCTTTATCTACTTTTAGGACTTGTGAAAATCTGATGATGTTTTTGGTCATATTTATGCAGAAATATAGAAAATTCGAAAGGGTTCACAAACTTTCAAGCACCACTGTATGATCTGTAATGAACCCAGTAGTTCACACAGTCCTCGGTTTAAGGAAACAACTCCACATTTATTAAAAGGGGAACAGGATTAAATACATCATATGTATATACACACACAACTTTTCAAAGGTTGGGAACAAAACAATAATATAATAATAATATAAGATTATGTGACGGAGACTGTCAGCCCAAGAATGTTAAGGACTCATCTTAATTGGCCCAGTATAAGATTTCAGTCTTAGTGGGCTTATTTGAAGTGTACTAGCGGAGGGCACTGTGGGTCAATTCATTCCACAACTGTAGTACTTTTGTCTCAGTGCTGTTGCGAAATAATAATAATAAAAGAAAATATCCTATCCATTATATTTGACATTTTCAAAAACCATCTCTGTAATAATAATGTCTGGAAATTATGTGATTATTTGTTGATACAGTATTTAAAAAAAAAAAAGTGTCTCTTTGTAAGCTGAATGCAGGAACTGAATTCTTCCAGGCAGAACTGGTGTGCTATGCCACCATTCACTGTGACCTCTGACCTCTTTCAGCATTATATAGCACTGCCTTGCATCTCAAAGCAGCTCTGGATCTGGACAGTGTCAGAGAGAGAGAGAGAGAGAGAGAGAGGAAAAAAAAAAGAGTGTGTGTGTGCACTGAAACGGGAATCACTGCTGCACCAGGCAGTTGTGTGGCGTACACTCGGCCTGTTCCTCCAGTTCGGGGCAGGGGGTGCCGCTGTTAGCAGGTTTCAACAGGATGTAGCGGGTACGATGACGTACTCCTCCTCTGGAGCATGGCCCCAAACACAGCCCCCAGGACGACCACATGGAGACCTCACAGTCCAGCGGTGTCTCTGCAGCAACAACACCACAGTAGACATTGTCACAAAACAGCTTTACAGAAAACTTCATTTTAGATCCCTAATAAGTAAGCCAGATGCAAAAAAAAAAAAAAACCTCCCTGAGATGGCATGAAGGAGAAACCTTGAGAGGAACCTGGCTCAAAAAGAAACCCAGCTTTTTCTGAGTGACACTGGATAGTGAGATTATGAATCATTACTCTTCTACAAACTCATCTCATTATCTCTAGCCGCTTTATCCTTCTACAGGGTCGCAGGCAAGCTGGAGCCTATCCCAGCTGACTACGGGCGAAAGGCGGGGTACACCCTGGACAAGTCGCCAGGTCATCACAGGGCTGACATATAGACACAGACAACCATTCACACTCACATTCACACCTATGGTCAATTTAGAGTTACCAGTTAACCTAACCTGCATGTCTTTGGACTGTGGGGGAAACCGGAGCACCCGGAGGAAACCCACGCGGACACGGGGAGAACATGCAAACTCCACACAGAAAGGCCCTCGCCGGCCCCGGGGCTCGAACCCAGGACCTTCTTGCTGTGAGGCGACAGCGCTAACCACTACACCACCGTGCCGCCTCTTCTACAAACTGTATGCTGTAAAGTCAAATCATACTGTTTAGATAGAAATGTTCTGTATTAGCATCATAGTCTTTATGATTACAGCAGCAGTTTTTAGGTATACACTACTGTTCAAAAGTTTGGGGTCACTTTGAAATGTCCTTATTTTTGAAAGAAAAGCACTGTTCTTTTCAATGAAGATCACTTTAAACTAATCAGAAATCCACTCTATACATTGCTAATGTGGTAAATGACTATTCTAGCTGCAAATGTCTGGTTTTTGGTGCAATATCTCCATAGGTGTATAGAGGCCCATTTCCAGCAACTCTCACTCCAGTGTTCTAATGGTACAATGTGTTTGCTCATTGCCTCAGAAGGCTAATGGATGATTAGAAAATGCTTGTACAATCATGTTAGCACAGCTGAAAACAGTTGAGCTCTTTAGAGAAGCTATAAAACTGACCTTCCTTTGAGCAGATTGAGTTTCTGGAGCATCACATTTGTGGGGTCGATTAAATGCTCAAAATGGCCAGAAAAATGTCTTGACTAGATTTTCTATTCATTTTACAACTTATGGTGGTAAATAAAAGTGTGACTTTTCATGGAAAACACAAAATTGTCTGGGTGACCCCAAACTTTTGAACGGTAGTGTAAGTCTACAGTAAATAATATGAGATTATTTACTGAGGCAAGGGCTAAACAAACAAGGAATTAAAGACTGACAACAAAATGACCAACTGGAAAATGACAGCTGGTTTGTATTACAGTAGCCTCCCAATTCAAATTAAAACCC
This sequence comes from Neoarius graeffei, assembly GCF_027579695.1. Classification (NCBI taxonomy): domain Eukaryota; kingdom Metazoa; phylum Chordata; class Actinopteri; order Siluriformes; family Ariidae; genus Neoarius; species Neoarius graeffei. Next base: position 14,532,449 of record NC_083576.1, on the reverse strand, counting down.
CATGGATTAAAAAAAAAATCCTGTGAGCTAAACAACAGGGTTTTAAACAAGCCAAACAACAGTCAAGACAATTCTGTTTGTGCTGACTCGACAGCTCGTCCAAACCCGCAAAACAAATTCCAAATGTTTGCTGTTGATTTTTTAAAGAACCATCATTGGAGGGGCAATTTTACACAATTGTTCACTTACCATAAATGTAAAGGTATTTTGGTGTATAAATATTGCTCGTTTTGAGATGAATGTTGCTAATAAGTCACAGCACCTAAAATCTTTTCTGTGATGAATTAACTCGCTTAACTGGAAGCTGCATTAAGCTGTGGATTCCTTTAACTGGTATGGTTTGGGTCGACTTGCAAATCCATACAACGTTCTTCTGGTGAAACAGTTCTTTCCTGATGGGAGTGGTCTCTTTCTGGATGACCCCGCCCCAATCCACAGGGCACATGGGGCACTGGATGTGGTTTGAAGTAAGGGTGTAATGAATGGATGATTTAGATAGATACACTGATTTAAAAGATGATGATTACATGGACTGACGCAACAATCATAAATCAATTCCTGTCAAAGGGGAAAAAAAGACAAAACTGGCGTGTAAGACATAATTCATATTTTTAAACTAATGTGTAAATAGGCTAGCGAGGTGATTTATCCAGAAGTCCGCTACTTAAAATAGCTCTTCACTCCATCATCGTCTTTTGTGAATTAAAGCTAGACGGCCTTTCGATTTCATAAAACCGGTGAAATTTAGTTCCCTCTGAAATTCGGTCATTGTGATGTATGTTTATTTCTGTAATATCTCAAAAAAAAAAAAAATAAGGCCATTCTGTGGCTGGGAAGTTATTTAATTTGAGGGGATTCCGAGCAAATAATGTGCATGAAAATCACTCACTTCTCGCAGTTAAGCAGACAGAGGAAGTCCGGTGTGTGCATGCGCACCTTCTTTTTCTTTTGGGTTTTACAGCAGCTGGCATCAGGGGCGGCACGGTGGTGTAGTGGTTAGCGCTGTCGCCTCACAGCAAGAAGGTCCGGGTTCGAGCCCCGTGGCCGGCGAGGGCCTTTCTGTGCGGAGTTTGCATGTTCTCCCCGTGTCCGCGTGGGTTTCCTCCGGGTGCTCCGGTTTCCCCCACAGTCCAAAGACATGCAGGTTAGGTTAACTGGTGACTCTAAATTGACCGTAGGTGTGAATGGTTGTCTGTGTCTGTGTCGGCCCTGTGATGACCTGGCGACTTGTCCAGGGTGTACCCTGCCTTTCGCCCGTAGTCAGCTGGGATAGGCTCCAGCTTGCCTGCGACCCTGTAGAACAGGATAAAGCGGCTAGAGATAATGAGATGAGATTTTCGGCGCGTGCTTTGCGCACGCATCACGGACCTCAGTGATTTTAAAATGCTGGCTACGGCCCTGACTGACAGTTCCATCATTTTGTCGCTAAACAAACAGCTGATCACACCGAGGTGCTCGCTGACCGCCGATATTTATTAGTTTGTCCTGCGTTTCCTTTCCTTTGCAACATAAGGTCTTTTCTTCTCGTTTTCCGTTACTGTAGTCAGTCTTTCACGATTCATTTGCACACTCAAGTCCTCCATTTTTCTCTCCTATTTCAAATTTGTATCCCACAATGCCATGCACGAACAGAGAAAGCCCATCACGTAATGCATGATGTAGTATCTTGAATTGGGTCATGGTGAAGCAGGAAAAAAATAGCAGAGAATTTAGGGCCATATGGCTCTAAACTCATTAATTGTTCTATTTTTAAAAAACTAATAAAATTGGAACTCCATGATTCAAATTCAGTAGCTTTCAGTCCACTAAACAAAAGTAATTGGGTTTCAGGGAAAATCATTTTTATGACCTACACTTGAAAAAAATCTGAAAAGGCAGTCTACCTTCAAAGGCAGACCTATCCCAGATTAAGAACAAAATTGGTCACATATTGAATTACCGTATATTATCCTGTCGAAGATTCATACCATACCATAGCGATGGTATTGTTAAACAGGTTGATGCTACACTGCCATTGTAGCTCTAGTGAAAAACTAGAAAATGTCAAACACCAAATATTGTACCTGTAAATTGTGGGGTTTTGCTGAGTTGAGGCAGGATGTGATTGGACACATGGTTGTGCTGACGGTCAGGTAAACGAGGTTGTCTCTTCAGCCAGATGGTGGCGAGTGGCGGGAGCTCAGGCAGCCGTGGGTAGTAGAAGGAGTTTGCGGGATGATTTGGTTTCTGAGATGTGATCTGCATGTTGATAAGAAGCAACAAAAACATGTTATGAGGATGTAAAAAGTATGAGTGAACAGTTATTTTTAATCATTCATTCAGTCACTTCTTTATCCTGGTCAGGGTAGTGGTGGATTCTTGGCCTATCCTGGAAATACTAGTGTGAGGTGGGATTACCTCACAGTAAGGCATAGCACATACACACCTAGGGGCAATTTAGAGTCATTAATTCACCTACGGTACAGGCCTATTTTTCATAGGCATGAGCAAACCAGAGAAGCCATATGTGCAAAGATATAAAAGTCTGGCTTGTCCTTTAAGGATTTAAATCTACATCTGGATGCCTATAAAGCTGATTTGTGACCATATACACTCACCGACCACTTTAATAGGAACTTGTTTTTGATTCCAAGATTCCTGTTCTTGGCTAGCAGGAGTGGAACCCAATGTGGTCTTCTGCTGTTGCATGCTGAGATGCTTTTCTGCTCAGCACGGTTGTAAAGAGTGATTATACGAGTTGCTATATCCATCCTGGCAGCTTGAACCAATCTGGCCATTTTCCTCTGACCTCTCTTAGCAAGATGTTTGTTTCCACCCACAGAACTGTCGCTCACTCAATGTTTTTTGTTTTTCGCACCATTCTGTGTAAACTCTCGAGAGAGTTGTGTGTGAAAACCCCAGGAGATCAGCAGCTTCTGAAATACTCAAACCAGTCCATCTGGCTCAAACCAACACCCATGCCACAGTGAAAGTCACACTTTGAAATCACAATCTTTCCCATTCTGATGTTCGAAGTGAACATTAACTGAAGCTCTTGATTTGTATCTGCATGATTTTATGCATCGTGCTGCTGTCAAGGGATCGGCTGATTAGAGAACTGCATCAAACAGCAGGAGGATGGGTGTTTCTAATAAAGTGGCCAGTGAGTGTATAGTGTTAAAAATTCTCTGGAAATAAATATAAGTACCATATATTAATATAGAGTCTTTGGCATATGGTAGATAGTGTATATTGTAGTGTCAGTTATGGAATAAGGAAATATATAAGCTACAGTGCAGTCTGGGATGACTCCAATATGCAGCATGTTTTGCAAGACTGTTCCTGGACAATTCAGTTTGCTCAATAAAGCACTGGCTTATATTTAACAGTTATTCCACGAAATCAAATCGTACATGAGCTGTCATACAAGCCATGTATGACGAGATTGAGTGGAATAGCTTATTTTATTTTTTTCACGGTCCGGTTTCCATCAAATCCTGCGCTCTGATTGGCTGGCGAGCGGGTCTGTATCCTATGGTACGGACCCCAGTTACGGACCTCTGGCGACTCGCTCGTTCACAACAACAAACATAGTAGCATTTTTTGTCAACATTTATCTTTTTTTTTTATAAGATTATCAAAAATCTTATCAATTTTTGCAAGCATTTCTCAGGAGAATAGCATTAATTTTACATCATGGATAGCGATAACGACAGTGTTCACAGCAAAAGCAAGTTTTACTACCCTGAGGAAGAAGAAATAAAAGAAAACATTTCAGGAGAAAGCTAAAAACCTCTAACTGTTGCGAACGCCGAGCAAAAACATGGCCGAATCCTGAATGACTCAGTTTTGTATAAATAGGGGACTACATAGGCAGCAAAATGTAGTTTTTTTCCTGCCATGGAAGTGCGCTTGGAAGCAATTTGCATTACAGCCGTGAATGAGGATTCAAAATGGCGGCTTGCCTCGGCTCAGTTTTCTCTTTCGGGCGCTCTCGTTTTCTGTTAGAATTTGGTAACGAAAAAAAAAAAATTATTTACCAGCTTAAGGTCGGTCCGTATGGTGAAATACCGTGACCTTGGCCTTGAATACTGACCTCGGCCCAGAGGGCCTCAGTCAGTACTTTCAAGACCTCGGTCACGGTATTTCACCATACGGACCTCCCAGCTGGTAAATAACACATATATATATATATATATATATATATATATATATATATATATATATATATATATATCCACATTCACTGGACTTTGAGAAACAGAGCATTTTTTTTTTTTTTTGCAAAATCGAAAAATAAAAGCTTTATACAAAACATCCGACAAAATAATTTCCGCTTAGAATGTAAACACACCAGCGAAACGATAGGAGCAATTTGTGAAAAATACTAAAATAATTCTTGAAAGAAAAAAAGATGCGTTCTTACCATCAAATTCTTTTATTCCATATTTTGTTGCTTTTTTTGGGGTTTTGTTTTTGAGTAGACTTTTTATTTCATCCTCGGTTGGTTCAGTAACACACTCTGCCATTTTGTTTTTCTCTACTCATGGTATATGAGCTGATAGCCTAGTAGTAGAGTAGCCAATCAGAGCATGTGATTGGTCATATCCAGTGAATGTAGATAGAATAATTATACTTATACCAGGGTGTTGTTTAAAAAGAAGGCTTGGTTTTATCACTTTGTGCAACAATTGCACTGTAAAATACCATTTCTGGATTTTGAACACTGTGCGCTCCCATTTGAAACTAAAAGACACCATAATTTCCCTATGTTTTAGCTATAGCCTTAACCGGTGTAATTAATATATCAGGCTTAAGATGATGCAGCATGTTTTTCTCAGTGTAGTGTCCTAGCTTGAGTGACCGTCTCACCATTGTGATGTTCTCAGGGGGCATCGTGGGAAAATTGGGTGAAGAGAAAGTGAAACCGCTGTCTGTCCCGGCATCGAACGGGTGGAGGTCGAAAGTCATTTCCTCTTTCCATTGCCCCGCTTCACACAGGTTTAAGCTGTCCACCCCCACAAACCAATCAGGGCTGGGAATCACTTTCACCATCAAGGAGAGCTGTGTGAGAGAGTGCAATATGATCAGACACACACACACACACGCACGGACAATACAGCTTTCCTTCTGGCAATATACTTTCCGTCCTGAATATGCCCTGCAATGTTAGAGCAATTGACTTCATAATTCACATCTGAAACATCTCTTTAAGGCCATTCCCAATAGTTTCCAGTCATTCCTGTGTTTGACTGGGTTTTTTTTCCTTTACATAGCAATTAATGTTTCCTCTTGGGTTATGACCTAATGCAGGAAAAGCCCTCGGTCAGAACACATGCACAGACTCTTTATATCACTTATTTACACATGGTCCTTAGTGACAGGTCTATTTGAAGATTAAAGCAAAAATTGTTATACAGAAAAAAAAAGTTCTTGAGGGGATCATGGTGCATAGATTGCAGCCAAATGGACAGACATTACTGCTGAATACTGGCACCAGTACTGAAATTAAAGCATTATTAACTCATGAGGTAGCTGAGGTTACTCCGAGGCCACAATCAGGCATCAAATCAAAACCCATAACCTCTGTTATTATTCAAGTTTGGTCTTAAATACCAATTAGATTACTTACATTAGAAAAAGCATTAGAATGAAACCGATCTTTCATTTGGCGGTTGTTAATGACGCACACACCAGAGCACAATTTCAACTTTTTTGATCGATGGATCTCAGCTGAGGAGCAGTCCGTCTGGAGTCAGACTTGTTTTACACTTCCTTCTCCTTTACATCTTCTCTCTCCCATCCTTCATCTCCTCTTTTTCTAGTGCTGTGGCTTTTCCAGGAATGTATCCTGCTATAACAGTTTAGCTGGCATTTAAAGCCAGTGTGGTTACTTCTGTCTGCAGCACAGTTCAGATGATGGACATTGGTCTGAAGCATGGAGATGTACACACACACACACACACACACACACACACACACACACACACACACACACACACTGTTCTTCTTCCAATTCCTCATCAGAAATGTTGAACAAACACTCTAACCATCAGATCAACCCCTAATTCACCATTACTGAGGATTACCATATTTTCACATCACACAGCTCCTGCGTATAAATATTTACCAGCTGAGATTTTTTTAATGTGCTCATTCATCTTAAGTATTTGTGTAATTGTGGCTCATGGGGCGCTCTAAACTAAATCCATCAATTGATATTCCAGCCCTCACCCTGCCATTATGTGGTTGGCCAAGTAAAAGCCAGTCCAGTCGTAGATGATGATCTAATATGAGCCTTGCATCCGTAATGCACTTCCCTCTGGAGACAGTGATACTGTGTGAGTACGGTAGGTAAGACAGCATGGTCAGCTGATATAAATCAACTAGCAGGGTCTTTCAAGTCTTGCAAAGATAAAATGGCATCAACACAGTATTAGGTTTCATTTTTTGGCCTTTTGTGGAATCAAGCACAACAGCACCACCAATGGGAAGAAAAATACACAGAATGGGATAAAGAAGAAAGAAGAAGAAGAAACCTTTGTTCGTCACATGCACACTTCAAGCACAGTGAAATTTATCCTCTGCATTTAACCCATCTGAAGCAGTGAACACATGCACACACTCAGAGCAGTGGGCAGCCACACCAGAGCGCCCAGGGAGCAGTCAGGGGTTCAGTACCTTGCTCAAGGGCACCTCAGCCCAAGGCCGCCCCATGTTAACCTAACTGCATGTCTTTGGATTGTGGGGGAAAACGGAGCACCCAGAGGAAACCCACGCAGACACGGGGAGAACATGCAAACTCCACACAGAAAGGCCCTCGCCGGCCGCTGGGTTTGAACCTGGAACCTTCTTGCTGTGAGGCGACCGTGCTAACCATTACACCACCGTGCAGCAAGCCTAGGGCTGATTTCTTTCTAGCCCAGACTGTATATTCAAGCAGCCCATCAGTGACTGTTATATTGGGTGATTACACAGTGTAAAACACTTGTGTTGGAGATTTGATCTCCAGTTGGGATATTTTTCACCCCACTTTGCTGACACATCAGAATCAGAAACAGCTTTATTGGACAAAGAGTGCTTCCGGTACTTACGTTGACTGCAACACAGAATTGGATATGACACATAAGACAGTTATTTTGAAGCCTTCTTTTGTCTGATTTGGTGTTTGAACCAAATTAGACAGTTATTGAAGTGCACAGAACTCAGCGATGGCTGAGTAGTACTGTATCAGCAGCTCCTGTAGCAGGTGGAATTTCCTCAGCTGGCAGAGGAAGTACATCATCTGCTGGCCCTCTTCCACTATGGAGTCAAGGTAGGCCTCCCACTTCAGGTCCTGCGAGACTGTAGAGCCCAGGAATCTGAATGACTCCATGGCTGATACTGGGCTGTTGTGTAGGGGGCCATTGTCAACGGTCAACTCTACTGTTTTGAGCATGTTCAGCTCCAGGTTGTTTTGACTGCACCAGACAGCCAACCGTTCAACCTCATCTCTGTAAGCAGACTTGTCACCATTCTGGATGACGCGAATGACTGTCGTATCATCTGCAAATTTCAGGAGTTTGGCAGAAGGGTCTAAAGTGATACCGCCATTTGTACACAAGGAGAAAAGCAATGGGGAGAGCAGACATCCCTGGGAGGCAGGTATTGGATGTGAATTTTCCCAACCTCACTTGCTGCTGTCAGGAAGCTGGTGTTCCACTGAGAGGTGGAGGTGAGCACAACGAGCTGGATCAGTTTAGTCTGGTGGAGATCTGGGATGGGTGTTAAACACCAAGCTGAAGTCCACAAAAAGGATCCTTGCATAGGTCCCTTACTGGTCTAGGTGTTGGAGAATATAATGCAGTCCCGTGTTGATTGCATCATCCACTGACATGTTTCCGCAACAGGCAAACTGAAGGAGGTCTAGCAAGAGGTGAGTGATGTCCTTCAGGTGCGTCAGCACCAATCTCTCAAAGGACTTCATGATCACAGATGATAAGGAGACAGAACTGTAGCATTTTAGTACTGTTTTTTGGGATGGGGATGATGATAATGGTAGAGCGTTTGAAGCAGGAAGGTACTTCACACTGCTCCAGTGATCTGTTTAAGATCTGTGTGAAGACAGAGCCAACTGGTGAGCACAGGTTCTCATACAGGAGGGTGAGACAGCATCTTGGCCTGGTGCTTACCTGGATTTTTGTTACAGGAAGACCTGATGAACATCTTCCTCACAGCTCCCAAGTACGGTCAGGGCAGATATTGTTGGATGTGTGGAGAGATTTTTGGAGTGGGTATGGGGTGTAGGACTTGGTGTGTCAAATCTACAACAGAACATGTTCAGGTCATCAGCCAGCTGTTGACTGTCCACAGAGTGAAGGAGGGTGGCCTGTAGTTGGCAATGTCTTTCAAGCCCTTCCACACTGTCACAGGGTCAATAGCCAAGACCTCGTTTCTCAGCTTTTCAGAGAAGCTCCTCTTTGCAGCTCTAATCTCCTTTGTCAATGTGTTTCTGGCCTGATTATACAGGATTTCATCCACACTTCTTTAGCTCATCAAAGATGTCCAGGTTTTCCTGTGATCCATGTTTTTTTTGTTGTTGTTGTATATTAACAGGTCTTGGTGGGTATTCACATCCTGTATCCTCACAAAAACTGATTAGTTCATTGAGGTTTGTAGCTGCAGTTTCAACATCATCAACTGTGAGCTAGCGCTCACTTGCGTATACCCCCGCTCTCGCTTATATCAGAATGCAAGCAATCGAAGGAATAGGACACTTATTATGAATGTTGACTTCAACAAATAATTAACCCTGAAACAAGTAAGTAAAGAGCAGTATTCTCCCCAGGGATTTCAAATAGCATCCTGGTAAACTAGCATTTTGCTTCTTGAAATAGTGCCAAAATCCACCCTATATGTTTCATAAATACATTCAGTTGGTAAACAAGAAGTCGATGTGCGACAGACCTGAAAACGGTATACACGGTATAGAACCCCAAGCTGAAGCTTGGTACCAAATATCAAGCAGTTGTGATTTGTAATTGCTGAGAAAAATGTTATGAAAATGTTGTAAATCCACAGTATATGTTTCGTAAATACATTCAGTCGGTAAACAGGAAGTCGATGTGGGACAGACCTGAAAACGGTATACATGGTATAGAACCCCAAGCTGAAGTTTGGTACCAAGTGGTTATGATTTGTAGTTGCTGAGAAAAAGGGTGTTTCAGATGGATGGAAATACAGACAGACGGAGGTAAACCAGTATACCCCTCTTCCTTCGGAGCAGGGGTATAATAACAATCCAGTCAGTGCAGTTGAAGCAGCTTCTGCAGTAGACCACCTCTTAATCCTAACAACAGGCTTAGCAGAGTTTAGATCATAATACATCATCAGCAGTGATGAGGAGAATCAATTGTTGTGGGTGTAATGAACGTAAATGAGGCAGATTATTTACTCCATCATCCTTTTTTCCCTGAAATGGCTTTAGAGAAAAATATAAAGGTAGATTGAGCATACACTGTCCAATCAAAGTACAAATTACACAAAAGGTCCATAAGTTTACTGGGAGGTTTTTTTTTTCGAAGAAAATGGATGCAGCATTTTTGATATTTGGAGGAAACACATCTTGAAACCAGTAGAGCATTACAGACTTGAAACAATTAACGAAATTGAAATCAGCTGTAAACTGTGTGTGTGTGTGTGTGTGTGTGTGTGTGTGTGTGTGATTGTTCTACATCATTCTTATGCTCTTCATTGTCGTGCCATTGATAGATGAGATTTTAGCCTCTCATCTACAGTAATATTACAACCAGCAATCAGTGTTCAAATTTATGGAGCAGTCAGGTCTCCATGCTAACGCTGCACTGAGCTGACTGTTATGTCCTCAGTGACCCGGTCTTTTGAATTCCTCTAAGTATACAGTAAAACGGAGTTACGATCTTCTGTGTTCTCAATAAGCAGCTATGAAGCGCCAACTGCCAAGTGTGTTGAATGACACATTCCTGCGTGCAGCGTGGGTAGTACTGCTGAGGTTGAGAGCTGGATGGACAAAGCACAGCTCAAGTGGACTCAACAGGTGTGTGTGAGACCAAGGCGTTGTTAGTTTCTACTCATTTGTCTCCAGAATAGCTTCCCAACATATACCCACCCCCACCCACAGATGGGTCTTCCACGTCCAGGGCCACCCTAAACTTCCCAGTAGGTCTAAAAGCAGTAGTTATCCCACCACCAGGTCACGTGACCTGTCTGTCACATAAAACCCACTAGCAATGCCAGGCATGACCCAAAGAGAAATAGTGTCCCTTTTTTTGGTGGTCCCCTGTGCTATTTAGAAATCATGCCCCAGTAATAAAGATATGCAGGTCACCAATTCCTGTCATCCTTGTTTTAGCCCCGTGTCCAAACATCCCTTCAAGTAATGACCAGTCAGTAGCCAGGAGTCCCTGGAAAGCCAGAATCAAGGGAAAATAAACAACAGAGATCAATCTGAACAAGAAATTTCTCTCATTCTCCAGTTGCGAGACAGGTCAAAGAGACTGCAGTGGAAGGCATAAGGCAAGAGAAAGGTTGTGGTTTGGAGGGTCTATAATCCAGCTCTGGTTCTCCGAGTCGTTATTGGAGCTATAGAGACATACCCTGGGTTTTGACCTCACTAGGGGCAAGTTTGTGTATTCTTGAGTTTAGCTTATGGTTCCAACACTGATCTGATCTGTTGTTTTAACGGACTATTTAATAATGCATTCTTAGAAAAAGGGTTCCTCCAGTGTCTGACGTTCTACTTGGAACCTTTCCTGCACATGAAACCTCTGTTGTTGGGTTCTACATAGAAACTTTAAGACCCAATGAAAACAAATCAGAAATAACTATCTTTTAGTCCACCAAAATCCATCCCTATTTTTCATTAACATCTTGGATCCCTGTCGGCAAATACCAAACCTGCTGCTAGAAACCTTGGTGTAATGTACAACAATAACCTTTCATTTGAAAAACAGATTAGTAAAGTTGAGCAATCGTGTTTTTATCAATTACATAACGTCTCAAAAATCAGATCTCTTCTCTCTTGGTCTGATCTCCATGAAGGTCATTCCTGCTTTTATTTCATCAAGGCTAGATTTGTGCAAATCTTCGTACTCAGGGTTAAGCCAGTAAAAGCTCACATCATCAGTTGGTACAAACCACAGCTGATAGACTTTTAACAAGACAAGATTACATACTGTAAAGCTCTCTTTCAGCCTCTTGTCACTGGCGACCAGTAAGTATTAGAAATGATTTTAAGATTTTATGGATCACTTTTAAAGCACTTCATGGTTTAACTCCCAACTACATTACTGAATTTCTGCTCTCTGCTTCTGTTGATTTTATTCGCCTCGGTCTCGAAATGTTTTAATCCTTGTAAAGCGCTTTGTAACTTTGTTTTGAAAAGTCCTATATAATTAACAATTATTCACTGAGCCTGAGGTAGATAATTGTTTTAGTATAAATACACAGGTGATTATTTAAAAAAAAAATGTTAAATCATATTTAAAAAAATTATTCATTTCAAACTTCAAAAACGGCATGCCAATGCAATAAAGGCACAGCACAGACTTGTCACTTATCGACACCGAGTCACATAAAATACTTTGTTTTGAAATAAATCACAATCCCACCTTACCTTTGAATAGTTTTAGACCAAACTTTGTAGCATTTTTAGTGCTTTTAGGAACAGCATTTTCTTTCATACTTCCTAATTCTTCCTCACTTATGGTGACGAAGCGAACTGACCGCCATTTTGCCGAGTCGTTCGAGATGATTATCGAGAAATAGTCCGAATCTCTCAACCTATCAGCATGTGTGATTTTTCTATAATCACCTGTGTATTTATCCTCAATAAAATTACTATAATTAATGTTGTCACTGTTGGGTTTTGTCCAGTAATAGAGGGATACTTGAATTTCCCTCTGGGATTAATAAAGTATCTATCTATCTATCTATCTATCTATCTATCTATCTATCTATCTATCTATCTATCTATCTATCTATCTATCTATCTATCTATCTATGTATGTATGCTTGGCATGCTTGCAACTGGAACAGGCTGGTCTGATTGCTACTTGTTCTTGAAACTGGTGCAGATTCAGAGATGTCCACAAGGGCCAGAGACCGGCGGTTTTCTCCGCCTACACAGACAGTCTGCACCGGCTACTCAATCCCAGAAAAAAATACAAACTTGCCTTTCAACGTTCAAGCGATTTAAATCGTCTCCACTGCCCATAATTTGCTGCAAATCCAATTATTTCACCGCGTAATTTTCTTCAATTCAGGTCTAGCATGACCAGAAGCGACGCCATATTTGTTGATCGATTCCTGCGCTGAGCCGGACCATGTGACCACGCCATAGCGTATGTAGCTATGTTACAGAGCCAGGCAGCGTACTACAGAGGGTAACTGAGAAAGCCAAGCGCACACACATCTGGAGAGAAATTTCATATATATTTTGCAAGTATTTTACAGGAAAATGGTTAGTAATTTATTAGCTAAGAGTGCACAAGAAGGCATGTAAATTTTATTGTCTGGAAGGGCATGCCCTCAGACCCAGGCGCACAAATTCCAAAGCCGCCTACTACTTTTTTTTTTTTTTTAGCTGGCAACTTCAGATTTTCTGGAGAACCCTGAGACTGTTCTGATTGCTCCTTGTTTTGGTTTGTTAAATCCTTGAGATTTATCTTCGCTCGCACACTCTGCTCTCTGCTAAATGAAGGTGATGTTGACCAGTAATGTCTTTCTTCTTTTTATAAGCTTGTGATCTTGACGGGTGACGTAATGGTACATAATGTCTCTCTTCTTTCATACAGTAGTGTAGTCTAAACCAGTGATGTAATGCTTCATCACCCATTTACATTATACATAGATAACTTAGCTTCGTCAATTAAATCATCCTCCTCCAATCACGGAGCTAGAACACACTCGTGAATGTGAATATATACTCATGTTTGTCCGACAGTAAACCGAGAAACATCTTGGAGCAGCTGTATCTCTGTCAGTGACTATTTGCTCCCCGATCGATCCGTGAGGCAGAATCTCTTCGGTGGCAGAGCTCCACATTCCTCCCTCATACTTTGTCAATTCAACCTCCTTCGGTACAGACAGATCAAAACCCAACATAGAGCAATACATTAAAAGTGCTTCTGGTTACATAGGCCAACTACAACTACAGTGTAAATGCTAATTCATCATTTTGAAAAAGTAGCCCTATCTCTGAGCGAGCAAATTATACTGGTTTAGATCTTAATTTCTAAATATGTTTGAATGAACAATTCGTGAAAGCGTTCTACAAAAGTTTGTATTTCACATAAATGTTCACTGACAGAATTCAGTACCTTCCCTAAGACTTGCTTTATAAGTGTCTTTCCTTTAAATGGCTTTCTGTCTTTTGTCAGTGCAACGGAAGTAACTGCACATACACAATGGGTCTGGTAGATGAAGATTAAAAAAAAAAATTCTGGAGTTTCTTTCAGGTCAGTTTAAGGGAAACATTAAGTACCAGTGGGTTCCTGGGGTGCAGAACGAGCTCAGTGGAGCTGTGGCCGACTCCAGATGGGATGCCTGCTGTGCGGTACATGGAGCCCACTACCCTCCTCTTCCTTGCTTCTTTTGCCTCCTTTACAAGCTCAACGGTGACCCCGAGCTCAGCAAAACCTTGTACCCCAGGGCTCGCCATTGCCCCTTCCCGCCACAACCGGTACCGCTCGTTGTGGGTGACAGCTGTAGGGAGAAAGAGAAGAGAGAACAAATGAGAACTTTTTCCATCCTGAGAGATGTATTACAAACTTTAAAGATGGTGAATCTGGTAAAAATAAATGTTAGCTGCAGAACCTAAGCGAAAACCGAGACTGCAACATTTAAAAAAAAAAATTTCAAATTTTTAAAATCTTCTTGAATTTTTAAAAATGAAATCGATTTCGAATAAAATTTGGTATCCCAACGAATTATTAAAATTTACAAGTTGCACTGTGATACACACATGGCAGCAGGTTCCCAATACTTTTCAGTATCCACATACAGAACACACACGTGCGCACACTTACAGACCAGATGTGATTCTTCTCCACTTCTGCTACCTTATATAGAAACAGAGCAGCTAAAACTTAGCATATAAGTAAAAACAGAGGAGACGTCAAAACGTTCCCTGCAACCATAAAAGCAAGTAAAAGCTCAGTATTGATTAGAATGAAGTAAAAACATATGGCTAAAACGTGAATATAAACACAATCTTGTGCAGATGTCCGTATTACATGTGGATTGTTCCCGTACTTCAGTCTAAACTCTGACCTGGATTCATGACCAACATTAGCGCACTTCACATAAGCTATTTTCCAGAAGCCTGTATTACTCCGGTTTTTTTTCTTTTATACACTCACAAAAACCATTTGGTAGATTTGAGGTCTCCAGGAAGCAAGTAAAATCTATCCTGGTTAATAAACCGCAAAACTGCACTAACAAAACAGACCTATAAGCTCCTTGGCTTTTCATTACAATCTTGTGAGGAACAAAACACAGAGATTATGGTGGCTTTAAAAGTCATTAGGCATATCCTTTATGTCCCACTGTGTGTTATGTAGCTACAAACTATCATGGCAGAAATTCAAAGTGGGGTGAGGAAGGGCAAAGAGAGAGAGAGAGAAAGTGAGAGTGTGTTGGCAGTGATGACATGGTTCATCCGTCCACATGCAGAGTCTGATGGCTTTGGCATAAACATGACTAGTCAGAGCCAAGCATCCTGACCTCAGACAACTAAACCACAAACCCACAGCAATCTCCCACTCTTTCTGTTTCTCTCTCTCTTTCACTCCCACCTCTGTCTTTATCTCAAAATCCTCATGCACCCCTGTTTAACTTTAATATGACTATAATTGCAAACCAAACCATTATATCATGCGATATCGAGAGCCAGATTGTCGGAGCAGAAACTCCAGTAACCTGGTGTTAGTCTTGCAGACGAACGTCCTCCATCCTCCGACTGTAAATGTTTTAAATGTCTTGGCCAGATCTGTCCAGCTCTGCATCCTCTCCTGACCTGGGAGCTGGGAAAACGCAGACGCCCTACACACAGATTCTTATTATATATGCACCAGGGAGCACTTGTCCTTAAAGCAAATGGCCATTGCAGGTCTCTGGACTAAGGATGCCATATATGCAATATGTTTATCTAAAAGGGTATCAAAGGTCAGCATCTCCAACTCTCCTTTTTTTCCCCCCCTCTGGATGGCTTTCCTAAACCTCCACTTTGGATACAAGGAACCTGTGGGGTATTTGGCGTCATCTGGTAGCACTTACTCCCCCCTCCTGCTCTTCCTCCCTCTCTCTCTCTCTGCTTTCCTCATTAGACTGCCTTATTCCCATATGGAGGAGGTGCTGGGGGAAGTACGTGCCACTGGGGTGGGTTAACAGGCCAGCTGTGAGGCTTCAGCATCCTGACTCATCATACCATGAGGCAGCTCTAACCTTAAACCAAACACTCCGTTGTCTACCTTTCTGCCACCACTTAAAGGCTCACAAAAAGGTTTGCGTCACAGGTTCTTTCTCCTCCTTGAGCTTACCTACAAGTTTGGACCACTGCGCAGGGGGTCGGAATAAAGGGTACTGTTTCGGGAACATCTGCGGGCTCCACTGGCCAGTGAATACTAGGATGTAAGAGGCGGGGCCTCGAGCCGTGCATGCTGTCCCATTAGCAACTTTTAGAGGGGCGGCAAAGGAGACGCTCAGCTTCAGGAGCACAACAAGGAGGTGCTGCAGCCACCCGGGGATGAGGAGCTCAGAGGGCATCGTCGTCTGCAGGAGAAAGAAAAGAAGAATCAGGAATCCTGCATGAGAAAGACATTAGAGTAGTGTTTTCCCTGATTCATTTTACTTTATACCATAGCACCAATAACAGGTTTATATTAATACACTCATTCAAATACATGACTGTTTCTATGGCAACAGCTCATTCACAGGGACTTGTATGGCAGATGCTTTGTATAATCTAAGGCTATTAGTAAATTAATTTTTTTTTTAAAAAAGTGCTTTTTTTACGCTAAGAAAATGTATAATCGTTGATATGGGGAAGATTTCTGTCAGGAGACATTTATTTAACATTTAAGGAAGGAAGGAGTCTCCAGTGTCAGTGCTTTGTAGTTGAAAGTCTTCAGGAAAGAGGACTTTGTGCTTTCTGGTTCCTCGGTAACATGACAAGCTGGGCTTCTTTTTTTTTAACTTCAGGAGAGAGAAAATGAGAGGCTGGTGAAGGGATGACTGTTCATAGCTGCTGTAATTAACTGACAACAGAAACAACTGTCTCACAGACTTTCCACAGCATTAAATGTAAATAGAAACTGCCGTGGGGCGGCACGGTGGTGTAGTGGTTAGCGCTGTCGCCTCACAGCAAGAAGGTCCTGGGTTCGAGCCCCGTGGCCGGCGAGGGCCTTTCTGTGTGGAGTTTGCATGTTCTCCCCGTGTCCGCATGGGTTTCCTCCGGGTGCTCCGGTTTCCTCCACAGTCCAAAGACATGCAGGTTAGGTTAACTGGTGACTCTAAATTGACCGTAGGTGTGAATGTGAGTGTGAATGGTTGTCTGTGTCTCTGTGTCAGCCCTGTGATGACCTGGCGACTTGTCCAGGGTGTACCCCGCCTTTCGCCCGTAGTCAACTGGGATAGGCTCCAGCTTGCCTGCGACCCTGTAGAACAGGATAAAGCGACTAGAGATAATGAGATGAGAAACTGCCGTGGTATAAGAGAAATAAAACACTTCAGGATGTGCCGTTATAGGAAACTAATCAACTTCAGAGTGGTAACATTAACTCCATTTTGCCTCAGGCTGCATCACAACACCCTGTTGCAGATTATTTTCCTATAATGGCATGCTCAAGTGTTTTATTCCTTCCATATTGAAAATATCTATATTTTGATTTTCAGCAGGTTTTCATATACACTGGTGAAACATTATCATAGACAAAAAAGTTGCATATTGTACAGTTTTACAATAAAAAGTAATTATTTTCATGTGAAATGAGAGAAATAATGTGAGTGTGAATGGTTGTCTGTGTCTATGTGTCAGCCCTGTGATGACCTGGCGACTTGTCCAGGGTGTACCCCGCCTTTCGCCCGTAGTCGGCTGGGATAGGCTCCAGCTTGCCTGCGACCCTGTAGAACAGGATAAAGCGGCTAGAGATAATGAGATGAGATGAGAGAAATGTTACAAATGTTATTTTAGTTCCAAATAAAGTTTAGTGGGTTTTGTTTTTAATTAAACTGCTTATTTAAAAGGCTTACTGGAGTAGAAAGCTGTTAATGTTTTAATTATAGAAAAGACAGGGGTTATTTGCACTAGCTAAAAATAAATACATAAATAAATATAAAATAACCAAAACTTGAGCATGAGGGCTAACACATGCGACTGAAATTGGCTAATCTACTGGTTACATAATATATAATAGTTAGCCTAATGTCAGCTAGCTTGCAAGAGACCTAGCAAGCTTGCTAACAATCCTGGCTGCTGGGTTACACAATATACAGCCTAACATTAGCTAGCTAGTGCTTGGGTTTAATTACATTATAAAATACTCACCTTGTAACAGTAGCTAGCTAGTGTTTGGGTGTCATTGCATTATAAAATATGTACATTGTAACATTAGCTAAGCTCACAACTTAGCTAGCAACATTAGGCCAGTGTTATGTATTAGAGCAGGGGTCATCAAACTACGGCCCACGGGCCGACTCCGGCCCGCCACCCCCCCTTTGACCAGCCCCCCAGCCCCCCACCACTTGAACCGGCCCTATGAGGCAGTCCCCAAAAGTGGTCATGGCCTATTTTTTTAAATTGCTTTTTGGCAAATAATAACATGTCTGCATCTTGTATTTTGTTGATTTTATCAATTAAAATTGATATTTAGTTATAAAATGAACTATTCATATTTTCCAAATTTTCGTCATATGCTCGCAATCAAGCAGTGACAGGCAGCGCACGCGCAGAGAACTGTCAGTGTTCAGGACAGCAAAATGGCTAGCGGTCAGCAAAAAGCTGACAGAGAGTGCAGAGTTTTTAAAGAACAGTGGACCACCGATTATTTTTTCGTTCAGTGTAAGGACCGTGCAGTTTGTCTTGTATGTAAAGAAAGTGTGTCAGTTTTCAAAGAATATAATCTGCGTCGTCACTATGAAACCTGCCACAAAGAGTATCCTAGTTTGCGAGGGCAAACAAGAGAAGACAGGATTCGGAGGATAAAATGCGGACTGGCTGCACAACAGAATGTATTCCTTCGCCAAACCCAGATCAACCAGGCTGCTGTCCGAGCTAGCCATAAGGTAGCTCACCTACTAGCTACCCATGGAAAGCCGTTTATTGATGGGGACTTTGTTAAAGTATGCATGCTTGCTGTGGCCGAGGAGGTGTGTCCCAACAAGAAGGATGCGCTCAATGCGGTGAGTCTCTCCGCACCTACTATGACCAGGTGAACCAAAGATTTGGGGGACAACGTGTATGACCAGCTGAATGAGAGAGCGTCAGAATTCGAGTTTTTTTGCTTTGGCCATGGATGAGAGCAATGACATGCAGGACACAGCACAACTGCTGTGATCTATTGATCTATTGCTCATATTATAATTTCACTGTTTTTTTTAAATGTATTTATTTTATAGGCATACTTATTTGGCCTTTATTAAGTGCTGCACACAATTGTTATTAATAATATCAACAGGCCTACCTACAATTTATAATTTTCCACTCACCTTTGCCAGTGTCAATCACCTCAACTAGGCAAATGTTTCTTACCTTGACAGCTTTGATGTTATTTTTATTAGAAAATAAATAAATGGAATATCTGTGGTATTTCAAATTAAAACAAAGTGTGAAGACTCGATTACTACTTTTGCAAACCACTAGTAAAGATAAACAAATATGTGCCAGGAATCAAGTGTTGATATAGTAGTGGGGATATAGTAGTGGGGATATAGTAGTGTGGGTATAGTAGTGTGGGTATAGTAGTGTTGATAGAGTAGTGGGTATATATTAGTGGGGATATAGTAGTGTTGATAGAGTAGTGGGGATATAGTAGTGTTGATAGAGTAGTGGGGATATAGTAGTGTTGATAGAGCGGTGGGGATATAGTAGTGTAGGTATAGTAGTGTTGATAGAGTAGTGGGGATATAGTAGTGTGGGTATAGTAGTGGGGATATAGTAGTGGGGATATAGTAGTGGGGATATAGTAGTGTTGATAGAGTAGTGGGGATATAGTAGTGGGGATATAGTAGTGTTGATAGAGTAGTGGGGATATAGTAGTGGGGATATAGTAGTGTTGATATAGTAGTGGGGATATAGTAGTGTTGATAGAGTAGTGGGGATATAGTAGTGGGGATATAGTAGTGTGGGTATAGTAGTTGGGATATAGTAGTGTTGATAGAGTAGTGGGGATATAGTAGTGGGGATATAGTAGTGGGGGTATAGTAGTGGGGGTATAGTAGTGTTGACAGAGTAGTGGGGATATAGTAGTGGGGATATAGTAGTGGGGTATAGTAGTGGGGATATAGTAGTGTTGATATAGTAGTGGGGATATAGTAGTGTTGATAGAGTAGTTGTGATATAGTAGTGGGGATATAGTAGTGGGGATATAGTAGTGTTGATAGAGTAGTTGTGATATAGTAGTGGGGATATAGTAGTGTTGATATAGTAGTGGGGATATAGGAGTGTTGATAGAGTAGTGGGGATATAGTAGTGGGGATATAGTAGTGTGGGTATAGTAGTGGGGATATAGTAGTGGGGATATAGTAGTGTTGATAGAGTAGTGGGGATATAGTAGTGTTGATAGAGTAGTGGGGATATAGTAGTGGGGATATAGTAGTGTGGGTATAGTAGTGTTGATAGAGTAGTGGGGATATAGTAGTGTGGGTATAGCAGTGTGGGTATAGTAGTAGGGATATAGTAGTGGGGATATAGTAGTGTTGATAGAGTAGTGGGGATATAGTAGTGGGGATGGCTGTGCCAGGCTAGTAATCTCTACTACACAATGAGGCCTGCTGGTGGTCATATTTGTCTGGGTCATACAATTCTGTGTTATATAGCTGACCCGACCCCGGCCCCCCACCACAGTCAGGAACGACTGTGGCCCCCAGAGAAAAAAAGTTTGGTGACCCCTGTATTAGAGCTTAGCTAATGTTGCTAAATAAGGATGTGTCCGGTTTGTTTGTTCACTGCTGTGTTTCTGTGTCCTGTGTGATCAGACACTAACTTTAAAAATGAATAAATATAAATGAAATGCTATAAAGTTTAAAAAAATGAACTTGAAGAATGATAATTTTATTCATAATATTTTGGGGTGACTAATTTGGGACAGAGACAAAAATGCTAAACACGGGATGTTCCTCAAGTCTGAATGGCCAAGAAGATTATTAGATTTATATATTTTTTATTATTATTTTTTACTTTTTTGTAACATAGTTGACTTTAAGGTTAATCGTGTGATTGAGAAAGGATTATATTTCAATTTGGTGCAAAGTTTCATTTCTTTCTGATTTCCCTTCCGAAAACGGAGTATTGTTTTTCTAGATGAACTAAAACTAAGATACTTCACTGAACTGAGGAATTGGCAAGATTTCAGAAAGCAGATCAACCATCCAAATGAGCTGCTCTCTAATTCTGAACAAGGATTCTATAATAAACTCAGGAGCGTGTCAAATAGCTTCACACCAAGTGTCTGATTTGCAGAAATGCCTTTCAAATCCTATGTGATTAAAAGCTGAAGACAGCGATTGTAAAAAGCGGTTTATTTTGGCCACTTGTTAAGCACTCGACCATGAGTAGACTGACTGGATTTATTTGTGACTTGTTTGTCATCTCGAGCCTTAAATGACCATAAACAGCCGAGGCATGTGGAGGATTCCGTTATGTCACATTTAATCATGCGCCCGTTTTAGAAAGCTACTGAAATATTAGTGGAAGTTTAGCTGAGCCAAATCACAGTACATAATGTGCTTAGGTGCACTTTTCAATTAAGTTGACTTCATTCTATTTAGTAATGCCTGATCCCTTTTAGAAAAAGAGTTCATGATCCAGCTTTGAAAAGTTATGAGTATGAGCTGCAGAAAGCCAGATGAGGAGCTCAGTGACTAAGCAGGACAATAGTAGACAGTAGAAATGATTTCTCTGTCTGTCGAGGCTCATAAATCAGACAGTTTGCCATCCAGGCAAGCCCTCTGTCATCTCTCATGCACACAAACCATCTCACATCTACACACACTTCCTGATTTACTGCCTGACTGGATTTAAATAGCAAGACAAGAGCAAAACGCCGGCATGACTGAGCTATTTCCATCCTGCACATGAGCATCTGCATGTGTTTTCTTGTGTGCATGAAGTAAAAACATAGCTATAGTGGTATAGCACACACTCAAGTGTTCAGGACACATGCGCTGTCTGTCAGGGCCACTTTATAAATTGGTAATTGCCTCAAAGGGCACCAGGTCACCAGCCACAGACCCAGACACCTGCCCATGCTCAACACCAACCTTCTAATTCCTCATACTAACTAATCAGCATCAAAGACTTCGTCCCTCATTCACCTCCACAGATTTTCCATTTTTATGCTCTGCTTTTAAGCCTTGAGATCGTACATGTTTAAGGGATGAAGCATAGCTGGCCTTTTCGCTAACATTTATAGCCTAGTGAGACTGGCAGAGTAATCCAGCTTGATTTAGGGAACAGTCTGATGTAGTTCAGAGTGCTGAAAGGTACAAGTGACCAGAATAGAAATAAGACACACTAAACTAAGAGGCGATATTGAGTCATCTGGAATGACTAAAACATCCTACTTTTAGGGTAAATCTGGCTTTCTTCATCCTTTAAAGAGAAGATTTAACCACAAGTATGACGTCTCAGAAGTACCTTTCCATAAACACCACAGACATTACATTTGTGTGTGGAACACGTGAAGAATCTGCTCCAGATACGTCCGGAAATTTAAGCACACAGCAATTAGGAAATTTTAAGAACTAAACAGTGATGTTTACACGGCACCACCTTTCCCAAGCCTCCTCATTTTCTCTTCGCTGGGTGACCACATCAAGTCTTCTTTCTATCCCAGACTGCTGCATTAAGCCATGCAACTATCAATGATTTGATTAATAGAGACAAGTATTTATTATTATTATTATTATGTTCAATATGGTGCTTCATTAAACTACGCCATGTTGATGAAGGTCAGCCACTACCTCAGGCCATGAGGTGTGGAAAGCAATGATACTATCTCTATCCGTTTTGTGATCCAAATATCCATACATTATTTGTCTAGCATGCTTGAACTGATACAAGCTGGTCCGATTGCTACTTGTTCTTGAAACCGGTACAGGCTGTCCTGATTGCTACTTGTTTTGCTTAAGTTAAATCCTTGAGATTTATCTTCGCTTGCACATTCTGCTCTCTGCTTAATGAAGGTTATGTTGACCATTAATGTCTTTCTTTTCATAAGGTTATGATCCTGACGGGTGATGTAATGGTACAGCACGTCTCTCTTCTTTCATACAGTAGTGTAGTCTAAATCAATGATGCAATGCTTCATCACTCATTTATGTTATACAACCCTAATTCCAAAAAAGTTGGGACAAAGTACAAATTGTAAATAAAAACGGAATGCAATGATGTGGAAGTTTCAGAATTCCATATTTTATTCAGAATAGAACATAGATGACATATCAAATGTTTAAACTGAGAAAATGTATCATTTAAAGAGAAAAATTAGGTGATTTTAAATTTCATGACAACAACACATCTCAAAAAAGTTGGGACAAGGCCATGTTTACCATTGTGAGACATCCCCTTTTCTCTTTACAACAGTCTGTAAACGTCTGGGGACTGAGGAGACAAGTTGCTCAAGTTTAGGGATAGGAAGGTTAACCCATTCTTGTCTAATGTAGGATTCTAGTTGCTCAACTGTCTTAGATCTTTTTTGTCATATCTTCCGTTTTATGATGCGCCAAATGTTTTCTATGGGTGAAAGATCTGGACTGCAGGCTGCCCAGTTCAGTACCCGGACCCTTCTTCTATGCAGCCATGATGCTGTAATTGATGCAGTATGTGGTTTGGCATTGTCATGTTGGAAAATGCAAGGTCTTCCCTGAAAGAGACGTCGTCTGGATGGGAGCATATGTTGCTCTAGAACCTGGATATACCTTTCAGCATTGATGGTGTCTTTCCAGATGTGTAAGCTGCCCATGCCACACGCACTAATGCAACCCCATACCATCAGAGATGCAGGGTTCTGAACTGAGCGCTGATAACAACTTGGGTCGTCCTTCTCCTCTTTAGTCCGAATGACACGGCGTCCCTGATTTCCATAAAGAACTTCAAATTTTGATTCGTCTGACCACAGAACAGTTTTCCACTTTGCCACAGTCCATTTTAAATGAGCCTTGGCCCAGAGAAAACGTCTGCGCTTCTGGATCATGTTTAGATACGGCTCCTTCTTTGAACTATAGAGTTTTAGCTGGCAACGGCAGATGGCACGGTGAATTGTGTTCACAGATAATGTTCTCTGGAAATATTCCTGAGCCCATTTTGTGATTTCCAATACAGAAGCATGCCTGTATGTGATGCAGTGCCGTCTAAGGGCCCGAAGATCACGGGCACCCAGTATGGTTTTCCGGCCTTGACCCTTACGCACAGAGATTCTTCCAGATTCTCTGAATCTTTTGATGATATTATGCACTGTAGATGATGATATGTTCAAACTCTTTGCAATTTTACACTGTCGAACTCCTTTCTGATATTGCTCCACTATTTGTCGGCGCAGAATTAGGGGGATTGGTGATCCTCTTCCCATCTTTACTTCTGAGAGCTGCTGCCACTCCAAGATGCTCTTTTTATACCCAGTCATGTTAATGACCTATTGCCAATTGACCTAATGAGTTGCAATTTGGTCCTCCAGCTGTTCCTTTTTTGTACCTTTAACTTTTCCAGCCTCTTATTGCCCCTGTCCCAACTTTTTTGAGATGTGTTGCTGTCATGAAATTTCAAATGAGCCAATATTTGGCATGAAATTTCAAAATGTCTCATTTTCGACATTTGATATGTTGTCTATGTTCTATTGTGAATACAATATCAGTTTTTGAGATTTGTAAATTATTGCATTCCATTTTTATTTACAATTTGTACTTTGTCCCAACTTTTTTGGAATCGGGGTTGTAAATAGATTACTTAGTTTTGTCAATTAAATCATCATCCTCCAATCACGTAGCTAGAACACAATCTTGAATGTGACTATATACTTATGTTTGTCCTACAATAAACTCAGAAACATCTCGGAGCAGCTGTGTCCGTGTCAGTGACTGTCTGCTCCTGGATCGATCTGTGAGGCAGAATCTCTGAGGCGGCAGAGCTCTACATTTGTATCTGTATTTATGTGTGAATTCTGGTATCTGACAGTTCCTCAACTTCAACATCATTCCATCATTGGGACAGCTAGAACTGTCCCAGTTCCACACTTTTTTTTTTTTGTTCCTGCCTAGGATATTTTCCGATGAATTTAGTTAGATCCCTTTCCTAAAATATAAACAAACTAGTAGCTTAGTTTAAATCACAGCAACACTGACCAGGATGTTACTAAGGCTGAGTGAATGAACATTGTAAAGTATGAGTATATTAATGAATGCTTTTCTTTGTCTCTCATCACTTGTTCTCACCCTTATGAAAGTAAAAACATAATTTTGCACTGACAAAGTTTCCATTTACATTTAGATACTATTGACAAATTTTCTACTACTTTTTTTTAAAATTGATTCATGGCTCAAAGACTTCGGTTTAGCCATGTTTTATTAATCTTGCTAACATTACAGCATGATAGAGCTCGAGCAATATTTTTAGACTGACACAATGGTAATCCTTTAGCTTGATGCAAAGTAATACTTAAAAAAAGAGAAAGAAGGAAAAATTATTTGACATAAATGCATTGAATCTGTAGGTGTTTATTGTGTCGGGTTTTTTTTTTTTAAATCTATCTTGAGAATTCATTTGCTGTTGAAAAAAATGCATGAATCAGTTTCTCATATTTATTTATTTTTATAACTTGGGTTTGGAAAAATCTCTTTCATGCACTGACCAGCTAATGCAAGATCAGCAGATATTTACTGTGGTGCATCTCAGTCACATACAAATCTCTCCTGCACTCACGCCGGTTATTCCACTTAAATCAGATGGGTATTTTTAAAGCTAGACTGCCTTTCGGATTTTTCAAGTGTAGGTCATAAAAAGAATTTTCCATGAGACCCAACTAGTTTTGTTTATTGGACTGAAAGCTACTGAATTCAAATCACAGATTTCCAACTTTATTAGTTTCTTTTCAACAGAACAATTAATGAATTTAGGACCACGTGGCCCTAAATTCTCCACTATTTTTGCCTGCTTCATCGTGACCCAATTCAAGATACTACATCATGCATTACATGGTGGGCTTTCCCCGTTTGTGCAAGGCACTGTGGGATACAAATGTGAAACAGGAGAGAAAAACGGAGGACATGAATGAAACATGAAAGACAGAATACAGTAACGGAAAGCAAGAGGAAAAGACGTTATGTTGCGAAGGAAAGGAAATGCAGGACCAAACTAATAAATATCGGTGGTCAGCAAGCACCTCGGTCTGATCAGCTGTTTGTTTAGTGACAGAATGATGTAACTGTCAGTGCATGCTCAAAGGTAAACCTGTAGATGGCAGTAATGCAACACTGTGGCTGCCAGCTGCCGTAAAACCCAAAAGAAGAAGAAGGTAAACCTGCGCATGCACACACGGACTTCCTCTGTCTGCTCGACTGCGCGAAGCGAGCCATTTCATGCACATTATTTGCTCGGGAATCCCCTCAAATTAAATAACTTCCCAGCTACAGAATGACCTGACATTTAGTGAGATATTACAGAAGTAAACAATGACCAAATTTCAGACGGAACTAAATTTCACTGATTTTATGAAATCGAAAGGCCGTCTAGCTTTAAAACTCCTACAGATACTGAATACACCTGATCACATAAAACAAAGGCTTATAGAGGGCATCAGGTGTGTTTGGAGCAGGGACTGGAACTGAGATACAGTACCGTGTTGTAAATTGATAGTAGATACATTAACAAAAACTACCAATTATAGATCTTTAGCAACATGACCTATGGTGAGATTAGCAGGCATTTCTAAGTAAACGCATTAACAGCTGAAATTTGTAGGCAGGCATGAGATAATGGTGTTTATGGCAGTGCTGGGAAAATTGCACCTTTAATGCAATAAAACTTTGGCGCTGAATGTTATTTTATTATGTAAATTTAGAACTTGGCAACGCAGCTGGGTGAAACAAAGTCATCCTTTTATAATTACTGCCTGATTATTATCAGTCAGACATAAGTTTAAACAATCACAGTCATCTGTGGATAAAGTACACAATCCTCTAGGACATGGGTCTTCAATCCTATCCGCAAAGGGCCAGTGTGGCTGCAGGCTTTCATTCCAACCAAGCAGGAGCTACACCTGATTTCACTTGTTTAATCATTTCACCCTCGTCTCCAATCAACAATCAAGTGAGCCTCCAATTTGGCTGTAATGAAAGCCTGCAGCTACACCGGCCCTTTGCGGATAGGATTGAAGACCCCTGCTCTAGGATAAAGACTTGTTTAACAACAACAACAAAAAAAAGAGGCTAATTTGAGTCAGCTGTTCTTCAGTTCAGGTGTCTAGACCCTCCTTGGTCTATAGCGCGCCACCCACAGCTTTGGTTACCTGATCAACACAAGAGAATTCTGTTGCAATGCAAGCTGGATGGAAGAAAGAAATGGCTTGAAGAAAGACTACTGAAACTTCTAAGACAGAAAAGAGCTGCTTCTAAAAGCATGGACCCCCCTCAGTCAAATAGTTTACAATCCAACACTGTTGTTACTCTCCCCATGCAGTGGACGTCCTACAACAATCAGGCAATAAAATCCACCAACTTGGGAACCCTAGGGTGACAACAAGGGACCTGTAGGCAAATCCTGACCTCTATAACCTCACTAAAACTGAGTCATTTTCATGAGGGGTTTCCAGAAAGGAAACTACAGCCCTTTAAAGAAAACACTGACGTCTGTGTCAAACTGTTATGCAGGGCATCTGTCTTTGATCAAAAAACGCAAAAGATGCCAAGTTATGCAATATGATCCAAATAGGATCCAAAGTAGGAATAAATCAATCACAAACTAGGTCATACAAATAAAAATTCACATTGTAGAATGCAAAATCTTGGCCAAATATGAATTTTCTTGACCTTATTTGTTCTGAAACACATGACGCAAAACGTCTTACGATACACGTGAACATTTTTATAAATACCTCTCATTTTATGCACCATCCTGATTCACAGCTAAAGGAAATCCATAGCTGAAGCTGAAGGTTACTGCCCATAAAAGTGCTTCCACTCGTTACTAAATACTGTATAAGGCTTTATTAACCTTTACCAGCAGTCACCATGATTGTTCATGTTCAAACCATTTGTTCAACACTGCAGTTTCTATACAAGATCCCTGAAATTACATTTTAAGAACAATTCAGGCAAAAATGTCAACAATTCCAAAGGGTTTACTAACTTTTGCACACTGCCCTAAAGCAAACCAATCATTTATTTGCCCTCCTGAGAAGACACACGCAGAGCAGCAAACATCCTCTCCTTTTTTCATTCAGCGTCTCGCTTGACCAAGCACGAACCAGACGCAATAAAACCAAGAGAGGAGGAGAAGCGCCAAAGAAAAGTGCTTGCTAGCAAGTAAGAAGGAACGCGTTGGAGAGTGCGCAATCAGGGAACCACATGCAGTGCAGCACATGTATTTCAGCTACAGGTAAAGCAACTGACATTTCAATCTCAAATTTGCATCCAAGCACAGATAGTGATATGATGGAGGGAACTGAAGGACTGGAAGAACGAGAAACTGGATTGAAAAGGAAAAAAGAGAGAGAGAGGGAAAGAGTGCAGAAGCGGTCAAGGAGAGAACACGTGTTAAATCACTCAGGAAGAGGGCACTGGATGAAAGAGAGAAGAAGAAGAAGAAGAGTCGGCTTCCACCTTGGTTTCAGCAGACAGCATGAGTGCATGAGCCACACACACACGCACGCTCAGATGTGCATCTAGAGATGCCTCACTGGATCTCATGCTCACCTGGTCCAGAAGAGGATACAGCAGCACCAAGTTGGAGATGTGCAGCACAACACACAGAGCAAGACTCTCACGCTTGTCTACTCTGTCTCTCTCTCTTAGTCTCACTCTCCCCTCCTCTCTTTCTTTCTTTCTTTCTCTCTCTTTTCCCTCCCCTTCTACACCCCCCCACCCACCCCTCACCTCTCCTTGTATGGATGCACATAGCATACACTCTCACACACACACACCCTCCCATAACAGTGTGTCCCCCATCAGCCTTTTTTAAATCTCTCTCTCTTGCTCTCCATTTCTAGCCAAATAAAAATTCCCACTTCTTTACCATTAAATGTAAACTCCCTCACCTCAAGCGTGCGAACATCAGGTATTCCACATGTAATTATCCATTAGGTTTCAGCATCGTTAAAGTTTCTGTAAAACACATGCCATAAAAATGCAGATGAGGTTAATGAGGAGCAAGAGTGAGAAGTGGCTAGTGACCCTCATAACCACATGGATTAACCCTTTAAACATCCGGTTTCTATAAACATTGTTCCCATTGTTCCCAGATGCCCAAATTCTGTCAAAATTTAGAAAGTACGCAAAGAAAAAATATCCAAGAAAAATAATCTGAGGATGAAGGAGAAGGTCTCACCAAAGCTGTTCTTATCGAGTTGAGCTTTATGCAACTTTCCAAAACTGGAGAATGACAGTAATTCTGGATTACTAATGCTTTCCAAATAGATTTGTAGTAAATCTTAAAAATTAAACTGGATTATTATTATTATTATTATTATTATTATTATTAGGTGTTTTTTCTTTTTAAGCTAGACGGCCTTTCGATTACATAAAATCTGTGAAATTTAGTCATTGTGATATGGGACATTCCACCGAATGGGTGCCATTTGCTTGTTGTACCACTCCCAAATTAAACTTAATTTGTTATATCTTTTCAACACTGATTATAATAACACACATATTTAACTATTCAAAATGTGTATTGGTCAACCTCAGGCTACGTTACAAGGTTTGGAAGTCAAAGATGGCTGCATTTTTTTCAGTCCTGTTACCAAAACTCTGAAAGTAACAGGACTGAGTTTTTAGCTTAGGATTAGCTAATACATGGAATTAAGCCACATGGCGTCATCGCTAATAGCATGACCACACTTAGCACATTCTAGTGATTTACCAAGAATCTGTATTTTTAAAATAAACAAATATCATCTAAGAAATAATTTAAGTAACAGGACAGTATGTTGACATTGACCTTATCAGTCAAAGTTAAAAAATCATCAAATATACAGAAAAGTAAATGAGAGAACTAACTTTTGGTCTTCCCATGGCCTTCAGAAGACACAACTGATGTAACTTCCTGTTGAGCATATGATTTATGGAATGTTCCAAATTTGTCAGATGGGGTAATATGTTTGGGTAACAGGACTGAGTGAAAACCCAGGGACACGGCTAAAATGTGTATTTTAACTAAGATATTGTGGATTTCTTATGAAAAAAATATATATTTAAACCATGGATAGGATATGGAGTCAAACAACAGTGCAAAAGAAATACTGTTTCTGAAGGATTTTAATCATAATATTTCATAGTTAAGTATAAAGTTAGAGTGCGGGGACAGGTAACACATGCTATTTTTCAGTGTTTTAGGTAGTTTTTATTAATCCTTACAATTATATATCTTAAATTTGAAATCAGATCAATGTGCAGGACATTCTGCGTAATAAGGAAATGTATTTTAAAGTACATTTTTATGTGCATTTATACATATAATTTTCTAGGGATGGAAATGGCACCGATTCGGTGGAATGGCTCATAAATGTTTATTTCTACAATATCTCCACAAAAAAAAAACAACCCAGGCCATTCTATGACTGGGAAGTTATTTAATTTGAGGGGATTCCGAGCAAATAATGTGCATGAAATCGTTCACTTCTCACAGTCAAGCAGACAGAGGAAGTCCCTATGTGCATGCACAGGTTTACCACCTTCTTCTTCTTTTGGGTTTTATGGCAGCTGGCATCCACAGTGTTGCATTACTGCCAGCTACAGGTTTACCTTGACCGTGCACTGACAATTCCATCATTCTGTCACTAAAAAACAGCTGATCACACCGAGGTGCTCGCTGACCACCGATATTTATTAGTTTGGTCCTGCGTTTCCTTTCCTTCGTATATAACATAACGTCTTTTCTTCTCGCTTTCCATTACTGTAGTCGGTCTTTCACTTTTCATTCTCATCCTCCATTTTTCTCTCCTGTTTCACGAATGGGGAAAGCCCACCACATGATGCATGACGTAGTATCTTGAATTGGGTCATGGTGAAGCAGGAAAAAATAGCGGAGAATTTAGGGCCACATTGCCTTAAATTCATTAATTGTTCCATTTTTTAAAAAAAACTAATAAAATTGGAAGTCTGTGATTCAAATTCAGTAGCTTTCATTCCACTAAACAAAAATAATTGGGTGTCGGGGAAAATTATTTTTATGACTTAAACTTAAAAAAATCTGAAAGGCAGTCTAGCTTTAATCATTGTAACATTGACACAAGCTGCATTTTGCTCTTAAATCAGCAGCAGATTTGAGTTATTTAGCAAAGAATTGCAAATACATCATCTCATCTCATCTCATTCTCATCTCATTATCTGTAGCCGCTTTATCCTGTTCTACAGGGTCGCAGGCAACCTGGAGCCTATCTCAGCTGACTACGGGCGAAAGGCGGGGTACACCCTGGACAAGTCGCCAGGTCATCACAGGGCTGACACATAGACACAGACAACCATTCATACTCACATTCACACCTACGGTCAATTTAGAGTCACCAGTTAACCTAACCTGCATGTCTTTGGACTGTGGGGGAAACCGGAGCACCCGGAGGAAACCCACGCGGACACGGGGAGAACATGCAAACTCCACACAGAAAGGCCCTCACCGGCCACGGGGCTCGAACCCGGACCTTCTTGCTGTGAGGCGACGGTGCTAACCACTACACCACCGTGCCGCCCCAAATACATCATATTGGTACTAACACGCTTATATAAGATCATTCTTTTTTTTTTAGCTCAAATTAGTTTTTTATTGAAAATATTTGACTTCCTATCTTTAACTTGGGTAACATGGTTGCACTTTCAAAAAGTGACATCAGTCAGTATCACAATATCTTTTCTTCATGTGTCAGGTCTGGAGTAGACATTGACGATCATGACCCTCCAGTCCTCTCTGTTGTCTGCTAAGCGTATGAACTCTGCCCTTGAGACGGATGGTTGTGTATTTTCTCAGACTCTTGGTGAATATTATTCTCCATCTTCCTTGGCTTTTCTTACCCTCAATCTTGCCACACAATATCAGGTTTTCTAAGCTGTCTTTCCTAATGACATGGCTGAAGAATTTAAATTGTCGCTCCCTAACTATCTTGGTAAGTGTTCTTTGGATTTGCGCCATCCTCAATACATCCACATTTGATTTCTTTTCTGTCCATGATATGTGGAGAATTCTTCTCAGGAACCACATCTCAACAGCTTCTAGTTTCATTGTCAAGTCGTTAATTAGTGTCCAGCTTTCACAACTGTAGAGCAAGACTGACCACACATATGCTTTGAGGATTCGAAATTTTGTACTTAGCATGAGGTGCCTTTTGATACAGCGATTCCCTTCTTTATTTCCTTTTCACATCTTCCATCTGATGTTATGGTGAATCCAAGATATTTGAATTGGTTTACTTGTTTGAGTCCATCATTTTTACATTTGATGTTACACGTTGAAGGAGGAGGCTTCTTCGAGACCACCATGCATTCTGTTTTGCTGGCATTAAAGGTAGACTGCCTTTCAGATATTTCAAGTGTAGGTCATAAAAAGAATTTTCCCCGACACCCAATTATTTTTGTTCAGTGAACCGAAAGCTGCTAAATTCGAATCACAGACTTCAGTTGTTTTAAAATAGAACAATTAATGAATTTAGGGCCACGTGGCCCGAAATTCAACGCTATTTTTTCCTGCTTCACCATGACCCAATTCAAGATACTACGTCATGCATCATGTGGTGGGCTTCCCTGTTCACACAAGGCATTGTGGGATACAAATTTAAAACAGGAGAGAAAAATAGAGGACACGAATGAAACTGGAAGGACTAACTACAGTAACGGAAAGTGAATAGAAAAGACGTTATGTTGCGAAGGAAAGGAAACACAGGACCAAACTAATAAATATTGGCGCTCAGCGAGCACCTCGGTGTGATCAGCTGTTCGTTTAGCGACAGAATGATGGAACTGTCAGTGCAAGGTCAAGGTAAACCTGTAGATGGCAGTAATGGAACACTGTGGATGCCAGCTGATGTAAAACCCAAAAGAAGATGAAGAAGAAACTGAGGTAAACCTGTGCAGGCACACACCGGACTTCCTCTGTCTGCTTGACTGCACAAAGTGAGTGATTTCATGCACATTATTTGCTCAGGAAAGAAGGTCCAGGTTCGAGCCCCGTGGCTGGCAAGGGCCTTTCTGTGCGGAGTTTGCATGTTCTCCCCGTGTCCGCATGGGTTTCCTCCGGGTGCTCCGGTTTCCCCCACAGTCCAAAGACATGCAGGTTAGGTTAACTGGTGACTCTAAATTGACCGTAGGTGTGAGCGTGAATGGTTGTCTGTGTCTATGTGTCAGCCCTGTGATGACCTGGCGACTTGTCCAGGGTGTACCCCGCCTTTCGCCCGTAGTCAGCTGGGATAGGCTCCAGCTTGCCTGCGACCCTGTAGAACAGGATAAAGCGGCTAGAGATAATGAGATGAGATTTGCTCAGGAATCCCCTCAAATTAAATAACTTCCCAGCCACAGAATGGTCTGTTGTTGTTGTTTTTTAAGATATTACAGAAATAAACATACATCACAATGGCCAAATTTCAGAGGGAACTGAATTTCACCAATTTTATGAAATCAAAAGGCCGCCTTGTTTTAAGGTGATAGACCATTTGCTTCATTGTTGGCTGTCGCAGTATTCAGGATGTCTTGCAGATTTTGTTCTGAATCAGCAATCAGTACAGTGTCGATCGCATATCTTCGGTTGTTTATAATCTGACCTCCTACTTTTATTCCTTTAAAATATACTATAATTGAAAATGAAGAGACAAGAATGAGAGAATTTTCTTCTTCCCATAATCTTCAGGAAATTCAGATTATCTAGATATCACTTGTTGATCATGTGACTTGTGGATCACTCCAAATAGTTCATGAGTTCAGGTAACAGGGTTGCATGAATGCTGTAGGACACTAAAATGAAGATTTTTTTTTTCTAATCTATAATGGATGACTCATGGAAAAGGATCTTTGAAGCATGAGATGGTAAATTAGTTCATAAAATAATGCAAAATAAGATTTCTGAAGTATTTCATGATAACCACATTTCGAAGTGAAGTTTAGTTAATTTTAAAAAAAAAAGCATCACCTCTGAAAGAATTAAATACAGATTTAGTTTTAATTTACAAAATCCTTCAAGGAAAAAAATATGCTTCTCGTGAATGTTTATTGACAATTCAACAACTTCTCTTAAGACTTCCATTATAAGTGAGGTTAAGTGGACAGGTTTTCGTGTTTTTTCGTTGTACAGTAAAACATCAGCAGTCTTGTCTGAGAGATGAAATGGTATGTGTTCTTTTAAGAAAAACCATTTCCCACTGAGGAGAACGAAGTACGTCAGTGACATAATACAATGCCGGTTTTTGTTCATGCCATTAAGAGAGGGAACAAGAATTCTAGCAAAATTCTGGAGTCATGTACAGCAGTGACACTGCAACACACATCGTCCAGAACTTTTTTTTTTCCCCCTAGCATACCCAAATTGGAATAATGGAGCCCTGAGTTTCTAGGCCTAAGCCTTGGCTTACGTACATGGCTTCAGCGGATGGAAAATGACTTTTACAAGGATGCCCTAGTTGGAGCTTGAGAGCACCAGATGAAAAATGTCTAGTCACAACCTGGTTTCTCTATTTTTCCCTTCTTGGAAATTAGAAGAAAAAAATGAAAAAGTGCTTCAAGACAGAATTTGAGAACAGTCATTGTTTGCACTAGATATGGATGAAGGCCTAAAAACTGCAATGCTCAAACCATGACTTGCTTTTGAATTAAGAAACTGGGAAAGCTGTGGCCTAATGGTTAGAGAAGCAGCTTTGGACCAAAAGGTCTTCGGTTTGATTCCCTGGACCAGCAGGAATGACTGAAATGCCCTTGAACAAGGCACCTAACCCTTAAATGCTCCCCAGGCTGCTTTGGGTATGTTGTGTGTCGCACTGGATAATAGCGTCTGCTAAATGCCATTAATGTAATGTAAAGAAAAGAAAATAAGAGAGTGCTTACAACATCTTAGAAGCCTTTATAATTGTTAGGTATTGATCTGTCTGTACCAAAGAGGTTGAATTGACAAAGTATGATGGAGGAATGTAGACCTCTGCCGCCTAAGAGATTTTGCCTCACGGATCGATCCAGGAGCAGACAGTCACTGACACGGACATAGCTGCTCAGAGATGTTTCTCAGTTTACTGTAGGACAAACATGAGTATATATTCACATTCAAGAGTGTGTTCTAGCTACGTGATTGGAGGAGGAGGATTTAATTGACGAAGCTAAGTTATCTATGTATAACGTAAATGGGTGACGAAGCATTACATCACTGGTTTAGAAGACGTTTCACCTCTCATCCGAAAGTTCTGTCTGACTAGTGGGGAGTTCCAAGTATTTATCCTCTAGTGCAGTGGTTCCCAAACTTTCTCTGCTGGGCCCCCCTTTGGTAGATAAGAACATTTTTGCGCCCCCCCCCAGACAAAAAGAGAAAAAAAAAGATAAACAGGACACACATACACATTTTGTTTTCAGACTCCATTGCAGTTTATTAATACAAACCTCAACCTTTTTTGAACAAATAAAAGTAAACTGCCATAAACTACAGGTTGCAATATAATTATTTTAAGTATAACTGTTTTCAAGCACCTTAACTGTGTAACAGGTTTCTTTTTTTAATATTCAACATTATCAATGCAGTTTTCAAACATTGCCTCTCTGCAAAAATGGGTTTTAAAACATGACCAACTCCCTGAGAAGAAAAAAACAAAAACCTAAAGATTTGTTCTGCAAAAATGACACCTTTAATCCTCGCATCTTTTCAGTGACTGGTGTGGGCCTGCTTCATGCTGCAGATCTTCTCAAATCTGGATTGCAGTTTCGAGATTGCCACTCTGAGTTCATTTTCAATGTCCAGCTTTGGTCTGTATTTTGTCTTGATTGAGGCCACAGCAGAAAAACCTCTCTCACATACGGTAGGTAGGATGTGGCAAAAGGAAGACGTATGGCCAGCTCTTACCTAGCAGTGGGTAATCTTTCTCCACTCCAATCCAAAATGCAGCCAGTGTCTTTGACTGAAACTGCAGCCTCATTGTTGAATCAGAGGTGACATCAATGAACTGTCCCTCCTCTGATGTGCTGGAGTCGGCAGGTGGTGTTGCACTGAAGGGGTCACGGATCCAGTCATATTCTTTGGGATCCTGCCTGCATCAGGAAATATTTCTGGAAATGGTTCTGAAGGGCAGAGATGTGTGCTTTCATGCATGGGATCCCCGTGTTCTGCAGTTTGTTGTCTTCAATGAATGATTTCAGGTTCTCAAATGAGTCCACATTTCCAACCTTCACTCGCTGCAGCCACATCTCAAGTTTTCTGGTGAATGATGTGATTTTTATCTGCCAGATATGGGAGGTGTGTATTTGTGCCCTGCAACTGCAAATTCACTTCATTGAGTTTCAGAAACATGTCAATGAGGTATGCAAGTTTCATGAGGAAATTGTTACAGTTAAATTTGTGGGCAAGATCATTGCCCTCTTCCTTCAAAACGATGCGGATTTCATCTTGCAGTTCAAAGACCCTGGACAGCACCTTCCCACGTGACGGCCATCGGGACTCGCTGTGAAACAGAACAGCTGTGTGGTCGGAGCCCATTTCCTCGCACAGTGCCGAAAAAATCCGGGCTTTGACAGGTCGTGTTTTGATGTAGTTGACGGTGGCAATAACGTTGGTCATTACATCATTCAGCTCAGGACTCAGCTGTTTAGATGCCAGTGCTTCGCGATGTATCATGCAGTGCGTCCACTGCACATCGGGGGAGACGCACTTGATGAGCGCTTGCAGCCCTGCCTGTTTCCCAGCCATAGCCTGCGCCCCGTCAGTGCAGATCCCCACACAGTCCTCCCATTTCAGGTTGGCCTCTTTCAAGTAAGAGTCAATGATTTTAAACAGTTCTTCTGCTGTGGCTCTGCCAGTAACTTTTTTGCAGAAAAGCAATTTCTCCCTCATGTCATCTCCATCTATGAATCTCATCTCATCTCATTATCTCTAGCCGCTTTATCCTTCTACAGGGTCGCAGGCAAGCTGGAGCCCATCCCAGCTGACTACGGGCGAAAGGCAGGGTACACCCTGGACAAGTCGCCAGGTCATCACAGGGCTGACACATAGACACAGACAACCATTCACACTCACATTCACACCTACGGTCAATTTTAGAGTCACCAGTTAACCTAACCTGCATGTCTTTGGACTGTGGGGGAAACCGGAGCACCCGGAGGAAACCCACACGGACACGGGGAGAACATGCAAACTCCACACAGAAAGGCCCTCACCGGCCCCGGGGCTCGAACCCAGGACCTTCTTGCTGTGAGGCGACAGCGCTAACCACTACACCACCGTGCCGCCATCTATGAATCTGACATAAGTAATTAATAAACAGTCTTTCTTACTGCCAGTGGCTTCATCCATCTGAAGAGAAAAGCAGCTGTCACGCACTTTGTCATTAAGCTGCTCCTCTATGTCCTTTGACATGTCATAAATGCACCTGCCGATGGTGTTGTTGGACAGAGGAATAGCCCTTAGTTTGCTGGCTGCAGTGTCATCAAGCATAGCTGATACCATGTCCATAGCACAGGGAAATACTAATTCCTCCACTATTGTGTGCGGCTTTTTACACTGTGCCACGCGGTAGGCAACTTTATATGAGGCGAGTTGAGCATTTGCCAGCACAGATGCAGCTTTAGTAAATAGGGACTGTTGAGCACGACAGTTTACGAGTTTTTGTTTGAAAAACTCAACTGGCTTGTCTTTGTGCTCTGGATGTTTTGTCTCCAAGTGGCGTCTTAGCTTGTTCGGCTTCAAGCTGTCACAAGCTAGCACTTTAAGACAGACAACACACTATGGTCTCTCCTCATTACCCACCGTTGTACAGGCGAAGGCAAAGACAAGATATGTGTCATCATATTTTCTTGTCTTTGCCTTGGAATGAACTTGCTTTGGAAGCACATTTGGCGATGCTTCATCCTCTGATTTGCGTTTACATGGGAGCCCCGTGCCCCCTGCCAAAAACTTCTCCATGTTATGCTAGCAGTGTAATTTATTGATTCATTTATTCATTCATTCCATCCGCGCCCCACCCCCCCGCAATGGCTCTGCGCCCCCCCGGGGGGCACGCCCCCCCCACTTTGGGAATCACTGCTCTAGTGGATCAAAAGCAAACCTAAGGAGAGTCGTTGAGTCATCCTGTAGGTCACTGGGGGCTGGGTGTGAATTGTGTTAGCAGCCTAGAGTGTCATTAGGGTGATCTGTGGGTCGTTGGCTCTCTCTACCATCATGAGTTATTGAAGTCAGCTGAGTTTTGGTGTGGATGTGTATTCAGTTTTCTGGGAAGTGTGCCAAGGACTGCATTGTAGGTGGCTGATAACCTTCACTGAACAGAGGAGGTGGTCTGAGGCTACATCCACACGACAATGGCAACGAGATGTTATTAAAAAAATTATCGCGTCCACATGGGCAACGGATCAGTAAAATATCAGGTACATATGGCAACGCAACGCTTGCTGAAAACGATGCAATACACATGCCACACCTCTAGGGGCGCTATAAGACGGTCCCTCTGGAGACACCAGAACAAGTAAGGACGCATGCGCATAAAATATTATGCGCAAGACTTCATATTAGCCACAAAGTCAGAAAAATCTGTTCGTAAAATTACATTATAATGACCAAATACAATGAAAAGTATTTTTCCAGTCTCACCTGTGAAAGGTAATCTCATGTGATCTCGTTTGGATGGCAAACCTGTTGGTACAGTTAAACGCAGCACATGAATGAGGCATCTTTATTCTCCGCTTTGACCCATCCAATATGGCGGCGAGGATGACGTATGATTCTACGCGGAAGGCGGCGTCTTTAATGGTCCGGAATAAATTGAATGCTACACGTTGATGGATTAATTTGTTCTTCTTCGCCCTTTTTGAGGAATGTATTGTAGGACTTAAACCAACATCTGAAGAGGTGAGAACGCTCCTTTTTTCCCCCTATTTTTGCTGGCGGGATTGACTCTGCCCTAACTCTCTCTCTCTCTCACTTTGCACCATTACACAATAAATATTCACAGTGAAAATATTTTGTAAGCGCATTTCATGAACCAAGTTATAGGATTTGTTGACAACTCGCATCGAGTTCATTACACTTCTACCCAGCGTGAAGCACATGTGGTTGTGACATCATCGTAAACAAATCTGTTCTACTCATCCAGACGACTTCGCAATGGCGCCGTTGCCAGATCTTTCTACTCTGGAACCCGTTCTCAAAAGATTTCGCTTTGGGGCACCCAAAACGCCGGTGCCGTGTGGACGCCAGGCCGAAACGATAAACAATTTTATCGGATTCACCTGAATCCGTTGCCGTGTGGACAGGGCCTGAGACACCACTTATCAGTCACCTACAATGCAGTCCTTGGCACACTTCCCAGAAAACGGAATACACATCCACACCAAAACTCAGCTGACTTCAATGACCCACAGATCACCCTAATGGCTCTTGAGGCTGCTAACATTGTTCACGCCTGGCCGCCAGTGACCTACCTCTACAGCATGACTCAGGCCCTGTCCACACGGCAACGGATTCAGGTGAATCCGATACAATTGTTTATCGTTTCGGCCTGGCGTCCACACAGCACCGGCGTTTTGGGTGCCCCAAAACGCAATCTTTTGAGAACGGGTTCCAGAGTGGAAAGATCTGGCAACGGCGCCGTTGCGAAGTCGTCTGGATGAGTAGAACGGATTTGTTTACGATGACGTCACAACCACATGACTGTGAGTGCTTCATGCCGGGTAGAAGTGTAACGAACTCGATGCGAGTTGTCAACAAATCCTATAACTTGGTTCATGAAACGCGCTGACAAAATATTTTCACTGTGAATATTTATTGTGTAATGGTGCAAAGTGAGAGAGAGAGAATAGCCCTTAGGGCAGAGTCAATCCCGCCAGCAAAAATAGGGAAAAAAAGGAGCGATCTCACCTCTTCAGATGTTGGTTTAAGTCCTACAATACATTCCTCAAAAAGGGCGTAGAAGAACAAATTAATCCATCAACGTGTAGCATTCAATTTATTCCGGATCATTAAAGACGCTGCCTTCCGCGTAGAATCATACAGCATCCTCGCCGCCATATTGGATGGGTCAAAGCGGAAAATAAAGATGCCTCATTCATGTGCTGCGTTTAACTGTACCAACAGGTTTACCGTCCAAACGAGATCACATGGGATTACCTTTCACAGGTGAGACTGGAAAAATACTTTTCATTGTATTTGGTCATTATAATGTAATTTTACGAACAGATTTTTCTGACTTTGTGGCTAATATGAAGTCTCGCACATAATAGTTTATGCGCATGCGTCCTTACTTCTTCTATTGTTCTGGTGTCTCCGAAGGGACCGTCTTACAGCGCCCCTAGAGGTGTGGCATGTGTATTGCATCGTTTTCAGCAAGCGTTGCGTTGCCATATGGACCTGATATTTTACTGATCGTTGCCCATGTGGACGCGATATTTTTTTAAATAACATCTCGTTGCCGTTGTCGTGTGGATGTAGCCTCAATGACACAGGTGACCTCAATGACTCTCCTTAGGGTTGCTTTTGATGCACGAGCAGGGGTCTCAAACTCCCGGCCCACGGGCCACTTCCAGCGCGGATCTGGCCCGCGACTTGATGTCAAAATTTAATGTGATTCGGCCCTTGAGGGTATTTTTATATTTTTTTGTTTTACCACCAGAATGATTAAGATAACATTTTTAGCTAATAAAAACATTTCATTTCAGATAATAAAAACTATTTAATTAAAAAAACACTTATTTTGAAGTGCGCAAAATTTGTGCACAGGTGTGGAACAACACGAAGTTCATGACACGAAGACAATGACGAGAAGGGAAAATATGTCTCTTTCAAAACCTAAGAGAAAGGTTGATAGCAAGATTAGGCAGTTTCAAGACAAATGGACATCACAGTATTTTTTTTTGTTGAGTTTGGTGGAAATGCGATCTGCCTCATATGTAAAGAGAAACTCGCTGTTTTGAAAGAATACAATCTCAGGCGTCATTATTCAACTAAACACAGCGAGCATGGTGAGAAATACAAGGGCGATGATAACAGGAGACAACGAGCCAAGCAGCTACAAAAAGGACTACTATCCCAGCAAGAATTTTTCCACAACGCCCGTAAGGACGCCGATGCTGCAGTTGAAGCAAGCTATGTGATCTGT
This sequence comes from Neoarius graeffei, assembly GCF_027579695.1. Classification (NCBI taxonomy): domain Eukaryota; kingdom Metazoa; phylum Chordata; class Actinopteri; order Siluriformes; family Ariidae; genus Neoarius; species Neoarius graeffei. The sequence continues at coordinate 14,491,773 of NC_083576.1, read as the reverse complement.
GAATTGATTGCCAAAGCGGGAAAAACCATTCACCGAAGGGCAGTTTGTGAAGGACTGTATGTTGCGAGTTGCTGATATTCTCTGTCCCGAAAAGAGGAGCTTATTCAACAACGTTTCTCTCTCAGCGAACACCATGGCCGAGCGGATTAATGGACCGTCAGGTAACATTTACGAACAATTACAGGACAGAGCCCGCAGTTTAATTGCATACTCTATTGCGCTTGATGAAACCACTGACAAAACGGACACTGCTCAACTAGCAATTTTCATCAGGGGTGTTGATGACAAGTTTGAGGTGACAGAAGAGTTGCTGAGTTTGTGTCCTATGTATGGCCATACCACAGCAAAAGACATATTTCAGCAGCTGTGCGGTGCGACTGAGCGGCTTGGTGTGCCGTGGAACAGACTGGTGGGCATTACCACTGATGGAGCACCGTCCATGACAGGCAAGAAAAACGGACTGGTAGTGCTGGTACAGAGAAAGTTAGAGGAAGAAAATGCTGATCCAGCTATTGCTCTGCACTGCATTATACATCAGCATCAACTGTGTGGCAAATGCTTGAATTTTGAACATGTGATGTCTGTCATCCTGCAATGTGCTAATTATATCAGGTCCAGAGGTTTACAACACCACCAGTTCCGGGCCTTTTTGGAGGAAATTGAGGCATCGTATGGTGATGTGCTCTACTTTACTGAGGTGCGCTGGCTAAGCAGGGGAAACGTGTTAAGGAGATTTTTTAAATTAAGAGTTGAGGTGAAGAGATTCATGGAAAATGGCAGTATGGATATTCCCGAGCTTGATGATCCAAAATGGATAATGGATTTGGCATTCCTTGTGGACATAACACAAGAACTAAACATCCTGAACCTAAAGCTGCAGGGTCCTGGTCAGCTCATCACAGCTGCCTATGAGAATGTGAAAGCTTTCTCCACAAAACTGAGATTGTGGAAAACTCAACTGTCTGCAGCAAACCTCTGTCATTTTGCTACATGCAGATCTTTGGTTGAAGAGGGCACATCTTTCAGTGGGGATGAATATGTCTCTGCTATTGAAAACCTGCAGTGAGAGTTTGATGAACGTTTTGCTGACTTTAAGGTACACCGTGACCCCTTCTCAGCTGATGTGGAGAGTGTCCCTGGCGTTTTGCAAAATGAACTTATTGACTTGCAGTGCAGCAGCGAACTAAAAGCTAAATTCAGAGAGGCACAGGGAAAAGCAGACAAGATTGGAATGTTTCTGAGAGAGCTGCTTCTATCATTCCCAGAGCTATCCAGAGTTTTTAGTCATGTATTGTGCCTTTTTGGAAGTACGTGTGTGTGTGAGAAATTGTTCTCAACAATGAACTTTAACAAAAGCAAGCACAGATCAAGGCTTACAGATGCCCATCTTGAAGCTGTACTCAGAGTTTCAACTGCAACAACCATTAAGAAGCCTTTCGGATGAGAAGTGAAACATCTTCAAGAATTTCAAGCAAGTCCAGTTGCCTTCTTCAGCACCTACGGTTTACTATGACCTGGATGACTGAGAACATTCATGGACACACTGGTTTAGACTACACCACTGTATGAAAGAAGAGACACATTATGTACCATTACATTGGAGAACACTCTGGATCATGTTTACTCCAACATCAAGCACGCGTACAGAGCCATACCCCTCCCCCACCTCGGCCAGTCAGACCATCTTTCCCTCCTGCTCTCCCCAGCCTACACCCCCCTCAGACGCAGAGCCAGGCCCACCACAAGGACCATCACAACCTGGCCTGACAACACATTCTCCAAACTACAGGACTGCTTTAAATGGACAGATTGGGACTTATTTGAACACCAGGAGCTGGAGACATTCACAGGAATGGTACTGGACTTTATCAAGTTCTGTATCGGAAATGTGACTCTGAATAAAAACATCCGGGTCTTCCCAAACCAGAAACCCTGGATGACCAGCCAGGTCCACTCACTCCTCAGGGCTCGCGACGCTGCCTTCAGGTCAGGTGACAGAGCTCTGTACAGTGCCGCTCGAGCTGATCTGAAAAGAGAAATTTAAAAAGCTAAGGCAGACCATAGGCTGCATATAGAGTCCCACCTGTCCAGCAACAACATACGGGAGGTGTGGTGGGGCATACAAGACATCATGAACTTCAGGGACTGTGATGAGTCAACAGGAGACTGGAGTGTGCCTCTGGCAGAGGAGCTAAATTGCTTCTTTGCTCGCTTTGAAACATCTCAGCAGCACTCATCTGCTCCAGCCCTGCCCCCACCACCACACAGTTCATACATCACCCCATTCACTGTACAGGAGCATGATGTCAGACGGGTGCTCCTGGCAGTGAACCCCAAGAAAGCTGCCGGCCCAGATGGAGTACCTGGTAAGGTGCTCAGAGCATGTGCCCACCAGCTCGCCCCTACCTTCACCAGGATCTTTAACATCTCCCTGGCTCAGGCAGTCATCCTGCCCTGCCTAAAATCAGCTACAATAATCCCGGTGCCGAAGAAGTCTCCTGTCACCAGCCTGAATGACTACCGTCCTGTGGCCCTCACTCCGGTAATCATGAAGTGCTTCGAGAGACTAGTTCTTCAGCACATCAAGGACCACCTCCCCCCAGACTTCGACCCCTACCAGTTCGCATATCGTGCGAACAGATCCACAGAGGACGCCATCGCCGTAGCTCTACACTCTGTACTGAACCACCTGGAGCAGCAGCAGAGCTACGTCCACATACTCTTTGTGGATTACAGTTCTGCTTTCAACACAATAATCCCAGACATCCTTATCAGTAAACTGGATACTCTTGGCCTTCCCCCTCTCACATGTGCCTGGATAAAGGACGTTCTAACTAACCGGCCCCAGACTGTGAGACTTGGCCCCCACTTCTCCTCCACCCACACGTTGAGCACCGGCTCTCCACAGGGCTGTGTGCTGAGCCCCCTCCTGTACTGCCTCTACACCCACGACTGTAGTCTGATCCACAACAACAACAACCTTATCGTCAAGTTTGCTGACAACACCACAGTGGTCGGACTCATCTCAAAGGGAGACGAGGCAACCTACAGAGAGGAGGTCCTGAAGTTGGCAGCCTGTTGTTCAGAAAATAACCTCGCTCTGAACACCAAGAAAACCAAAGAGCTCGTTGTTGACTTCAGGAAGCACAGCACCAACCTAGCCCCCCTCTACATCAACAACGTGTATGTGGAGAGGGTCCACACCTTCCGGTTTCTCGGTGTCCTCATCTCCGCCGACATCTCCTGGTCAGCAAACATTACAGGAGTCATTAAGAAGGCTCATCAGTGGCTACACTTCCTGAGAGTCCTCAGGAAGTACAACCTAAACTCCAACCTGCTGCTGACCTTCTACCGCTCATCCATCGAGAGCCTGTTGACGTACTGTATTACAGTATGGTATGGCAGCTGCACTGCTGTAGACAGGGAGAGGCTCCAGAGGGTAGTTAAGGCAGCACAGAAGATCATTGGCTGCCCTCTCCCCTCCCTGATGGACACTTACACCTCCCGCTGCCTTAGCAGAGCTAAGAATATTATCAAGGACAGCTCCCACCCTGGCTTTGATCTGTTTGACCTGTTGCCCTCAGGAAGGCACTACAGGTGCATCAGGACAAAGACAAATCGATTAAAAAACAGCTTCTTTCCAAAAGCCATAACCGCCCTGAACTCAGATATGCTCTGACGTTATAGTCTATTTATTTTACTTTACTATTTACTAATTTATAATGTGTAGTACTTTATAAGGTGACTCTCTCTATGCAATACTTTTATAATGTGCAATACCTCACTCCATAATGTGAAACGCAACACATTCACCTCAGGACTGTGCACCTTACACACAGCGCATACACCTCAGGACTGTGCACCTTACACACAGCACATACACCTCAGGACTGTGCACCTTACACACAGCACATACACCACAAGTCTGTGCACCTTACACACAGCACATACACCTCAAGTCTGTGCACCTTACCTTGCAATACTTCATAATGTGTAATATTTTATCTTATAATGTGACTCTCTCGTGCAATAATTTATAATGTGACTGTCTCTGTGCAATACTTCATATGTGCAATACCTCACTCCATAATGTGTAACACAACACATACACCTCAGACTGTGCACCTTACCCCCCTTACACCCCCCTTTTTTCCCCCTTCCTCTCTCTCTCTACACGCTGTTTGCACTGTTATTGGAGATGCTTTAATCTCATTGTACATGTGTATAGTGACAATAAAGGCATTCTATTCTATTCTAGCACCCATCAGGATCATAGTCTTATAAAAAGAAGAAAGATATTACTGGTCAACATCACCTTCATTAAGCAGAATATGTGAGTGAAGCTAAATCTTAAGGGTTTAACTAACCGAAACAAGTAGCAATCAGACCAGCCTGTACCAGTTCAAGCATGCCAGACAAATATTTCTATCAGTAGTCAGTCCTTTAAATCACTGCTGGTAAAGTACAGGGGGAAAAGGGTATTGACGCACAGCTGTGAAATTCTACCAGGGTTTGTAAATTGTATTTTATGTTTAGTCGTAGTCATTACGAGAGGCTTACCGTAGATTGGTTTGCTTTGACGCAAATACGTCCGCATTGAGCAACTCGCAAACTCAAGGGTTGGTGGACAACCTCTCTGACCTCACCCTGAACTTTACTCGACAAAAGCTCTCACCAAAGAGGTCATGTCTGCTTTAACTGCCCAGCAAAGGCACCAGGGACAGAAATGGCTTAATGTGCAAAAGGCATTCAGTGATCTTTTTTTCCCCCTCCTCTCTTTAAGTGTACTAACAAATAAACCAGCAAGTCAAGCGTTACTAGATTGGGCAAATAGATGATTACACAACACTGCAGCCATGAATGGCTGGTCAATTTATAAAAAAAACTGGCATGTGTGCTAACACCACATACAGCACTGGAACGCTCAGTGCTCAACTTCTAAACAACTCCATTGGATCTTATCTCCAAAATGAGATCACGTCCCAGTCTTTCATGTCAAAGTAATCATTTCATCTCAGCTGGTTAGCCGGTGCTCCAGAGCGTCCCTTATGCTATAACTTTCAAACCCATGTCAGTTCAATTCCCTTACCAAACTAAATCATGGATGGAAAAAGTGACATCACTGTCTGGATTAAGAGCAGATGCATTGAAGTGAAAGGAAACAACAGAAACGAGCTGCCCATCATCTTCTAAACATTTATATGGGGATCAAGCACCGCATACACAGTTGCTCTTTGTTGACTGAGGTGCATAAATAGTATAGTTGGTTTGGTTTTACAGCTTCGTCTCAGTGAGGCGCTTTTAGACATAATATATGGTCACTCGATTTTTTTCAACATTAGCATACATTATACACACAGACCACACCTGCTCAACTGCTAAGTAGCAGCTAAAGTGTGTGTTTAGCAGGTTGTGAGGGGAGTAGTGAAACATTTAGCTATAACTGCTTCTGCAGCATTCTAAGCATTACATTACAGGTATTTAGCAGACGCTCTTATCCAGAGCAACGTACAACATACCCAGAGCAGCCTTGGGAACAGATGGGGGTTAGGTGCCTTGCTGAAGGGCATTTCAGCTATTCCTGCTAGTCCAGGGAATCAAACCGGCAACCTTTTGGTCCCAAAGCTGCTTCTCTAACCATTAGGCCATGGCCTCCCCACATTACAAATATGAGCAAGAAAATAATTCCTGAACAAAAATCTTTATCCACTTTCTCCTTTTTCCACATCAAAGCAAGTATTGTGCAACAAATAGCATCTACTAGATGATGATACTGAATGACCGCTGACAGAGACCTTGGTCTCTATTTGGTTTAATGAGACATGACATAAAAGCATTATTCAGTTTAGCTCAATAACACCATAATCATGTTGAAACGATCCTTTACTCGAAAAGGCACAAAGTAAGCAGCCTGCACTTTGTCAAAATATTGCACAATCCAATGCAGCAAAATGAAGGTAGAGTCATCGTAAACCATTTCTATTACTTCTGTAAAACACGTCTGCTCAAAAGTCTGTTTCACAACAACCTTCCTTGAGGATAAATCTGGAACACGATTTACCTCATCACCTTGTCACCACGCTCTTTCAAAACTGCATGACCAGATATGGTGAAAAATAAAAACAACCCCAAACACTTTATTTTTCTCTCGAAGAGACATTACAGGAAAACAGCTGGTCACAATTGGCCAGATATAAACTTGGCCAGGAACTCAAATATTAAATCAAACATGAGGCATAACGTCAGCAGTTCCATCATCAGAGGTGAAAGTCAGTAGAACCACAAGCCACAGTCCTACTCACATGACAACTCAGACAACCCAAAGCACAGTATGATGTCCCTGAGTCCCCCAAGTGACCTGCACTGACGCTGGGAAGGATGAAGTGGATCAGTGGATGGTAGTACAGACCTGGATCAGGACCATGGCTACCAGGATTCTCCATTGCCTCATCACAAAGTGTAGCAAGGGGTCAGTAGGGTGCCAGCGTCTTAGTGCAGTGCTACACTTTCCAATTGTGTGGTATACCATGTCTAAAACCTGCTTCAGCAATTTACACAGCCCCACCCACCAAATTTAGGCAACAGGTCTTTCTTATGGGTAGGTCACTACACCCACACGTGGTTCCATAGTGCAAAGTCTTTGCCCCAGTAATGGGGGTCACAGGCTTTTCTAGCAGTCACCAGCATCTGCCAACACAAAGTCATGCACTCATGCTCCCACAGGCGGCAAAACCTCAATTCAAAAAAAGAAAAAAAAAGTGTAAATAAAAAGGTCAAAGTCCTTCCTGCACCATATGGCACGTTTGGCGGCACTGATCTCCGTTTCGTAGCCCTCGGCCTCTTGCCTATATTACATAGCTAGGGTTACGGAGGGGGGCTAGTCCTCTGGTAACCACGAGAGTTTGACTCCCTACTCGCATTTGTATTGCAGCATGCCTTGCCAGATGGCAGTAGGCACTATTTTTATGATGGTCTTTGGTATGACCCGACCATGAGTAGAACTTGTGATCTCCCGATCGAGAGGTGGACACGCTAACCACTAGGCCACTCACCAGTCCAAATAAAAACAGAACATGATGATTTCCAAATCATGAAAACACCATATTTTATTGAAAATTTTATAATATCAAACGTTGAAGCTGAGAAATTAGATTTTTTTTGAAAAGCATATGCTCATGCCTAAAGAGATTTTCATGATATTATGTACCACAGATGACGTGATCCCCAAATTCTTTGATATTTTACATTGAGGAACGTTATTCTTAAATTGTTGCACGATTTACCCACACAGTCTTTCACAGAGCAATTAACCCCTCCCCATATTTACTGTTGAGAGAGACAGCCTCTCTGGGATGCTCTTTTTATACCCACTCATGTTACTGACCTGTTACCAATTAACCAAAAAAAGTCCCTCCCCCAAATTCACCATTGCCCTCAACTCCCCATCAAAAAATCAGAACAGCTGGCATGCATCTATTGATGGGCTCCCGAACAGCCGTTTACACTCTCAGAAAATAAAGTACATTATCATACCTTTAGGGGTACAACGGCTCATCACTGGGACAATACCCTTTATATACTGCTTGGGAACATATACTGTATGTACCTTTTTGGCCCTAAAATGGTACAAATAGTTACCTTGAGGTCCAATAATGAGCCCTAGGTGGTACATTAATGTAGACTGTACCTTGGGGGACAGAAATGGACTCCTATTGTACCCCTGTTTCTGACAGTGTAATAAGCCCACAGTTCCAGGGGCATGTGGCAGTCACATTGGTGTTGGTTTAGTAGGAAGAATTTTGGATAGCCAGGGTCCAGATCAGAGTTAATACGAGTTTCAGTCTGCATAATATTTTTATCTATACTTTTACAGCTATAGCCATTTTTGTCAATAGCTTTTGATTAGGTAAAGGAGTAGATCTGGAGGGTTCTTGGGCATAGTGTGTTTGGGTAAACTGGGATGTATGGATGCCATCCCCTCCATCCCACTCTCACGCATTCACTCAGGTTTGTTGATGATGGAGTGGCTGGCTGCTTTATGTCCCAGGGAGCCCTCATATCTGTTACCTTCTGGTTCTCCCTTTTAGTTATGCTGCTGTAGGGATGGATTGCCATGCCTGTAGCCATAGTAACCATTTATGAACCATCTTCTCGCTTTCACTGTACAGCATTGAACACACCAATCCCTGTACTCGATGCCATGTTCCATCTCCAACCATTCTTCTGACTCCCTGTAATGGTATTGGATACAGAGATGATACCAGATACCAAATACAGTGACGTCACGACTGTGCTTAAAACCCACGACGAAATCAAAATTCTTTCTCTCTGGCGGTGGATTCCACGTGTGAAAGAGAAGCTGTTGCATCGGTGCTACAGGAGAAGAAAGAATGACCTATTGATACCAAACCTTTAGCCAAAGTTCAATGTATTTGATCTTCGCATAGTTGCAATAATAACTGAACCGGTTAGTAACTGCAGCCCACGCAGTATTTCAAAGAGAAAAGGTGACCGGATCCCTTTTCCCTTTCTCAACGTCAACGAACTATAAACAAGATTCCTTCCAGATCATCAGACGACTAATGGGACACCGAAGATCTTCAGCTTACGAGCTGTAAAAGTGAAAGGAACAAAAGTGTTTTCTCCCTGGACCTGCGCTCCGCGCTGTCTTCGGATAACAGACGGTGCACTTTCAGTCGCCAAGCAAGAGCTATCTCAAGTAAGGCTGGCATCTGGGCAATTGTTAGTCTTAGTTGTGACTAATTAATGTGAAGAATAATGTTTATTTGAATTAATTCATGGTTTAAATGTACACATTTTGATTCACATGAAAGTCGGTCTTAGACCGCGTGTTGTTTGATTTGCTTTGATTACTATCTGTATTTAGTTAGATCGTGCATGCGTTCGCTCTCTCTCTTTTTAACTCCCTCCATCACACTACACCCCTCAACATTGGGATTTCAGGAGTAGCTAAGGTTGAGTAGAAGTTTGGCTTTGAGGCCTAGCACAAAGGCTTGCGCGTTCCATTCACAACCTCACTCCCCTCCTCCTTGTCATGCGCCTGCGCACGCTCTCTCTCCCTAGCTCTTCCTCATCCTGATAGTGCGCAGCCACGCACACACACGCCTACACACTCACACACAAACACTTGATTTCCCTCTCACATTTTAACATCCACTCGCTCCTACACTGAACACTTGCATACAGCTTATTACTTCTGATCACCATTAGTGCCTTATCATCATATACACTATTGATTCCTATTTGTATACATTGTATCACCATTTATATTGAATTATTCCTTGGCTGCTATTGTTGCTATATCTGATCAGTATTAGTTTGCTAATTCATGTCAGCTATTTCAATAAATGGTATCTTTGGAATAAACTGTGTCCTGTCTATTGCTACAACATCCACTGAGTGCCAACCTCTGCCAAACAAGTATTCTAATTGCCTTTGCCCATTTGGTTGTTATATGAATGTTATAGATCTAGAGTAAATGTATTACATTTGAGCTACAGTACACAATAAACTCTAGCAACATCACCAAGTTATTCCAGTGATTTTAATAGTTTAGCTATAAACTATTAGACACTTGAATTAATGATTAATGAATTTATGAGACTGATCCCTTTTTACATGAGACTGAGTTGATAAGCCAATTGCACCTACACATTTTGGTGCCTCGTATGAGGATTGGTATTGTTGACTTCAGTGATTTTTGTAGCAATAATGGATAAATTTAGTGTTGAACCATTCCAGGCCTCTACTCAGTAATAGGCTAGTCAAGTGGAATTGCCAAAGCTATACCAGAGTGTACTTTGGGCTAATTGCAGTATAGTGATAGTGTTGTTATACTAACAGTTGTGTGTGTCAGTCATACTGTAAACACAGCTAGTAGGGAGTAAGTGACTATCACCAGTAGCCATTGGTAGAAACAAGTACGGTTGCCATAGTTAGTTGGCATATTTTGAGAGAGAGTGATAGTAAACAAGAGCCACAGGTTAGAAGCCTCACCTGTGCATTTTCTTATTTTTGCTGTTTGAGCACAGCCTGTCTGTCATCGCCTCATAGCCACGATATTATCTTACATTAAAAGGGGTAGACTGAGAAATAGTGCCCACGTCACTAGCTCGTCAGGTATAGGTCCGTGCCCGAACCAGGCAGTCAGGATGAGCCGCCATAATACCCCACATATGTCAGGAGGTGAGGAGGATAGCCTTCCTCCTCTGGAACTTATTACCCTCTCTGACCTCATCTCTGATCTCCTCAAAATCTCTCCTAAGGAAAGGGAAGAACTTGGGCAATTAACCCAGGATGAGTGTCAGACAGAGATTGACAGCTTGATACAATACATGCAGAATCCCCAAAATGGTGTCATCATCATCCAAGAGGTGGTAGGCAAGTTATTTCTGCTCCATCACCAACATACCCATTTGGAGCTGGAAACGCTCTGGGAGGAGAACAGGGAGCTGGAAACGCTCCGGGGGGAGAACAAGGAGCTGAGCGCTAGCCGCAACCAGCTTGACGCAATGAATCAGACCCTGTGCGATGAACTCAAGCTTACCAACGATTTGCTAGAGGAGTGTGCCAGTAGACTCCAGCTACCTGAATGGTCTAGCAGGAAAGCTGCCAACGACCGGGCCCAGGAAGAAAGTCGCAAAACACGTGCCAGGGCCCAAACGGTGCTTCAGGCACCATCCATGGAGGCAAAGGCAGAAACGGAGCCAAGAGCTGGGAGAGGGGCTGAGTCGGACACAGACTCTGAAGATTTCTTGGTCGGTCACCAAACCCCCCCTCCCAAACCAAAGCACCAGGTTGCTGCCCCCTCCCGCAATCCCGGTGGAGCGGAGTCATGCCCACCTGCACTCAAGGGGCCCCCAAAGCTCCCGACCATTAAAAGGGAGAAGAATAAGAAGTATTTGGTGGTAAACCCCACCTACGAACACTCGTTCTCCTCCTCTTCTGATGAGTACCATGTGAGGTATCCCCGTCCATCAAACTCATCATCAAGTAGCTCAGAGAGCGAACCTCCCCAAAGGTCCAGGAGGACACAAAGGAACTGCTCCCCTGGCCTCCATATGCACCAGCTTGACTCCTTTGCAAAGGACATCAAGCAATTGGACCCCGACAGCCGCAACTCCAACATTGAAGATTACCTCAGGGAAGTGGAACATTGCCTCTCTGACCTGCCCCAGGCCACACCAAGGGAGAAATTGAAGCTTATCTAGAAGACAACCAGTAGAAGCATTCATGCGTTCATCGAAACCCAGCCGCCCCGTATCCGCAACAAGTACTCCAGACTCCGCAAGGTTCTGCGTGAAGAGTACTCGGCTTACACAGACGAGACGTCGGCGACCATCAGCGCCATTCAAATTAAACATATACGAGCAGAACCCCTGTGAGAGTACTACAGGCGACTGAGGAACGCCTACTTCCAAGGCAGAAATGCACCAGGCCTGGAGGAAGACTGAGGTTTCAGATCCTTGTTTCTGCACAACCTTCACCCATGTGTGCACACTCAGGTCACGCGAGCGTGCCAACAAGGTAAGAAAACAATGCGGAAAATCAGACAGATGGCCCAGATGGCATGGGAGACAGTTGTGCGCCCAACTGACAAGCCGGATGAGGACATAAGGGTACTCAACGTACAATCTCAGGGTAGCGCACTGTTGGAATTAGAGGGCTGCGAAGTACTGTCAGAAGGGTCAACCCGAAAACCAACCACCCAAAACTGCTTCCCACAAAGCCACCAACAGGGCGGGTGGAAGAGCCAGCGAGGTGAGCCCAGGAGAGCTGTTGGTTATGGTACCCACGACCCAAGCAAGCTGGATGGCCGTCACCCACGAAGGGAACCAACCCACCAGGAGAAGAGTAATCGACCACAAGATCGTTACCCCAATAAGCTGCAGAGAAATCGTTTTGATAGGAGACCAAATGATCGATCCAGTTATGGCCCCCAGCACGGGTTCAACACCAAAGAGACCAAACCCAAGGGCCAATTTAGGGCAGAAATGGAAACCTTGAAGGAGCTCATGGCTGATGTCAAGAAGCAGCTCGCAACATTATATAAATGCTCCCCCAGTCCAAAGGGGGGTGGATAGCCTGTAGCGGCCTCACTCCACCTTTTCTTTTTTTTTTTACCTTGCATGCTTCGCTAACCCCATAGGCATGCACTACTGTTAAGTATTCACCCAGAAATCTAACGAAACCTTTGTCCAACAGGACCAGCTGCAGGGCCTAGGCAGAACCCTGCAGGGAACCATTCTCACAGTCAACATGCACTCAGCATTAATAAATAACACCCTGCATGCTTTAGACACATTGTCAGGAATTGTAGAGTCAGATATAACCTATGTGCGTGTAGTTAGAGATCTGATGCAGGACGTGTTGAGAGAAGTTAGTAGCTCAGTTAACAACTTAAATGGTGGAAAAATCCCTCCTTATCTAGTTCCTCTTAGCATGGTTGAGAACATACTGAAAGCTACTACCACCACTAATATATATACCTCACAAGTACACCTGGCATATAGTCTTGGCAGTGCTATTCCTATATTTGTTAACCCACAAGACCTGGAAATCGGATTCATACTTAATCTACCCATCATTGAGAGACAGAACATGTTCTATCTCCGCCCATTCTTCTGACTCCCTGTGATGATATTGGATACAGTGACGTCACGATTGTGCTTAAAACCCGCGGCGAAATCGAAATTTTCTCTCTCTGCCGGTGGATTCCACATATGAAAGAGAAGCTGTTGCATCGGTGCTACAGGAGAAGAAAGAACGAGCTATTGATACTGGACCTTTAGCCAAAGTTCAATGTATTTGATCTTTGCATAGTTGCAATAATAACTGAACCGGTTAGTAACTGCAGCCCACGCAGTATTTCAAAGAGAAAAGGCGACCGGATCCCTTTTTCCTTTCTCAACGTCAACAAACTATAAACAAGATTCCTTCCAGATCATCGGACGACTGATGGGACACCGAAGATCTTCAGCTGACGAGCTGTAAAAGTGAAAGGAACAAAACTGTTTTCTCCCTGGACCTGCGCTCCGCGCTGTCTTCGGATAACAGACGGCGCACTTTCAGTCGCCAAGCAAGAGCTATCTCAAGTAAGGCTGGCATCTGGGCAATTGTTAGTCTTAGTTGTGACTAGTTAAATGTGGAGTGTTATTTGAATTAATTTATTGTTTAAATGTACACATTTTGATTCACATGAAAGTCGGTCTTAGACCGCGTGTTGTTTGATTTGCTTTGTTTACTATCTGTATTTAGTTAGATCGTGCATGCGTTTTCTCTCTCTCTCTCTCTCTTTTTAACTCCCTCCATCACACTACACCCCTCAACACTGGGATTTCAGGAGTAGCTAAGGTTGAGTAGAAGTTTGGCTTTGAGGCCTAGCACAAAGGCTTGCGTGTTCCATTCACAACCTCACTCCCCTCCTCCTTGTCATGCGCCTGCGCACGCTCTCTCTCCCTAGCTCCTCCTCATCCCGAAAGTGCGCAGCCACGCACACACACGCCTACACACTCACACACAAACACTTGATTTCCCTCTCACATTTTAACATCCACTCGCTCCTACACTGAACACTTGCATACAGCTTATTACTTCTGATCACCATTAGTGCCTTATCATCATATACACTATTGATTCCTATTTGTATACATTGTATCACCATTTATATTGAATTATTCCTTGGCTGCTATTGTTGCTATATCTGATCAGTATTAGTTTGCTAATTCATGTCAGCTATTTCAATAAATGGTATCTTTGGAATAAACTGTGTCCTGTCTATTGCTACAACATCCACTGAGTGCCAACCTCTGCCAAACAAGTATTCTAATTGCCTTTGCCCATTCGGTTGTTATATGAATGTTATAGATCTAGAGTAAATGTATTACATTTGAGCTACAATACTCAAACTATAGCAACATCACCACCAAGTTATTCCAGTGATTTTAATAGTTTAGCTATAAACTATTAGACACTTGAATTAATGATTAATGAATTGAGACTGATTCCTTTTTATATGAGACTGATTTGATAAGCCTATTGCATCTACACTGTCATAGTTCATCTTACCAGAGTCCCCACTTGCACTCGACGCACAATATACACAGTTCTTAACCATGAGGTCACAACAGGCATACCTGAAAGAGTGAGAGATGGCAATTCTGAATTACCAGTGATGCTACCTGCTCCTGCTCTTCAGACTTACCTGATCCATCCTGATGCCCTACTTGTAGCCAAGATTTGCATTGCTTCGCTCTTGTAAAGGACGGCCCCATACAGACAGTCGAAACATGCACTTAGAAGATAGCTCCGGACACTTACAGTTTTGTTACAATGGCTTAGGGCTACAATCACCATGATAGCTTGAGGACTGGAGTTGTCATGAAGAGTCTTGCACTCAAGTCTTTCTCAATGAACAGTTGATGGCATCAACAAAATAGACTTCATGTTAAAACTATAATTTCCTGGTCATACAATTGCACTTTTTGACCATATAAGACACATTTATAGAAAGGAGTTGGCAGAGAAAGTTTGGCACAGAAGTGGTACAATGTCTACCACTGCCAGCAATTCATGACAGGTGATGCAACCAGTCTGTTCAGGATGGACTAGGACATGACTGAAGGAAGCAACTATTCACTCTGCCATCCCTTCACTCCACTAATCCAAACATTCCTATCAGTATCATGAATGAATGCTTGGACTGGTGCATGCCAGGACAAGAGCCCTGCTGAGTATGTCTTACACGTTTAAGCCAAGTCACAATGTTCGTTTACCTCCAACGGGGGGTGGGGGGTGGGGGGGCAAAGTGTTTGCCTTGTTGCATAATATGATGCCAAACCAAAGCAGCACAGAAGCAAAGTTGCAGGGAACAGTTTGTGACAACAGCCACATTCACTAGATTAGTAGCCTCACCATTAGTGCTGATCGCATAGCCCAAAAATGTCCTTTTGCACCAAATCGGGCTACACTTATTAACACGGTAACATGAAGGCCGGCCGAGCAATAGCTGGAGATTGCTTAGGGCTTGACTAAAAGCGTGTTTTGGAAACAGAGGACATTCCTAGGAATGTTCCTGCATGTGGCATTTTAAAGTGGCAAAAAGCAGTGCAAAGGGCATGACTTTGAAAGTCCAAAGTCCTTAGCGCTTTTAGGTTTAGCTTCTGGAGTGAGTTCAACATTACCTTTAACTACCATCCATACATGTGATGACCAGGAAAATGGTGTCCCTTCCACGGACATGATAGAGGAGGCCTGACAAACTGTATTATGTTACATTACAGGAATTTAGCAGATGCTCTAGAGCAGGGGTCACCAAACTTTTTTCTCTGGGGGCCACATTGTCGTTCCTGACTGTGATGGGGGGCCGGGGTCGGGTCAGCTATATAACATAGAATTGTATGACCCAGACAAATATGACCACCAGCAGGCCTCATTGTGTAGTAGAGATTACTAGCCTGGCACAGCCATCCCCACTACTATACCCACACTACTATATCAACACTTGATTCCTGGCACATATTTATCTTTACTAGTGGTTTGCAAAAGTAGTAATCGAGTCTTCACACTTTGTTTTAATTTGAAATACCACAGATATTCCATTTATTTTCTAATAAAAATAACATCAAAGCTGTCAAGGTAAGAAACATCTGCCTAGTTGAGGTGATTGACACTGGCAAAGGTGAGTGGAAAATTATAAATTGTAGGTAGGCCTGTTGATATTAATATCAATAATAATTGTGTGCAGCACTTAATAAAGGTCAAATAAATAGGCCTATACAATAAATACATTTTAAAAAACAGTGAAATTATAATAATATGAGCAATAGATCAATAGATCACAGCAGTTGTGCCGTGTCCTGCACGTCATTGCTCTCATCCATGGCCAAAGTAAAAAACTCGAATTCTGACACTTTCTCATTCAGCTGGTCATACTGGTACACGTTGTCCCCCAAATCTTCGGTTCGCCTGGTCATAGTAGGTGCGGAGAGACTCACCGCATTGAGCGCATCCTTCTTGTCGGGACACACCTCCTCGGCCACAGCAAGCATGCATACTTTAACAAAGTCCCCATCAGTAAAAGGCTTTCCATGGGTAGCTAGTAGGTGAGCTACCTTATGGCTAGCTCGGACAGAAGCCTGGTTGATCTGGGTTTGGCGAAGGAATACATTCTGTTGTGCAGCCAGTCCGCATTTTATCCTCCGAATCCTGTCTTCTCTTGTTTGCCCTCGCAAACTAGCATACTCTTTGTGGCGGGTTTCGTAGTGACGACACAGATTATATTCTTTGAAAACCGACACACTTTCTTTACATACAAGACAAACTGCACGGTCCTTACACTGAACGAAAAAAATAATCGGTGGTCCACTGTTCTTTAAAAACTCTGCACTCTCTGTCAGCTTTTTGCTGACCGCTAGCCATTTTGCTGTCCTGAACACTGACAGTTCTCTGCGCGTGCGCTGCCCGTCACTGCTTGATCGCGAGCATATGATGAAAATTCGGAAAATATGAATAGTTCATTTTATAACTAAATATCAATTTTAATTGATACAATCAACAAAATACAAGATGCAGACATGTTGTTATTTGCCAAAAAGCAATTTAAAAAATAGGCCATGACCACTTTTGGGGATTGCCTCATAGAGCCGGTTCAAGTGGTGGGGGGCAGAGGGGCCGGTCAAAGAGGGGTGGCGGGCCGTAGTCTGATGACCCCTGCTCTAGAGTGTGCAGAGCGATGTACAACATGCCCAGAGCAGCCTGGGAAGCAGTTGGGGGTTAGGTGCCTTGCTTAAGGATACTTCAGCCATTCCTGCTGGTCCAGAGAATTGAACCATCAACCTTTTGAGCCCAAAGCTGTTTTTCTAACCTCTAGGCCATGGCTTCCCACTTTTATTAAATAAATAAGAACCCTTTTGTTTCATTTCCCCATGTTAGAGCTGTTTCTCCCTACAACAGGCTGTAAGTGTTTACCCACAAGTGGTTGGGCTACCTGATTAAAAAAGGCCAATCATTTTAGATGTAGGTGTAATGACCATGTGTGTAAATACATATCTTGTACAAAATTGATCTGACATCCAGTACCAGGCAAAAGTCTGAACATAACTACTCGTTCACAGGTTTTTCTGTATTTTGACCATTTTCTACATTATCGAAGAATACTGAAGACATCCAGACTATGAAATAACACATGGAATTATGGTAAACAATAAAAAAAAAGGGATAAAGTAATTAAGATAACGTTTGTGAAAGGCCTTAAAACAACCAAACCTTACAAACAAGCGCTCTTCAACACACTGCCCGTGAACTATTCCTGGTTAGAAAAACAAGGCTCAGGAATCCAGCACTAAATGTGTGTCAGAATTGTAGGGCACAGAAGAGATGGCTCATAAAGGTGCATTTGGGAACCATTTGGGTTGGCAGGCGAGGCAGGGTGTGCGCGTCCTGTAGCTCTCGTAAAACCGATTTCACTGTATAAAACCACCTCATGCCAGGGGGCACAAGTAAATACACAGGCATCATAAACACGAGCGGCAGGGGCTCCCTGCTAAACACACATCACTGAACTTCCCTTAAATCACCTTCCAGTCTCAAACAAACTCACGAAGCTTAACATGTACTGCTTTTACATTTTCGTTCTTTGCACTTGAGTTTAGATCGGATTCAGTTCTAATGGACGAAACGTGAATTAAAAAGAACAATCAGGTGAATGGAAACCCTTTAGCATGAAAAGACAAGGGGTTAATCTTCAGGATTTTATTAAAATACCTTGTGGAATTTACCATCAGAGGTTACCATCACAAACATGATTGTTTTCTAATATAAAAAAAGAAAACAAAAGCAAAAGTAAAGCTTAAGAGCCTAGTTACAAGAGTTTTTTTTTGTAGTTTTTGCAGTCTGGTGATGGGAAGGTGTGTGGGGGGTCAATTTACAAAGAAAAGAACGGTGGTGAAAGAAAGGAATAAAAAGTTCACATGTTGTAAAAATACATTTCCCAAGTTCAAGGTTACACACAGCTCAATTAAAACATTCATTCTTTCATTGATGGATATCAGTGCGAGGAAAATTAAAAAAAAAAAAAAGAAACGAAACAAAACGAAAAAGAAAAAAAATGGGACACATTTTAGCTTGAAGGGACTGTAAGGAGTACGTTCTGAATGATCTTCATGCTGGAGTTTCAGAGATTGGTAACCTACAGACTCCTGAAGGGTGTGTATGTGTGCATTTTGAACCCTGAGAGAGAGAACATGATTGCTCCAGACCCAATGCATCTATTCCTGGACTGGCTTTTGGGATAACTCCAGGTTTGAGAGAGGAGCTTTGATGAGAGCAGAGCCGATTTCACACCTTGAATTCATAAACCAGTCGGGTTCTCTGTAAAATAACGCTTCCAGCACACAGGATGGCTAAAAAGTAACATCTCTCTTCATATCGAACACAGGTTGGGGATGGGTGACCAAGCCCATCAGTGTGTATGAATTTAAGGCTACTATAGTCGAGTGAAAGAAACCCTGGAACCTACGACCCTTCAGACAAGCTGCTGGAAAGGACCTTTAAAAGTGAACGCCGGGAAGAGAAGTCCTTTTTGAAATGTTTCCATACAACATGAACACTGAAGAATATAAAAACACACTGCTGTGATGTTCAAGACTGAAGAAAATTATAAACGTCCAAAAATATGAAGCACATCAAAAGGGGAAAAAAAAAAGGTTGAAAAGTACAGCTCGAACTTTTTGTAAAGACAGAAAAGGGGACAGAAGAGGAGACGACACCAAATTACCAAAACTAGCATGACATCTTGGTTCAAGCTCATGAGTGACGGTCTATTCCATGAGAACAGTCAGTCAGTCAATCAAGGGCTAACTAGATAGAAATGCACAATTAAAAAGCAGGATTAAATTGCACGGTAACAGACATTTCATGCACAAACACTAGTTTAGTTCCAATCTTTGTTGGATTTTTCCAAAAATAAAAAAATTCAGAATGGGGGGGGGGGGGGGATCTTCGCCATAACCAACATCTATGATACGCTCTTAAACCATTCTAAGAGTTTATTTCTAAATGTGCTATCACCTAGTTTATTCGCAACCAGACCCCAAATCCATCTTACAACTCCCTCATCGATACATATACACTCCCTACAGTAACTGAACGGCGATGCAGATTTGTGCTCATTCATAATGAATCGGAGACAAACAAAGGGAAAGCTCGAACATAAAAGCCTGCAATTCAAACCAACTAACTCAAACTACCAGATGCTAGCCTATGCTAAAGCAAATGGAGGGGAATATCCTTGTTAGACGTGCCGGATAACCTCGAAAAACGCGTCTAAAAAGAAGCTGTACAAAACAAAGAACAAGTAGATCATACATTCAATATCTGTTACTGAGGTACTAGAAATGGTTTCCCTTGACACGGAACACTTTTCATACAAGATACTCGTTTCAGGGGATGATCGGACAACCCCCTTTGGAAAATGACTGGTTTGTCAGTGAACTAGCTCCATCCAAACCCCACTGTGCTCCTTATGTTGAGTACAGAGTCAGGAAGAAAGAGAAGGCAAATAAAGAAAAACGGTTAACACTGACGTCTTGAGTTTTGCACTTCTGACTGATAAAGGGACAGATTGCACTCCTGCCACGGCTCCGTCCTGAATCTTTGGAAGTCAGCCATACGGTCTGCTGATGGATGAAGTGAAGAAGTCTGGTTCTGACGGCCTTCCATATTAGACAAAAAGCATTGATCGTTTCTGAGCAACGACAGCTGCATGACTGAAATGCAGCTGGGAAAATGAAATGCTGAGACAGGATTGGACTCCGATGTACACCGTCATTGACCTCTAATGGCCATATCATGTTACTACAGAGGTCTGTAGGCAAAAGATGAATGGGGGGGGGGGGGGGGGGGGGGGAAATAACACCCAAGATCTCTGCATGTCTGCAAACCCCTAGCTGAAGAGAAGCTATTCAAGACAACAGCTTTAGAAGCATGCGTGTGTGTGTATATATATATATATATATATCATCTTCACTCAAGCACCTGGCAGGGTGAGAGCAGCCTGACTCCTTACACAGTGATGTTCTGGGAAGAGCAGGAGCAGAAGGAAGGACCATCAGAGATAAAAGGAATCACGAACAAAGGTCATTGTGAAAAAGCTGATCCACCCAGGGAGGCACATCCAGGAAGTATGGAAAGATAAGAAAAACAAAGGAGCTGGGCATATCAAGGTGGACGATCTGTGTATGCTTTAGAAGAGAGCACGAGTCCCAAAATAATACTACTTACTACTAATAAAAATAAAAAATAAAAATTAAAAAAAAAACACATTAACAAAATCCTACCTGGAAAATGAAATAATGTAAAAACCTGTAAGTGGAACAACCGGCCTTTTTAAGACACTTGAAAACGTTCTTCCAATTTTCCCCCTCAGTTTTAATAAAATTAACAGTGAAAGAAAGGACAGATTAAGTGTAACACGGCTTTCTGAATATTCCCAATCACATGGTCTTTATAAGAGAATCATAAATCATTGTGAAGTTCAGAGATGCACACACACAAAATAGAGATTTCATACATCTACACCGGTAAAGTCGAAGAGATTTCACTCTGCGGAAGTGGAAAGGTGATCGGACGTCGATAAAAAGCTGTACACAAACGCCATATTTATGATGCTCTTACAGAGACCGATGCATCATTGATCCATACATTACTGATACAGAGAAGCATATGACTGAACAGATACCCAACAAGCTTTACAGGAAATGAGAGTTCGTCCTACTTCAGAAGGACAGGATGGACACGATGTCCTCAATATGAAGAGAAAAGTGGAACCCAAAGTGTCCAAGATCGCCACTGAGTTACTGTCAGGCAAAGACAGATGACACATTGTTTCTCTCATCACTCTATTCCGGTTGTGAAAGGTGTGGCTATTGGTGGCTGTCTGTTGGAACTGCGGTCAAAAAGAAATTCAATGACTTTAACCAGCTTTTCCACTTTGCTTCAAGGGTCAAACATATGG
Organism: Neoarius graeffei; assembly: GCF_027579695.1. Taxonomy (NCBI): domain Eukaryota; kingdom Metazoa; phylum Chordata; class Actinopteri; order Siluriformes; family Ariidae; genus Neoarius; species Neoarius graeffei. The sequence continues at coordinate 14,470,739 of NC_083576.1, read as the reverse complement.
TTTAAAAAAAAAAAAAAAAAAAATCACTAATTTATGCTTGCAAGGTTGAAGAAGAAAAAAAAAGAAAGAAAAATTCACGTGTTCCTTACTATACTGTTAAATCGGCTGGAGAGACAGAAGGCAGGTAGAAGACACGCTACTCAGAAACAAACTCCAACTAGTCCAGATTCAAAAAGGCATAAAAAATAAAAAGGGGTTTACTAATTCTACCAAAAACAACCCAATTACTGAATCCTTGAGAAAGAGAGTTATTGCTTGCTGCACAGGTGAAAACATAAACGGATACGACAACAAAGAAAGGGAAGGAGATGTTGAGGGGGAGGGAAATGTTTTTGAGTGGGTCACGTCTGGACTTGTGTGTTCTGTTTGACTGGATTGACCCGGGTGTTACGTCAAAAGCAGGGCATCAGCATGGATGGCCTAAAAAAAGGGACGGGGGGGAAAGGGCATCGCTGGGGCAACGATGGAATGTGTTGGGATGCTATTGGTCAGAAGGGACGTCTCTGTCAGCCTCTGCCTTGGTTGGCTGCCCGGGTGAGGGGGTGTGTGGTGGGTGTGAGACCGGGGCGAGGGGATGGGCTAGGGGCAGTGTGCCTGCCACCATGCCCTCTACTCCTGCCCCTGCACCAGGCAGAGCTCCCGGGGTTACACCAATCAGACCTGCCGGAAACCTGGGAAGGACAGATGTTCAAGTGTAAAACGACTGTGTACGGGTAAACTCGAAAAACGAGGTAGGAACAATTTGTCTGGTTGATGCAGTTCTTACCTGTATCCTGCTCCGTTGAGTTCAGAGTGCACAGAGGCAGTCTCCATAGTAGGCCACTGGGAAGCTGCCATCAGATACTCCTTATTCACACAGTTTTTCAGACTGTCAGGAATACGACCTACAGAAAAACACACACACACACACAAAAACCCCATTAGCCACCAAAAGAAAAAAAAAAAAACCCACCCCCACACATTATCACACAGGAAGATGATGTTTGAGTGGGAGAAGGTTCCTAACCTGTGATGGCTCTGCGTACTTCCCGCGCTGCCTCCTCCCTCGCCTCAATGGAAGCCTGCTCACTGTACCAGGATGTGTGGGGGGTGCAGATCAGATTAGGGGCATCCTTTAGAGGCCCCTGAGAGAAGCTGGGGAATAACATGCAAGACAAAAGAGATTTGTATGATCACATACTGACTTCTAACACACCATTCTGTAATTCTGTCCCATAACACATTCAGTAGTTATGACTAATGCTGCATTCCACTAGACCTTGTAACTCAGTTTCTTTCTTTGTGTGAGAGATACATTTTCATTTATATCCGTCATCAAAAAATTCCCGTGTAGGGACTGGCCAAGGACGGCTCATGTGACACAAAATAGTTCCGCTACTGGGGAAAAAAAAAAAGTGCGAGTCAGTCATGGTATATCCTGGATATACCATGAACTGATGTCAATTTCAAGCTACATGGCTGACTCGAGTGTTTTTTTTTTTAACAATAAAGACAGACAAAAATAGAAGTCATTAGTACAATCGAAACAAGAACGGTCACATTTCAGCCAGGGGCATTTTTAATTGAACACGTTCAAATAACCACACAAATCAATAGTTTTAACAGTTTTCTGATTTTGAGAGTCAGTAATAGTTTGTGCTTACTTAGTCTCTTTTTCAAATACCAAAAATAGCGATTCAGTAACCGACTCGAGTCATAGCTGTGGCTCCGTGAGCATGTGTGTGCGCGCAGATCTACGTATCATGATCATGCCTGGCGAGGCAGGTGATAGCATGGCTAAAATAAAATAAAATAAAATAAAATAAAGCGATAGCATGGTACATTGCACATGTGCAAGTCGAAGGTCGTACCAATGTTAACAACAAACATGGCTGCCTCCAGTGAGTTGATGCTGAGATTTAATCTCATTGACAAAAGTTAACACTTATGCCGCTTTTCCACTACCAACGCGGCTGAGTTGGGCTGAGTCGAGCTGAGTGGGGCTGTTGGAGTTGCATTTCGACTACAACCGCGCTGAACCGTGCTGGCTGGAAGTGGGTGGACACATTGGGTGGAGTTAGCGAAAGTGGGTGGACGTCACGTGATGTCGTTAGGCGGCGCAAACAGTGACATCAGTGACCTTTTAAGCGGTAGTCTCACGACCCAGAGAGTAAACAATAAACATGGAGTCGTTAGTGTTGCTGGTCTTGGTGCTGTGGCTTGTTGTCACTGACAACGCCAACAGATACTGGCAAGAGCGTATAGATGAGGCGAGGCGCATAAGGCTTCAGAAATTCTCGTAATTCGTAATTCTTCTTCTTCCGGGTTTACGGTGTTTACAGATCCCAGCGTGCTCGCGGGGCGTGTGTGGGCATGTGAGGACACTCCTCCTCACCAATCAGTGCACAGGGGAGTGTCTCCTCACGCCCCTAGCCCCACTCGGCTCGGTTTGGCTCGCTTCAGCCCCACTCCAAAACCGTGCGAGTTTTGGGGGCTGAGCAGGGCTGAAGTGAGCTGAGTCGTGCTGTTCTGAGGTAGTCGAAACGCGAGCCGTGTCGGGCCGAAGTGAGCTGAAAAAGGGCCGTGGAAAAGGGCCATTAGTTTGGAATTTTTTGATGAGGGATATAAATCTAATATACCATGCACTGAGAGGCTCCAGTAATTATGGATTCTCTTCAGTGACTGGGAAACTACTATTTTCTTCATGGCTACGTGCTCATAAAATAGTATTATGCCAGTCATGTCAAAGAATCCATAATTTCAACCAGAGCCTCTCCGTGCATGATTTTATATATATATATATATATATATATATATATATATATATATATATATGCCCTGTCTTCTCAGGGGTCCTTATGCCCAGGTCAGACGGTAGGCTGCAGCTAGTTTTCAACTACTTGCGTCTACCTGCGATGATAAAATCGCAGGTAGACGCAAGACTGGTCTTGTGTCGATGCACGATGACGCAGATAATGGCAGTGTGTTGCAGAGGGTCTTTAGCAGACGCAGGGTGACGCAAGTGGATCACGATCTGTTCGCATTTCAGCTGCGATTTGCTTCCAATCGGTGCATGTGGAGGCAGGCGGTCGTGCAACACTTGAGTGACCAATCGCAGGTTGAAGCAGGTAGTGACAGCTAGACGCACGGGAAGACAAGTCTTTAGAGATGGCTGCGATGCAGCGCAAGTAGACACAGAGTTTACAACAACCTACGAGCAGTCTTATGGCCTTATATAAGGTTTTCTCTGTGCTGCGTCAACCTGCGTCTTGCGATATGTCTGACTACAACAAAGGATGAGACGCAAAACGCCTGCATCCATCTGCGATCAGTAGCCACCCGACCGATCGCAGGTCACAGCACGCGTCTTTCTGCCGTCTGGCCTGGGCATTACTGATGCCAACACTATCAACAGTAAACAAAATAGCACTTCTTACCTTTAAACGAGTTACGTCATACATACAGTTGTGTTCAAAATAATAGCAGTCCAACATGACTAACCAGATCAATCACTGTTTTTGGTAGAAATTATATTACTACATGGCAAATAATTTTTCCAGTAGGTGTGTCATAGAAAACCAACAGACCCAACATTCATGATATGCATGCTCCTGAGTCTGTGTAATCAAATAATTAAGTGAAAGGGGCGTGTTCAAAATAATAGCAGTGTGGAGTTCAATTACTGAGGTCATTCATTCTGTGAAAAAACAGCTGTCAGTCAATCAGGTGGCCCTAATTTAAGGATGAAGCCAGCACATGGTGTACATGCATTTCTCTCTGAAAACTTGAGAAAAATGGGTCGTTCCAGACATTGTTCAGAAGAACAGCGTGCCTTGATTAAAACGTTGATTGGAGAGGGGAAAACGTATAAAGAAGTGCAGAAAATGATAGGCTGCTTGGCTAAAATGGACAGCAAAACCAGAGAGACGTGGAAGAAAACAGAAGACTACCATTCGAATGAATCGAAGAATAGCCAGAATGGCGAAGACTCAGCCAACGATCAGCTCCAGGGTGATCAAAGACGGTCTGAAGTTACCTGTGAGTACTGTGACAATTAGAAGGTGCCTGTGTGAAGCTAATCTATTGGCGAGAAGCCCCTGCAAAGTGCCTCTGTTAAAAAAAAAAAAAAGACGTGCTGAAGAGGACACAATTTGCCAAAGAACACATCGACTGGCCTAAAGAGAAACGGGGAAACATTTTGTGGGCTGGTGAAAGTAAGACTGTTCTTTTTGGGTCCAAGGGCCACAGACAGTTTTTCAGACGACCCCCAAACACCGAATTCAAGCCACAGTACACTCTGAAGACAGTGAAGCATGGTGGTGCAAGCATCATGATATGGGGATGTTTCTCTTACTATGGTGTCGGGCCCATTTATCGCGTACCAGGGATCATGGATCAGTTTGCATATATCAGAATACTTGAAGAGGTCATGTTGCCTTATGCTGAAGAGGAAATGCCCTTGAAATGGGTGTTTCAACAAGACAACGACCCCAAACACACCAGTAAGCGAGCAGCATCAGGGTTCCAGACCAACAAAATGAAAGTTACGGAGTGGCCAGCCCAATCCCCGGACCTTAATCCGATAGAAAACTTGTGGGGTGACATCAAAAATGCTGTTTCTGAGGCAAAACCAAGAAATCAGGGATGAGAGTGGGTGGTCACCAAAAAAGCAGAAAACAAGATGGCGCCCGAAGCCGGGGGTCTGAGAGGGATACCCCCCGAGGAAAATTTTGAAAAATAAGGCCTTACAAACCACTTTTCCTGCAATCTGAGCTGTAGTAGATAAAAAAATCTGTTGTCTTTTTTATACATTTACATGAAAATATGTTTCAAATCAATAGGAGTATTGTTTGAATTCAAAATAAAATCACATTCTACATTCAAGGGTATGGTTATAATTCATGATCGACAAAAATGACAAACTAAATTCACATTAAACGCAAGTTTTATTAATTATCAAAATGTTCATATATTAAATAAAATTTATTAGGGAGAAAAGGTCAGTCACCCTATGTCCTCATTAGTTGCATATGATTTCAAAGTCTTTTGAAATATTTAAGTTTTCAAAACTGTCAGCATTAATTCAGATTTACTGACCATCATATACATGTTCAATGTATTAAATCAAACGAATGCTAAGTTTATGGGATAATGTCTATGTACACTTTATACAATTATTTATAGTTCACAGTCACTTCTCATTTTCATTTAATCATTTCGACGACTTCTTCAGCCTTTTGGCCAAAGACAAAAGCTTGTCAGTCCTCTCTGTTTTTTATACCAGCATTGATTTCACGTGCCTTTGCTTCGTCTCGCTTGTCAATTGTATTCGGCATTTTGAGTAAAAAAGCCGATACGAAAGAGAAACGTATTTTTGAAGCGCAGCGACGATGAACATGTGCAAGTTTCGATAAAATAGAACGATGCGGGTACTTTTGTAAGAACTGTTATGATTGGCTATCATGCTCTCACCAGCGATGTTTTGGCCAATTACATTGTAGATAACACGTATTCTACCACGAGACTAAAGATGGCGAAAATGTAAACATGCAACATCATCGTACGCTTGAGTATCACGAAGGAACATACCCCAACCCCCCTCAATGGAAAAAAAAAATCTCAACGGATTTGGCATAATATCGATTTTTGCTCAGAAAAAGCGGAAATCTGCTGAAAAGCAGAAAACTCTCATCCCTGAGAAATGCAGAGGAACTGTGGAATGTTAAATCATCCTGGGCTGGAATACCTGTTCACAGGTGCCAGAGGTTCTCAGAAACCGTGGTTATACAACTAAATATTAGTTTAGTGATTCACAGGAATGCTAAATCCTAAAGGTTTTTTCAGTTTATACAGTAATGAAAAATGCAGACACTGCTATTTTTTTGAACAGCCCAATATTCATTTTTCTTCATTTTCTGTAAAGTAATTAAAATATTGATACATTTTTCTTCACATTTTGATGTAGAATCTAATGTGCAGTGTTCCCAATGCATAGAAATAAAAACTATTATAAGGATTTTGAGCTTTACTCACGTTTTTAAACACACTGCTATTATTTAGAACACAACTGTACAAGCACTTGCTTTAGATCAATAAAAACACACACACACACGATCTTATTTAAAGGGGTACAAAATATAATATATACGGTTGCTGATGTGACAAAGTAACGTATTCTTAAGTATTCTATCAAATTTATGTACTAGAAAACAACGAAATATCTTGGTAATTGTAAATATAATACTTTATACGCTAAACCGCACAAGAGTCGCCATTTTTAAAAGACCGTGACGTCAGCGCTACCCACTGCACTAGCGGAACTCTCCGGAATAGAGGAGATAAGCGTGTAATCATGGCGTCGGGCGCATCAAGTGAAAGCGACAGCTCTGTCGAATCATACGAAGAGATCCCGCAAGACACACTGCAAGCAGGCTATGGCTTAGAAGGGTACCAGTTTGAACCTAGGAGAGGTACTCTCGACTCCGGTGATGAAATAAGAGAAGAAAGCTCGGATGACGGCGAGGATGAGACTGATGCTGACCATGGGCATGGCGAGCGTGGGGCAGAGCGTCTGCGTGCAGGTGACACGGCGTGGTGCTCGTGCGGAAAATGTAACGTGGAGTTGCTCACGAGTCCAGCAGAATTTATTTGCTGCAATGAGATAGGCGCCACCCGTGGACTTGCGAAATCGTCGCAAGAGGCAGAAACAGGTATTTGACACGTGCTATTCCCAACCTCAATGAGCCAACACAACTGGGCACATACATACGTCATGAGTGTTACGCAGAGAAAATGAACGTGCATTCTGATTGGATAAAATTAATATCATGGCGGGCTGTTCAAACTGCGGAAATAGTTTGCTCGAGCTACTTTCAAAACACTATAACTTTCCAACCTTAGAACAAAAAACTTTTGTAAGTCTTGAATAAGGGTCATCAATGTGTGTTTTATTGTTATATTTACTCTATATATTGCCCTCTGTTCCCCTTTAACAGATCAGTGACTATACAGTTTTGAGGAGGTAAATAGGCGCCATTCGTATTGCTAACAAAAGACAAACAAGGTGGTGTCCATGGAGACATTACAGAGATTCTGCACTTTGTAAAATGACATTATTCCGAGTTCTGACTTTCACGCAGCATAAAACTCAAAGACCCCACACCTCTATGTCTCCAAATCACCACTCTCTTAAGGGTTGTTTTACAATCAGGGTACAAAGTTTGCGTCACAGGGGTCCAAAATTCAAATTGTTTCAAACTGGTTTAAAAAAAAAAAAAAAACTATAAAATTTGCACTTTTGGAAATTAATACACATATGAACATAGGCATGTGTAATAGTTTGTATTATAAGATTAAGTGTAGCTTTAAGCAGGGCTGGGAGAAACAAATGAAGTGATTCTCGGAGAGGACTTTTTTTTTTTTGACAATTCAGAATCCGCTACTTCCATAGTGCTTTTAAATATAAGGCTGTAAGCTTTGTGTTAGTTGTCTCTAATATTTACGTCCCAATATCTTGACCACATTTTAGTATGAAAATAATCATTTTAGATATGTTATTTTATATTGAAAAATTAGCTGTCTCGGAGAGGACTTTTTTTTTTTGACACAATTACATACTAATTTGATCAAAATGTTTCCAAATGATATGGAACCAAATATGTGTTTTATGGTATAAAGAATGATTTAAGTGCATCCCTTTTGGAGCTACCTGTGGTCAAAAAAGCACTTTTTCTAAATGACACGAGTAATTTTGCTAAATATGACATATATTCCCATACATTCACCAAAAATAACGTTATCACATTTTTTTTTTTGCATGGTAAATAGAGCGATCACAGGGCTACAATAAACAACCAAGTTTATTTAGTCAAGCCTTTTGATATTGAAGATAATAAGTGTTAAATGCAGGGTTTTGAACCGGTTCAAGGAACGAAAACCGGGAACTTTTTCTATTTCACATGGAACAGAAACGAAACCAGAAACTTTATTATTTTTTATGTTCCGGAACAGAAACGCTTATTAAAAATAATGGTAACCGGTTAATACCGGTTTTTATTTCGTTCCTCAAAGTTTCCGTAGCCTACAAATAAAAAAGTCATTCTTCTCCTGCGCAAGTTTCTATGACCCGCTGGGGTTCACTTCCTATGTGACGTTCGCTGACTGAATGGAGAGAGCGGGAGGGTGGACTACTATCACGTCTCTACATCTTAAATAAGAGGTAAATATTGCAGTCTATCGTTATTCGAAAACGTCAATTTCAAACACGATATCAATATATTTGTCCACGTTAATGAGAGGCTCGCGAACATTAAATGACGTTAACCTCTGTTAGCCTATCAATGCATAGGGCCTGACTAGCCTTTGGTAACGCACTAAACGAATTATCTTTCATTTTTGGCACTTTTTCTGTTTGTGTAGATGGGAAGACATACTGAGAATCCAAATCGCCAACATTTGAAATAATAATTGTTTTGAATTATTTCTTGTCTTATTTAATGAAGGTTGTAATAGAATTAGCCTACATTTGGCTTAAGCTGGATGAGACAGAGACATAATTTTATAGCCATTTGTTAAACAGCTGACAGGGAACGTAATAAACCGTTCCGGGAATGAAATTTTTTTGATCTAACCGGTTCGGGAACGTCTATTTAATGGTGGAACCCAAAACCGGAAACGTTAAAATTCCGTTTCTGTTCGGAACGAACCAATAGGAAAAAAATTCTGGTTCAAAGCCCTGATTGTGATTTTTAGCTTGCGCACCCTGATTGTAAAACAACCCTTAAGACAGTGGTGCTCAGAAGTCTGCAGCATAGCCAGAGGGATGATTATTATTATTATTATTATTATTATTTTGTTACAGTGCTGTAAAACATCCCACCATAATACTGGTGACTATATTTATTTCTGAATTGGTATTACGTTATTAGCCTGGTCACTGTGAATGGGTTTGATCCAAAACTAAATAACTCAAAACAAGTAAATTATAAATGATTAATGACCTAAACATGTCGTGGAATTATATTATATTGTTCTGGAATATCGTACACATTTAAAACAAATGAGCCTAATATGTGTAGAGCTTATTCATTCACTGTGGTATTTATCTTTTAATTCAAAGAAGTCTCTAGCAGCAGAAAGGTTTTAGAAATGTACCTATTGCGTGATTAAAAAAAATAATTAACCAACGGCAAATTTGCTCAGCGAACCTGAATTTCCAGGTCATAAATACGTACTGTCCAAATACAAGTCAGAAAAAATCCTTGCTAAAACGCACACGCTTACCTAAAGGGCTCGGTCTCGTGGACGTCGAGAGCTGCGCCGCGTATTCTGCCCTCTTTCAGTGCTTGAGCCAGAGCTTTCTCATCCACCAGGCCCCCTCGTGCAGTGTTCACCAGGAACGCACCCTGACGCATCTAACACACAGATCACAAGATGCTATTAGAAGGTAATCAAGTTTTCACTGAATGTAAAGCAGAAAAATGCACTTGTGGTCTTAAACTGCAATGCCTCGGTAACAAAGGATGTATCAGGACTTTAAGGACACATCGCGACACGTGACGGCCCTCAGTGGCATGAGGTGACGCGTGTGTGCACGTGAGCTACCTGTTTGATAGTGAAGTCGTTGATGAGGTGGTGGTTGTGTTCGTTCAGGCTGCAGTGAAGGGACACACAGTCTGAGTGGATGAGCAGATCCTGCAGCGTGGCCATGCGCTGGAGCCCCAGGGATTTTTCTACCCCCTCGGGCAGATACGGGTCGTAGAAAATCACCCCAAAACCAAAAGCCTTTGCCCTCAAAGCCACTGCTTGGCCAACACGTCCTGAAGCAGAGATCAAGACTATACAGTCCAGTGACTATTTCCACATCTTTTACAGTGCAGGTCAGCTCGAGACAGCTTCCTCATCACAATTTTAGATTTTAATTTGACACATAATTAGAACTTGAGTCAATATTTTGTAAACTGTGATAATTTTGCAACTACTTCATCCAAGCATACGACTGTCAATCAGCATGAATGAGCGAGTTAAAAAAATGCTTTAAAAGTATGTTCGTAGAACAGTTGATTACATCACGTCATCATTCAATTCTTACGGATATCCTCAAGAACTATAACAATTATTCCACGAAGTCGAGTCGTACACGAGCTGATAGCTGACAAGGTGCGTAGCGCTGAGCTACGACGAGATCGAGTGGAATAACTGTTATTCCATCCACGTTCACTGGACTTTGAGAAACAGAGCATTTTTATTTTTTGCAAATTCAATAAATTAAAACTTTATACAAAAAGCCCGACAAAATCATTTCCTCTTAGGCGCACTTCTTAAAAATCTATCGACGGCGGCACGAATTTACTTTAGTGTTGGTTTTTTTGTAGAAAGTGCCGTTTTGCTGTCGTGCCATCGTATAGAATAGCTTTAGGTATTTCATTCTTCCTTGGACATTTCAGTTAAGTCATTTTCAAACTTCTCTGAGCTTTTGAACCAGTCTTTTTAAAAGATGATTAAAAAAATAACAAATTTTAAAGATGAAGAATGTAAACAAACCGGCGAAATGACGGGAGCAATTTGTGAAAAATGCTAGAAGAATAATAATTCTTGAAAAATAAAAAGAGATGTTCTTAAAGGAACAGTCCACCGTACTTCCATAATGAAATATGCTCTTATCTGAATTGAGACGAGCTGCTCCGTACCTCTCCGAGCTTTGCGCGACCTCCCAGTCGGTCAGACGCAGTCAGACGCGCTGTCACTCCTGTTAGCAATGTAGCTAGGCTCAGCATGGCCAATGGTATTTTTTGGGGCTGTAGTTAGATGCGACCAAACTCTTCTGCGTTTTTCCTGTTTACATAGGTTTATATGACCAGTGATATGAAACAAGTTCGGTTACACAAATTGAAACGTAGCGATTTTCTATGCTATGGAAAGTCCGCACTATAATGACAGGCGTACTAACACCTTCTGCGCGCTTCGGCAGTGCATTGATATCTGAGCTCCGGAGAGGTACGGAGCAGCTCGTCTCAATTCAGATAAGAGCATATTTCATTATGGAAGTACGGTGGACTGTTCCTTTAACATCAAATACGTTCATTTCATATCTTATTGCTTTTTTTTTTTTTTTGGGGGGGGTTTATTTTCGAGTTCCTCCCCCCTCCTCCTCGGTTGGTTCAGCAACACACTCCACCATTTTGTTTTTCTTTACTCACGGTATATGAGCTGATAGCCGAGTAGCCAATTAGAGTGGGCGATTACTCGTATCCAGTGAATGTGGATAGAATAATACTTGCTCGCCCTATACATGACAATTCTGTTGTCATCTAAACTTAGGAACGCAACAAAAAAACCCGCAAAGCTAGACTACAAACTGCTTCAACCCAAGAATGTTATACCAAGTGGACGAGATGAGTGATTTAATGACTCACCGAGGCCAATGATGCCCAGCGTCTCTCCTCGGATGCGAGCAGCTCCTCCTGCCACCTCTCTGATTTGCTCGACGCTGGAGGCTCGAGTGCCCTCGCGCAAGGCCTGGTGCATCCAGGTGACCCGGCGGTACAGGTTCAGGATCAAGCACATGGAAGTGTCTGCTGTCTCCTCCACAGACGCAGCTGGCACATTACACACTGCGATACCTGAGTGTAGGAGATAGATGGAGAATAATAATATAGCCTTATTAAACAAGTATTTCTTAGATACTCAAACCAATTCATAAACATGGACAGAGATTCGATGCCCAAGCAGCTAATCGAATCAAAATCAGAACCAGGAGCTCAACCAGTTATCAGAACTCACCGAGTTCTGCAGCGGCTTTAACGTCCACGTTATCGAACCCGCTGCCGATCCTCACGATCACACGAAGCCCTTTGAACTTGTCGAGGTCGTCTCGTGATAGTGAGATCGTGTGATACAGTAATGCAGCTACAGCCTCGTTAAGAACCTGGACGGACACCGGAGACGTTTATTATTATTTATTTATTATTATTATTACAGTTGGACACAAAACCGCAAACCGTTTGCAGTGTATTAAATCTACCTTTTCGTGGATCTCCTGAGTGGACTGAGCGTCACAGAAGGCCACAGTGGCCACGTCCTTCAGGATGGGCATCTCCACTGTGCAGTCCCGGCCGTCCAGGAGCGCCACCAGAGGACGAGGGTGCATGGGCCCGTTTAAGATAGGTGGGCGAATGCCTGCAGGACAGAGACGAGGCGTTTCATTGGCATTGCAGCTGAGAGAAGTACACACAACACATCTTGGTAGGATTTGTAAAAATGCTGCATCAGACATTATTCAGCTTTGGATAAAAATATTCACGCTTGGGGAAGGATGTGTCTAATAGAACATAAATATATCAAACATTTACGGTGCGATCTTTTTTTAACCAATCATAAAGGCCAAGCTTTAATAAGATCATTCAGACTCAATACAGGCCACATTATTTATTTATCAATCAGACAGAGTTTAACGTGCTGGGACGTGGAGATGTATCATATCGGATACTGGAACTTCCCTGTGGGACCATCGCCCCTTTGCATTATCGCTACTTTTGGCACATGTAGCATTTCATTAAGCGCTCCGTTTACACACAAAGAAAGCAGTTAAGCTTCTGTAAAATCTATTTAACTGATCCAGTCATAATTTGCATTAAACGTGTTTCTACTTAATTGCATAAAATGCAACACTTTCCATTTCCCAGCTCATTAATTTCCCTACGTGAACCTGAAAGCTAATCTTACAGGTGGCTCAAATTTCCTCCAATTTCGGCAGAATTTATGCTAAACGCGACGCCTACATTCGCACTGTCAAGCTCGTGTAACTCTAAGGACATGGAAGAAGCGCAGCTGCATGTAGACGGACACAAAAGCGTATCGCATTTCAGTGCGCACATGGGTGTAACAAGAATCACATCATCGCTGGCCCTTGTCCATTTCCAGACCCCCACAGCAGGGTAAACAGATGAAGGGGTCGAGGAGGAAGAAGAAGTGGACAGAAGCAGCAGGAGGAATGAGGGTATTTGGGCTGAGAGTGGGGGGGCAGGGAGCTTTGATATGACTCATGATGACCCAAATCCTCCAGGCCAAACTCCTGGTACACCCCACCTCTGTGAACTATGCGTTCATTTGTGCGCTTTACCAGCTTTGCTGCTCGAACATACAATAGGCTGTGCACACTTTGCATTCAAATGATACAAGGTGAGAACAAAAACCTTCAGAGAGAAAGCTGACCCTAGATTTGCTCTTGGCTAGTTCAAAACACTCAGGATTCTCTTTATGAAATCAAGAAGCTTTTTTTTTGGATGGATGAAGAGCTCGTATCTGAAAGAAGATACATGGGCTCACTAAGCTTAAGTAATGAAAACACCAGCGTAGTTACCATTCCAGTTGCTACAAATGGCTTTCACACCATCAAGAGACTCCTCTTCTGGTAATAATTCATTTAAAAAACAACAAACAACAACAACAACAACCCAGACCAGCATGTTCAGAGCTATATAAAAAGGCACCTTTTTAAAATACAGCAAACATGAATGAAAAAGCATCGATGATTAGAATTTAGCACATCCTTAAACGTACACAAATACAAGCGCATACACAGCAGTAAAAGTGAACAGCAGTGCCCTTTTGCCCCACTGACAGGTGTCCACTCAGCTGCCTGCTGGAGACCTGTGGAGAGCAGAAGCTGTTAACCCAAGAACGCTCGTCTCCATTTCACTCTCGCTAAAACCCTAAGCAGCTGATTGCCGAGTGTAACAGTAGGAGGCTTACAATGCAAATATTTGTTCAATTCTTTTCCATTCATGTTGGGCCTTTTTTCGCAGCATGCACACAGAGGAGGATGAAGAAACATGGCTGCCAAGAGATGAGAAAACAACCGAGGCCCAGTTTAAACAGTGTTAAGGGGGGAGAAAAATGCTCTGAAAAATGTTAATCATAAAGATCTTGCATGAACAATGCAAACGCTTATTCATCCGAGGTCACGGAGGGAGCGTTGCATGGTGCCGAGCACAGATGCTGTGTGTTGAGATCGAGCCAGGGGCTATGAAAAAGAGCGAGCAGCAGAAGAGGCATGGCCAAGCAAACAATGCCATTCATTCACAGCCCAGTCCTCCTCCTCCTCCAAAACCTCCTTGTCTTCCACCCCTCCACCTCACTTTCTTACTCCACTGCTCCAACAGACACACACACACACACAAAGAGGGGGGTGGGGTGGAATGATAATACATTAGCACCACACCCAACCTCCTGCCTGCCAGACACAAATACACATACGCTTGCTCAACCACACGGATGCATTTATTCATACCGTCAAAAAAGGAAAATTACCACTCGAGATACCGCACCCAACCCACAATACACCCAACCCCTCGAGCCTTTGCTTCACATCCCACAACACACACACAAAACATCCTAACCTTGCATCATGAAGTAAGCACGCCCGTCTTCTCTCTCTCTCTCTCCCCCTCTCTCTCTCTCTCTCTCTCTCCTACCGCTCTATCACTCTCGCTCTCTCTCCACCCTTCACAATCAGTGTCAGGCTGTTTTTGCCTGGCAGGCACCCAGCTGTCATCCACACCCAGCTCCTCCCCTACAGACACCAGCCAATCACAAGGCACAGGTATTCAGCGCCAACCAACCAGCGCTAACCTCATTAGCATAGACAAGCAGCTCGAGAAGCAGTCGGACAGTTATTGTTTTTTTTAAAGAGACAGCGAATTGTTTTCTGCGCAGGCCTGCAAAACTCCGCACTTCTACACTCGACATGTCACACGGCCCTGCCTCGTCCTGAGAGGCTCGTTAGGGAGAAATGCTTGCGGATAAACGTCAAGATCGATGTGTGTTCTGACTTGAAGAGCTCTTCCTTCCTCCCTCAAACCGTCATTGCTGCGTGATGGGGATTAAAACTCCTTCTGAAAACTCCAGGACCAGCCATCATTCAGACACACAGGTTTCTCCTGAACATCATGGATATTCAACCACTCGCACCCCCCACAAATATTACTCAGCTGCTTATTCAGTCTCTCGTCATGTTCAGACGTTACTGCTGTAACTTTCCCCCGGTTGGTTTTCAACATGACCATTTACACCTTACAAATGCAGAATGAAAACCACCCTGCATTAGATTTAAAGCTGACAAGAATCATTTTTCAATCAGACTTTTCAATTGTTTGTTCAGTGGAACACTGGTTAAATTTGCCATCGAAGCGGGTAAGACGGACCAGTCAACAAAGGCATGCACAAACAAAAGGGCTAATTAGCAACTGCTCGCCGAAGGTCAAGTGAATATCAGTGGTTATTATTCACCGAGCCGGAGGGGGATAATTGTTTTAGTATAAATACACACGTGATTTAAAAAACAACTCACGTATTTAAAAAAAATAATAAAAATTCAAACTTCAAAAGCTGCATGCAAATGTAATAAAGGTGCACACAGATTTCTCACTTATCTACGTCGATTCAAATAAAATAAATTTTTTTTCAAGGTGCGGTTTTCATCAAATCCTGCGCTCTGATTGGCTGGCGAGCGGGTCCGTATCCTATGGTACGGACCCCAGTTACAGACCTCTGGTGACTCGCTCGTTCAAAACAACAAACTTAGTAGCATTTTTTGTCAACATTTATCTTTTTTTTTTAATAAGATTTATTTATAAGATTATCAAAAATCTTATACATTTTTGCCAGCATGTCTCAGGAGAATAGCATTAATTTTACAGCATGGACAGCGATAACGACAGTATTCACAGCGAAAGCGAGTTTTACTACCCTGAGGAAGAAGAAATAAAATAAAACATTTCAGGAGAAAGCTAAAAACCTCTAACTGTTGCTAACGCCGAGCAAAAACATGGCTGAATCCTGAATGACTCCTATTTGTATAAATAGGGGACTACATAGGCGGCAAAATGTAGTTTTTTTCCTGCCATGGAAGTGCACTTGTATACCGAGGAGGAAGCCATTTGCATTACAGCTGTGAATGAGGATTCAAAATGGCGTCTCGCTTCGGCTCGGTTTCCCTTTCGGGCGCTCTCGTTTTCTGTTAGAATTTGGTAAAGAAAAAAATAAATACATTATTTACCAGCTTAAGGTCGGTCCATATGATGAAATACCGTGACCTCGGCCTCGATCAGTACTTTCAAGACCTCGGTCACGGTATTTCACGATACGGACCTCCCAGCTGGTAAATAACATACATATATTTTGTTTTGAAAATCAATAAAATAAATCACAAGTCCACCTTACCGTTGAATAATTTTAAACCAAACTTCATAGCATCTTTAGGTGTTTTTAGGATCAGGATTTTCTTTCATAATTTGTAATTCTTCCTCACTTACTGTGACAAAGTGATTGGCAGCGATTTTGCCGAGTCATTCGAGATGATTATCGAGAAATAGTATAAATACGGACGTGATTATAGGAAATCACGTGCACTGATTATTGAGAAATGGTCTGAATTTCTCGATAATCACCTCGAGTGACTCGGCAAAACAGTAGCCAATCGCTTCGGCACCGTAAGTGAGGAAGAATTACAAATGACGAAAGAAAACGCTGTTCCTAAAAGCACTAAAGATGCTACGAAGTCTGGTATAAAAGTATTCAAAGGTAAGGTGGGATTGTGATTTATTTTATCGACTTCAAAACAAAGGGCCATTATTAAAAAATGTTCTGTTTCTGGTCCACCGGCCGGGTGAGTGCCGTTTGTGCGGTTGAATTTTTTTTTTTAACACCGGTTTTTCGACATTTTTTTGGGTTCATAAATCTAAAATCGAACTTGACATTTCCGCATTCCCAGGGCTTTCCACTAAGGCTCATACTAGCCAGCCATGACAAATAAGTAGCCAGCCGGGGGGGGGAGTAAACACAAAATAAACTCCTGTGCACGCAGTTCCCAGGATTAAATGTATTTTCCACAGACCGTTTATTTATTCACTTTACTCAAATACAAAGTAAAATGGCAGTAAATCTTTTCTTTTCTTGCGTATTGCATCATGAGGCGTTCCTCGCTTGTAAATCTCTTATTTTCGGTGCATGACACATTCACGCAGCTGAGCACGCTATGAATTAAAAACGACAACGGTCTGCAGTGGGGCTACACAAACACTCAGCGAACATTTCTCCATTTGTGTATGAAAATACACTCCAACGACTCAGTTTGGCTTCATTTACAACCAACGGTGTCTTTTGATGCCAGCACGTAATTGAACGAGAGAAGACTGGTTTACCGGAGACAAAATAAGCGTTATCTCTGCTTCTGTCCCCTCCGACACACTACTGCCTCCGCCGAGTGCGCGCGCACTCTGAACTGAATCAGCTCTGCGCATGCGCCGTGCGGCACAAAAAAATGGCAGCCACCATGAAGGAAGCGGATCCGGAGTTTTCAAGTGTGAAATCGCAAAATGGTATTCTAGCGAACAACAAAATAGTAAAGATTCAGAAAAACAAATCATTCAGTGATCATTTTAATAGTGTAATTTCATCCGAACTAGGCCTAACGGTCGATTTAGAACTACAAAAAGTCCGTGTGTCGGACATTTTAAGTACCTTTGTAAAAGTTTTGCAAATGTTGCAGTCAGCATTTAAAATGTTCAAGTTTTTGTACAAGTTTCAGTTGATTAAACTGTCATATTTTATTAAATGTGTCTGCTTTTGTAATAAAAAAAAAGTACTGAAAGAAAAAGCAAAACAGCATTGCGATTTCTTATCCATCCATCCAAAAAAAAAAAAAATCCCTCCCTCCCGACTGAAAATTTTTTTGCTCACCCGGTGGACAGGAAACGGATTTTTTTTTAAGGATGGCCAAAGTATTTTATGTGACTTGGCATAGATAAGTGACACAAGTCTAAGCGCATTATATTTGCATGCTGCTTTGAAAGTACGAAATATATATTTTTAATGCAATAAAAAAAAAAAAAATCACCTGTGTATTGATACTAAAACAATTATCCATCTCAGTGAATAACTGTTAGTCAGAATTTCTCGACCAATCAGCATGTGCGATTTCTTAATCACTTGCGTATTTATTCCAATTGAAATTAAAACCAACATCCGCTTGCTGCTCATCACACAAAACAAACATGCAGCAGGTTTCCATGTCGACCAGCTATTTCTAGAAGAGCTGTGTCTCAACCAACCAACCAACGATGATCTAATTTAAGTGTTCGCTAATCTAAAAATCCAACACACTGCTCCATAAAACACTTTTCAGCAAGTTCAAAAGAAGAAAGACTGAACA
Source organism: Neoarius graeffei (assembly GCF_027579695.1). NCBI lineage: Eukaryota > Metazoa > Chordata > Actinopteri > Siluriformes > Ariidae > Neoarius > Neoarius graeffei. The sequence continues at coordinate 14,452,549 of NC_083576.1, read as the reverse complement.
CTGTAGTAAAACAAGTTAGTGCTAATACTCCAACGCAAGTATGTGACTTCTGACAGCTCCAGTTTGTTCAGTCAGTTATGGACATCAACGTTCCAAAGAAAACAGGATATACGTAGCAGCCATCTTGCGTACAAGCACTCATGGTATAAACCCAGCCCTCAAGATATGGAAAGCACAATTATTCACCAAAATAAAAAAAAAAAATAAATAAATCAGACTTCCCACACACGCACAAAGGGGAAAAAAAATTACATGAGGTGAAAGGACACGGGTTTTATTTATCTAACTGCTTAACATGTTAGAGCATCACAACAGCCAGGTTCGAGTTACCCACGTCCCATTTGGTTCCAGCCCTAAACCAACATATCTTCAAGATAATGGGTCTTTGCTAGTCTGGTTAACACCAGACCATATCACAAGTGAAATATGGTCTGGAATCCGCCTATTGAATTTCTCGTAGGGGAGGTGTGGTTTACGATTGTCAACGGCCGTTTATTGGACGTTGCGAATGTCTATCCTTTGGCGTATACGTAGCCCATGGCCAATCATGGCAGTTGTACCCAGTGACATAGTTAGAGCGACGAAGAAAAGGAAAGAGAAAGAGAAGGCAAAACACTTTCGCTCTAAACTATTCAGAACAGTGTCTAAAGCTTGATCGAAAGTTTGGTTCGTATCGCTCGCAGCCATGTTAAATGTGATCCGTAAACAGTCCCGAATAAACTACAAGCTTCCGTTTGTCGAGTAGTATGCGTCACCGTCTTTCCACCCCTCCCCACTCTCTGATTGGCTCCCTAACTCAGGCGAGCCTTTAGACCATAGTTTCCATGCTGTCTTTTCAGATCGGAACGATTGTGCAAAGCAGCGTGGGATTTCCCAGGCTAGGTCTTTGCTGGGAAAATGTCCCAAAACAGTGAACTTCCATAACGAGCGGACGCAGTTGTTCAAGACTGTTATTCGGAAGAGGAAAGATCCCCCCCCCCCGAAACGGCCGAGACGTGGAAGCGAGAACGCCGGGTCAGGATATGCAGATGAGGAGCAAAAAGAAGTTTAATCTGGATATTTCGGAAATGCGGCTAATAACGAGCAATCTGTAGCACTTGTTTAGCTCAGAAAATTCACCAAGACGCTAAAAATAGACTCGAGACACTGCCTTGGATGAGCACTGAACCGAAAGAGAGAGATGTATTTATTGTCTGTTTGTCATCCTATTCCTCCCAACACCTGTGTGTGATCTTATACTGGCATTTTGCAAGCTATCCATCATTGGCTGCTGTTATTTCCCCAAGCAAGATGACAGATCAAATGTCCTGCACAGTGCCATTTCATCACCTGCTGGCTCGGAGCTGACTCTAGGTGATACGCATAGAGCTCGAGGTACATCGCGTCCCTGCCCTGCCGTGTCCCATGCTTATGATTTGGCCGACGAGCAGAACATATAAACGCAGAAACTTGGTCTGCTGTTAAAGAATGCTGTGCTGAGTGTTCCAGAAATAGCTGAAGCACCACATTTAGGCCCTCATTGTTCCTGCGGTCTACAGCACTACAGCAGTGCTGAGCGAGAGCCCCTCTAAGAGCCGTCTTCTCCGCCTCTGCAGCGCACAGGAACGAGCGCAGATAAAGAAAAGAGCTCTGCATCTGCCCTCGTCTGCACAAGCTCTCTCTCCACATGCACAAAACGCTCAAATAATAATCAGATCAACACACACATTATATACACACACTTCAGCTTGACTGTATGAGTTAGCGCGACTTAGCACGTAGATATTTCTATACGAGAGTCAACACTTCAACAGAGACTACACACACACACGGTTCTCATCAGTCACCCAAGACACTACACACACTTTTCCCCCCCAATACGTTTATAATAACTAATACATCACATAAAGCTGATCACCATAAATATCAGATACACACAGATACTGATCTCGGTATCAGGTGCCCATCTGTACCACGTTTATTTTCACCAGGTGATGCTAAACGACCAGCGTATTCCATCGCACTAATAAACAGATGACAAAACGACAGCCATCTGGAATGATGGCAGCGCAAACTGTGCTCTGAGAAAATATCGAGGAAGAACTACAACACCCTCCGACAATGCAAGCAACCTGATAAAATATCTAATAGTGCTTTCCCACCAGTTCAGCAGGCTTTCGTCTAAACGGGGGAACAGGGGTGCTGCGCCCTCTTACTCTCGGCGTGCGCCCCCTTACCGACTCCGTGAAAACATCCCAGCAACACTACGCGACAATGTGTCTGATCATCAAATACGTTATAATTGCTCCAAAAATATTCCAATCATAGTAGATACACCGCCAGACGGTGCAAAAACAATCCGAATTGGCGTTTTCCAGACTGAGGCGCCATGTTGTTTAGTTGATTACTTGTCGCAGCTGCTCTCGCGAGATTTGACATGGGTTACATACAAGGTCAGCTGACTTGTAGAGCGAGATTTCTCGAGACTGAATGACCTTTCACCCACCGGCGCGGGAGCTTTTGACAGAAGTAGTTCGCAAGTTGTTTTTGTTGACACTTGGGCATTTAAAGATGTCATCCCGCGGCATGAAGCGGAAGAAAGCCAAAGACTGTCCGGGGCAGAAGAAGATTACTTCTTTCTTTTTCAATGTTGACAGACAATTTGTTACAATTTCCCTCTCAGATAGCCTCAGAATGTCCCATTGGAGCATTTTTCAAAGGCTTTGCACGGCAGGGGGGGCAACCGGCACCATCCCCCCCCGCTTCGCTCCCTTGCCATGGTGAGCGCCCTCATACAAAATTTTTCTAGAAAAAACCCTGAGTTCAGCACCAGTGTGGAACCAGTTCTACCTTGATGCCTTTTGAGAACCAGCCCACATTTCTACATGCTTGAGAACCAAACGTTGGGGTTATTCCCGCTGAAATATTTGAGGAGAAATTTACTTTTCAAGTCATTACATCTTGCATTTGAAGGGTGCCTGCATGCAGCAATTTCCGATTTCGCAACAAAACACCACACGTAATGAATATCTGACTCCCAGAATTGAAAACCGAACACCACGCCAATGAATGAATATCTGAAGAGGTGAATATTCAGGTCCAGCACTACAGACAACCATACAAGTGAAGCAAAGAGGTATTCCCCAATAGTTTCTCAACCATGGATGCAAACGGCGCGCCTTTTGGCGGATGCCGCATTTTTCACGGCTGTCTGGGGGACTTGTGTGAATCGTGCAGATCCGATGAGGTTTTTTTTTGGGGGGGGGGGGGGGTTGGAGTGTCTGATTATAATTTCATCAAAGTAAATTCTGTATTAAAATTACTAAATAAGCAAATGCCGTTACAGTCCATGAAACATAGGAAGTATAAGTATGAGAAGAAAACAGTAAATCAGAAAGCTGCGCACGTAAAGCCAGTTACGTAACTTACGCTTGACTGATGGAAATCCTTGCGCGTGCAGTGAAGTGCAGCCAGCAGCAGATAATGGCGCGCAGCCAATTGGCTTTACGTGCGCAGCTTTCTGATTTACTGTTTTTTTCTCATACTTATACTTCCTGTGTTTCATGGACTGTAACGGCATTTGCTTATTTAGTAATTTTAATACAGAATTTACTTTGATGAAATTATAATCAGACACTCCAACGCCCCCCCCCCCCCCCCCCCAAAAAAAAAAAACTCATCGGATCTGCACGATTCACACAAGTCCCCCAGACAGACGTGAAAAAGGCGGCATCCGCCAAAAGGCGCACCGTTTGCATCCATGGCAACTATCAGCAACCATCAGTCAAACCCGCTCACCACTTTAAAGGAACAGTCCACCGTACTTCCATAATGAAATATGCTCTTATCTGAATTGAGACGAGCTGATCCGTACCTCTCCGAGCTTTGCGCGACCTCCCAGTCAGTCAGACGCGCTGTTACTCCTGTTAGCAATGTAGCTAGGCTCAGCATGGCCAATGGTATTTTTTGGGGCTGTAGTTAGATGCAACCAAACTCTTCCGCGTTTTTCCTGTTTACATAGGTTTATATGACCAGTGATATGAAACCAGTTCAGTTACACAAATTGAAACGTAGCGATTTTCTATGCTATGGAAAGTCCGCACTATAATGACAGGCGTACTAACACCTTCTGCGCGCTTCGGCAGCGCATTGATACGGAGCTCAGATATCAATGCAGAAGGTGTTAGTACGCCTGTCATTATAGTACGGACTTTCCATAGCATAGAAAATCACTACGTTTCAATTTGTGTAACTGAACTTGTTTCATGTCACATAAACCTATGTAAACAGGAAAAACGCAGAAGAGTTTGGTCGCATCTAACTACAGCCCCAAAAAATACCGTTGGCCATGCTGAGCCTAGCTACATTGCTAACAGGAGTGACAGCGCGTCTGACTGCGTCTGACTGACTGGGAGGTCGCGCAAAGCTCGGACAGGTACGGAGCAGCTCGTCTCAATTCAGATAAGAGCATATTTCATTATGGAAATACGGTGGACTGTTCCTTTAACCCAATTAAGATTAAAAAAATAAATAAAAATAAAAAGACTAGCAGAGCTAGCTAATCCACTCGGTAATGTCTTACCATTCGAGCCTCGTAGGCTTGGTGCATGAACACACACACACACGTATGCAATGCATTTTACAGCCACAATTTAAACCAGGGGAACATAAACAGAGCAAAAGAAAACGTTCCATGACATCCCTGACTCATTAATACCAAGCAGCAAGACTGGGAGGTCTGATATAATATCCATTTATGATCAATTTTGTCACAACACTTTGACATGACATGGGTTGCGTAATATCTTTAAAGCCAACGATTGTGTTCAATCTTACAATTTGTAGAAATGTGTGTGTGTGGGGGTGTTTCTTTTCCTTCCCATTACAAAAATTCCCCCTCCATTTCAGTGTTTATTTAATGATGGCAAAAATAAACTGTCAAAATAATTTTAAAAGGCTTATTATTGTTATTCATATTGCTACAAAAGCTACATATCATGACACACATCAGGCATCAGATCCACCCCAACGAACGGAGTTAGGGCCTCTGCATGCTCTTGCGACAAGGCTTTCACAGACAGCTTTTCGCAGACAGTTGTAATTTATCGTTGAGCGGGGAGTAATAGGCGTGCACGATGTTATTCACCGCCACAACGCAAGGGGGCGCGAAGTCGCTAGGAGTAGTTGGTGGGTGTGGTTAGTGGAGTGTTTATCCTCCGGTTACTTATAATGACTAGAACTGGAGTCGTATAGATGTCCGTACTTCCTCACTTCCTCGATCAACCGCTCTTCGTGCTGCTCCATCTTCGCTCGTGTTTTTAAAAATGGCGGTCGTGAAAACAAAACAAACCGGGAAAGTAGGGAAGCGGAAGTGCGTGTACAGCGGATGTAGAGTGGACCAATCAGAGCCCTCTTGTCTGTGACGCTGTCTGCGAGGCTTCTGCGGTGGTCACAATTTTTGAGAGGTGCGCGAAGAGCGTCTGCGAGGGGGGGGGCTACGCAGACGCCATCTGCGACGTCATCTGCGAGGACTGCATTGTCAGCATAAATTGGCCTTTACTCAACAACGAGTATTTATTATCTTTTTTTTTTTTAAACACAGTATTAACGCGTCACTAATAAACACAGCTATACCAGATATACTGTGATCAGGATTTCTTGGCAGTACATTACTATTCATACTCGTGTCCATCATCAGTGACACAGCTGTCAAATTACTGCAAATATCAAAATTATATCAGGTTTATTTATTGAGATTTATTATATAGACATGAGTGTTTTACTGGGAAGTACGCCACTTAGTTTTTTCATACGAGCTATAGTACATCTGGGACACTAACATTTTCCAATATCTTCACTTGTGAGAAAATCGATGAACTGATAAAAAGTACCGAAATTTGTTTGTGAATGTGTCTATATAATATAAAGGAACTCACATGCTGGCTTGAAGATATGAAGTTTATCTTCTTGTGTTGAAAAACTCGCATTTTTCATATGAAACATCGCAAATCTGAGTGACATATTTAAATAATATCGGATGGCTTTGAGTGGGCCGTCAGATATATTCCATTCAGCTAGCATGATATTGAACGAGTCGAAGATGAGTAGCTGAATAGAATACATCTGGTATACCACGAAAAAAAGCCAGCCATTATCTCATCTCATCATCTCTAGCTGCTTTATCCTGTTCTACAGGGTCGCAGGCAAGCTGGAGCCTATCCCAGCTGACTACGGGCGAAGGGCGGGGTACACCCTGGACAAGTCGCCAGGTCATCACAGGGCTGACACATACAGTGCGTTTACATGCACATCCAAATCGAGCTACTGTCGGTAATCGAGCTAAGGGTCCCAGCAGGGGTGCCAGAGAAATCCAATCCTACATGCACACAAGGAAATCGAGCTATTGTGTGAGGTACATTGTGCACCCGAGCCACAGGTGGCGCTACACGCTCTATCGTGTTGGTACACTTCCGGTTGTCGTCATGAAGAAGAGCTATTCAAGAGTATAAACACAGTTATCAGTTCCGTGTTCACAAGAAGAACGATGACAAGGACAGCAACATCGAGAGAGAGAAGATGGACAACAACGAAGCAGCTCAGCACTTGTTGAACCGCTTGTGGTCTCATCACTCGTCACTTCCGGAAGGGGCAGTGCTGAAGTAAGTAGCTCGACTACGTAGCTCGATAGGGTTTACATGCACTAAGTAGCTCGGCTACAGTCGCATAATCTAGGTCGCGTAGCTCGATTACGAGAAATCCAGTTCTGTTCGATTTCAGCCGAGCTAAGGTGTTTCCATGGCATTTAGAACTTCGATTTCAGTCGAGCTACGGCAGAAATTCGATTTTCTCTATGTGCATGTAAGCGCACTGATAGACACAGACAACCATTCACACTCACATTCACACCTACGGTCGATTTAGAGTCACCAGTTAACCTAACCTGCATGTCTTTGGACTGTGGGGGAAACCGGAGCACCCGGAGGAAACCCACGCGGACACGGGGAGAACATGCAAACTCCGCACAGAAAGGCCCTTGTTGGCCACAGGGCTCGAACCCGGACCTTCTTGCTGTGAGGCGACAGCGCTAACCACTACACCACCGTGCCGCCGCCAGCCATTATTATTATTATAATACATACACACTCTTCATATCAGCATTCTCGAAGCCTGACGCTAGCTTACCCGCGACTCGGTGCTGTTAACGCAGCAGTCCAGTTAGCTTCCAGCTGGTGTAGCGTTAGCAAAGTCAAGCCAAATATTATTATTTTCCCTGTGTAATTTATTTAATTACTTTTAAAATCAGCGACACACAACAGAGCTACCTAGTAGTCTAAATTCAAAATTATCCGTTTTTAATGAAGCAAACCTGGTGGCCATGTTTGCTTACAAATTGTCACTGTTGCTTGCTAACGCGGAAGTTTTACGTCATGTTGTCTTGACAACATGCAATATTATACGCTCGTTCTCCATTGGGTAGAATGGCGTAATACATGGAGGATAAGCGATATGATAACAATATTGCATGCCGTCAATAAACCCACGAGAAGGGAATAGAATACATGTTTTCATTCCATGGAAAAAGTGGCCAACATGTATAATAATTCCTGATATTTCACTCCGATGACGTCACTCCCAGTGTTTTCCCACTGACTAGACGTGCGGTGTCAAAATGGAGAACCGGTTCAAAATTAAAATTCTTTTGATTAACTTGCGTATTTGTTTGTGGATTTGTCCATATAATATAAAGAATATTACACGGTGGCGTGAAGATATGAAGTTTATCATCTTCTGTTGAAAAATAGCTCACTCGTGAAATATACATTCACTGCTTGAAGATAAACTTCATATCTTCACACCACCGTGCAGCGGTCTCAAAAGTAGCCGGTCACCGGCGGCAAATCGCCATCTGTGGCTTGTTATGCCGCCGGCTATTGTCAGTCGAGTCACAAAATTTAATATTAAATATTTCTGACAGCAAAAAAAGTTGTGAATGTAAATTACATCCACTATGTCATGTATGTCCGTTGCCGCGTCAACTGTGTTTACATCCTCGACATGAGTGCAGCCATTACTGCCCTGTGTTGCCAGATTGGTTTTAAGTGCATTTTGGCGGGTTTTGAACATATTTTGGGCTGTAAAACGTCAGCAGTATCTGGCAACATATTTTTTTAAATTAATACAAGAAATTAATGGATGCCAACGTTTTTGCCAAAATGGTATTTTATTTTCCATTGTTTAGGCAGCTTCAGCATCATACTGTGAGATTCTGTTCAAATTGTTTTTTTTCTTCTATGAAGCCTGAGCCATTTATTTTATTAGTTTATAATTATTGTTTAATTTAGTCTTCAGGAGAGACTGCCTGCACACAGTACTAGTATTAATAGGTTTTTTTTCTTACATGAAAGCTGAGGCATTTATATTATATTTTAAGGTAACTTCATGTTGTGCTGTGAGGTTCTCTGCACTTTTAGTTTTGAACCAACAGGTGCATTTGGATAAGTAAAGCCTATTTTTCTGCATTTTTGTAGTCCTGGTAATCTTTTATATTGGTAAAGTTGTTTATAGGACCATTTCTCAGTGTCTTTGTTTTTTTAATCAATAGATTTTCAGTAATAACTTAATATTTAACATATCACTCAATTTTAAACAACACACACCCCCCTCCATGGGCTGCCCCCAAAGTCTCCAAAATTTCTGTGGGAAACACTGGCGTGCGTAACAACGCTAATCAAGCTTAAGCTAGACGACCTGCCTCAAATACCTGTCCCGGGTAAATGTTATCCCAATTTTAGACGACCTGTTCCAAACCATCCCGCCCCATGAAAAATTCGTACTTGCATCTCTCTCTCTCTCTCTCATATATATATATATATATATATCCCTGCACGCTTTGCGTGCATTATGTCTGCCGCTGGCAGACATTTTACCATTTTGCACCCTGCTGTAAATTATTTGTACCCTGCTATTCTCCCAAACTTTGAAGCCCCTGCCGTGTCATTTCCTCTATACATTAAAATTTTTTTGTTCTCGTTCTCGCGCACGACACAGTCGATATCAATAGCCTCACTGAATGAATTAAAACTACATCTACTTATAAAAACAGGAATTATACATCTGTGAAACTACACCGAGCTATAAACTCTGTTCTAAATAACTCACACCTGAACATACAACTATGTTCATCTTTTATCCAGTTCCAATACAGTATTTTAATAAACAGCATTAAAAACTTGAGTGTACTGTTCTTCCTTCTGTTCCAAGTTCATATCAAAAAGTATTTGGTGTACGAGCACAGCATCAGGGTCAGAGTCAGGGTCGCGCCCCGGGATCTGAACGCAATCTTCCTGTAAACACACCAGATCCATCTTTCGAATTCTGACGAGGCTCGTACAGTAAATCGTATTTTAATTGCAATTTGATATTTTGACTCTTCCAGGTAATTAAACATGACGATGATACATCAACAGAGGTGAATTAGGTCAAAACACACTTTTTAATAATTATAAACCATGTTCTTATCTGAACAAACACTCAGTGCTCTGATCAGTTTCTGGTCACTGAGGCAACTCGAGATCACAGCACAGCACAGCAGATATGTACATATTTATTGACAATCCAACTGTGTGTTAAACTCGCAGACGCTACAAACAACTCACATCATCAAGTCTTTCATTCAGAGGTTTATACGTTTGTGGAAAAACGTCCCTGAAAAAATGTAATTACTGGGCAAAACACACTTGTGATCGCTATTTTATGCGTCATGTCGCCCTAAATGTAACCAAACACGTGCGTGTGGAGGAATTTAAACTCACCTTCGCAGATGCGGTCCAGTCTCTGCCGCTTGACTTTGTGTTTATCCATCAGAGCCATCGACTGGTGGTTCTTCACAAGGACCAGCTACGGCCTCAACAAGAGGGGAAAAAAAAAATTTGCAGAACTGGGTCCGGGTCCGTCCACAACAGGAAAGAAATCGCTCCAAAATCTTCTCTCGACCTGCAATCACATCCCGGAGGAAAAAGAAATTAACAAATCAAATCAAAACAGATTACTTGGAACTGGTTTCCCTTGTTTAACTTCTGCAAAGTGACCTGGCGTTCGATTAACAACAAAGAACTACTGAGATAAGACAATGCAGAGATGTAAACCATACTCACTTGAGGCACAGGTCAATCAACACCTTTAAAAAGCACCTGTGTAAAAGAAAAAGCAACCTGTTAGCATCATGGACTTCATGTAAAGAAGAAAACAAGGTGGTGAATGCCATTATAGATAAATAACCAACAACAGGGTGATGTGATCAAGGCCCAGCATGAAATGGAGTCAATTATTTGTCTATAACAGCACATACTGAAGTGTTTTACAATTTGCCTTGAGAATCATGAAAGCACAAACTCCACCCTCTGTCCTGAAGACTTTCCAGTGACCGTTACAAAGAGGTCGTACTGGAGACGCCTTCCATAAACTTTAAATAATCAAGCGTCACCATATCAACCATCATGTGTCTTTAAGCCTCGGTCACAACCGGCCGTACGTGCTCCTACGGCCGGTCTACGTGCAAAAAACGCAAGAAACGCACGGAGGGCACGCGTGTGACGTGCTGATTTTCGAGCCGTAGACTGGCCGCAGAGGTTCTTTGTCATGTCAAACAAACTCTACGGGCGCTTACGTTTTTTTCAGGTTGCAAGACAAACTTACGGCCAACGTGCGTCTTTCTCCACGAACAAAAAAAACGCAGCGGTTTGGGAAACGCCAAAAATCGCACGGCCAAAAAATCGTACGTCCGGTTGTGACCTAGGCTTTACACTACAGTGTGGCTGAATGCTCAAATCTGATTGGTCTGTTTTATTTCTGTATAACAGCGTGGCTCGGACATTAGTTCTGACCGCAACGTGAACGATATGTTAATATCAATGCATTCAATCTAATATGTTATTGGGTTTTTTTTCTATAGCAACAGCTCATACACAGGGACTCGGACAAAACTGTGACATAAATCTCTGTGTGTCACTCGTGAGGAATCTGATGAATTGTTTTGATAAATTTGGGTACTTCTTGTTTGTGAATGTGTCTAAATAATAATCACGCTAGCTTGAAGATATGAAGTTTATCTTCTCGTGTTGAAAAAAACATTTTTCATACGAAATACATCGCGGCTCTGAGAGACATTTTAAAAATATTGCCTGGTGTTGAGCGGTAAATCAGATATTCCATTCAGCGAGCATGATACTGAACGAGTCGAAAATGGAATACATCTGGTTTACCATGAAAAAAAAAACATTATTATTATTATTATTATTCATACACATTCCTTTCAGGTGTTCAACACGTCTTTCTCTTTTAAAATCTTCCATATTTAACAACGCAAACCTAGCGGCCATATCTGTTTACAAACTATCACAGTCGCTCGCTAGTGTGGAAGTTTTACGTCTCCGACGTGTGATATGTTGTCTTGACAACCATGCAATATTGTAAACTATATTCAATGCTCATTCTCCACTGGGTAGACTGACGTAATACATGTAGGATAAGTGATGTGCTAACAACATTGCATGCTATCAAACCAAATGAATGAAACTCACTAGAAAGGAATAGAACACACGTTTTTATTCCATCAAACAAGTGTCCTGTAGGGATAACATTTCCTGATATTTCACTCTGATGATGTGTTTTCCCGCTGACTAGACACGTTATCAAAATGGTGAACCGGTTCTAAATTACAATTCTTTTGCTTAACTTGTGTGGGGTTTTTTTTATTTCTTTCTGGATGTGTCTATATAATATAAAGAGCATTACAGGGTGGCGCAATGATATGAAGTTTATCTTCTCATGTTGAAAATATTTTCACTTGTTCACATCACTCACTCATGATCTATACATTCACCACTCGAAGATAAGCTTCATATCTTCACACAACTGTGTAATATTGTCTGTCTCTTTTAAATATATGTTTAGCAAAATAAACCCCATCGACATTTTTTTTTGGTGATGAGACATTTATTACCTCCACCAACTTTGTCGTCAGAGGTTATATTTTGCTTGTTTGTTCCGAATGCAACTCAAAAAGTAGTGAACGGATTTGGATGAAATTCTAAGGAAGGGTGGACTGTGGGTCAATTGATTAGATTTTGATGCAAATTCTTGATACGTGGCTTGGTGGAGGTATGCACTCGACCGAGTGCCCTTTTAATTTAAAGTGCAGATCACGGGTAAATTCAGGAGCAAGATCAATGTAATTCTCCTATTTTATATTAAACTTTGGTCAAATATGTGTCACATTTTTTTGCAATACCAGAAAAATTCAGTTGAAATCAAGCCATTTGAGTTGAATTGGTCCGCCTCTGGAAAAAACTTGGCATTTGGATTTCCCGGCAAACATTGACTTTCGTGACGTCGCGTGCGGGACGCCTCCTTCTAAATCCTACATCAGCGCTGGTTTGTTTATGAGAAAACGACCTGGCGGTTTTCTGCAAATTTCTTCAACGTTATCGTGTAATTATTAAAACGGTTAACAGATGTATCGTAGGAGGGTGTAGCAACACCAATCACGATGGGATTAGTACTCATCGTTTTCCAAAAGACCAGACAACGAGAGAGAAATGGGAGCGCTTGGTCTACACAGGCTGTGCACTGAAACTGCGTAAGCTCTCGCAGCCTGCTCACGCTTCCGCAGATAATGTCACGAACCTGGCTCCAGACTCCTTCGGGATTTTTCCAGACGTGTTTTATTTTATGCTGTAGACAGATCGCCCTTGTGCAAAATTACCCTTCTGGATGAGTGTGTAAAGGGACATTCTTTCATATATTTAAATTAAAAAAAAATTGGTCCAGGATATGCACTTTAACCTTTAATAGAAGGAGTCTCAATTGTCGGCGTTTTGTAACAGTTTCCCAGCACAGAAGAGCCTCCGAAAGAGGAGTTTACACTTTCTGGTTTCTTGGTAAAATGACAAGCTGATTTTTTTTTTTTTAAGTGTTTTTATTCAGGGGGAAGACACAGGACAGGACAGGACAGGACGGGACAGGACGGGACGGGACGGGACGGGAACTAACTTGTCCATTGGATTTTCCACAACATTGACTAGAAATCAGTAAAAAACATTTCACACATGAACAAATTAAAGCAGCGTAATCAGTGATGAACTGCTGCGGTATCGGCTCACAAGCACGACCCAGACCCAGGTTATCGTGCATCCTGCCCCATCACACACACCTCAACATTGATTAATTCCATATAACAGCACAGCCCGTCACGTGTTGCTCGTTCCTTTTGAAATAACAGCCTATTATTAAACTCAGATTACACAGAACCCCTCTGAACGTGCTGTTACTATAGAAACGATAACGAGCGTATTGATCTAAACCTGTGATGTGTCTCAGAGCCGGATCTACTTTCAGAGCTGCTGTTGCAGAAAATGAAATCAACACCTTCAGCTTGACCAATCAGAGTGCAGAATTCAGCAGCGCTGTCCTGTAACACTTAGTAACATGACGGATTATTGTAGGAAACGGATTATTTGTGTAAACAAACAAACAAAAACCCGAACTTCAGAGTGCCAGTCTGGTCAGCTAAGCTAAGTCAGCTAAAGGAGCTAGTTTGCTAGCTGTGCTCAGGCTGCTAACATTCCCACTGCCGTGTTACAAAAAGAAAAAAGAAAACCCCCCTCAGCCTCTTCACTTTAAACCCGTGTTTCAACTTTATTATTATTTCCACACGCTGTTCGCTCAAGCCTGGGAAGCCCGACATGTTTTGTTGAAGCAGTTATGGTGGAGACAGACTCGGGAGAGGAAAAACATCCCAAATTTCCAGGCAGCTCGCTCAACGCCAAACTTCTTAGCAACTTGCTGGCTAGCTGGCTAAACAGAGCTAAAGCGGCTAGCAACTCTTCAAAATACGCACGAACTCCAGACAAAAACAGAGCCTCAAATAAGTAAACACACACCAGAAATATTAACTTTTATACTTTTCGTATTCGTCCTAAAACACTTCCTGGAATACTTAGTAGTTTGCTAGGTAGCTTTTTTTTTTGTTTTTTTTAAGGCGCTGGTCCATGCTAGCTAATGCTAATGTGTGGATACAAACAGCTCTCTCTCCCTTTCACTCACTCTCTCTCTCTCTCTCACACACACATATATATATCATATCCGTTTCTCCAGCAAGCACCGAAAAGGAGTTTCCTCCACTCAATTAAACAATTAATTCAGCCATTATGAAAGCACCGAGGAAGAGATTAAAGTACCAGGAAATACCTCACCGTCTCTAAAGAGGCTTAAGCTACGGGTTCAGTATGGCCAAAGTGGGCGAAACACAACTCTTCTCCCCCGCTATCTACCGCTCTCCGCCATCAAACCCCGCAATAAAGGAAGTCTCCAGAGTTCAGGCCCTGGATCAATCCCAAACAGCTTCCTAGTCACTATCCCGATGCTCTACATAGGGCGTGTGGCGTAGCGGATTCTACGCCCTACGTAGTGCACTACGTATCCAATACGACGCTTTTTTTTTTTTTTTTTTTTTGCGATGGCTAGTATGAACAACGTGCCTTAGAAAAAAAAAGGCAGATACAACAGTGTTAAAGGTAGGATAGTACAGCGCCTCCTAGAGGTAGACCTGGTAATTACACCATGACTCAAATAAATCGGATTATTTCATCCACATTCACTGGATATGAGCAATCCCGCGCTCTGATTGGCTACTCGATTACTAGGATATCGCCTCATATACTGTGAGAAGAGAAAAACAAAAAAAAATTGCTGAACTAACCGAGGACGAAAGAAAAACTCTACTTGAAAACAAAACAACCCAAAATTATCAAGTATTTAGATTAGATTAGATAGAACTTTATTGATCCCTTTGGGCAGGTTCCCTCAAGGAAATTAAAATTCCAGTAGCATCATTACAGGATAAACAGAGAATAGAAATATACGGGCGGCACGGTGGTGTAGTGGTTAGCGCTGTCGCCTCACAGCAAGAAGGTTCAGGTTCGAGCCCAGTGGCCGGCGAGGGCCTTTCTGTGCGGAGTTTGCATGTTCTCCCTGTGGGTTTCCTCCGGGTGCTCTGGTTTCCCCTACAGTCCAAAGACATGTAGGTTAGGCTAACTGGTGACTCTAAATTGACCGTAGGTGTGAATGTGAATGGTTGTCTGTGTCTTTAGGGGTGTTCACACGACACATATTTGCACCGATGTATTTTATTGCGATATATCTTACACTGGTGTAAATTTTGTGGAGTGTTCACACGTCACAAACCTGCTTACTAGAGAGAAGCGTGTTAGCACCAGTGCAGTCCCACTTGCGTTCACACGGCAGTTTTTGCGACCGTGCTATACGATAGTAATAATGCGGAAATGAAATATGCGCATGCGTGAAAATGTACTTCCTTTTCCCGGTTGTCATGGCATCACCAAGCGCCGGGAAAACAACGTGGATGAAGACACGCAGTTCTGTTGTTGTTGATATTCACCATTTTGGAAGCGCAAAATACCAGGATGCAAATTATGCAATGCCCGTATGTAATCAACTCTCCTCACGCGTAACGAGTCTACCCCTGTAGCGTTCGGACGTCCCATTTTATATCGGTGCTGCCCCGCAAACTAGCATTTACTCTGGAGTAAATTTCTTAAACCACCTCCCGAGCAGGGTTAGATTTGCACCGGTTTAAGCAGCTTTCAGGGGCTACACCGCTATAACTTTGTACCATGTGAACGCTCTACCGGGGCAGCCCCGGTGCTACACCGGAGTAAAAGTTGCCGTGTGAACACCCCTTATGTGTCAGCCCTGTGATGACCTGGTGACTTGTCCAGGGTGTACCCCGCCTTTTGCCCGTAGTCAGCTGGGATAGGCTCCAGCTTGCCTGCGACCCTGTAGAACAGGATAAAGCGGCTAGAGATAATGAGATGAGATGAGATTGCACATTGTCCAGTATTGCTTATTGTCAGGCTAGGCCAGCGTTTCTCAACCTTTTTTCAGTCAAGGCACCCCCATATAAAATATACGCATATATATATATGCATGACCATACACTGACCCCAGCAGTGACGTTGTGACATAGAAAAGGGGGCCGTGAGACAAATTTTGATGATGCATGAGGCGGCGATGATCTGCATTAGTGTAACTATCGTTTTTTGGAATTTTAATTCATTTTAGTTATTTCAATGTTAGAATATTTAATTTTTTGATGGCACCCCTGTTGAGAAAGGCTGGGCTAGGCTACTGCTCCTTCCTGTCCTCTGTCCTCCTGTTACCCCTCCTCCCCCCAGTTTACCACCAGTTCGTCCATCATACACAATGAAGACCAAGTACACCAAGGGGGTGGGGGCTAAGTGTGGTGGGAATGGTGGTGGCCCATCAGGCCGATGCGGGCGTGAAACTTTTTGCATATAGGATCCCTGGACAAGTAGTACCTTTCCGGTCGGCCTACAACACCTGGCCTCCCAGACTGGTCTCCCCATATCCAGCGTTATGTGATGCACAACATAGGGCCAACTCACCAAGTATTTAAAAGAAACAGAAATTACAAAGAATATAGTTTTTTTTTTTGTTGTTTCCACCCTTGGGTGGCACGGTGGTGTCGTAGTTAGCACTGTCGTCTCACAGCAAGAAGGTTCTAAGCTCGAGCCCCACGAGGGCCTTTCTGTGTGGAGTTTGTACACAGAAAATGTCCACACAGATTTAGTACTTGTCATTTTTAGGGCATACCTAACAACATGTGTTTTCTTTCTCCCCCCCCCCCCCCCCCCCCCAAATCTGTCCCTCTGAGTTACATGTTGGTCCTGGGATCGAGATGCTGGCCTCTTCCGCCCCTCGGACCTGCTTGATCCATCCTGGTGCTCTGTGTCTGGTCGGAGTTTTATCGCATCACTCCTGTGAAGGACGGCCCCATGAGGACAGTTGAGGGTTATACCTGGAGGATGCTCTGGACTTTTACAGTAATGCTTTTATGGCTGAGGACTACAGTTGACTTGCTAACTTTAGGACTGCAGTTATCATGAACAGTTTTGCACTCAAGTTTCCATCAATGAAGAGCTATAACATCAACGAAACTGTCTTCATGTTAAAATTGTTAATGTTATAGTCATGCTGTCTGTTGTTGCCCAAATGAGGATGGGTTCCCTTTTGAGTCTGGTTCCTCTCGAGGTTTCTTCCTCATGTCGTGTGAGGGAGTTTTTCCTTGCCACCGTCACCACAGGCTTGCTCATTGGGGATAGATTAGGGATAAAATTAGCTCATGTTTTAAGTCGTTCAAATTCTGTAAAGCTGCTTTGCGACAATGTTTATTGTTAAAAGCGCTGTACAAATAAACTTGACTTTGCATGTTCTCTCTGTGTCTGCATGGGTTTCCCGGACAGTCCAAAGACATGCAGGTTAGGCTAACTGGTGGCTCTAAATTGACCATAGCTGTGAATAAGAGTGTGAATGGTTGTGTCTGTGTGTCAGCCCTGTGATGACCTGGCGACTTGTCCAGGGTGTACCCCGCCTCTCGCCCATAGTCAGCTGGGATAGGCTCCAGCTTGCCTGCGACCCTGTACAGGATAAGCGGCTACAGATAATGGGTGGGTGGGTGGATGGATGTTTCCACTCTCCTCCCATTATCTCCTATTCCACTTCCATACTCCAGCCCAGTCGGTGGCGGTAATGCACCTTTAAGTTGGTTTGCCAATCACCAAAAAAATCCTAAAGAAGAAGAAAACCTCCAAAAATACACCCAAAAAAAAAGCAACAAAATATGGAATGAAAGTATTTGATGGTAAGAATGTATATTTTTTAAAATTATTTTTCAAGAATGATCATTATAGCATTTTTCACAATTTGCTACTGTCATTTCGTCAGTTTGTTTACTTTCTAAGCGGAAATTATTTTGTCAGACATTTTGGATAAAGTTTTTATTTATTGAATTTACAAAAAAATCAAAATAAAAATGCTCCGTTTCTCAAAAATCCAGTGAATGTGCATAGAATAAAACAGTTATTCCACTTGATCTGGTCATACATGACTTATAGCCAACTCAGTGCTACGCACCTCATCAACTATCAGCTCATGTACGACTCGATTTCATGGAATAACAATTATTTTCAGGCATTCGTGTGTGGATCGATTCAACTGTGTGTGTATTATAGGAGTTCAAACAAAGAAGCTTTCCAGAAATCTGGATGTAGATCTACATCTAAAGCCAGTGGTGACAGGAACTTCAAGAGGAAACTGACTCAAAAAGGAACCTCCTACTGGGTGAAATTGGATCATGTGATTGAACAACCCCAATTCCAAAAAAGTTTGGACACTGTCTAAAACATGAATAAAAATAGAATGTGAAGATTTGCTAAATCATGGAAACCCTACATTTAATTGAAAATAGTACAGAGACAACATATCAAATATTGAAACTGAGAAATTTTATGGTTTTTTGAAAAATATATGCTCATTTTAAATTTGATGTCAGCAACACGTTTCAAAAATGTTAGGACAGGGGCATGTTTACCACTGTGTTGCATCACCTCTACTTTTAACAACACTCTGTAAACGTTTAGGAACTGAGGAGACCAATTACTGTAGTTTTGAAAGAGAAATATTATCCCATTCTTGCTGGATATACAATTTCAGTTGCTCAACAGTTTGGGGTCTTCTTTGTCATATTTTGCGCTTCAAGACAGGTCTGGACTGCAGGCAGGCCAGTTTAGCACCTGGACTCTTTTACTACAGAGCCATGCAGTTTTAATATGTGCAGAAAGTGGTGTGGCATTGTCTTGCTGAAAGAAGGAAGGCCTTTCCTGAAAAAAGATTTTGTCTGGATGGCAGCATATTGCTCTGAAATGTGGCTATATCATTCAGCATTAATGATGCCTTCCCAGATGTACAAGCTCCCCCGTCATGTGCCCTAATGCCCCCTCATACCATCACAGATGCCAGCTTTCGAACTGTGCACTGATAACAAGCCAGATGGTCCCTCTCCTCTTTAGTCTGGAGGATGTTGCATCCATGATTTCTAAAAATAATTTCTACTTTTGGTTCGTCAGACCTTGGGACAGGCGGCACGGTGGTGTAGTGGTTAGCGCTGTCGCCTCACAGCAAGAAGGTTCTGGGCTCGAGCCCCATGGCTGGCAAGGGCCTTTCTGTGTGGAGTTTGCATGTTCTCCCCGTGTCCGCATGGGTTTCCTCCGGGTGCTCCGGTTTCCCCCACAGTCCAAAGACATGCAGGTTAGGTTAACTGGTGAGTCTAAATTGACCGTAGGTGTGAATGTGAGTGTGAATGGTTGTCTGTGTCTATGTGTCAGCCCTGTGATGACCTGGCGACTTGTCCAGGGTGTACCCCGCCTTTCGCCCGTAGTCAGCTGGGATAGGCTCCAGCTTTCCTGCAACCCTGTAGAACAGGATAAAGCAGCTAGAGATAATGAGATGAGACCTTGGGACAATTTTCCACTTTGCCTCAGTCCATCATAAAAGAGCTCGGGCCCAGAGAAGGTGGCGGTGTTTCTGGATATTATTTATATCTGGCTTTAACTTGCATTTGTGGATGCAGTAATGAACTGTTTTCACAGATGATGGTTTTCTGAAGTGTTCCTGAGCCCATACAGTGATTTCCACTACAGACACATGTCTGCTTTTAATGCAGTGTCTCCTGAGGGCCTGAAGATCACAGGCATCTAATGTCAGTTTTCACCCTTGTCTCTTGCATACAGAGATTTCTCCAGAGTCTCTGAATCTTTTAATATTATGTACCACAAATGATGTGACCCACAAATTCTTTGCAATTTTACATTGAGGAACGTTATTCTTAAATTGTTGCATTGTTTGCCCATGCAGTCTTTCACAGAGCGGTGAACCCCTCGCCATCTTTATTTCTAAGAGACTCCGCTTCTCTGAGATGCTATTTTTATACTCAATCATCTGACTGACCTGTTGCCAATTAACCAAATTAGGTTTTTTTTAGCATTACACAACTTTTTCAGTCTTTTGTTGCCCCTGTCCCAACTTTTGTGAAACGTGTTTGCTGACATCAAATTCAAAGTGAGTATACATTTTTCAAAAAACAACACAATTTTTCAGTTTCAACATTTGATATGTTGTCTTTGTACTATTTTCAATGAAATATAGGGTTTCTATGATTTGCAAATCTTCACATTCTGTTTTTATTTATGTTTTACACAGTGTCCCAACTTTTTTGGAATTGGGGTTGTAGATCATTACTCTTCCATAATTGTGTACTATGATGTCAGGGTACTAAATGTGTTGAAAAGAATGTTCATTATTAGTGCTTCAGTGGTTTGCACTATCGCCTCGTAGCGAGCAGGTTCTGGGTTCGAACCTGTCCGAGTGGAGTTTGAACATTCCCCTCGTGCCTGTCTAGGTTTCCAAAGACACACGGATTAGGCAACTTTAAATTTCCTGTGCGAATGTGAACGGTTGTCAGCTGCTCTCTGTTTGCACCATGTTTAAACTGGCGACCTCTCCGGGGTGTACCCTGTCTCTTGCTGTAGTCATTTAGGATTGGCTCACCTGTAACTCTCAGTAGGATAAGTGGTGTTGACGATGGCTGAGCACAGAAAAGGCTTTACGATCACAGCAGCAGCTCTTAAGTAAAAATCTACAGTAGCCAGGTGAGACTGTCCACGAAAGTCAGGCTAAGACTTGGATATACAGTGGTGCTTGAAAGTTTCTGAACCCTTTAGAATTTTCTATATTTCTGCATAAATATGACCTAAAACATCATCAGATTTTCACACAAGTCCTAAAAGTAGATAAAGAGAACCCAGTTAAACAAATGAGACAAAAATATTATACTTGGTCATTTATTTATTGAGGAAAATGATCCAATATTCCATATCTGTGAGTGGTAAAAGTATGTGAACCTCTAGGATTAGCAGTTAATTTGAAGGTGAAATTCGAGTCAGGTGTTTTCAATCAATGGGATGACAATCAGGTGTGAGTGGGCACCCTGTTTTATTTAAAGAACAGGGATCTATCAAAGTCTGATCTTCACAACACGTTTGTGGAAGTGTATCATGGCACGAACAAAGGAGATTTCTGAGGACCTCAGAAAAAGCGTTGTTGATGCTTATCAGGCTGGAAAAGGTTACAAAACCATCTCTAAAGAGTTTGGACTCCACCAATCCACAGTCAGACAGATTGTGTACAAATGGAGGAAATTCAAGACCATTGTTACCCTCCACAGGAGTGGTCAACCAACAAAGATCACTCAAAGAGCAACACGTGTAATAGTCGGCGAGGTCACAAAGGACCCCAGGGTAACTTCTAAGCAACTGAAGACCTCTCTCACATTGGCTAATGTTCATGTTCATGAGTCCACCGTCAAGAGAACACTGAACAACAATGGTGTGCATGGCAGGGTTGCAAGGAGAAAGCCACTGCTCTCCAAAAAGAACATTGCTGCTCGTCTGCAGTTTGCTAAAGATCACGTGCACAAGCCAGAAGGCTACTGGAAAAATGTTTTGTGGACGGATGAGACCAAAATAGAACTTTTTGGTTTAAATGATGAAGTGTTATGTTTGGAGAAAGGAAAACACTGCATTCCAGCATAAGAACCTTATCCCATCTGTGAAACATGGTGGTGGTAGTATCATGGTTTGGGCCTGTTTTGCTGCATCTGGGCCAGGACGGCTTGCCATCATTGATGGAACAATGAATTCTGAATTATACCAGCGAATTCTCAAGGAAAATGTCAGGACATCTGTCCATGAACTGAATCTCAAGAGAAGGTGGGTCATGCAGCAAGACAACAACCCTAAGCACACAAGTCGTTCTACCAAAGAATGGTTAAAGAAGAATAAAGTTAATGTTTTGGAATGGCCAAGTCAACGTCCTGACCTTAATCCAATGGAAATGTTGTGGAAGGACCTGAAGCGAGCAGTTCATGTGAGGAAACCCACCAACATCCCAGAGTTGAAGCTGTTCTGTACGGAGGAATGGGCTAAAATTCCTCCAAGCCGGTGTGCAGGACTGATCAACAGTTACTGGAAACGTTTAGTTGCAGTTATTGCTGCACAAGGGGGGGTGGGGGGTGGTCACACCAGATACTGAAAGCAAAGGTTCACGTATTTTTGCCACTCACAGATATGTAATATTGGATCATTTTCCTCAATAAATAAATGACCAAGTATAATATTTTTTGTCTCATTTGTTTAACTGGGTTCTCTTTATCTACTTTTAGGACTTGTGTGAAAATCTGACGATGTTTTAGGTCATATTTATGCAGAAAAATAGAAAATTCTAAAGGGTTCACAAACTTTCAAGCACCACTGTAATTTACAAAGGAATCAAGTACCTAAGCAAGTAATGGTTTTTCACGACTACTGATAAGGATTAAAAAAATAAAATGTTTTCCATCTTTACAGTTCTTCAAACTACTTGTTGCAGATCTCACAGAGAATGCCTCGGATATATATATACACATTTTTTTTTTTGCCCAATCTAGCTTGCTCTAATTTTAATTGGATTTAGGCTACTAAATATATTGAAAATATGTAGCCAAACCAATTTACTTTTCCATTCATTCAGCATGTATAGTCCTTAGCTGGAGTATTCCAGTCCCCTCAAGTCCATTTTGGTTTCTTCTGGATTCGACATGCCTCCCAAAAACATCCAAGAAGGGAGAGTGGCTATGATAAATTGTCCCTAGGTGTGAACGTGTATGCATGGTGCACCGGGTTCTCTCTCTCTCTCTCTGTTTTTTTTTTGTGCATGTATATGAGAGAGAGCTCAATTCTATACAGAATACATGTGTATATCTTATCATATTCTCTGCTTTCTATTCTATAATAATGCATTCCATTCTACTCTATTCTATCAAATTCTCTTATTTTGTCTGATATTCCATTATCTTATAACTGTCTATCCTACTCCATACAGAATATGTATACTATTTTTGTTGTATTCTGTTCTATGGAGTGTTTTGTCCTGTTCTGTGTCTTCGTGATGCCTTTTATTCAGTCATATCCCCTTCTTTCTTTTAATCTATTCTGTGGTATTGTCAGGACCTTCATTTTTTTTCTACATCTTCAAAATGCTTTCTATTTGATCATATTCCCTTCTATTCTCTTATAAATATACTCTATTATATGATCCTAATATCTATCCTATTATTATTATTTTATTTATTTAGGTCGTCATGCTCTCTTCTGCTCTGTGCGCATGCACACTCTTCTCCATGTTCTATCTTAATATATACTAATTTGTCATATTCTAATCTCTCCTCAGTTATCCTACTTTATTCTCTATTTCTATCTGTAATGCATTATACTTGTCATTCGTAGTCCTGGGTATGACTTTAAACTGCAACCGGTGGTGAGTCTCAGGTCCAGGAGGACTTGAGTACTGGGGAAAGTGGAGTTACGCCTTAATCACCATTGCTCCCAGGTCCGCTCTGACCCGGAGTGGTAGCACCTGCCTGGGTTCCAGCTGTGGGTTAAAAACAGTACATCACCAATAAGGCGCTGGCAGCAGGGTGCTTTTCGGTGCAATGTGGCAAATGAACCCGACAGAGTCAATAGTACACCACTTGATGGCATGCAGAAGAGCCACTCAAATGGCCAACGGATGGCGTCACTCAGCAAGTCAGTTGTCACTGTGGGGCAACTTCCATACCCGTCAGGTCTGTGGCACTTTTGTGCACCACTTGGCATCACGTCTGGAGGTCCAGAGAGACAACATGATGGGGGCACGACCTAAGGCACTTCATTAGGAAAGGAGAACAAGTCTGGTGCAGGCCTCACAGCCCATCTGCGTTTCTGCACATCCTAATAAAACAGTCATCATTGCTAGCGATGGACAGCTGATGATGACGACAGTGCACTGGACTGCACTTGAGTCATCCTGTGTGCCAGTGTTCCTGGGATAGGCTCTAGATCAACTGCGACTCTGATCAGGATAAAGCGTTTACTGAAGGTGAAGGAAGCATTTTTAAAAAAAATACTTTTTCCTCAGCTGTACATTTTCCTACCCCTGGCACTTTTAATAAACATTTTACCAGATTACACATATATTTATGGAAATCATATAAAAAATTAACTGTTGTAAAATACCTTTCTCTCTCTCCAACACTCATCAGTTTTAGCTGAGATCACCCGTTAGTCATTCATATTAAAGGCAGTGTGGGTAAATTTGGAGAAAGCAGCAAGAGTAAGCTAGATTTTGAACGCATTCAATGGAAAAATCCCACTCCCTCCATTCAGCCTTTCCTCCAAGACCACTCCTCTAAAGCACTTGAACGCGCACTGCCTGACTACTGCTGGTGGTCGAGTCCACAAGAGTGTGTGTTAGGGGGAGGAGTGTCAGGTAGTGGTGTCATATCCAACCTCCTCATGTCTCATTCACAAGTAAACACCTAACATCATCATATTAAATGTAAAACAACAAACATGGCTATTGTTAGTACTCACCGCTATCAACTAGCTCACTAGTTTTAGCAATACGTCTGTTATACATCTGCCGAGCATTGTGAAGACTCCGGTCACATGTAATGAGAGCACTCGAGTGCACGGAGGTAGGCGGGTCAAGCAGGTAGGCCATCCAATCATTTCATTTGGACCAAATGAAATAATTGGACAGGCTTTTTACAGGATTTGATTTATTCAATGTTGTCGGGATGTGAAAAGAATTAAATAAAAAATAAAAAGCACCTACCCTGCCTTTAATTGTCCACAGTAGCATGCAAGTTCATGAACTTATACAGAGCTCTTGTTGATGTCTTCAATAATGATTATGCAGATTACAACAATGTGTTGTCAGGCTAAGGTGGTGTTTACATTAGACCGCATCAGTGGATCATCAGATTAACATTTTTAAAACGATTCGCGTGCACACAGCAATGCCAATACACGATTCGCGTGCACACAGCAACGCCAATACACGGATACGCTCGGCTCCGCAGGCATCCTGCGCTCCAAATCACTCCGCCCTGAACAGCGAGTGCCCTCTGGAGGGTGTGCACTCCGGCCCTGCGCAGCTCACAGAGCGCGCGAGTGAAGCGCACAAGCAGTGATTCGGGACAAATAGCAGGAAGCAGGGCTTTGAACCAGAATTTTTTTCCTATTGGTTCGTTCCGAACAGAAACGGAATTTTAACGTTTCCGGTTTTGGGTTCCACCATTAAATAGATGTTCCCGAACCGGTTAGAACAAAAAAATTTCGTTCCCGGAACGGTTAATTACGTTCCCTGTCAGCTGTTTAACAAATGGCTATAAAATTATGTCTCTGTCTCATCCAGCTTAAGCCAAATGTAGGCTAATTCTATTACAACCTTCATTAAATAAGACAAGAAATAATTCAAAACAATTATTTCAAATGTTGGCGATTTGGATTCTCAGTATGTCTTCCCATCTACACAAACAGAAAAAGTGCCAAAAATGAAAAATAATTTGTTTAGTGTGTTACCAAAGGCTAGTCAGGCCCTATGCATTGATAGGCTAACAGAGGTTAACGTCATTTAATGTTCGCGAGCCTCTCATTAACGTGGACAAATATATTGATATCGTGTTTGACATTTTTGAATAATGATAGACTGCAATATTTACCTCTTATTTAAGATGTGGAGACGTGATAGTAGTCCACCCTCCCGCTCTCTCCATTCAGTCAGCAAATGTCACACAGGAAGTGAACCCCAGCGGGTCATAGAAACTTGCGCAGGAGAAGAATGACTTTTATTTGTAGGCTACGGAAACTTTGAGGAACGAAATAAAAACCGGTATTAACCGGTTACCATTATTTTTAATAAGCGTTTCTGTTCCAGAACATAAGAAATAATAAAGTTTCTGGTTTCGTTTCTGTTCCATGTGAAATAGAAAAAGTTCCCGGTTTTCGTTCCTTGAACCGGTTCAAAGCCCTGGCAGGAAGTGAAAGTCCGCGCTGATTTTCAGCAGTCGCGTCACATGACCAACGTGGCATGACCAACGCCAGCGAATCAGGAAGGTGGACGTCACAGTGACGTTGTCCAATGACGACGTCAGCTAGAGCTCAGCACAGCATATCCTCGTTTCTCAATGTTTACACAGCACCGGATCAGATACGTAATGGATTGAATACGTGGGCCCTGGCGGATTCAAGTTGTTCCGCCTGTGGAGTCGTTTCCCGGCGTTTTAATGTGAACGGACAGTGCATCCGCGACGAAAACGAGACGGATACGGTCTAATGTAAACACCACCGAAGAACCTGTCAATCAGTTATATCCCATTCTTCCACTGACTGGGGTGCAATTCACTTGCTAGTGAAGGGGGGGGGGGGGGGGGGGGGGGGAAGGAAAGAAAAAGCCATTAAGTTGTTTGAAGTTTGTATGGTGGAGACTCAAACATAAAGAACACAGTTCTCTGGTCTGATGAAACCGAAATTAAATTTTGATCATGGCACAAAGTGGTAGGTTTGACTGAAATCCAATAATGCTCATTAATCTGAGATTATCATCCTCGGAGTGATGCATGATGGTGGTAGCATCAGGATGCTTGTACAACCAAATGTCTCTTTCCCCCCACAAAAAATGTACTCTCTAAATTAGACATACAGTCTAATAAAATCCATTTCCTTTTCAGGTTGTAATGATAGAAAAATGTGGAAAACTATTTGCTTATAGTTTCAGGACAAGGACGAGAAACACACACGGACGTGAATAAAATCATTTAAGGATTGTGAAAGTGTTTCAGATACATTTAATAATTATTCTTAATTATTCTTTGTTAGCCAACATATTTAACTCTTTCTGCAATATTACTTCTTTTATCACTTTATGCATCGCAATAGTTATCAACATTTCATATTCACATTGTCAGTATTGTATAATAAACAAGGTCTGAACGTTTTCACTCAGAACGATGGCAGAGATTGAGAGGATATCATTGAAATTGTCTCGTCATGCTCATGGATTGATGTTATTCATTCATCTACATTCTTTCATAACCTGGTACTCCTCCATTTCTCTCTCTCTGATCTCTTTAAGCCCTCTGTCCCATTTCAAAAAAAAAAAAAGGAGCATGAATATTTAATAATTCAACACTGAAGAAAAAAAGCACAAATAAATTAAGCTTTTTGATACTGTTTGTGTGGTCATTTCTCTGTGAGTGAGAGCTGTAAAATCCTTTCAAGCTCCTCCTCCTCTTCTCTTCTTTTCCTGTTGCAGAACAAATCACTGGTCAATGGAAATGTTCAAGCAAAACTGTCCTTCCGCTACCTGTCATTACGACATTCCCTCCTTCCTCACCTATCCAGCTCCTCCTGCTCTCTGCAGGAAAGCTCCATTGCCAGACGGAGCTGCTCGTCAAAGCTGGTTGCTATGGCGAATGCCCCGGTTACCTGTGGCTCAACCAAGGAGTTGTAGGAAGATGGCGAGTTGAGGGCAGGGTCGGGTGAGGAACCAGGCGGAGACTGAGCAGGAGCTTCCCCGCTTTCTCCCCCAGCCAGTGACAGAGACAGGGACTCCTGGATCGCCCTGTCCGAGAAACACAGGAAGCGTTACACCTAAAGACATTACAACATGAAAAAGCATCAAAACTCAATCGAGAGATGCTCTTGATCCAAAACGCACACACCGCTCGAGCTGGGAGTCCTCCTCATAAAGCGGAGGTGGAGAAGACACTGGACGAGTGTTTGTCAGAGCCTCCCATATGGTCACCTGCAGAAAAGAAAAACGACTTCTTGTCAGGTATATTTATAGCTCCAGCACACCTGTACCGGCACGTCTTGAGCAGTTGATGACCTTTGTGGAAAGCTGGGTTTAAAAAAAACAAAAAAAACTGTATAAATCAAGTTACGCTGAGCTAAACAGTATCGAAATACAGGGCAATCCTAGCAGAACACCTGTTCCAGTCGAGTGTGACGTTATGAAGCATGGTGATGGGAGCATCATTTTGTAGCAATGCTTTTCATCAGCAGGGTGTGATGGCCACAGCCACACAGGGTAATATCATCCCACATTCTGCCTTTGCACTTTGAGTTTGCTGCACAGTTTATCATTTACGGTCATCTGTACGATCATATTCAAATAACTGACAACACAGTTTGTTTGATATACAGTTTATTTGCTTTAACCCTGCATTGTTTGATATGGAGTGCACAGATTTTAACACTGTAGGGTTGCGAAAGCTATGCTTGTTTGTCACTAATCATGCGAGTTTTTTTCTTTAGCATTCTTTGAGTTACCTTGAGTGTTGGGGGCGGTTTCTTCGTGGTTGGGCAAAGGGCATGGCTGAGGGCTGAGAAGATCTAAATCTTGGAGGCCGTACCATGTCTCACCATGTGCCCGGGTGGGATTTTGGCTTTAGTTAGTTTTGCTTTGGGCGGCACGGTGGTATAGTGGTTAGCACTGTTGCCTTACAGGAAGAAGGCTCTGGGTTCAAGCTCCAAGCTCAGCGGCCAACGGGGGCCTTTCTGTGTGGAGTTTGCATGTTCTCCCCGTGTCTACATGGGTTTCCTCCGGTTTCCCCCACAGTCCAAAGACATGCAGGTTAGGCTAATTGATGGCTCTAAATTGACCGTAGGTGTGAATGTGAGTGTGAATGGTTGTTTGTCTCTATGTGTCAACCCTGTGATGACCTGGCGACTTGTCCAGGGTGTACCCTGCCTCTCGCCCATAGTCAGCTGGGATAGGCTCCAGTTTGCCCGAGACCCTGTACAGGATAAGCGGTTATGGATAATGGATAGATAGTATCGCTTTGTATCTGTTTTTAGTTAATGTTTACCCCTTCTGTGTTATTTGGTTTGGCCAAGCCACTATATACAGTGGGGCAAAAAAAGTATTTAGTCAGTCACCAATTGTGCAAGTTCTCCCACTTAAAAAGATGAGAGAGGCCTGTAATTTTCATCATAGGTACACCTCAACTATGAGAGACAAAATGAGAAAAAAAATCCAGAAAATCACATTGTCTGATTTTTAAAGAATTTATTTGCAAATTATGGTGGAAAATAAGTATTTGGTCAATAACAAAAGTTCATCTCAATATTTTGTTATATACCCTTTGTTGGCAATGACAGAGGTCAAACGTTTTCTGTAAGTCTTCACAAGGTTTTCACACACTGTTGCTGGTATTTTGGTCCATTTCTCCATGCAGATCTCCTCTAGAGCAGTGATGTTTTGGGGCTGTCGCTGGGCAACACGGACTTTCAACTCCCTCCAAAGATTTTCTATGGGGTTGAGATCTGGAGACTGGCTAGGCCACTCCAGGACCTTGAAATGCTTCTTACGAAGCCACTCCTTCGTTGCCCAGGCGGTGTGTTTGGGATCATTGTCATGCTGGAAGACCCAGCCATGTTTCATCTTCAACGCCCTTGCTGATGGAAGGAGGTTTTCACTCAAAATCTCACGATACATGGCCCCATTCATTCTTTCCTTTACACGGATCAGTCGTCCTGGTCCCTTTGCAGAAAAACAGCCCCAAAGCATGATGTTTCCACCCCCATGCTTCACAGTAGGTATGGTGTTCTTTGGATGCAACTCAGCATTCTTTCTCCTCCAAACATGACAAGTTGAGTTTTTACCAAAAAGTTCTATTTAGGCTTCATCTGACCATATGACATTCTCCCAATCCTCTTCTGGATCATCCAAATGCTCTCTAGCAAACTTCAGACGGGCCTGGACATGTACTGGCTTAAGCAGGGGGACACGTCTGGCACTGCAGGATTTGAGTCCCTGGCAGCGTAGTGTGTTACTGATGGTAGCCTTTGTTACTTTGGTCCCAGCTCTCTGCAGGTCATTCACTTGGTCCCCCCTATGTGGTTCTGGGATTTTTGCTCACCGTTCTTGTGATCATTTTGACCCCACGGGGTGAGATCTTGCATGGAGCCCCAGATCGAGGGAGATTATCAGTGGTCTTGTATGTCTTCCATTTTCTAATAATTGCTCCCACAGTTGATTTCTTCACACCAAGCTGCTTACCTATTGCAGATTCAGTCTTCCCAGCCTGGTGCAGGTCTACAATTTTGTTTCTGGTGTCCTTTGACAGCTCTTTGGTCTTGGCCATAGTGGAGTTTGGAGTGTGACTGTTTGAGGTTGTGGACAGGTGTCTTTTTATACTGATAACGACTTCAAACAGGTGCCATTAATACAGGTAACGAGTGGAGGACAGAGGAGCTGCTTAAAGAAGTTAGTACAGGTCTGTGAGAGCCAGAAATCTTGCTTGTTTGTAGGTGACCAAATACTTATTTTACCGAGGAATTTACCAATTAATTCATTAAAAATCCTACAATGTGATTTCCTGGATTCTTTCCCCCCATTCTGACTCACATAGTTGAAGTGTACCTATGATGAAAATTACAGGCCTCTCTCATCTTTTTAAGCAGGAGAACTTGCACAATTGGTGGCTAACTAAATACTTTTTTGCCCCACTGTATGTTCCCTTTTGGTTCATTGTGGGAGGTCAGTTTTGTTCAGTTAATATCATGTCCAATATCTGTGCCTCAAGTCAAATCGTTTTGTCGATCTCTTTTATCGGCCTAATTATTGTTAATTGTGGTCTTTGTAAACTTAACATTTTTGGGTAAACAAAATCCTGCCTTTTGAACCAAAAACTTGTGTCCTCTTGGCTCACTGTTTGGTCCCTGACACCCAGAAACCTGTCAGGGTTGAGGGCAAAATGGATGAAAGGAAGCCTGTTCCAATCTGTAAGAAATGTGAGATTGGGGTCCACGCACACCTTCCAACAGGACTACTACTTTAAAGGGGAACTGAAGTCATTTTTAAACTTGCTTTATTTCTTAATTAACGTGTTATTCAGTTACGTTTTCAGTTTTATTAACCTTATATCGTGACTCGCATCGGCATATTATATTACACTGATCAGCTTTTTAGCCATGTCGAATGTAGTTCGTATGGTCCATGGCAGGCGTCGCTTATCTGCGTGATCAAAACTTCTGGCTTGATTACATTAGCGTTCGAAGGAGGGCGCGCACGTCTTTTGACAACATTGGCAGATGTTGGTCACTTTGATTTCCGCTGTACGTTTAATTTCCGTCCTACAATGTCTCGCACAGATCTCAGCGAATCTCGTTTACGGCCATCGCTTTGACATGGACTGATGTATTACAGAGCATATTTCAAACACTCATAACTTGCCATAGCAGTGACAAAATAGCTGTCAGAAATGCATTCCTACATTTTATAAAATGAGAGAAACAGAATTTTGAGAATAAAAAAAAAAAAGTGCTTTCAGTTCCCCTTTAAATTACTACCACAGCTAGATAAGAGTGATCCAAACCCAGTAACCTGAATGTGACAGAACGGCTAGTCAAAGCCCACGAACGGTCTCTCTAATCTGATGGCGATGGAGGTTGACTGACATGACACCATCCAGACAGTGAAGCATGGTGGTGGGAGCATCATGTTTTCTGCATGTTTTTTCATCACTAGGTTTGAGCGCAAATGGATGACAAAGTAATCCTGGAAGAAAACCTGTTCATCTTTGCAAGAGGCACACCGTCAAAGGTGGTCCTACCAAGGACTGACCCAGAGGGATGAATGCTCACACAACCCACAATTATTATTTGTTTTTTGGTTTCACTAACCTTTCCATCACATTAAAATAAATATTTTGCTAAAGCAAACCAAATCATCAAAATGTAGCCAGTTACCGTAAGTTGGTTTTGGTTCCAAGTTGCAACAATGAAAACTGTGGAAAAGTTCGGGGGAATAATTATGCAAGGCACTATATTAAATGCACCTAAATCACGTATGAACTTTTCAACTCAAACACTATAAAAGCAGATAAAAGGCAAATAGATGTGAAATATTAATGAATGCAGCGTGACTTCTCACTTGGCAGGATGTTGTGCTTTGTGCCATTTGGCGCGAATATGTTTCCAAGGTTTTCTTTGTTAAGTGACTTATCAGCAGAAACGTCTTTCTGAAACCTTACCGGTACAGTAGGGAACTAGGGAAGGAAATGAGGCACATGTGCATATAAAAAGTAGGGGTCGACCGATAATCAGCCTGGCCGATATATCGGGCCGATATTCTGCATTTTTAGGGTTATCGGTATCGGCCATAATTTCCACCGATAACATGCCTTTTTGCAGCCATTTCGTTCCTAACGCGACTGTCACTGCACGTCCTTTCCTGCACTCACCTCTCTGAGTTCAAGAACACGGTCCCGCCCACCACAACATCTGATTTGTTTGGCACAAGAGATATAGCCAATCGACACGTGTAGCTAAACGCTGTGAACTGTTTCAAGGCGGCCGTACGGGCACTCGGGCAGAAGCGGCACAAGGGATACAGCCAACCAACACGCATAGCTAAACGCTGTGAACTGTTTCAAGGCGGCCGTATGGGCACTCGGGCAGAAGCAGATCCCACTTCAAGGTAAGGACACGCTGCTTTTGCCGCAATAAGTCACAAACACAAGTTGCAAAAGCACAACATTATATGTTTACATTCTTCATCTACTACTCGTTAAAATTGTCCATTTGCATCTGTGTAGCCAGGCAAACTTAGCTTACGGAAGGAAGCACTT
Organism: Neoarius graeffei; assembly: GCF_027579695.1. NCBI lineage: Eukaryota > Metazoa > Chordata > Actinopteri > Siluriformes > Ariidae > Neoarius > Neoarius graeffei. The sequence continues at coordinate 14,420,139 of NC_083576.1, read as the reverse complement.
GAATTAGCCTACAACCAACTAGTCTCGCTGAAACTACATGTAATGCTTCCTTCACTACAATATAATCCTCCTAAATTGGGAATATTAGGCTTGGGCATTAAAATCATTAGAATGTAGATGGTTACTTGTTAAGTTGTTACATAATAGGGAGTGATAACCTACTTTATGTTTGATTTTACTTTTTAAAAAATGCTGCAGGCAGCTCCCTACACTTGATTTGTTATTTAAAAACTACTTGAAGTTGGTCTTACTTAGTTCTTAGTGTAAAAGAATCCAGAGTGTATTTTCATTCATTTTCCACTGAAAATGGTGAGCTGTAATATAGTAGGGAGTGATTTATTTTTTTTTATTGGTGAATATTTATTTTATTATTATTTTATTTCTCATTTTATTCTAACTAATGTTTGACTTTATTGTACAAATGCTGCTGGCGTCTCCCTGCACAAAATTTCATGTTCAATTTTACAATTAAACATACATTTCATGGATATGAAGGTCTGTGTCAGTGTGTGCTATGTTTAATTTCATGTGAATTATAATGTTTATATTTATCGGTTGCACATATCGGTTATCGGCATCCCAATTCCATAATAATCGGTATCGGCCCTGAAAAAACATATCGGTCGATCCCTAATAAAAAGTCTCTTCAAACAAAAACATCGGGAGCTTTAGCTACAGGCACGTTATAGAAAGAAAGTTGACATGATATTTCCCAAAAAGCACGTCTAAAAACCCGCCCTGGCGACTGAAGAACACCGACACGGACTTTTACGCTGTCTACTGAATTTGGTCCATGTATGATTTAGATGACTGTCTTTAAAACAATAAATAGTGCAACAAAGATTGACACCAAGATCTCTTTTTTGCTTGTCCCCCCCCATCATTGCAGATGCATTTTAGAGCTAAAAATCAATGTTCTTGAAATGTGCGTCAACAATTATTGAGCAGTCGCAAGAAGAGGAGATTTCTGTTCGAGAATTGATGTATTGTTAATATGGGATCACTTCATGATTTAAAAGCAGGATTGAAAAAGAAAATTCCAGATTCCACATTTAAAAAAAAAAAATAAAAAATAAAAAAAAAAAAATCACCAAAAATTTATTTCTGGGTATTTTTATCACATCATTTTGGAGGATTTCCCCCCACCACCACAATAAATAAAATATTTTATTTCTAGACTTAAAACAAGTAAACATTTTTAACTTTTTAAAACAATTTTAAAAATGAACAATTTGCTGTGAACATCCAGCTAAGTCACAACATTAACTTGTGAGCATGAAACTGTTTTTTGCTTCAGAAACATTGTCTTTCCGTGTTTCCACTGCTAGGAAAATTAAAAATAAATAAATAAATAAATAAATGTCTTTCAGAAACCCCTTAAAGAAATGTGTACGTATCATACACTAGTACATCTCAAAAAATTAGAATACCATGAAAAAGTTCCTTTTTTTCATAATTTAATTCAAAAAGGTAAACTTTCATATATTCTATATTCATTACATGTAAAGTGAAATATTTAAAGCCTTTTTTGTTTTAATTTTGATGATTATGGCTTATAGCTCATGAAAATCAGAAATCCAGCATCTCAAATTATTAGAATATTCCCTAAGATCAATCAAAAAAAGGATTTACAATACAGAAATGTCCAACTTCTGAAAAGTATATTCATTTATACACTCAATACTTGGTTGGGGCTCCTTTACCATGAATTACTGTATCGATGTGGTGTGGCATGGAGGTGATCAGTCTGTGGCACTGCTGAGGTGTTATTGAAGCCCAGGTTGCTTTGATAGTGGCCTTCAGCGTATCTGTATTTTTGGGTCGGGTGTTTCTCATCTTCCTCTTGACAATACCCCATAGATTCTCTATGGGGTTCAGGTCAGGCAAGTTGGCTGGCCAATCAAACACAGTAATATCATGGTCAGCAAACCATTTGGTAGTAGTTTTGGCACTGTGGGTAGGTGCTAAATCCTGCTGGAAAAGGAAATCAGCATCTCCAAAAAGCTCGTCAGCAGACGGAAGCATGAAGTGCTCTAAAATCTCCTGGTAGATGGCTGTGTTGACTTTGGACTTGATAAAATACAGTGGACCAACACCAGCAGATGACATGGCACCCCAAATCATCACAGACTGTGGAAACTTCACACTGGGCTTCAAACACCTTGGATTCTGTGCCTCTCCACTCTTCCTCCAGACTCTAGAACCGTGATTTCCAAATTAAATGCAAAATGTACTTTCATCTGAAAAGAGGACTTTGGACCATTGAGCAACAGTCCATTTCTTTCTCTCCTTAGCCCAGATAAGACACTTCTGACATTGTCTCTGGCTCAGGAGTAGTTTGATATTAGGAATGCGAAAGTTGTATCCCCTTTCTTGAAGATGTCTGTTCGTGATGGGTCTTGATACACTGACACCAGCCTCAGTCCACTCCTTGTGAAGCTCTCCCAAGTTCTTGAACCAACTTTTCTTGACGATCCTCTCAAGACTGTGGCCATCCCTGTTGCTTGTGCACCTTTTCCAGCCACCCTTTTCAGCAATTACCTTTTGTGGCTTACCCTCCTTGTGGAGGGCATCAGTGATCATCTTCTGGACAACAGTCAAGTCAGCAGTCTTCCCCATGATTGTGGTTGTGTGTACTGAACTAGACCGAGAGATGCACTGTGTTCATACTGTTTTACTCAAACTCGAAATGAAATATTCTAATATTTTGAGATTTTTTTTGTTTTTGTACTGTATGCCATACTGATTAAAATTAAAATAGAAAAATGCTTGAAACATTTTAGATTGTGTAATGAGTCTATAATATATAACATTTTCACTTTCTTAAATAACTGATGGAAAATATTGAACTTTTTCACAATATTCTAAATTTTTGAGATGCACTAGTACCGGTATATGGCTTAGTATGGGTATGTCTGGGGAGGGGGGAAAAAATAAATAAAATACAAATAAAATTCAGTGACATGCACTGCAGCTATGAACAATTTGAAAACAGGGTTTCTCAGGAGTTCTTAAAGGGATCCTCCAGCGGATTTATTCTCAAATTTCTTTGAAGTAGTCACAGATTTCAAAAATCAAACTTTCATTTTCAGAGACCAAATAACGTTCAAGAAAAATGAATTTTCTTTAAAATGCCGGATGGGCTTCCTGCGGTGGTGACCTCAGGTAGCAGTCGCCTGGAGCAACTCTGCTGTTTATTCTCTGTTTACATCGTAGTTTTGCTAGTTTGTTCGTATTTTACCAAATTTATCAGTTTGTAAATAAGTATGCCTCATCATGCAGCATATAAATGCCATAATGATGCTAAAAAAAAAAAAAGCACAAGCTGGAACTAGACTGTACTTCCACAGAGAAAACGCAAAGTGGGCTTGATCAGCTGGAACAGAGGGTCACAGACAGAAACTGGATCAGACATGAGACCTCGCGTGATAAATCTTTTTTTTTTTTTTTTTTACATGATCTACAGCTGGTGCTGGGAAGATTAACAGTGTGTGTGAGAGACATGGTTTAAAACTGCGCGCTGAGCCACTTAAAACAGATTTTAGAGCGTGCAGCTACACACACACACTTTCTGTAGATCATGTGAAAAAAATATTTATAACGCAAGGTCTCATGTCTGATCCAGTTTCTGTCAGTGACCCTCTGTTCCAGCTGATCAAGCCCACTTTGCATTTTCTCTGTGGAAAGGCAGTCCAGTTCCAGCTTGTGCTTTTTTTTTAGCATCATCGTGGCATTTATATGCTACACAATGAGACATACTTATTTACAAACTGATAAATTCAGTAAAATACTTATAAAACTACGATGTAAACAGAGAATATAAAAACAGCCAAGTTGGTCCAAGTGACCGCTACCTGACGTCATCGCATACGTCACCACTGCAGGAAGCCCATCTGGCATTTTAAAAAAAAATTATTTATTTTTCTCGAACACCATTTGGTCTCCGAAAATGAAAGTTTGATTTTTGAAATTTGAGAATAAATCCGCTGGAGGATCCCTTTCTTGTCAAGGACAATCTAAAAGACTCTTTCGGGTGATAAAAAGAACAGACCCAGTATAAAACCTCCATTATTTTTCTAGATCCACTTTTATTACAACATCACTGTACATTTGTGAAAGGGCTTCGTTTGCGTCACTCTCCGACCCGTGCAGTGCAACTCACACCGTGAATCTATATGCCTTTGTTTATTTGATACCGATAAATCAGCCTGAAGGGTTAAAGGACAATGAGACAGAGAGTAGGGGTTACCTGATCACTTTCTGTCCCTGCGTCCAGCAAACTCTGCTGAATGGCAAACTGCAGCAGGTTATCATCCTCATCTCTCAGCGGCTCGTTACGGCCTGGACCGAGTGTCGTGTAATCCGCCGGCGGCTCGAAGACAGACGGATCCACTTCGCAGTGCACGGTGGGAGGGCTCTGACCTGAAAGCACAGCAAGTTTCCATGGGAAACAAATTGTAGTCTCAGAAATATACAGAATATAAGGTAGGGGTGTAATAGTATACGTATTTGTACCAGACTGTTTCGGTACGGTGTGGTGCAGATGTGTTTTACAGTAATTAACGGTAGGCTTTTTTGCATGTGGAACATACTTCAAATCCGAGGTCCCACACGAACATATTAAGTGGCGGACCGTACGTTTGTTAAAGTGTATGTAACGCCTCTAAACCCTGCTCTTTTTCCTTGTACAAAGCAACAATCATTATGTTGATTGACAATGTGTTTTCAAACCATAGCTGATCCAAAAGGCCATAAATTGATGGAAAATCCAATAAGATCAGCCGATTTTCACAAAATCTGCCGAGACTGAACCGGAAGATCCCGAAGGGGTGTGACACGTCACGTGTAACAAGCCAGGTATCAGTTTCGTTCATGTGCGCAGAGAGCAGTCTCGATACAGAATCACGTTTTGGAGAGAATTCTGAAAGTGACTGGGATTCTTATATGTCGGATGAAGGGGCAGATGATTATCAAGGGTATTCCGGAGTAAATGGTTATCTTTTTGAGCCCCAAGATGAGAAACTGCCAGTTCACTCTGTTCATGACAGTCTTCCTCTGTAGTGCGCTCGAGATGGAGAGAGAGGTGCAGAACGTGATTACCTTTCATGTTTTCCTGAACAAAACTAAAAACAAATTGAGTCTTGCAATTTTGCGATCTGAGAGCATTTAACACGTTTCAGTTAATAATTAACGATGACTGCGTGCGCGCATTTTTCTTCCTGTTAAAATGCATCAGATATGATGAGATCAGATGTCACAAGTGTGTAAACTAGTGCTGTCAAGCGATTAAAATATTTAATCGCGATTAATGTCGCGACTGTCATAGTTAACTCGCAATTAATCGCAATTTAATCGCACATTTTTGTCACATGAAAAACCATTGTAATTCTCTTATCAGCATAAAAAAGTGAATGGGCTTGCTCACCGTTCGAACTACGGGGGTACTCGGGGGATCCGAGATCCCCTGAAACAGACATGAGATCCCTTGAAAACATGATTTGGGAAATGTTGGGGGGGTCTCTAAAATATTGGCAAAATGATGTTTATTGACATAGCAATCGTGTGTAACGGGAAGCATTTGCATATCCGAAGTGAGCGCGCGATGGAGATCCGCGCTCTGAGACAAGCGCAAGCACCCCCCCCCAAAGGGAAAAAAAAGGGACCCCCCGAAAATATCGGCATAGTTCGAACACTGGTTGTACCAATGTTTTTTTTTTTTATTGCAGAGCATAACACGTCTTGTCACAGCCACTGCAAAGTCGGGCTGGAGCCGCCGATGGGAAAACGAAACCTAAGCCGAGCACCGTGGCTCTTCGGGGGGGCAGAGGACTCTGGCTGTGCGGGGCGTGGCATTACAGTCTAGCTGCTATCGTTTTTCTAAGCAAAGTCTCTGTTCCAAGTTCCTGGCAGTTTCAAAAGCTTATGAAAAACCTACGTCACAGAGCGTTAATCTCGCGATAAAAAAATATCGCCGTTAAAATTGAGTCAAGTTAACGCGTTAATAACGCGACATTTTTGACAGCACTAGTGTAAACGTTGCTCATAATCCTGCGTCTGGTGCACTCTGTGTGTGTGTGTGTGTGTGTGTGTGTGAGAGAGAGAGAGAGAGAGAGAGGGAAATCGACAAACTATCCAAATGTCAGATCAAATCAATCAAATCCTTCCCACGCCATGTGGCAGCGCCGATCTCCGTTTCCGTAGCCCTCGGCCTCTCACCTATTACGTAGCTAGGGTTACAGTGGGGGGGGTTGATCCTCTGGTAACCGCTAGAGTTTGACTCCTCACTCGCATCTGTATTGAAGTGTGCCTTGCCAGACGGCAGTACGTACCATTTTTATGATGGTCTTTGGTCTGATCCAACCGTGAGTAGAACTCGCAATCTCCCAATCGAGAGGCGGACACGCTGGCCAGCTCACGGATCAAAAGTCACTTATTAAATAAATTGGTTTCTTTTTGCTCTAATAATTCCCATGTGGTCGTTCTGGTGGTGATGAATGCTCGATGAATCAGATTTATTATTAGTAGGAGACATGAAATCTGCCCGCTTCATTTGCACAAATCTCACCCACTGTCGCTTTGTGTTTTTTTTCTTGGAAATTCGTGAACCGAATGTCCTGTTGTAGATGGATTTGAACATCCAAAACACAACGCAGTGCTTTCCCATCGTTATTTTTGTAAGATTCCTGCAACAATCTCCAATCTCGGTGAGTAAACAAGCACGGAGTCAGATGAACAGAAATGACCCAGATAACCAGGGTTCCATGCGTGATGTCATGCGACATTAGCCCTGAAGCAAGGCTGCCTTTTTCCGGGATCCGGACACCGCGATTTATTGATTTTTTATCATCAAGCACAAAACTAAATAATTTATATTATTATTTTCCCCCCTGCTTTATTAATTCATTTTGGTCGTTACTAACGACGTATATTCATTTAAAAAAGTGTTACATACACCAAATCTCCGCCTCGCACTTTGAGCGCACTAAACGCATGGCCAAGCTAGCGAACATCATGGGTAATATGAATGAGAAGCCAAAGCTTAAAGACCCACCCTCATCATTAAAGTGCATATCACGGGTAAATTCAGGAGCAAGATCAATGTAATTCTCCTATTTTATATTAAACTTTGGTCAAATATCTCTAACATTCTGCATTCTCTGCAAATTTTTTTTTACCTTGCGCAATACCAGAAAAAAGCAGTTGAAATCAAGCCATTTGAGGCGAATTGGTCCGTCTCTGAAAAAACCTGGCATTTGGATTTCCTGGGAAACAGTGATTTTTGTGACGTCGTGTGCGGGACGCCTCCCTCCGAATCCTACGTCAGCGCTGGTTTGTTTATGAGAAAACGACCTGGTGGTTTTCTGCAAATTTCTTCACCGTTATCACGTAATTATTAAAACGGTTAACAGATGCATCGTAGGAGGGTGTAGCAACACCAATCATGATGGGATTAGTGCTCATCGTTTTCCAAAAGACCGGACAATGAGAGAGAAATGGGAGCGCTTGGTCTACACAGGCTGTGCACTGAAACCGTGCAAAGCTCGCGCAGCCTGCTGGCGCTTCCGCAGGTGACGTCACGAATCTGGCTCCAGACTCCCTTGGGATTTTTCCAGACGCGTTTTGTTATTTTATTTTTCTCTGCTGTAGACAGATGGCCTTGTGCAAAATTACCCTTCTGGATGAGTGTGTAAAGGGACATACTTTCATACAAAAAAAAAAAAAAAAAAACACACACACACACAAAACACATGAAATTGGTCCAGAAGATGCCCTTTAAGGTCTCCTGCTTGGGAACACTGATTTCCCGGTGAAATACAATGACCGACAAAGACAAATGGATAAAACGAAAGCAGCGTGCCAACATTGTTTAGTCGTAATCGAGTACACTTCTGGCAACACGTCGAACTTGATCATTCAGATATTGTGATTGCCAGCAGATCTGCCCTTTCAGAGGACAATGTGGACAAGTTAATTTTTTCTGAAAGAAAAATAAATAAATAAGTTGAATGAAACTGAACAGGATTACAAGCTGGAACTGTTAATGCTGCACTTCAGTCAATATGGAAAAGTTCATTTCATTTTAATTGATTTGAGAATATTTTATTTCCTGGAGAAGAAGTTATCAATGGTTTGTAGCAGTATTCCATTTTATTTTTAAGTCTTATTTTGAGTACTTTAAAAATGTTATTAAAATTTTAAACTGTTGGTGTTTACAAAAAGTTCATAACCACCAACCTGTAATTTTATGTTGTGCGATTTTTGTGTACCATTACACCCTGAATATAACATAAGGGCTTCTTCTTCTCCTTCTTCTGAGTCCCATCAAAGCACACTACACTGAAAGATCTCATCTCATCTCATTATCTCTAGCCGCTTTATCCTGTTCTACAGGGTCGCAGGCAAGCCGGAGCCTATCCCAGCTGACTACGGGCGAAAGGCGGGGTACACCCTGGACAAGTCGCCAGGTCATCACAGGGCTGACACATAGACACAGACAACCATTCACACTCGCATTCACACCTACGGTCAATTTAGAGAGTCACCAGTTAACCTAACCTGCATGTCTTTGGACTGTGGGGGAAACCGGAGCACCCGGAGAAAACCCACGCAGACACGGGGAGAACATGCAAATTTCGCACAGAAAGGCCCTCACCGGCCACGGGGCTCGAACCCGGACCTTCTTGCTGTGAGGCGACAGCGCTAACCACTACACCACCGTGCCGCCCACACTGAAAGATATATTTATTTATTTAAATTATGATACAGGTAGGGTGGCAAGGTGGTTAGCATCACAGCTGTTGAATCACAGCAAGAGGCCTGAGGTTCTGAGTTTGAATCTCCCAGTCAACTGGGGCCTTTCTGTGTAGAGTTTGTATGTTCTTGGCTGCGTGGTTTCTCCTGGATTAGGTCTACTGGCTACTCTAAACCGTCCACAGTTGTGAACATGAGTGTACATGGTTGTTCCTAGCCTTGCAATAGATCGGCAACCTGCTCAGGCCGTACCCAAAGCGGAATGGGATTGGGTCCAGCTTCCCCTGCAACCCTGCTCAGTGAGCAGTATTGATAACAGATGGATGATAAAGGGATCACTTTTGTTCGCATTACTTATAAGCATGGGACAGAGCGAGTTCTAATTAACAGAAACACATGCATGTAAACGCAAACAACATGACAATACTTTAATCTTCAGTGAAGATACAGTTGAGCTGAGTGAGTTTTCACTTCATGGCTGCAAGTACAGTTAGTTGTGCCAATACTTTAGGAACGATCCAGACACATTTGAGTGCAAATCATATCAGGCGATTTAAAAAAAAAAAGCCAACCCACCACACAAGGAGCTGTGCATCTGGGGCTGAATCTTAATTCACTTAAATTTTCTACACCACGTGTGAGGGCACTTGGTAGGGCATTCAGTTCCTTTACATTGTATCCTATATAGAGCGTGCAAATAAAGTGAACAGGAAGGCATTGGTCATTTTCCCCAAACATGGTGTATTTTACTTGGATCAATGAGAGGAAATGAAGATGTAACATGAAGCTAAATACTCATCATCGGTCAGCTGTGTTACAACAGTCGACTGCGAGACGTCTCCAACTGTCTTGGTCTTAAGCAGTGTGCACGATGTCGTCCTCTGAGAAAAAAATTGTTGGAGTCAAGCCATTCATGAACCTGGCGAGAGAAAGATCTCTATGGTCTCCCAGGGGGTCTTCTTCCACGTGGGGGCTCATCCAACGCGTAAACATTGACGGGTTCGTCCTTCTCCACGTGTAAAAAGTGGCCAAGGAACGTGAGCTGACGCAGGATGACCATCGAAAGCAAAGTGTTGGGTGTTCGTAAGATCATAAATTCTGTTATTTGAGACTTTATCCAAGCGTTTGATGTTCACCATGATCCTATAGCATGAGATGGCGAAAGCATTTAGTTTAGCACCCATGTCCTTGGAGATTATCCATGTTTCACAGCCATAGAATAAAAACGTTAGATAGAAGTGTTCTTCTAAAGAGGCGGAGCTTCAAGTCCAAAAGGTATTGACTGAGTACCAGATCTTATCAAGACTCCAGAATGCGGACCATGCAAGGGCTTTCCTGTGCTTGAAGAAGAAGTCATTGAGATTACTAGTAACCATGGAACCGCGATAACAGAAGTCGTTGACGTGTTTTAGCGTTTCTGACCCGACGGTGAGCTTTTGGTTCCCAAGACAATTTTGGGCCATGTACTCTGTTTTGCTTGTGTTAATAAATAAGGAGTCCTACACTGGCTGCTGCTTCCACAGTGAGGGACAGTTACACCTGAGCTCTTTTGAGGGAGGATTCTAGGAGGTAGATGTCATCAGCACAGTCATTTAGATAATTTGCTGGGTGTATAGTTGACCTTCTAGGATGTGTCAGAGGGTCAATATACTAATAAGAACTGTTTAACCTCTTTACAAATGCACGGAAAGCCCCAGGTCCTGATAACATTCCTGGTCGTGTCCTGAGAGACTGTGCCAAGGAGCTCACAGATGTCTTTACAGACATCTTCAACATCTCGTTGAGCCAGGCAGTTGTCCCCACGTGCCTCAAAGCCACCACCATCATCCTGGTCCCGAAGAAGCCGTCTCCCTCTTGCTTCAATGACTACCACCCTGTCACTCACTCCCATCCTCATGAAGTGCTTCGAGCGGCTAGTCATGCGGCAGATCAAGTCTGCCCTCCCCCCCCCACCCTGGACCCTTTCCAGTTTGCATATCAGTCCAACCGTTCGACCGATGATGCCATCTCCACTCAGCCCTCACCCACCTGGAGACAAAATACTCGTATGTCAGAATGCTGTTCATAGACTTTAGCTCAGCATTCAACACAATCATTCCTCAGCAGCTCATTCATAAACTGGACCAGCTGGGACTCAACACCTCCCTGTGCAACTGGCTGCTGGACTTCCTGACGGGGAGACCACAGACTGTACGGGTCAGCAGCAACTCCTCCAGCACCATCACACCGAACACGGGGGCCCCCCCAAGGATGTGTGCTGAGCCCCCTCCTCTTCACTCTGCTGACCTACGAGTGCACACCAACATCCAGCTCTAATCTCTTCATTAAGTTTGCGGATGACACGACTGTGGTGGGTCTCATCAATAATGGCGATGAGACAATCTACAGGAGTGAGGTGAGCCACTTGGCCATGTGGTGCAAGGACAACAATCTCCGTCTGAACGTGGAGAAGACGAAGGAGATTGTTGTGGACTTCAGGAGGGCGCACACCCAGCATGCTCCACTAACTATCGACGGTGCTACAGTGGAGAGGGTGAGTAGCACCAAGTTTCTGGGTGTGCACATCTCTGAAGACCTGTCCTGGAGCAACAACACCGCATCACTGGCCAAAAAAGCCCAACAGCGTCTGTGTACTTCCTCCACAAACTGAGGAGAGCAAGAGTCCCGGCCCCCATCATGCACATATTCTACAGAGGCACCATCGAGAACATCCTGACCAGCTGCATCACCGTGTGGTACGGCGCCTGCACTGTGTCCTGCTGCAAGACTCTGCAGCACATCGTGAGAGCAGCTGAGAGGATCACTGGTGTCTCCCTCCCTTCTCTTATGGATATCTATAACTCCCGCCTCACCCGCAAAGCCATCAGGATTGCAGGTGACCCCACCCACCCATCTCACAGCCTCTTTAGTCTGCTGCCGTCCAGGCTAAAACCAGCAGGCTCAAGGACAGTTTCTTTCACCAGGCGGTCAGGAGGCTCAACTCCCTCCCTGTTCTGCCCCTCCTCCCCCCTCTGCCCCCTGCCACAGATTCTGCCCGCACACCCCCATGCCCCCCTTTTCAGCATCTGACATGTCACCCTCACAGTCCCCCCCCCCCCCCCCCCCCAACACACACACACAAAACGTTCATTAACACACTGAACTCAGGGACTGCACATTTCACTTTACCTCGCTCATTTGCACTATTCCGCACTACCTCACCTTAACAGCTACTAGTTTATTGTTTATACTGCTTATTTCATGTTTGCCTGCTATACCTCAAGTGCCCTTGACTGTTTATTTGCTCCAATTTTATATATAGTTCTTATCTAGAGTGTTTATACTGTTTATTTCAATTATTCTATTTTTATTTATTGCATTGCCTGTTTGCACCGTGGGTCAGAGAGGACTGATATTTCATCTGTGCTGTATGTTGAACATGTATAGCATATTTGACAAAGTTGACTTGACTTTATCCTGATCAGGAGTCTATCCTGGAATACCAGTGTGCAAGCAGAGGTCACACTCTGAATGAGGCACCAGGGGCACCATTCACAACCGGAGGTAAGGACAGCCAGTCCACCTGCTGACAGTTTTTGGACCGTGGAAGGAAACCAGAGAACCCAGGTGGAGTTCCACAGGGAGAACATACACAAGTAACACAGAATGTACGTAACATGGGCTCAGGAGAGAAGCTCTGAGGCTTGGGAGCTCTGAGTCTCGAACATTAAATTGCTGTTTAAAACTGATGTCTCTTAAATCAGCCAGAGGAAGAAGATAAAAAAAAAAGCAACTGCTGCAAAGAGTGAGAATCTGGCATATTGCTGTGTTCACACTTATACCGGTACGAAAGTGGTATAACTGTATCGATACAAAGTATACCGGTACAGTTTAGTGCATCTGTCCACACTAGCGAGAAATGTTTGTGGTTTTCTTTCATGGTAGTTAAAATGCGCGTGCGCGAAATGTTTCTGTGGTTACCGAGTAACTTCCTTCCGAGAATATATGGCATCCGTTATTTCGAGATCTCGAGAAAACAAAACAATTATTTCATGATCTCTGCTGGATCACTGTATCTCCGTCGGTAGAGACGAAGCCGGGCCAGTCTTCTGCGGAGGTGCCGCGGACTAATTTTGAAATTATCCCTTATTAAAAGACTTAATGCAATCTCTCCCTGCGTCAACCCCTGATCAAAATATTGCCTTATTCGGTGATCAATTATTCCAGACATTCTAATGACCAAAGTTGCGTCTATACAGAATGAGAAATAGCCCCAAAGTCAGCATATCACAAGTCTCTTGGCGCACCTGAATGAACCATTTCTCAGCTGTTTTCTCGAGATCTCGAATTAGTTGTGTTGTTTTCTCGAGATCCTGAATTAATTATGTCGTTATCTCGGGATAACAAGGTGAATTAAAAAAAAAAAAGGATTATATGAAGGGCCTCTCTCGGCTTCCGTACGGATGAAACAACGTGTGTGTGCTTTTTGTTGTCAATGTACAGTCTGTATTTCTGGTGGTCATTCAGTCGAATCGTATAAAACGCGCGGGGCAGTTGAGAAAGAAACAAATGAATCTCCGTTCTTCACTACTTTATTCAGCGAAGACATCGATTGAGGTGTGTGACTTTGTGCATGCGCATTATATTTGTATCGATACAGAGCCGCTTCATCTGTCCACACTACAGCACCGATACTGTACTGGTACGAAACCCATACATTTGTGGGTTTCATACCGACACAGTTATACCGCTACAGTACCGGTATAGTTGCTAGTGTGGACGGGTGTTGCGGTACGAAAGTAGTTTCGTATCGGTACAAAATCCCTAGTGTGGACAGGGTAATAGACACCGCAATAGCACTTTCTACTGAAAGTAAATAATGTCTCTGACAGAAATCACTTTATCAGGACTTCTTGGCGACTATCTGATTAATCGATGGTCTGCATTATTTTTAGTTCATGCTCAGGTCATGTGGTACTTGGGTAAGAAGGGTAACCAAATTTAGCATGGGGACTTAAGCACAGCATGGCTCATGTGCCAATAGAAATAGCGTCAATATGGAGGATTATGGGTGACCGTTCAGTTTGAAAACTTCAATTGAGCCATTAGGCTCAGGAACCAGGACTGCTTGAGAACCCATGAACTGTACCCTAACTATAACAAGATCAACTGTGAACTATTGCTCTCTTATGCATCCCCCTGCTCTCGCTTACATCAGAATGCAAGCAATCGAAGGAATTGCTTGCGTTAACTTATGAATGTTAGAGATGAAAGTGGAGCAAAGGAAAAAAAACCTGAAATTGGGGCGGGGGGGGCGGGGCGGCAACGTCCCCCGAAAATATTTTAATAACACAACACGCAAACCCCTGCATTCTAGTGTATTTTAGTACTTATTTTCACTAAAACAAGTTATAACTTTTAAGCCTTTTTCTTTCATGTACATTAATGATTAACATGTCAAAAATATCAAATTTAATTCCCCTAGTTAATGAGTAATTTTCAGGAGTGCATTTAGAAAACGTGGTGATTTTCCTGCCTACACAGTTCATTACTTTGAAAAAAAAAATCAGACAGTTGAAGATAAACTCAGCAAAATCCCAAAACAGTACTGTTAAAAAGTAAAGGTCTGTTAGAGTTCCTAAAGCTTTCAGGTTTCAGTGTTGGGGACGTTGATAAACGAGGCTCAATCTTTTAGTAGAGTTGTGCGTTCGCATAAGTTAAAGTGAACTAAACATTTCCAATTCATATTTATGCGAGTTGAAGCCAATTGTTTACATTAGTTCGTATTGTCTGAAAATTTAAACATACCAATGAATACCACATTTCTCATGTAAATCAGGGGCGTAGTGTGTGTGTGTGTGTGTGTGTGTGTCACACACTGACTGGCAGCCTGAGTACATTATGTAACGAAAAATAAATTACCATTGCTAGTTTTAGGCAGCTTAGAAACCGGCTCTTCCATTATTGCTGTTTCTTCCACGTTTTCTTGATGCTGTGTTCTAGAAACGGCACTAAAACTTAGCTTCGAAACCACAAAATGCAACTTTGATGGGAAAATTATTTATATATATATATATATATATATATATATATATATATATATATATATATATATTACACACTACCGTTTAAAAGTTTGGGGTCACTTTGAAATGTCCTTATTTTTGAAAGAAAAGCACTGTTCTTTTCAATGAAGATCACTTTAAACTAATCAGAAATCCACTCTATACATTGCTAATGTGGTAAATGACTATTCTAGCTGGTTTTTGGTGCAATATCTCCATAGGTGTATACAGTAGAGGCCCATTTCCAGCAACTCTCACTCCAGTGTTCTAATGGTACAATGTGTTTGCTCATTGCCTCAGAAGGCTAATGGAGGATTAGAAAACCCTTGTACAATCATGTTAGCACAGCTGAAAACAGTTGAGCTCTTTAGAGAAGCTATAAAACTGACCTTCCTTTGAGCAGATTGAGTTTCTGGAGCATCACATTTGTGGGGTCGATTAAATGCTCAAAATGGCCAGAAAAATGTCTTGACTAGATTTTCTATTCATTTTACAACTTATGGTGGTAAATAAAAGTGTGACTTTTCATGGGAAACACAAAATTGTCTGGGTGACCCCAAACTTTTGGACAGTAGTATATTATATATATAATAAATTGCTTACATCTCTTCACGTCGAAAGAAGGAGAAAAGTTTTGCTTGTTTTGACATGGCGAATTATTAACACAAGAGGAAATACTCATAATTTACAACTAAAAAGACTGCAGCTACACCGGCAGCTTGAACATGCTTTCTAGTGCGATTGTGTTGCGCTTGTGCAGTGTCAGTCCTGCGCGCCTTAGCACCTGAAGTCGTGCCTTGGCGTGCGCGCCTAACGAGCTCCGGCATGCATGCCATTAACAAAGAACACCTGTCTTTAATCAATGAACCATGTTTGGGCTATTTAAGGACTGCGCCCATGCAAGGACGATGCGAAGTATTACGCTGCGTCTAGAAACGCGAAAAATCTGAAAAATAAATTTCTCCATTCGGGAAAACCGGAGATTTTCAAGAGTTTTGTCAAATATCCGGATTTCCAGGTCATTAGCAGAAAAAATCCGATGGAAAATCTAAAAATCCGGAATTCCGTGAAATTCCGGAACACTTTCATGACTAGAATGTTGACTTCAACAAATAATTAACCCTGGGGGGGGCGCTAGAGAGCCCGAACAAGATGGCAGCATAGTGTGACGGCTCCGTACAGCTTCTCACATAAAACAGCCCTAAACTTTGGCGAACCTGGTCAACTATTTAGTACAAATAATGCCTAAACCCCCAGCAGCAAAGGAGTGTGTTATCTTCTCAAACGCTCGCAAAACAAGCTCACGTAGCACGAAGACAGCGTCTTCAGACGAGAGCATCGAAGCTAGCAACATAGCTAATGTAGCCGAAGTGCTGACTGAGCTGAAGTCACTCTGCTCGGAGTTCAGCACGAAGCTGGACGGAATCAACAACCAGTTGGGGGAGCTGACGAACTCTAGGTGAAATCAAACAAGATGCAAAAGCCAATGAACGACGTGTTGAGGAGGCCGAAGCCCACATAGCTGCTGCAGAGGACGCATTGGATAAGACGGAGAGGGCTCTGGCTAAAGCGACAAAGCGGCTCACATACCTGGAGGAAAAGACAGAGGACCTGGAAAACGGCGGGAGGAGGAAAAACATCCGACTGTTTGGTCTTAAGGAGGGAGCCGAGGGTGAGCGTCCTCTCTTGGACTTTATAAACAACATGCTGCCCAAATGGCTGGGCACCGAACCCGAGAGAACATTCACACTGGAAAGAGCCCATTGCACCCTGGCCCCAGCAATTCCAAACCGGAACCGAGCCGTCCTCCTCCGCTTTCGCAACTACCAAGATAAAGAATTCGTCCTGCGCTCCACAAGACAGCGGGACATTACGCATGACGGATCCAAACTCGTGTTCGTCCAGGACTTCTCAGCGGAAACGATCCGACAAAGACAGGAGTTCAACGCTGTAAAAAAGCCGTTTGTTGACATGGGAACCTTCCGGGGATTTCATCTCCAACCATGCAAGCTGAGAGTGCTACACAACGGGAAGATCCAGATGTTTTCCTCTTCACAAGAGGCTGAGGAATTCTACCGCAACATCTCCACTTAATAACCTATACATGACCAGTTATTACTATTCTTTAAGTTCGTTTCTTAAGACACGTATTTTTTAGTACGTTACCTCGTTTGTTGACAGTTTCGGCAAACACTTCCGCCTTCTTCAAAACAGTCACCAGATGTCGAGTGGTGACGTGCCTTATCAGCTGATGTTACTCTATGGAGGCGTGAACGTCCCGCCCAATTTGACAGGTAGTCCACGCCTCCTGCTGTCAGGTCGCTGCCCCAGGACTGCGCTCCAGGTGTGCGACAGCGCATACGCTCCCTCATCCCGGTTCATCGTCCTCTGCGCCCGCTTACGTATCTCCACTGCCTCTAAAATCCAACGCTGGTATCTATTCTCTTCAGCGCAAATGACTCTGGCCTCTCCCCAATTCATAATATGATTTTGTCGTTTGCAGTGATCTGAAATGGCTGATTTTAGGTTTTCTTGGTTTGCTTTTTCTTTTTCGGATCTTGTGAGTCTTTTTGTTGTTTCTTTTTCACATTCTATCTGGTGTTCTTTCCTGCGAGTGTGGAAGCATCTGCCCGTTTCACCAATATAGACTTTATTACATGAACGGCAAGGGATTTCATATATGACATTGCATTTATTGTCCGGTTGTATTTTGTCTTTGGGGTGAACGAGCAGCTGTCGGAGGTTCTTGTATGGTTTGACCGGGGTGTTGATGTGGTATTTCCTCATGGATCGTTGGATGCGTTCTGTAACTCCTTTTATGTATGGTAATGTGACAAAGCCCCGGTTTGTTTTTTCTGTGTTTTTTCTTGTTTGTTTGTTTCCTTTTTTTGTGTCTGTAATTTTCCTTTTCGAATTGTAATAATCAGACATAATGAATTTTCACTACATATACATGACCAGGTTTGAACCGTTTCTCATACATGGAGAGGGATGAGTGTATTAACTTATGTGCAGGGAAATAAGCTCAACACCGGGCTTAGTGCTGGCTACTGAAGCCAATTTGCTCTACAACACTAAGAAACATGAACAATTAACAGCAGACTAATACTGGCTACTGTAAAACATGTCAAAACTGCAGTTTTATTTTATTTTCTTTGAATACTAGCAGTCTTTGTAAGTGACGGTCACTTTATTTTGGATGCGTGATGAGTGCCTTCTTAACATGGCAAAAAGAAAAAAGAGTATCGGTATTGAGATGGGGTGCAGGCAACAAGTGTGTGGACTCTACAAACCCCGTCAATCAAAATTGGTTTCAAATTGTTTTACATAATACTTATGGCTGGACACTTTGGTTTTTATATACTTGGAAATAGTATGTTTGTTTAACAGAGGACAAATTATTATAATTCCTTTTCTTTTTTTTCTCTCTTTTTCCTCAGTCAGTGATATCTGAATTAAACCAGCCCTTATGATCATGATGATTGAAGAGTCAACCAACAGATATAAATATTTCATTTTCTACCTACATGCCTGATGTTTTGTATAACGAGTTACCATCCAAGAAAGCTAAGCTTGAATTCTTTTTTTTTTTTACCTGCTTTCCTGCACAGAGATATTGTTCTTTTTAAACAAGATGTGCGTTCTTGATGGATGATTGTTACCTGCCGGTCAACTTGAGGGTGTTACTTGTTACAGTGGGGTTGCCTTGTCGTTTGTGGACTAGGCTAGGGTTTTGGGGAGGCGGGGACCTCATGCTCTACCTATGTTACATTCTCTTTTACTATTCTGTTAGTCTGTTTTTATCGTTTCCTTTACCTTTATTTTGCCATGGTCGTACAAAATCGTTATAACATGCAGAACCCAGCATGTCTAGCACACTTAATGTGATAACTTTTAATGTCGGAGGCCTTGGACACCCAATTAAGAGGAAGAGAGTTCTTACATTCCTAAAAAAGGAAAAAAAAAGTGGACATTGCTTTCCTTCAAGAAACTCATCTGTCTAATGAGGAGCACAAAAAACTCAAGAGGGACTGGGTTGGGCAGGTCCATTTCTCCAGCTTTACTAGTAACAAAAGGGGAACAGGGGCGGCACGGTGGTGTAGTGGTTAGCGCTGTCGCCTCACAGCAAGAAGGTCTGGGTTCGAGCCCCGGGGCCGGCGAGGGCCTTTCTGTGTGGCGTTTGCATGTTCTCCTCGTGTCCACGTGGGTTTCCTCCGGGTGCTCCGGTTTCCCCCACAGTCCAAAGACATGCAGGTTAGGTTAACTGGTGACTCTAACGCTACGTTCACACTGCAAGGCTTAATGCTCAATTCCGATTTTTTTGTGAGGTCGTTCACATTAACAAATATATGCGACTTGTATGTGATCCTCAGTATGAACAAAAAGCGACCTAAAAGTGTTCCGCATGCGCATTGCAGGATACGACGACGTCACACGCAGTGAGCATGCCCAGTGTTTACAGAAGTAACCTAAAGTTTCCTGTGTATGACAGTAGCCAGCATGGAGTACCTGGCGATGATGCAGTTGTTGTTGCGACGGAGCCAGAACATGCACAATAGCCTGATGTTAAGGAGGAGGTTGAGAAGGAAGAGGGCAAGGGTTTTGGCTCAGGCGTTCTGCGGGGTAGTGACTGCAACCTCCGTTCAAAGGAACATCAAAGCCATGTTGTTGTAACTTTTTTTGAGAAACCCGCCACCTACTTCAGCGCAGAATAGTGACGTTTGTGGCTTGTTGATGACGTGTAAGTCGGATGAATGCGACCTGGCGGTTCAGACTGAAGTCGCATATGAAAAGATCGGATAGGAATCGGAATTAGGACCACATATCCAAACGGCCTGGGTCGGATTTGAAAAAATCGGATCTGTGTCGTTCAAATTGTCAATAAAAGATCGGATACAGGTCACATATGGGCGAAAAAATCGGATTTGAGTCACTTCAGCCTGCAGTGTGAACGTAGTGTAAATTGACCGTAGGTGTGAATGTGAGTGTGAATGGTTGTCTGTGTCTATGTATCAGCCCTGTGATGACCTGGCGACTTGTCCAGGGTGTACCCCGCCTTTCGCCCGTAGTCAGCTGGGATAGGCTCCAGCTTGCCTGCGACCCTGTAGAACAGGATAAAGCGGCTACAGATAATGAGATGAGATGAAAAGGGGAACAGCAATACTTATTCATAAAAAATTGCCTTTCATATTCAAGGAGCAACATAACGACTGTGTGGGTAGACACATACTAACTCGGGGGATGCTACATGGACAAGAACTTACATTGCTGAACGTATATGCACCAAACGAGGATAGCCCGAAATTCATGTTGGATATGATCACCCTATTTAATCAAGGGTTGTTTTACAATCA
Source organism: Neoarius graeffei (assembly GCF_027579695.1). Lineage (NCBI taxonomy): Eukaryota > Metazoa > Chordata > Actinopteri > Siluriformes > Ariidae > Neoarius > Neoarius graeffei. The sequence goes on along the minus strand of NC_083576.1, from coordinate 14,399,990 downwards.
GGGTACCCAAGCTAAAAATCACATTTAACACTTCTTATCTTCAATATCAAAAGGCTTGACTAAATAAAATTGGTTGTTTATTGTAGCCCTGTGATCGCTCTATTTACCATGCAAAAAAAAAAATGTGGTGATAACGTTATTTTTGGTGAATGTATGGCAATATATGTCATATTTAGCAAAATTACTCGTGTCATTTAGAAAAAGTGCTTTTTTGACCACAGGTAGCTCCAAAAGGGATGCACTTAAATCATTCTTTATACCATAAAACACATATTTGGTTCCATATCATTGGAAACATTGTTAAGTTTTAATGTTGAATGCCAGTAAGTTTTCAGACTATTTTGATCAAATTAGTGTCAAAAAAAATGTCCTCTCTGAGACAGCTCATTTTTCAATGTAAAATAACATATCCAAAATGATTATTTTCATCCTAAAATGTGGTCAAGATATTGGGACGTAAATATTAGAGACAACTAACTCAAAGCTTACAGCCTTATATTTAAAAGCACTATGGAAGTAGTGGATTTTTGAATTGTCAAAAAAAAAAAAAGTCCTCTCCGAGAATCACTTCATTTGTTTCTCCCAGCCCTGCTTAAAGCTACACTTAATCTTCATCTTATAGCAGATTACACAAAACTACCATACGCATATGTCAAAAAATTACCTGAAATCTGTTCTTTAACTTGTCCTTCACTTAAAAACTGGTACAAGAACCAGTTTGAATCAATTTGAATTTTGGACCCCTGTGACACAAAGTTTGTACCCTGATTGTAAAACAACCCTCAATACAATACAGACCTTGGAATACTTGCTGGAGATTTCAATTGTTGTATGGATGGTAACTTAGACAAATCCTCAACCACACTGTCTAACCCCAATGCCTCGAAGACCCTGAGGTTAGTCTCGACTGATGTAGGTCTGGTTGATGGCTGGAGAGAGCTTAATCCTTCAAGGAAAGACTATGCCTTCTATTAGACTAGACTTATTTTTCTTACCTCAGGATCATCTCTCATCCATAGTTTCACGTGATATTGGGCCTATTCTTATATCCG